>NC_080571.1:301065317-301694067 GCF_030247185.1 Malaya genurostris | reverse complement strand
CAAGAATTATGGTGAAATTCAGGGCCAAAATAAAGCCTGAATTGAATAAAAGCACATAAAAGCACCGACACAGAGAAATACGGAATATTTTCAACGATTGAGTATAGTGGGCTTACGGTATGTTTTGCTCGCTAGTAAAACATACACTAATTATGTGTGGTTATTAACCATGAGAATTTTTAACTAATATGTGGGAGACACATTTATGGAAGATGTTTAAGACGGTCAATTTAGTCATTCAATTTATAACCAAAATGCTCTTATAATTGATTTTCTCGTCTTTTGCGAAATTGTCCATTCTTTGTTACAAATCAATACCTTTAGCATGATGACAATACTGCACCTAACTGATTCCAATTGTGCATCATTTTAAAAAAGAACTAAATAATATTCAAACAAGATTTTTTTTTATGGAATTAATACTGGCTTGTAGAATGTTTACTAAAATTATCTAGTTTGTGAAGTGCGTATCATACCATGTAGCGTTACAATTATGCGAGTGACGCATGGAAAGTTGGCAAAATTCACACAATCAATCAACTAGTACGTGTAATCATCGATATTAGGATGTGTGAAAAAAGCATCCAGTTTCATTTGCATTCGCGTTATCCAATTATATCTTTCACATTGCTCATCCACTTTTTCTATGAGATTTCACTCCAGTGAATAGAGAGAGCCATCACAGAATGAGGGGAAGCTGTACCCTGAGGCCAAGGCTTGCCATCGCTCGATCATACTCAGAAACTAATGGAAGATCAAAAGGAACCCATGAAACGGAGCGGTATACGAAAGATCCCAGGTTACCAATAAGAACATACTAATGCTGCGTTAATTGGCATTTCATTCGCTCTTGAGGCTGAATTAGAGTCGACTTTGGCAAATATACGACTATTTATAGACAATGCTTATTTATGACAGGTAAGCTTAAAAAAAAGCTGAGTTCTGGTTGATTTACTACAGGTGAGCTTTCAGATGGCAGATATAGAGCTATAAGAATTTTTAGTGTTCATGAAAGGCCATTTTACTGCTTACGGGTTACCTGGGATAAGCAATGGCTTACACTAGTACCTGCAAAAAAAAAAAACGAGCGTATCAAAGCAAGCATGAAGAGGGAATTATGGCTACGTAATACTGACAATTTTAGTAATACACTGAAACCTGGCTGCTTCTGGTTTATTGATATTCCTCGAAACTTCAACAATATAGGTACTTTCAGAACTGATTTGATAAATCCGTGTCGGAAAATAATGTTTGAGGTGGTTCTGAATTCCAAGATGGCGATTTCCGGTTTATTGATATTCCTTGAAAACACTAACAATATGAATATTTTCGAAACGGATTTGATGTGTAGGTACCGAAAAACAACCTTAAACATCGATTACCGGTGCCTACACATCAAATCTGTTCCAAAAATATCCATGTTGTGAGGGTTTTCATGGAATATCAATATTCCGGAAGCTGCAATCTTGGATTTTGGAACGACTCTAAACATTATTTTTCGGCACCTATTCATCAAATCCGTTTCCAAAATACACATAGCATAAAAGTTGTCAAGGAAACTATTTTTGTATTTTCATAATATCTCAAATGTAATTTTCCGGAATTTACTCTTTAAACCCGTTCCAAAAATACCCATGTTGTAGTAGTTTCTATGGATGATAAATGAGCAGGAAATCGCTTTCATTGTATGCAAAGACATTTTTGTCGTGCATACGACTTACTTTACTATGGGGTGCCTTTTCAAAATAAGCCATATGGAAGAATGGGCAGACTTAATCGTGAATATCTCGACTTGTATTAAGGGCAGCAACAAAATTCTTTCGTCAATTCATCAAAAATATGATCAGGAATTTAGGATATTATTTTGAACAGTGTGAGATAACCACAAACAACTCAAGAATGATCAGTCGGTGTTGAACAGTCGTTCGCACCGCACGCGTATAGCTCTTGGCTCCTGGAATTTTTTCTGGCTACCTAGAGTTTCATTGATTCAAGGCTTCAGTCTTTTTCAAGACTACCTGAATCACTAACTAAGTGACTAAGTGATACAAAGAGTGATATTAGAGTGACTAAGTGATACAAAGAGTGATATTAGAGTGACTAAGAAATTAATCAGCTTTTTTTAAGGCTAGCTAGGAGTCTAATCGAAGACTAATTAACCTAGTTAATTTAATTTAAAATTTCAAAAATGCCTGCGTCCAACCGGAAAGGCAACAAGACTAAGGCTAAAAATAATTCAATACGGAATAAATCACAATCCGTTATTCAATATTTTTCTAATAACATTCACGATATTATAGAATCTGAATGTAAAAATAAAAGACAACGGACGGATTTCCCTTCCGCTGATCCTATGCCGTCTAACAATATTTACGAGATTCTTCCTGAATCCGATTGTAGCGACATAGAAGAAAATTCTTCAAAAATTCCCAAAATGGACGCTTGTCGTTCTGGGAAGAAACATCAATCTATGCCACCAGTGACGGTGATGATTTCCGACTTCAAAGCATTCCGTACTGAGCTTTCTCCTTTTCTCCCGGAAGTAAAAGTCTCATTTCAAATCGGACGAAGAGGAGAATGTCGAGTCTTGGTGGATGGATTGGAAGATTACGAACGTCTTATTAGATATTTGACCGAGAAACTTCATAAATTTTATTCATATGATATAAAATCAGACAGACCCTTCAAGGCTGTCTTGAAAGGATATTCAAATGATCAAAGTATTGATGAAATTAAAAATGAACTAAAAGAATTGCTTGGTTTTGCCCCTTCCCAAGTAATACTTATGAAAAAAAGAGCGAATGGTACTTCTAAACCACGCTCTGGAATTTCCCATGAACTTTACCTAATACACTTTAATCGAAGTGATGTAAACAATTTGAAAACTTTAGAAAAAGTACGTTTCATTTCCCACATTAAAATTAATTGGGAACATTATAAACGGCATAATCGTATTGCAAACTTAACGCAATGTCGTCGTTGCCAAGGCTTCGGTCATGGAACCAAAAATTGTCATATGGATATACGGTGTTTGAATTGTGGTAAATCACATTCGAAAGACGTTTGTCCAGTGAATGAAACCACTGATAAATTTTCATGTTCAAATTGCAATGGAAATCATAAATCCAATTATTTGAAATGTCCTGTCAGGGAAAAAATTTTAAACGCTCGTTCGCTTAGACAACAAGTCAAATCAACGACCTTAAATTTACAGAACATACCTGAAAATCAAAAGGCCGTTACAAATGCCACGCCTAATTCTTCTAAGGCACCTATTTCTTCAAATTTAAAACAAAAAACAGGTACGCCTGCCAATTCGTCTTCTAACGAAAACAATTTATTGACAGGTAGATCGACCTCGTCATCATCCTCTTCTAATGTCAGTTATGCTGGTATATTAGGTAGAAACCTACCACCTATTTCTTCTAATGTAAATAATTCTAACGAAAACAATTTATTAATAGGTAGACCGGCCAAATCACCTTCTTCTAATGGCAGTCTACCTACCAATATTCCTTCAATGCCATTCGCTTCTTTAAATGAAGTCGATTTAGGCGATATAACTGAAAATAAAATGATCTACCTACAAGATCAACTTTTTCAAATGATCATCCGAATGAATTCTACTTCATCATTTTTTGAAGCATTTCAAATCGGATGGCAATTTGCAAATAATATTATAATGAATTTAAAATTTAACAGTGATTTTAAATAATTATTTGAATATTTTAAATTGGAATGATCGATCTTTGAAATCGAGTGAAGATGAATTTTATAATTTTCTCGAAGTTCACAAAATCCATATTGCCATTGTGACAGAAACTTTTCTTAAACCAAATGTCAAATTGAAAAGTAATCCACATTATTTGGTTCATCGATTTGACAGGTTTACTGGAATGGGTGGTGGAGTTGCCATTTTTGTCCAACGGCAAATTAAACATCGAATTTTACCTTCTTTCAATACTAAAGTTATTGAAAGCTTGGGAATCGAAGTTGAAACCATTCATGGAATTTATTTCATCGCTGGAGCATATTTACCATTCCAATGCACCGGCGAACAATTAAATTTCTTTAAAGGCGATTTGCAAAAACTTACAAGATATCGATCGAAATTTTTCGTAATAGGGGACTTAAATGCTAAGCATGTCCAGTGGAATTGTAGGCAAAATAACAGTAATGGTAAAATACTTCATAATCAACTCTCAGCTGGTTACTTCACAGTTCTTCATCCCAGTAATCCGACTTGTTTCTCTTCAGTAAAAAACCCGTCTACAATTGATCTGGTTCTAACAGATCAAAGTCACATTTGTAGTGAACCGATTACACATGCTGATTTTGACTCAGATCATCTTCCTGTAACATTCAGACTTTCCAACGAAGCTATAATTAATCCAATTAGTTTTATTTTCAACTATCATAGAGCTAATTGGTTGGATTACAGATCTCACATTGAAAATCATGTGGATCATGAAACTATTTTAGAAAATTCTGCGGACATCGACACAGCAATTGATAATTTGAATCATTATATTCTCGAAGCTAGAAATCTTTCAGTTCCCAAAGCTCAAACTAAATTAAATTCTCCTATCATCGATGACAATCTTCAACTGCTCATTCGGTTGAAGAATGTTCGTCGACGACAATATCAACGTTCTCGTGATCCTGCTATGAAAAACATAGTTAAGGATTTACAAAAAGAAATTAAACATAGATTTACTCTTTTGCGAAATGAAAATTTCGCTAAAGAAGTTGAACAAATTAAACCATATTCTAAACCTTTCTGGAAACTTTCTAAGGTTCTTAAGAAACCTCAGAAACCAATTCCTGCTCTCAAGGAAGGAAATCAAATACTTCTTACAAATGGCGAAAAAGCTCAAAAACTTGCTCAGCAGTTCGAGAGTGTGCACAATTTTAATTTGAACGTTGTGAGTCCTATTGAAAATGAAGTCTCACTGAAATATGATCATATTTCAACCCAAGTGTTATCACACGATGACATTATTGAGATGAATTTTGTTGAAATTAAATCAATTATTAGGAAACTCAAAAACATGAAGGCTCCTGGTAATGATGGAATTTTTAATATTCTTATTAAAAATCTTCACGATATTGCCTTGAGACTCCTGGTTAAAATTTTCAACAAGTGTTTTTCATTAGCTTACTTCCCAAAAAGATGGAAAAACGCTAAAGTAATTCCTATCCTGAAACCTGATAAAAACCCAGCAGAAACATCAAGTTATCGACCAATTAGCTTACTTTCTTCTATCAGTAAACTTTTTGAAAAAATTATCTTGTTGAGAATGATGACTCATATAAATGAGAATTCAATTTTTTTACCAGAGCAGTTTGGATTTCGTCATGAACATTTAACTACTCATCAACTTGTCAGAGTAACGAACATGATAAAATCAAATAAATCTTCTGGGTTATCTACTGGAGTTGCTCTTCTAGACATAGAAAAAGCATTCGACAGTGTTTGGCACAAAGGTTTAATAGCAAAAATGTCTGATTTCCAGTTTCCTATTTATTTGATCAAAATGATTCAAAATTATTTAACTGATCGTACTCTTCAGGTTAGCTAACAGAATTGTAAATCTGAATTGCTACCCGTACGAGCCGGTGTTCCGCAGGGTTCGAGCGTAGCTCCAATCTTGTATAATATTTTCACTTCTGATCTTCCAAATCTACCCGTTGGTTGTCAGAAATCGCTATTCTGTGACGACACAAGTCTGTTAGCCACAGGTAGAAATCTAAGAGTGATCTGCAATCGCCTACAAAGAAGTTTAAATATTTTCAGTGATTATCTGTCAAAATGGAAAATTAAACCAAATGCAGCAAAAACGCAATTAATTATCTTTCCTCATAAGCCAAGAGCTTTATTTCTTAAATCAAACAATAATCACATTCTAAAATTGAATGGCTTGGAATTGACATGGTCTGATCAAGCTAAATACTTAGGTTTAACGTATGACAAAAAACTCACTTTCAAGGATCACATTGAAGGAATCCAGGCAAAGTGTAATAAATATATTAAATGTTTATATCCTCTTATAAACAGAAATACTAAGCTCTGTCTAAAAAACAAATTGTTAATTTATAAACAAATTTTCAGACCAGCCATGCTTTATGCGGTACCAATTTGGTCAAGCTGTTGTTCCACCAGGAAGAAAACGCTTCAAAGGATTCAGAATAAAATTCTGAAAATGATTTTGAAGCGTCCTCCCTGGTTTAGTACAAATGAGTTACACAGACTCACAAATATAGAACCATTAGATGTAATGTCACATAATATTATAAGCAAATTCCGACAAAAATCGATGCAATCTTCAATTGAATCGATTCGCTCTCTGTATTAGTTAGTAAGTTAGTATATAAGTTCCTTTTCCCCATTACACAATACAAGTAGGTTTAGAATTTTCCCTACACAAAAATCTCAGAATTGCGGAAGCAAATAATGTCCTCATGGTAATAACCAAATCATATATATAATAGGGCTGAAAAGTCACCACTTGTGGCTGAACACCCAATTTGAATCTTAATAATTTAATTTTAACTCATATTCCAATAAATAATTATTAAAAAAAAAAAAAAAAAAAACTCAAGAATGAAGTTTTTTAAAACTTTGAAAACAACGCGGAAAACTCTTTACTTTTGCTTGGCTTTTTCGCGCAAGGACGACGATTTTGAGGTAGTCAGACATATCTTCATCTGAATGCGTATAAAAGGGGAACCGTGATGGAAAATCAATCATTTCTTCTTGTGTGTTGGATGGAAGCAGACGTCGTGAGAATGATTTATCATTTGCTTTCCAGTCGTCGAGGGAGCGATATCATCAATCAACAGCGACGGAGAGTTCACCTTCTGCGTGGTTAAAACCTCAAACGCTCAGGTAGCAACTCTCATTCGCTTTCCGGTCTTCAAGCGTAGACTCTGAGTCTGCTCTTAGTTCTAAATTTAGTACTAGAACTCAGGTCCAGTTCATTATTCCAGAATTCTTCTGTTTGATTCTTTTTAGAATCATAATAATACTGCCAAATAATTATGTGACATTTTACTGTACTCTATGCAACCCATTTTGATTTTCTTGGCGAGAAATCGTCTTCAAGCTTCAGAGCTTATTTCCGGAATATGGGTTTAGAATTCAGAGCCTGCGTGAAATGCTCAGGTCACAGAGTAAGTTTTTTTCGCAGTGCAAAATTCGCAACAGTGTTTAATATCTTAGAGAATTACACAATTTGGCGCTTTTAAATGCCAGAAATTTATCTCGTACTTCATTTTGATCACTTTTTTCACTGAAATATTTAGATCCGAAACGAAATGATTGACGTCAAACTTCTGTATAGTTCTATTTAGAACAATAATTGTATACCCTAAGAATTATGCGAAATTTTCTTCACTATATTGTATACGGCCCATTTTTCAACCTCTTGTAGTTTGTAGTAGAACTTTCTGCTGATTTGCTATATAAGATGCATAGCACCGACTTAGAAGCTATTAATGAAAGGTTCCTTTCAGAACCACCATTATTTTATCATTAAGAACTATACTATATATTTCGTAATATTTAATTGAGTGTCAGAATGATAAATATAACTAATCTGAACTTTAGTTTAGGAGTATCGTTTCAAGTAGTAGTGAAAAAGAGGAAAGCTTGCACAATGCACACAATCGATCAACTAATTGATATTCGAAAGTATAAAGAAAGAGTGTCAGTTTTTTTTTTTTTTATTCAATATTATAATACAATTTTAAGGCACACTGCTTAAGCTGTAAGATGCCAAGGGTATTTACTAATCTTAATTACGACTATATTAAAACTAGAATAGTATCATTATGTAATGCCGGTGAATTGGATATTGCATGAGGGTCTCCCATATGGCGTTTGCAAATGTCCATGTTGGCCGCATCCTTCGGTCCGTGTGGGTCCGCGGGAAACACCCCCAGGCTACGAAGGCCCGGCGGGTGGCCCGCATGCTGGTCATCGTCTGGAGCGTAGGACCGTAGGCGGTGATGGTGATGTTACGAAGAGATGAGAAAATAAAAAAAGTAAATATTGTGAAAACCGAGGTAAATAGGGGGTATGGAAACAAAATGTCTGAAAACTACAGAGATCTAATTAGTTGCCATCGAGATGGTGAAGAGACATGGAAGGGGGGAACGAAAAGTGAGTGACAAAAAAAGATCTTGTTAGTTACAATGAAGATGGTGGACAGGGACGGTGATCGAGAGAATCGAGCGGATGTTAGTGTCGAACCTGTAGGTGGAGATTATACTTTCTGAGCGAGGTATAACAGATTACACTTGGATATTAATGTGTTTGAGGTACTGGTATATAAGAAGCATATAAGACATATCCCGACTAGCCAACACATCTCGGACCGGAACTTCAGGTGGTCTACCTCGGGCCCTTAGGGAGTCCTTTAATAA
This sequence comes from Malaya genurostris, assembly GCF_030247185.1. NCBI lineage: Eukaryota > Metazoa > Arthropoda > Insecta > Diptera > Culicidae > Malaya > Malaya genurostris. The sequence goes on along the minus strand of NC_080571.1, from coordinate 301,685,640 downwards.
AGACCTGGCGTCACGATACTCCGTACACGTCCATACGACATGCTCGATGTCCTGATAACCGTCACCACAAGCGCAGAGACCGCTCTCCACGATTCCAATACGCCGGAGATGCGCGTTAAAGGTGTAATGGTTTGACATGAGCCGAGACATCACACGAATGAAGTCACGACTCACGTTCATCCCCCTGAACCAAGGTTTCGTCGATACCCTAGGGATAATGGAATGCAGCCATCGTCCCAGTTCGCCATTGCTCCATGAAGTTTGCCAACTTTCGAGAGTTTTCTGACGAGAGATACTGAAAAATTCATTGAAACAGATTGGTCTTTCATAAATATCACCTTCTAATGCGCCCACCTTAGCCAATGAGTCTGCCTTTTCATTGCCCGGAATGGAACAATGCGAAGGGACCCAGACTAACGATATTAAATAAGACCGTTCAGATAAAGTTCTCAAATGTTCCCGTATTTTCCCCAGGAAATATGGGGGATACTTTCCTGGCTTCACTGCGCGGAGAGCTTCTATTGAACTTAGACTGTCCGTGACAATGAAGTAATGGTCTTTGGGCAAGGTTTCAATGATCTCGAGGGTGTACTGAATAGCAGCTAATTCTGCGACGTAGACTGAAGCCGGATCACTGAGTTTGTACGAAGCGGTGATGTTCTGATTGAAGATTCCGAAGCCTGTGGACTTCTTGATGTTTGATCCGTCAGTGTAAAACATCTTTTCACAGTTGACTGTTCTAAATTTATTATAAAAAATATTCGGGGCCACTTGAGGGCGCACGTGATCCGGAATTCCACGAATTTCTTCTCTCATGGATGTGTCGAAAAACACAGTAGAATTAGTAGTATCCAAGAAATGAGCACGGTTGGAAACAAACGAAGAAGGATTAATATTCTGAGCCATGTAATCAAAATACAAGGACATAAAACGGGTCTGAGAATTGAGTTCGACAAGCCTTTCGAAGTTTTCAATCACCATCGGATTCAAGATATCGCATCGGATTAGCAATCGATATGAGAGATCCCAGAATCGGTTTTTCAACGGTAAGACGCCCGCGAGCACTTCGAGACTCATCGTATGAGTCGACTGCATGCAACCTAAGGCAATACGCAAACAACGATACTGAATTCTTTCCAGTTTAATGAAATGGGTGTTCGCGGCGGATCGGAAGCAGAAGCATCCATATTCCATTACGGACAATATCGTTGTTTGGTACTGCCTGATCAGGTCTCCTGGGTTTGCACCCCACCAAGTTCCGGTTATTGTGCGAAGAAAATTGATTCTCTGCTGGCATTTTTGTTTCAGATATCTAATGTGACATCCCCAGGTGCCTTTGGAGTCGAACCAGACCCCGAGATATTTAAATGTGAAGGCCTGAGCTATGGTTTCACCCCCTAGTTGAAGCTGTAATTGTGCTGGTTCTCGCTTTCTTGAAAATACGACCAGCTCAGTTTTCTCCGTAGGGAACTCGATACCCATTTGAAGAGCCCACGTCGACAAGTTGTCGAGGGTATCTTGTAATGGTCCTTGGAGATCGGCAGCTTTGGGTCCTATAATGGACACAACGCTGTCGTCGGCAAGTTGTCTTAGCGTGCAAGATGTGTTGATACATTCATCAATGTTGTTTACGTAAAAGTTGTATAAAAGGGGGCTTAAGCATGAGCCCTGAGGAAGACCCATGTAACTGAATCGTATTGTCGACAAATCACCATGTGCAAAATACATGTGTTTCTCGGACAATAGATTATGTAAAAAGGTGTTCAAAACCGGCGAAAGACCATGCTGGTGCAGCTTCTTAGATAGGATATTTATAGAAACTGAATCAAAAGCCCCCTTGATATCTAGAAATACTGATGCCATTTGTTCTTTACGAGCAAATGCCATTTGAATTTCGGTTGAGAGCAACGCAAGACAATCGTTCGTTCCTTTACCCCTGCGGAAGCCGAATTGTGTATCTGAAAGTAAACCATTAGTCTCGACCCAATTGTCTAGACGGAAGAGAATCATTTTTTCGAACAACTTCCGGATACAGGAAAGCATAGCAATCGGCCGATACGAATTGTGATCGGAGGCTGGTTTCCCAGGTTTTTGAATGGCGATAACTCTCACTTGTCTCCAGTCGTGTGGAACAATATTACCCTCGAGGAACTTGTTAAACAAATTCAGCAAGCGCCTTTTGGCAGAGTCAGGAAGATTTTTCAACAAGTTGAATTTAATTCTGTCTAACCCCGGGGCCTTATTGTTACACGACAAGAGCGCAAGTGAGAACTCTACCATCGAAAACGGTGTTTCGTTTGTATTCGAAGTCGCGGCGCGGGATATCTTCTGTTCCGGAACAGAATCAGGACATACTTTTTTAGCGAAATCGAATATCCAGCGGTTAGAATATTCCTCGCTTTCGTTCGTTGTGTTTTGGTTGCGCATTCGTCGGGCTGTGTTCCAAAGAGTGCTCATCGATGTTTCTTTTGTTAATCCGTCAACAAACCGTCGCCAAAAACCTAGTTTCTTTGCTTTAACTAAGTTCTTCATTTGCTTATCTAGCGCTGCGTAATTTCTATAATTATCAGGTGTTCCATATTTTCTGAACTTTTTGAATGCTAAAGATCTTTCCGCGTTCAGTGATGAGCACTCTTTGTCCCACCACGGGTTGGGAGGACGAATGTTAGTATTCGCGCCGGGTATACGTTTCGTCTGAGCTTGAATCGCAGTGTCGAGAATCAAGCCAGCCATAAACGTATACTCTTCCTCCGGAGGAAGTTCTTGTGTTGTTTCTAGTTTCTCAGATATCGATATTGCGTAGCATTTCCAATCAATATTTCGTGTGAGGTCATACAAAACATTGATTGTTTCCGATGGTCTTAATCCGCTGGCGATTGAAATTACGATAGGCAGATGATCGCTACCGTGGGGATCAGGGATTACTTTCCACGTGCAATCCAACCGTAGCGATGTCGAGCAGAGGGATAAGTCCAGCGCACTTGGTCTTGCTGGTGGTGCGGGAATTCGTGTCATTTCTCCCGTATTCAAGATTGTCATATTGAAGTTGTCGCAAATATCATGGATCATAGCTGATCTGTTATCATCATGAAGACAACCCCATCCCGTACCGTGAGAGTTAAAGTCTCCTAGAACCAACGTCGGTCCGGGAAGAAGTTGCATGATACTGCTGAGCCAGTGGTACCCAACTGAGGCTCTAGGGGGAATATAGATGGAAGCAATACAAAGGTCCTTGCCTTTAATTGTGACATGACATGCGACAACTTCAATACCTGATATCGAGGGGAGGTTAATTCGAAAGAAGGAATAGCACTTTTTGATCCCCAAAAGTACTCCTCCGTAGGGATTATCTCGATCCAGGCGAATAATGTTAAAATCGTGGAAGTTTAGTGATACATCAAAAGTTAACCAAGTTTCGCACAATGCAAATGCGTCACATTTCAGATTATTTACTAAGTATTTAAAAGGATCTATTTTCGGGATGATACTTCTACAGTTCCACTGTAAAACAGTGATCGAATCCTTGACCTCGTTCGAAAAATTAGCCATCGAAGGAAACGATTGCTGAGAGGAGGGGCCATTTTGCAGTCAGCTGCATCAAAAACATTTTAACTTTTGGCAGGAAAGTCATTAAAATACCTTTTAGGGGGTCAGAAATGTTGAAGACGGAAAATATAAAGTCCACAATGTCACTGAATTTTACAAGTCCAGCACTTGATGTGTTTTCTGGTTCCTTGGGGACTTTCGGGGTTTTGGGTGTCCCCGGAAGTGTTGGATATTCTTTCTCCGATTTCAAGTCTCCGGAACTAGGAGCTTTTGGCTTCTTCTTTTCGTTTTTTTTACCAACACTTCCTTCTGCTGTTACTTTTGGAGGGCCTTCAAGAGATATCTTCGAACCCTTTCTAGGGAGTTTAGGAGATGATATATTTTTCCTCTTCCTAAAACTACGAGGGACAGTTGAAGATGTACCTTCTTGAGGATCGTCAGAGTCGCAATCGTCCGCAGACAAACAGGTGTAGGGGTTCTGTTCAGGTGGTGTGGCGATTTTCAGCATTTCTGCGAACGAGCGGTTTGATCGTTGCTTGAGAGATCGTTTCAAATGATCTCCACGCAATTTATACGCAGAACATGCTGTGAGGTCATGCGGGGCCGCCCCACAGTAAAGACACTTTTCAATGTCTCTGTCGCAAACGCCATCCGCATGACTCTCTCCACACTTCGAGCAGCGGGGCCGATTTCCACAATGGGAAGCTGTGTGTCCTAGTTGTTGACAACTAGTGCAATTCATTACCCGTGGTACGAAAAGTCGTACAGGTAGACGAACCCTGGCCAGGAGAACGAATTTCGGCAAAGCCGAGCCGGAGAAGGTCACCCGATACGAGTCCGAGTGGGGATAAGACTTTGTCCCATCCGCGGCGATCGATACTGAATGCAAACGTTTGCAGTCCAGTATCTTGACATTCTTAAGCAAGGGATCTTTAAAACATCCGACCCCATGTTTGAGAATGTCCTCGCATGTCAGACTTGGATCCGTGATCACTCCGTCTATCTCGACTTCGCGAGCTGGTATGTAAACGCGGTAGTCCCGCGTAAAGTGGTCGTTTCGAGCGATCTCATTAGCATGTTTCAGACTGGTCAACGAGACCCTAAGCTTATCGGGACGAATTTTTGAAATAAATTTCAATGTTGCATATTTCGACTCCAAGTCTTTAGATATTTTCAAAATATTAAGCGGTTTATTCTTCTCTTTGGTCCGAAAATAAACCACATAAAGGCCGGCCGAGGGTGAAGGCTCTTCGGGATACTGTTTAACCCGGTGAGTCTTACTATTTGGAGCAGATTTAAAATCTGTTTCCATTTTATCTTCGGGGGGCAGGGGAGGATTTAATGGACTTGCCATAGCGCGGTTGAAAATATAAGACGATAAAGGGACACGAAGGAAAAAAATATAATACTTAGCTAATGATCCGTAGCAACTCGGCCGCTGAGGCCAAGCGTTAGTTACAACGGCCTCTGAGAATTAATATGCACACAGCACCGGTTCACGGCACCACACTGAACGTCGGTTCACTGATCTTATTGTTTTAACACAATAGCACCCGGCACTGTCTAACGGTATTTATTGTTTATACTGTATTGATCTACTGCACAAGCTCACGAACAAAAGATCTGATATTAAATGACCTTGAAACGGATTAGAATGGATTAACGCACAGCTGCTCTAATGCAAACTACCATCCGATCGATACGACGGTCACGAAAGGAATGACGAGAGTGTCAGTTTTATTTGTATTCACGACATCCAGTTATGTCTCTGACATTACACACCCGTACTTTTTTTAAACAACTATTTATTGGAATATGAGCTTAAATTAAATTATTAAGATTTAAATTGGGTGTTCAGTCACAAGTGGTGACTTTTCAGCCCTATCGAATACATGATTTGGTTATTACCATGAGGACATCATTTGCTTCCGCAATTCTGAGATTTTTGTGTAGGGAAAATTCTAAACCTACACTCTTAGAAAAAATGAAATTTACGGTTGACGTAAACTCAAGTATGCCGTAATTTCTTCGGTGATGACACAATATTACATCTACTAACATGTAAATATAAACTTTGCGTCTGTATCGATGTAAACTTCAGTTAAATTAATTTTGAAGTTAATGATATGACTTATCTTTACATGCTATGTATTGTGAATGTAAGTGAATCGCGACGCTCCTTTTATGTGCATCTAAGAAGATGCAACATTTTTTAAGTGTGTACTTGTATTGTGCAATGGGGAAAAGGAACTTATATACTAACTTACTAACTAATACAGAGAGCGAATCGATTCAATTGAAGATTGCATCGATTTTTGTCGGAATAGTATGCAAAAACATCATTTTACGAAGTAGGTGCGTAAAAAAAGTTTACGTTATTTGGGATTTGGTTCGTATAAAACGATTACGTTATTTGGGATTTGGTTCGTAAAAAGAGTTATGTAAAAAGAGGTTATGTACAAAAAGTGTTCGTAAACAGATGTTTGGGTGTAGCAATTTTCATGATAACATGTAGAACGGTGACCCACGATTGAGTATCCAGGATCTACAATTCGCTCGGTCATGTTTCGGAGATGAGATTGACACCTTTTAATTAAAGTAAAATAACAAGTATTTAAAAGACCTTTCTGAAGGCCTTTTCTACAATTTTACGATCAACAGCAAAAATATCAATGTCGCTAACAAAACCAAGAAGTGAATGAGACCTACACACAAAAAAAATCTGAATAATACAGGTGACTTAATTCCTCATACGATGTAATTCATAAAGACCTAATTCGTCAAATGACGGAAAATTTCATTTGTATTGACTTAATGTTTTTTTTTCATAAATACGTTTATTTTATAGGCAATATACATAAGTTTTTCTTCGCCGTGGCATCTAGAATACATAGTACTTTAAACCTAATACATTTCGAATATCCTATTAGTATGTTGGTATTCATTAGTTAATCTAAACACTGTTTTTATCAAGCGAGTTGCTATTATAAATTACATTAAATGAAATACATTTATTTTGTACATGATCTTATAACTATTTCAGGTTTGTTTGTATCAGTTCATCACTTTTATTTAATATAAGATAGCTGGCTATTGGTTGAACTCATGGAAGAGAAAACAATCTAACATAAAATAAAATTTTAATTGGAACTCCAATGGACTTAATGAAATAATAAAGAAGTTTCATGTAAGGAACGTCACGACAAGCAAGAATGTCGCGAACTGGGACATTGGATAGTCTACCTTGGGTACGCAAGGAATTTATTAGTTGAGATCTGACATCACGATACTCCACGCATGTCCAAACAACATGGTCAATATCGCGGTAACCTTCGCCACAAGCACAATGATTAGTCTCGGAAAGTCCAATTCGAAGGAGATGTGCATCTAACGTGTAGTGATTGGACATGAGTCTGGACATCACACGAATGAAATCTCTACTCACATCCAATCCCCTGAACCATGCCTTTGTCGATATTTTAGGAATAATTGAGTGCATCCACCGACCCAGATCATCTTTATCCCAAGAAGCTTGCCAGCTGGCAAGTGTTCTTTGGCGAGACGCGCTATAGAATTCATTGAAAGCAATTGGTCTCTCATAAATTTCACCCTCAATAGCACCACGTTTGGCTAAAATATCGGCTCTTTCATTGCCTGGAATGGAGCAATGAGCCGGGACCCAAACTATTGTGATTTGATAATTATTATTCAATATGACGTTCAGGCACTGTTTTATTTTGCCCAAGAAAAAAGGTTCATTTTTGCCAGCAGCCTTTGAGCGAATGGCTTCAATTGCACTCAGACTATCTGTGAAAAGAAAATAATGGTTTGGAGATAATGTGACGATTATACTCAAACTATAATGAACTGCTGCTAACTCTGCTATATAAACAGATGCAGGTTCTTGAAGCCTAAAGGAGACCGAAACATTATTGTTGAACATACCAAACCCTGTCGCTTCTTCAATTCGCGATCCGTCCGTGTAAAACATTTTCTCAGAGTCGATATGCCTGAACTTACTTGTAAATATTTTTGGGATTTCCAACGAGCGTAGGTGTTCCGGAATTCCACACACTTCGCGCTGCATGGATGTGTCGAAAAATAAAGTTGAGTCAGGGACATTTAGGAGGCTGACACGGATAGGAATATATCTTGAAGGGTTAATTTCCTGTGACATATGGTTAAAATATACAGTCATGAATCTTGTTTGAGATTGAAGCTCAACTAGCCTTTCGAAGTTATTAATAACTAGGGGATTCAGTACCTCACATCTTATTAGCAGTCGCGACGAAAGCTCCCAAAAACTATCCTTCAATGGAAGAACTCCCGCCAGAACTTCAAGACTCATTGTATGTGTCGAATGCATGCAGCCTAAAGCAATTCGCAAACAACGATATTGAATTCGCTCTAATTTGATAATATGAGAGTTTGCAGCGGAACAAAAGCAAACGCATCCATATTCCATCACTGAAAGTATCGTTGTCTGATACAATTTTATTAGATCTTCCGGATGAGCACCCCACCAAGATCTGGTTATTGTTCGAAGAAAATTTACTCTTTGTTGGCATTTTGTTATCAGGAACCTAATGTATCCTCCCCACGTGCATTTGGAATCAAACCACACCCCGAGGTATTTGAAAGTCAAAACCTGTTGGATCATTCTTCCCATCATATGAAGCTGAAGCTGCGCGGGATCATGCTTTCTTGAAAAGACGACCAGCTCTGTTTTCTCCGCAGAGAATTCGATACCCAGATGGACAGCCCCAACGGACAAGTTATCTAAGGTATCTTGCAATGGTTTTTGCGGATCAATAGCTTTGGGTCCAGTAACTGAAACTACGCCATCATCTGCCAATTGTCTTAGTGTACATGGGGATACTAGACAGCTGTCAATGTCATTCACGTAAAAATTATAGAGAAGCGGACTGAGGCAAGAGCCTTGCGGTAGACCCATGTAGCTAATTCTGAATGTTACCAAATCGCCATGTGAAAAATGCATGCGTTTCTCTGACAAAAGGTTGTGCAAATAATTATTTATAACCGCTGGGAGTCCATGTTGGTGAAGCTTGTCTGAAAGAACATCAATGGAAACTGAATCGAATGCTCCTTTAATGTCTAAAAATACAGATGCCATTTGTTGCTTTTGAGCGAAGGCAATTTGGATGTCAGACGAAAGTAATGCAAGGCAATCATTCGTCCCTTTATTTCTACGGAAGCCAAACTGAGTATCTGACAACAAACCGTTCGTCTCGACCCAAGTGTCGAGACGTCGTAGAATAATTTTTTCGAACAATTTTCTGATGCAGGACAACATCGCGATGGGTCTATATGAGTTGTGATTGGAAGCTGTTTTCCCCGGCTTTTGAACGGCGATAACTTTCACTTGCCTCCAGTCAGGTGGAACAATATTTTGCTCAAGAAGCTTGTTGAACAATTCCAACAAACGTCTTTTTGCGAGGTCGGGCAGATTCTTCACCAAGTTGAATTTAATTCTGTCCAACCCAGGAGCGTTATTGTTACAAGACATGAGTGCTATGGAAAATTCCATCATTGAAAAGGGGCTATCAAAACTTAATGTTAGATTAGCTTGAATTTTACTGGTTTCGACTGTAACTTGCATTATACTAGCAGGTGTGACTGTATGAATTTAAATGCACCTTTAACAAACCAAGCAGATGTGTCGCTCAGTCGATTAACAGACGTACATGCGATCCAATGATTCTCGGTTCAAGTCGCGGCGGTTGCTATCAGTATTCTTTTTTTTATTTCAACGAATTTCATGTCATGGAGTTTTAGACACAATATTAAATGTTCTTCCACGTGAATTTGCGTGAACTGCGACTCTCCTTTTATGTGCATCTAATAAGATGTAAAATCACAGAGATTTTTTTAAGTGCATACCAAAAAAATTTGAATACCGCTTTTCTACTTCAATTCATTTAGAATTTCGAATACATCGGGAGTCACACCGATTTGGTCGACGGTGGATTCAGTCTGATCAACTTTAACGGAAAGTCATGTTCTTGTATTATGTGATCATTGAGATCTCGTCCTCAATCGATTTATGTAGTTTATGTCACGTCATTATTTTATGAGTGGGTCACACTCATATCTTTTGAATGATGATTAACGTATTAGGCAGTAAATACTTCGATGGTGAACGCAATGGACAAAAAATACTTAAAACTGGAGTTCGTTCAAAAGCTCGCCTTTCTGCATTAGTAAGTTTTTAACAATGTTTTTAATTATTATATTGGTGATAAATCCCTAGAAATCATTACTTCATTTCAAGCTACTTATAAAACTGGAAGCTCTTTTTTCATCAAGATAATAAAATAACAATTTGTTTGATGCTGGATCCTGATTAAAAGATAATTAATCTGCACACCTGAATGTGTCTCTCACACTCATAGAATGCGAGCAGAAGACATGATTTGTTGACTGCCCATTTGAACTTTTTAACAATCCATGCAACCAAGCAAGATACCATCCGATAGATTTTTGTGATAGCACAAGTTGCAATAAAAAACACTTCTACCGGTGTTTTATTGCGCATTTTTTTATCAACTTGTGTTTTTCCCGAAAGTTCCAATATTGCACACAAAAATCTATCGGACGCTATCTTGCTTGGTTGTAAATCATAAAATCCCATTTTAAATGAGATGGTTCATACGCAGAAGCCACGTGGTTCTGGTAAATTTGTAAAACCCGGAAGGCAGCCACGGAGGACAAAAAGCGGAGATGTACCCTGGAGGAAAACGTGCTTAATATTGCGACCACAAGCAAAACGGTTCTGGTTGCCGATACCGCTAAATAATGTTTCAAATGAAGCTATAAATTGCTGAAATGAGGAAATTTATTTATCAATAAATGAAGATAAGAACGGCGGGCACTGTGTGCTGTTTTTCGAAAAAAGAGCGCATCAATGCTTGAAAGAATGATGAAATAAGTGTTTAATGTCCTTTCTTTCAGAGCAGATTTGCGAAAAGTCGTGGCCCATAGTTGCCTTCGGCCTCAGTACTTGGCAGTGTTTGCTTTTTTTCTCCTCAAAAGCAAGCATTACTTCCGACTCGTTACCGCTGCTTGCTCTTATCGGAGCCGTCAAGCTTCGCTGCAGATAGGAGCTCAAATTTTGACGCTTCCGAGTTTCCCGAATCGTACAGTTTTATACGCTGGTGCTTATGCCGCCGCTGTTACAATGTACGCGAAAACGAGCGAAGAACGATGTTGCTAATTTCCTTGTGCGCTACGAAAGGAGCGGCCGATAAAACGGATACCGACATTTTTTTCCCTCCCACGCGAAGCTGTTGTTGGACTACAACGTTTTTATGAAGTGTCTGTTTCTTCTTACTGCAACAGCTCCAGAGGTGTATGCACATTGTTTGTTGCTGCTATCACTTCTTTTCATGAAATTACATACGTAGGGTTGGGTTGTGGGATTCTTTGGTTTTCTGATGGGTTCTGTTAACTGCACTTCATAACTTGCCGTAAGTAACGAAGTTGAGTGAAGGTAAATTTCATTGACGCTACGTTCCCTCAACGCTGGCAGTCAAACGTCGAAGAAGTTTGTTTATCCTTTATGGAAAAGAGAGTCATTAGAGTGTTTTTCCCTATATCTGCATGTATTTACCACCAATTGGTCTTTTCGCCGTTTGCCATTCAAGCATTTAACCTCTTTCATTCTAAGAGATTGCGTGTTGTATTGTATAGTAAGTCATAATTAACTCAAGAAATTAAGGGTGAATATTAACCGCAGTTTTTCATTTGTGTATTTTCTCTACACTCACTCACTCACGGTTAACTTTAAGTAGGTGCAAATTTTTTTTTCACTGCTTACTTTGTTCCTCGATCGGGTTTCATATCAATTATCACCAACTCAAGTGCATTCTAATTAATAAATTACATTGAGACTGTATGGTTTGAAATGGATAATGAATTCCAGGGCTAAACGAAATACTTTTAAAGACTGTACAAAAAACAATGAAACATTTCTTTTTGTAAATAAGTTGATTGAATTTTGTCCCAGTCTGTCAAGCGCTTAACGAGCTACTAAGCAAGAAGCGCTTCGAAAAAAAATTATGGGCTTGTGCGCAAAAAAAAAAAAATTCAAGCTCTATAGTAAATCACGACACAGTTAAGAATCAGGTCAATTATAAAAACCAGGCTTCAGAAAACAACGAAAGTCTTCAAAAAACGACAAGGGTTCGAAGAAAGTGTACAAGGTAGATGGCGCCAGTGTTGCATAAGACTTAAAGGTTAGCGTTAAGGGCTGAGGCCAGTAGGTCGCGTATAACCACGTGGCTCGCTCTGCGTATTACATTTCCCCCCATGCTCTCTCGAAAATGTGCAAAATGACTCTCGATGGGCCGGGTGGCCAAGAAAGTTTGGATATTTTCGGTTACAAGTTTGACTACATCACATAAAATCCAATAAAGCTACCGCTTGTTTGGCAGTCTTGCTAAGCCGATTTTATTTCTCTCTCATGTTTCATTACGTTACCAAGAAACAAGAGAAGAAAAAATGGCGCGTCTATAGAAATCGACTTACCTTCACAAAAATAACTTTCACTTCATTTGAAGGAGAGATATTCAATGAACAAGTTGAAGGTTGCCGTTTTCAGCTATGCAATTCTTCCTTCAGAAAAAGGCGGGTGGGTAATGTCAGAGACATAACTGGATGTCTTGAATACGAAAAAACTGACACGCTCCCATCACTTTTCCGAATATGAGTTAGTTGATTGATTGTATGTATCGTGCAAGCTTTCCTCTTTTTCACTAATAGAGTTTGAAGCGATGCACCTACATTAAAGTACAGATTAGTTACATTAAACAGCTACTATTCTACAACTATATATTTCAAACTTGAAACAATTGAAATTCGAAGATATCTGATTCTTCTCGAAATTTCAGTACGAGACAATTGCAATGGCCTGGTCTGAAATGTATCGACGATCTTCGGTATGCAAGAGTCATTCTAATAATAATAATGATAGTAATAATAATGATAATAATAATAATAATACAGATTAACCTGTATATATGGCAACCCTGTTTCGTATGGCATATTTTCACACGACCCCATACTAGTATAAAGATGTGGTCAACATCATCACTTTCGCTTTCGCATTGCCGTTCGTAATTGAATGTGTTAGTGACGGTGCAAATTAATTTAACTTCCATCTTGATTAATCTTTTGGTAGAAAATATTGAAATCTGAGATGGTTTTCGTGTGTGTCTTGTTTCGGCAATGGGCCTTGCTGGACTTTTTGGCTGCCTTCCTACCGATTTTCGGTGTCATTGTGCTGACGGTGTCTCGTGCATTCAGATCGGGAAACAGTGAGACGACAGGTCCTCGATGTTTCTCTCGTGTGTCTTGTTTCGGGAACAGTTGCTCAGCAAATGGTAGGAAAAATGAACCATTCAACTTTTATATGGATGCTCTTGTATAGATACAGACATCTCGCGTTCTGATTGGCTGGTGCTGTCATGGGTTAAATCAAACAGGTTTTTCAATAGTGTACTATTGAAAAACTTCAATATTGTTGTAATACACGTTCAAGTTGAAGATTTTCGATTCTATTGGTAGTTAGATTATATAAATCCTTCTACAGATCACTGAACTATGAGCTTTCAAAATACGAGAAAGGCAAACGCGCCTTATGAATTATCCTCTTTGATACTCGTTTATACCAAACATTTCAGAAAAGTTTAATTTTGAACTATTTGAGATTATGTCACACAACTGAAAATTTTATCATAAAATTGTGATCATATTTCCGATGGCATGTAGCAAGAATTATGTTGATTCGTTAGATACAACAGGAGATATTCACGATCAAAAACTTATCACTCTCTCAGAGGGTAAATTTTGAAAAGGCGCCCCATAGTAAAGTAAGTCGTATTCACGACAAAAAGACTTTCTCGACCGCTAAAGTCAATGAATCATTCTAAACTTTTACATAATAATCTAAGCTGATTTTCTAAGTGTTTGTCAGTTGGGTTTTTTGATATTCGTCACAGTTTCTGAGAAAATTAGATTTGAAGCGTGAAAATAGTTCTCTAAAACGCCCTAAAACACACTGACCTCAGCCCTTAAGTCCATGGTGCGGATATTTAGCCCAAGAGAGGAGGCTTAAAAACCAAACCTACAAAAACACAACTAATATGTTTTTGTGAAATCCCTGGGAGTTTAAAAAATGCCCGACTTAAAATAAATTTTTGATGATTATTGTGGCCTGTTGAGTTTTAGTGAACTTCACTCTTTACAGTGTTACAGTGAATCAAGTTCGAAGATCAAGTGGCTGCCGGTTCTAGAGATATGATGGTATAAGTCATTTAACCAACAAAGCGCATTTTTTTCTCTCCGCTCCAGCGCCGCTTTTACGTATTAATGGGCCCGGGGCAAGATTTATTTTTGTGCCTCTACCTAACCGAAAGGGGCCCTAAGACTTATTTTTACGTTTCGTCTTTGACTCATCAGTGCAGAGCAGTTCAAATTGATCTGCTTAATGCTAAACAGTGTGCATGCAATTTGAACCGCTAAACAGACGTAAAGTTTCTGCTATTTACAGAACACTTTTTGTTCAAAGACGAAACTTTAAAAAAGCTTAGACTCGTTTGAAAGCTACATTTAGGTTGTAAATCAAGTTCGAAGATTAATTGGCTGTCACTTTCGGCTTCGGATATATAACGGTATAAGTAACGTAACCAACAAAACACTTTTTTTTCTCTCCTCTCAATTCTCTCGGAGATGGCTGAACTGATTATAACCAGCTTAGTCCACTTTTAGGTTGTGAATCAAGTTCGAAGAATAAGTGGTTGTCACTTCCGGTTTGTGTATGTGTATGTGTGTGAATGCAGCTTTCACAGAATATTCGCTTATCTGTGAAAGAACGCTTTCGTTTTGTAAATGAATTACAAGTCGGCTGAAAAGTTCGTATCGTTTCTATGAGAGGGCGCCACTAGAATTAAATCCATACCATTTTCAGTTAGAACCAACCTTCAAAAGATACGTGTATAAATTTGACAGCTGTCTGATTATTAGTTTGTGAGATATTGCATTTTGAGTGAAGCTACTTTTGTTATTGTGAAAAAATTGGAAAAAAAGGAATTTCGTGTGTTGATGAAACACTACTTTTTGATGAAAAGAAGTGCCGCCGATACCAAAAAATGGCTTGATGAGTGTTATCCAGACTCTGCACCGGGCGAAGCAACAATTCGTAAGTGGTTTGCAAAATTTCGTACTGGTCATATGAGCACCGAAGACGAAGAACGCAGTGGACGTCCAAAAGAGGCTGTTACCGATGAAAACGTGAAAAAAATCCACAAAATGATTTTCAATGACCGTAAAGTGAAGTTGATCGAGATAGCTGACACCTCAAAGATATAAAAGGAACGTGTTGGACATATTATTCACGAATATTTGGATATGAGAAAGCTTCGTGCAAAATGGGTGCCGCGTGAGCTCACAATCGATCAAAAACAACAACGAAAAACCATGCTGAAATTGAACGAATTGGGCTTCGAATTGCTCCCTCATCCACCGTATTCTCAAGATTTGGCCCCCAGTGACTTTTTCCTGTTCTCAGACCTCAAGAGAATGCTCGCTGGTGAAAAATTTAGAAGCAATGAAGAGGTAATCGCTGAAACTGAGGCCTATTTTGAGGCAAAGGACAAATCGTACTACAAAAATGGTATCGAAAAGTTGGAAGATCGCTATAATCGTTGTATCGCCTCTTATGGCAATTATGTTGAATAATAAAAACGAATTGTGGCAAAAAAATGTGTGTTTCTATTAAACGATACGAACTTTTCAGCCGAACTGTTAATATCTAAAATAATTCCTATTAAGGCTATTTGATGACTAGAGAAAGACATTTTTACAGCACTAGATGGACGGGGAAAGGTTTTATATTTGTAATTCATGCTTTCGTCTAGTTTTGAACTATTAAAACAAGGATAATATCCAGTTCGGTTTTACATCTCATCCAAGTCAGTCGATAAAACAAAACCGCTTACGTTCGGGACAGAAGAAACCAAGTACAGTATTGTGTAGTGAACAATAGAACGACCTCGAAATAAGTGAACCAAACGAACAAAAGCTACCGCCGACAGGAATGAATACAATTGTTGTTGACTTCAGGCAGTGCAAAATTCGACCTTCGATACGAGAACTTGAAGGTTTGCTTAAGGAGCAAATGCATCTTGACATTAAACGTGTGCATTTACTTCAATGCAATTAGACGAATAATGTTGTTTACATCCAGTTTTATAAAGAGTTGGATGCAATTCAATTCGCAAAAGACAATAACAATGTGCACTATGTGGAGCACGAGAACATTAAGTACAACATTCCAGTATATATGGAAGATAGTGCTATAGAAGTGCGTATGCATGATCTTCCCTGAAGCGTCACCGATTCTTATATTCGCAAAACTATGTCCCAATACGGAGAGATTCTCTCTATCGAAAAAGAAAAGTTGAAGAATTTTTTCCCCGGTATTCTAAATGGCGTACGTTTATCACGCATACACTTGAAGAAGGCTATACCTTCTTATGTGATTTTCGGTCAAGATACAAGAATTCCGTGCAAATCACTTGTTACCTATGACAATTAGATGGCCACATGTCAATATTGCCAAAAAGCTGTTCACTACGGTAAGCCATGTGATAAACTGGATAAGGAGACAACTACACCAAAGGACAACGGTGCTTCCTTCACACAAACCCCAAGCAACCCCAGTACACCTGTGACAGCCGCCAACAACAATGAAGCGTTCCCTTCAACGAAACCAGCAGTATCCTCTATAGAACGAAGTACACCGGCTGCAGTTAACAACTTACCCTCCAACCAACCAGCAATTGCAACAAATATTACGAAATAACCAGTATAGTTTCTTATGATAAAATAATGGTAGTTCTGAAAAGAACCTTTTATGAAGGCGTTCGTGATGGAGAGTGACGAAACTGATCAAATTATCTTAGATTTATACTACACTGCTAATTTTTATTTTCGATTTACAAAGAAGCAATCTTTATAGATCTTTAGGTAACATTTAGAGCCATTAGAAGGGTTGATTTAGCATAATGTTCCACATTATTGTCCATTTTCCGTTGTATTTTGCTCCAATGCAAACGACCACCAACAAGATGATGTAATCGATCTGCTTCGAAGGGAAACTGGCTCTGCGAATTGAGCGTTTGAGGTTTTGTACAACGCTAAAGGTCTGCTCTTATTACTAGCGACTGCTCCAACTGACGATTGAAGTCCAAATGAGAGCATGACCTGAGCGTTTGAGGTTTTTAACCACGCAGAAGATGCACTCTCCGAAGCTGCTGGTTGATTATATCATTCACACGACGTCCGCTTCCATCCAACGCACAAGAAGAAATGATCGATTTTCGACCACGGCTCTACTTTAATACGCAGTCAGTTGAAGATAAGTGCTTGACTACCTCAAAATCGTCGTCCTTGCACGAAAAACCCAAGCGAAAGTAAAGAGTTTTCCGTATTGTTTTAAATTTTTGAGAAAACTTAATTAAGTGGTTATCTCACACTGTTCAAAATTTTATCCTAAATTCCTGATCATATTTTTGATGAAATAGTGAAAAAATTATGTTGCTGCCATTAATACAAGTCGAGATATTCACGATTAAGTTCTGCCCATTCTTCCATTTGGCTAATTTTGAAAAGGCACCCCATAGTAAAGTAAGTCGTATTCACGACAAAAGAGTGACAACGAGATACAACTTTAAATTATTTAAAAAATCGGCTCAATCGGCTACGTAAAGCTTGTACGCAAATAGGCCTGAATAAAAAATACCTTTTAAATAAAAAAAGGAATAAGGTTAATATTGTGACTTACTTTCTCAACAGCTTTGAAACTTTATTAGTTCGTTTTTATGACACAAATTGGACATGCGATTTTCTGATGCGGATAAAACTCATCTTACAAATGCGTCTTTGAGCTGATAGATCCGCACGGAAGAGTGTCTGAAAAAATGCATTGTAGCAATTGTCAAAGCTCCCATTGGGCCACTAATTTTTTTCAGATTAGGGATTAGCCTTTACAGTCGAGATACTTTTCAGTGGTGCCGTAAAAATTGGTTGGATTTCACAAAAAAATCTCTCGGAGTGATCGTGCCTATCTCTTGTCATTTGAATATCCTCGTTATAACATGTTGTCATTGAACTAACACATGGATCAATAAGTCCCGAGACTAAAGCAGAGATGGCGCTCGTAGTAAACCAGTAACCACGTCTTTCTAGAGTACTAACTTTTGCTTGAAACGGGTCAAAATTTTAAGTCGATCCGACCAGAAACAGCTGAGTTATCGAGGTTGGAGTAAAGTCGTTTTGTAGTTTGTTTAAAAAATGGAAAAAACCGAGTTTCGTGTTTTGATAAAACATTGTTTTTGAATGGGTAAAAACACCGTGCAAGCGAAACAATGGATTGAAAAATGTTAAAATGATGAATAAAAAAAAATTTGCAAAAAAAATGTTGTTTCCATTGTTAGTCTCGGGACTTATTGATCCATGTGTTATATATTTAATACAAACTTAGGTCGATCAAATAATTTACAGATTGATTCGGATAATCCACGAAAATTGTGCGTTCACGTCGCTTATTCAATAACATTTAAGCTTAATCTTTGATCTCTCTGTAGCTTTCAAAAGAACCAAAGTATACAGAAGTGTGCGGATTGTTGGTGGCATCTTTGATTCGTTTGTATCTCTGGACCAAGAGGTGTCAAAAATGATCAATTTACTCTACAGCTGTGACCACATTGTTGCTTTCAAATGAATCTAAAATTGTCAGCAATCGTTCATAAAATTTTACGGATTGATAGAAATTTGATTACGCCACTTGTACGATTATTTCTTCGGAAATAATTAGGCGGAAATGGCAGCCAAGAATCATTTAAAAGTGATCTTTGACTATTAGGGTGCCAAAACATGACAATCTTCAATTTTTTAAAGCGGTAGCGTACAGATACTCCAATAGTTCAAATTTGAGCCAAATCGGGCATGGATAAGTGGCGATTACAATTTGAAGACTTTCAATCTTGAATAATCACAATACGGAGTAAGTGAAATATTTTAGAAATGCATGAATTGTCGAGATTTGGTGTAGATAAATTTATAGACTCACTAGGGATTCAGCAAAAATTCTTGAGTATACACTTAGAAAAATTTGGAAATGGAGATCTTTATAGATGTACATAAAAGGAGCGTCAGAAAAAATAGGGCAATTTACACTACATGTCATTCAATGATACTTTGAAATAGACATCAATTGAATCAAAAAATTGATTGAAAACCATCATCGATATAAAAGTAAATTAGAATGCCTTGGTGTTTTTCAATGAATTATACAACATATTTGAATTTACACTTCGTTTTGCTTTTAAAGAATATTGAAAAGTAAAGACCTATGAAGTAACTTCATATTCAATTTCCTGCTCTTAATATATGCATGTGAATAAATGTAAATATTTTTTTCTATGTGATTCTCTTTCATTCATAATTCAAAGTATGTAAAGATAAATTATATCATCAACTTCACAGTTAACTCAGCTGAAACTAACATCGATAGAGACGCAAAATTTATATTTACATATTAGCCGATGTAATATTGTGTCATCATCGAATAAATTACGGCATGCTTGAATTTACGTCAGAGGTAAGTTTCGTTTTTTCTAAGAGTGTAACTTCACACTTAAAAATTTGTACATCTTATTAGATGCACATAAATGGAGCGTCGCAGTTCACGCAAATTTACGTGGAAGAACATTTAATATTGTGTCTAAAACTTCATGACATGAAATTCATTGAAATAAAAAAAAAGAATTTTGTAGCAACCCACCGCGACTTGAACCGAGAATCATTGGATCGCAAGTTCGTCTGATAGTCGACTGAGCTACAGAAGCATGCATCTGCTTGGCCGGTAAAAGGTGCATTTAAATTCATATAGTCGCACCTGCTAGTAGAACGCAAGTTACAGTCGAAACCAGTAAAATTCAAGCTCATCTAACATTAAGTCAGATTCCTTTCGTGACCGTCGTATCGATCGGATGGTAGTTTGCATTAGAGCAGCTGTGCGTTAATCCATTCTAATCCGTTTCAAGGTCATTTAATATCAAATCTTTTGTATTCGCGAGCTTGTGCAGTAGATCAATACAGTATAAACAATAAATACAGTTAGACAGTGCCGGGTGCTATTGTGTTAAAACAATACGAACAGTGAACGGACGTTTAGTGTGGTGCCGTGAACCGGTGCTGTGTGCATATTAATTCGCAGAGGCCGTTGTAACTAACGCTTGGCCTCAGCGGCCGAGTTGCTACGGATCATTAGCTAAGTATTATATTTTTTTTCCTTCGTGTCCCTTTATCGTCTTATATTTTGACTCCCCCTATAATTTGCGCGGAACCTCAACCGCGCTATGGCAAGTCCATTAAATTCTACCCTGCCCCCCGAAGATAAAATGGAAACAGATTCTAAATCTGCTCCAAATAGTAAGACTCACCGGGTTAAACAGTATCCCGAAGAGCCTTCACCCTCGGCCGGCCTTTATGTGGTTTATTTTCGGACCAAAGAGAAGAATAAACCGCTTAATATTTTGAAAATATCTAATGATTTGACGTCGAAATATCCAACATTGAAATTTATCTCAAAAATTCGTCCCGATAAGCTCAGGGTCTCGTTGACCAGTCTGAAACATGCTAATGAGATCGCTCGAAACGATCACTTTACGCGGGACTACCGCGTTTATATACCAGCTCGCGAAGTCGAGATAGACGGAGTGATCACGGATCCCAGTCTGACATGCGAGGACATTCTCAAACATGGGGTCGGATGTTTTAAAGATCCCTTGCTTAAGAATGTCAAGATACTGGACTGCAAACGTTTGCATTCAGTATCGATCGCCGCGGATGGGACAAAGTCTTATCCCCACTCGGACTCGTATCGGGTGACCTTCTCCGGCTCGGCTTGGCCGAAATTCGTTCTCCTGGACAGGGTTCGTCTACCTGTACGACTTTTCGTACCACGGGTAATGAATTGCACTAGTTGTCAACAACTAGGACACACAGCTTCCCATTGTGGAAATCGGCCCCGCTGCTCGAAGTGTGGAGAGAGTCATGCGGATGGCGTTTGCGACAGAGACATTGAAAAGTGTCTTTACTGTGGGGCGGCCCCGCATGACCTCACAGCATGTTCTGCGTATAAATTGCGTGGAGATCATTTGAAACGATCTCTCAAGCAACGATCAAACCGCTCGTTCGCAGAAATGCTGAAAATCGCCACACCACCTGAACAGAACCCCTACACCTGTTTGTCTGCGGACGATTGCGACTCTGACGATCCTCAAGAAGGTACATCTTCAACTGTCCCTCGAAGTTTTAGGAAGAGGAAAAATATATCATCTCCTAAACTCCCTAGAAAGGGTTCGAAGATATCTCTTGAAGGCCCTCCAAAAGTAACAGCAGAAGGAAGTGTTGGTAAAAAAAACGAAAAGAAGAAGCCAAAAGCTCCTAGTTCCGGAGACTTGAAATCGGAGAAAGAATATCCAACACTTCCGGGGACACCCAAAACCCCGAAAGTCCCCAAGGAACCAGAAAACACATCAAGTGCTGGACTTGTAAAATTCAGTGACATTGTGGACTTTATATTTTCCGTCTTCAACATTTCTGACCCCCTAAAAGGTATTTTAATGACTTTCCTGCCAAAAGTTAAAATGTTTTTGATGCAGCTGACTGCAAAATGGCCCCTCCTCTCAGCAATCGTTTCCTTCGATGGCTAATTTTTCGAACGAGGTCAAGGATTCGATCACTGTTTTACAGTGGAACTGTAGAAGTATCATCCCGAAAATAGATCCTTTTAAATACTTAGTAAATAATCTGAAATGTGACGCATTTGCATTGTGCGAAACTTGGTTAACTTCTGATGTATCACTAAACTTCCACGATTTTAACATTATTCGCCTGGATCGAGATAATCCCTACGGAGGAGTACTTTTGGGGATAAAAAAGTGCTATTCCTTCTTTCGAATTAACCTCCCCTCGATATCAGGTATTGAAGTTGTCGCATGTCATGTCACAATTAAAGGCAAGGACCTTTGTATTGCTTCCATCTATATTCCCCCTAGAGCCTCAGTTGGGTACCACTGGCTCAGCAGTATCATGCAACTTCTTCCCGCACCGACGTTAGTTTTAGGAGACTTTAACTCTCACGGTGCGGGATGGGGTTGTCTTCATGATGATAACAGATCAGCTATGATCCATGATATTTGCGACAACTTCAATATGACAATCTTGAATACGGGAGAAATGACACGAATTCCCGAACCACCAGCAAGACCAAGTGCGCTGGACTTTTCCCTTTGCTCGACATCGCTACGGTTGGATTGCACGTGGAAGGTAATCCCTGATCCCCACGGTAGCGATCATCTGCCTATCGTAATTTCAATCGCCAGTGGATTAAGACCATCGGAAACAATCGAAACACGAAATATTGATTGGAAATGCTACGCAATATCAATATCTGAGAAACTAGAAACAACACAAGAACTTCCTCCGGAGGAAGAGTATACGTTTATGGCTGGCTTGATTCTCGACACTGCGATTCAAGCTCAGACGAAACGTGTATCCGGCGCGAATACCAACATTCGTCCTCCCAACCCGTGGTGGGACAAAGAGTGCTCATCACTGAACGCGGAAAGATCTTTAGTATTCAAAAAGTTCAGAAAATATGGAACACCTGATAATTATAGAAATTACGCAGCACTAGATAAGCAAATGAAGAACTTAGTTAAAGCAAAGAAACTAGGTTACTGGCGACGGTTTGTTGACGGATTAACAAAAGAAACATCGATGAGCACTCTTTGGAACACAGCCCGACGAATGCGCAACCAAAACACAACGAACGAAAGCGAGGAATATTCTAACCGCTGGATATTCGATTTCGCTAAAAAAGTATGTCCTGATTCTGTTCCAGAACAGAAGATATCCCGCGCCGCGACTTCGAATACAAACGAAACACCGTTTTCGATGGTAGAGTTCTCACTTGCGCTCTTGTCGTGTAACAATAAAGCCCCGGGGTTAGACAGAATTAAATTCAACTTGTTGAAAAATCTTCCTGACTCTGCCAAAAGGCGCTTGCTGAATTTATTTAACAAGTTCCTCGAGGGTAATATTGTTCCACACGACTGGAGACAAGTGAGAGTTATCGCCATTCAAAAACCTGGGAAACCAGCTTCCGATCACAATTCGTATCGGCCGATTGCTATGCTTTCCTGTATCCGGAAGTTGTTCGAAAAAATGATTCTCTTCCGTCTAGACAATTGGGTCGAGACTAATGGTTTACTTTCAGATACACAATTCGGCTTCCGCAGGGGTAAAGGAACGAACGATTGTCTTGCGTTGCTCTCAACCGAAATTCAAATGGCATTTGCTCGTAAAGAACAAATGGCATCAGTATTTCTAGATATCAAGGGGGCTTTTGATTCAGTTTCTATAAATATCCTATCTAAGAAGCTGCACCAGCATGGTCTTTCGCCGGTTTTGAACACCTTTTTATATAATCTATTGTCCGAGAAACACATGTATTTTGCACATGGTGATTTGTCGACAATACGATTCAGTTACATGGGTCTTCCTCAGGGCTCATGCTTAAGCCCCCTTTTATACAATTTTTACGTAAACAACATTGATGAATGTATCAACACATCTTGCACGCTAAGACAACTTGCCGACGACAGCGTTGTGTCCATTATAGGACCCAAAGCTGCCGATCTCCAAGGACCATTACAAGATACCCTCGACAACTTGTCGACGTGGGCTCTTCAAATGGGTATCGGGTTCCCTACGGAGAAAACTGAGCTGGTCGTATTTTCAAGAAAGCGAGAACCAGCACAATTACAGCTTCAACTAGGGGGTGAAACCATAGCTCAGGTCTTCACATTTAAATATCTCGGGGTCTGGTTCGACTCCAAAGGCACCTGGGGATGTCACATTAGGTATCTGAAACAAAAATGCCAGCAGAGAATCAATTTTCTTCGCACAATAACCGGATCATGGTGGGGTGCCCACCCAGGAGATCTGATCAGGCTGTACCAAACAACGATATTGTCCGTAATGGAATATGGATGCTTCTGCTTCCGATCCGCCGCGAACACCCATTTCATTAAACTGGAAAGAATTCAGTATCGTTGTTTGCGTATTGCCTTAGGTTGCATGCAGTCGACTCATACGATGAGTCTCGAAGTGCTCGCGGGCGTCTTACCGTTGACAAATCGATTCTTGGATCTCTCATATCGATTGCTAATCCGATGCGATATCTTGAATCCAATGGTGATTGAAAACTTCGAGAGGCTTATCGAGCTTAATTCTCAGACCCGTTTTATGTCCTTGTATTTTGATTACATGGCTCAGAATATTAATCCTTCTTCGTTTGTTTTCAACCGTGCTCATTTCTTGGATACTTCTGATTCTACTGTGTTTTTCGACACATCCATGAGAGCAGAAATTCGTGGAATCCCGGATCACGTACGCCCTCAAGTGGCCCCAAATATTTTTTATAATAATTTCAGAACAGTCAAATGTGAAAAGATGTTTTACACTGACGGACCAAACATCAACAGGTCCACAGGCTTCGGAATCTTCAATCAGAACATCACCGCTTCGTACAAACTCAGTGATCCGGCTTCAGTCTACGTCGCAGAATTAGCTGCTATTCAGTACACCCTCGAGATCATTGAAACCTTGCCCAAAGACCATTACTTCATTGTCACGGACAGTCTAAGTTCAATAGAAGCTCTCCGCGCAGTGAAGCCAGGAAAGTATCCCCCATATTTCCTGGGGAAAATACGGGAACACTTGCGAACTTTATCTGAACGGTCTTATTTAATATCGTTAGTCTGGGTCCCTTCGCATTGTTCCATTCCGGGCAATGAAAAGGCAGACTCATTGGCTAAAGTGGGCGCATTAGAAGGTGATATTTACGAAAGACCAATCTGCTTCAATGAATTTTTCAGTATCTCTCGTCAGAAAACTCTCGAAAGTTGGCAAACTTCATGGAGCAATGGCGAACAGGGACGATGGCTGCATTCCATTATCCCTAGGGTATCGACGAAACCTTGGTTCAGGGGGATGAACGTGAGTCGTGACTTCATTCGTGTGATGTCTCGGCTCATGTCAAACCATTACACCTTTAACGCGCATCTCCGGCGTATTGGAATCGTGGAGAGCGGTCTCTGCGCTTGTGGTGACGGTTATCAGGACATCGAGCATGTCGTATGGACGTGTACGGAGTATCGTGACGCCAGGTCTTTATTAAAGGACTCCCTAAGGGCCCGAGGTAGACCACCTAAAGTTCCGGTCCGAGATGTGTTGGCTAGTCGGGATATCTCTTATATGCTTCTTATATACCAGTACCTCAAACACATTAATATCCAAGTGTAATCTGTTATACCTCGCTCAGAAAGTATAAACTCCACCTACAGGTTCGACACTAACATCCGCCCGATTCTCTCGATCACCGTCCCTGTCCACCATCTTCATTGGAACTAACAAGATCTTTTTTTGTCACTAACTTTTCGTTCCCCCTTCCCCCGTCTCTTCACCATCTCGATGGCAACTAATTAGATCTCTGTAGATTTCAGACATTTTGTTTCCATACCCCCTATTTACCTCGGTTTCCACAATATTTACTTTTTTTTATTTTTTCATCTCTTCGTAACATCACCGTCACCGCCTACGGTCCTACGCTCCATTCGATGACCAGCATGCGGGCCACCCGCCGGGCCTTCGTAGCCTTGTGGTGTTTCCCGCGGACCCACACGAACTGAAAGGAAGCGGCCATAGATAGCACCAACTGGAAGTCATGCAATATTCAATTCACCGACCACTGCCGAACGCCAGCTAAAAGCTTTTTCCAAACATTCTAGACGACATAATCTAATGATACTATTCTAGTTTTAAGTTAGTCGTTAATTAAGATTAGGAAATACCCTTGGCATCTTAGAGCTTAAGCAGTGTGCCTAAAAATATATATATTATACTATTGAAAAAAAAAAACATTAAGTCATTACGAATAAAATTTTCCGTCATTTGACAAATTAGGTCTTTATGAATTACATCGTATGAAGGATTAAGTCACCTGTAAAATTCAATTTTTTTTAGAGTGTTGAATAAAATATCACATTCCACAATGTAGATATTATTCATCATGGTTTGAGATGACGTAGGAATCGATTGAATTTTATGTAAAGCTGCATTTTCAATCTGCATTGTTATCTGAATTTGCAAACTTGAATAAGTCGCACAGAGTCAATTTTTCTCGAGATGATACCAGACTTCAACGTTACATGCGTTTTTGAGACAGACCTAAGCTGCGACTCTAAACTGCGTAGCACATACACACAGATGCGCATATGCGGTACGTTGTGTTCCATTAGGCTGATTGCTCCATTGTATTTCACACGCAAAATAGTTTAATTGGTAACGCGATATCCCCGGATAGGAAATTCTGTGGAATCGAGTCTCGCCTCTGTAGAAATTTTTTCGCAAACTTTCAGTCCTTCAGTTGCATTCATCTTTTTTTACAGCTTGGATTAAATTGGACTTGGAACTAAGCGAGCAGAGTTCGATGTTGCGATGCCAAGATAAATTCATTAGAACCGTAACAGAATAAGATTTTTAATTTGCTAATCGAGCAATAATTTTCACTATATCAAAACTGAGAAAAACTTGATTGCGAGACAATTTAGTAAATATTTGTTCTATAATTGTTTGATAACTGTGCATATGGAGGCTTTTACTTTTAAAAACAGACGGAATACGAACAACTATAGATTTATGTTGACTCGTACAGTTGGATTGATATGTTAATTGTATAGCATTATAATTAATTAAACCCTTCAATTATGAACGAGCTTTTATATCGATCGCAAAATGCAAGGAAATAATATAGTCCTGTTGATTGTAAATTTGTTGAATCGGTCATTGAATTCAATCAAACAAAATGAAAAAAAGTTTGTCTTAACTGAAATGCGACCTCATTAAAGATCGAAATCAATATTTGATTATCCAATTAATGTGAATTTCACGCGTGTAGTTCCAGTTTCCAGTTAATATCTATTTGCTTTTCTCGCAGATAGAAAGGCTATGCAATCTCTCGAACCTTTCAACCGAGACCCGGAGAAACGACTGTTATTTGAATTTGAATAAATTGTAAAATGTGCACAAAACAGTGTTGATTTGCAAATAAAAAATTAATTTTTTTCTGACCATAGTGATCTGCACATCGGCATGTCTCGGAAGTAGCGACGAATAACAATAATAAGGAATCAGTACAGGTTTGCAAGTGATTTTGAAATGAGATAATCTAACGAAAATGGAGATTGACTGAAAAGGCTTCAGGTACTTTAATGTGAAGAAAATGCAGTGAATTGAAAACTTATAGCGTGCATAGATATATTTAGATTTGGCACAAAATAAGGGTTGAGGTGGTGAGCTCAATTCGTCCACGCACTCACTCAAATTGTTTAAATAATTTCCCTACAAACATATAATCTATGTCGTATGTAAGACACTTCATAGTGATTGCCTTTTAGGGTGCACCTATCCACTAATTATATGAACGCTAATTAAACCCACATATCTTTCAACAAAATTTTCCTAATCGATGCAACGTTTAGTGTTTGAACGACCAAATACGGAGTTCCTTATGCTGAGAAATTCGCGTTGCTCTACCTAAATCGGTTTCAAGTTCAAGTTATCGATTTTTTTTCAGTGCGAACTGTAACAGTTCGGCTGAAAAGTTCGTATCGTTTAATAGAAACACACATTTTTTGCCAAAATTCGTTTTTATTATTCAACATAATTGCCATCAGAGGCGATACAGCGATTATAGCGATCTTCCAACTTTTCGATATCATTTTTGTAGTACGATTTGTCCTTTGCCTCAAAATAGGCCTCAGTTTCAGCGATTACCTCTTCATTGCTTCTAAAATTTTTACCAGCGAGCATTCTCTTGAGGTCTGAGAACAGGAAAAGTCACTGGGGGCCAAATCTGGAGAATACGGTGGATGAGGGAGCAATTCGAAGCCCAATTCGTTCAATTTCAGCATGGTTTTCATCGACTTGTGACATGGTGCATTGTCTTGATGAAACAAAACTTTTTTTTTCTTCAAATGAGGCCGTTTTTTTTTTGAAATTTCGTCCTTTAAACGCTCTAATAACGCTATATAATAGTCACTGTTGATGGTTTTTCCCTTTTCAAGGTAGTCAATGAAAATTATACCATGCGAATCCCAAAATACAGACGCCATAACCTTACCGGCCGATTGTTGAGTCTTTCCACGCTTTGGGTTCGGTTCATCGCGTGCAGTCCACTCAGCTGACTGTCGATTGGACTCCGGAGTGAAGTGATGGAGCCATGTTTCGTCCATTGTTATATATCGACGAAAAAAATCGGTTTTCTTTCGATATAACAGCTCCAAACACTGCTCAGAATCATCAATTCGTTGTTGTTTTTGATCGATTGTGAGCTCACTCGGCACCCATTTTGCACAAAGCTTTCTCATATCCCAATATTCGTGAATAATATGTCCAACACGTTCCTTTGATATCTTTAGGGAGTCAGCTATCTCGATCAACTTCACTTTACGGTCATTGAAAATCATTTTGTGGATTTTTTTCACGTTTTCATCGGTAACAGCCTCTTTTGGACGTCCACTGCGTTCATCGTCTTCGGTGCTCATATGACCAGTACGAAATTTTGCAAACCACTTACGAATTGTTGCTTCACCCGGTGCAGAGTCTGGATAACACTCATCAAGCCATTTTTTGGTATCGGCGGCACTTTTTTTCATAAAAAAGTAGTGTTTCATCAACACACGAAATTCCTTTTTTACCATTTTTTCCACAATAACAAAAGTAGCTTCACTCAAAATGCAATATCTCACTAACTAATAATAATTTATACACGTATCTTTTGAAGATTGGTACTAACTGAAAAAGGTATGGATTTAATTCTAGTGGCGCCCTCTCATAGAAACGATACGAACTTTTCAGCCGATCTGTTATGTGAGTAATTTAGTCTTTTATTTGATATGGATCAGGGTCATATCGCCGAAATCCATTTCGCCGAAAGCCGTTTCGCCGAAAGTCATTTCGCCGAATGACATTTCGCCGAATGTCCTACTTCGCCGTATGTCATTTCGCCGATTCCTGCAATTGTCTTAATATTATGATTGGAATTGATTTATAATAAACACAAATGAATGATAATACGTGACGCCCGTTTTGTTGACGTACAATTGTACTTCTTGAATAAAGATTGATTGTTGTACTTTTGAAAAAATGAATAAATAAATGAGAATTCATGAACCTCAGAACGGAGTTCTCAAGGAAACTTGTTGACTACTAGCCACTAAGCATCAAAACAATTGCATAAATGTACCAAACAAATGTATGTGGTATTTTCCGTTTACTAAGTGAAAAAATATCTAGTGCAGCTTCGCCACGTCGATTTGATTCGTGTGCTAAAGCAAAGAAATCTAGCTATGAGTAGATCGGGCAAACGAGGCGGTTACAGGTTTGCATGCAAGATGGCGGGTTTCGGTAAAATGACCTATTCGGCGAAACGACTTTCGGTGAAATGGCATTCGGCGAAATGACCTGCTTCCATTTGATATCTTCCAAACTTTCGCATTATGATTCGAAGATGGAATGATTTGCGAAGTTTACAATATGAACGAAACTTTGCATTATTCTTTAGTATGGCAATCCATTAATTTTTCACGGATACAAAGACTGATTGGGCTCAAAATTCGTATGTATTTTTATTTGTATGAAGAAAGAGTAATCAAGTTGTAGTAACTAGGAAGTTGTTACTTGTGCAGAAATGGTGTCCATAAAGAAGTTGGTCAGACCCTATAAAAAATATTTGGTAAGGTGGTCCCATCCCGACCCCAGATGTTTTCAGCTCACGTGCCACCACAAAATTAATCACTCTTTATAAGCTTTTGAAAGCTTATGAAGGGTGATTGTTTTACTGGTAGATTTTTGGCAACTCTGTTTTTGACAAACTTGTTCAATTTGATCTATAATTTAATCATGAATCGACTTACAACGTCTAGCATTTGGTGAATGGGTCCACTTTTATAGAAAAATTGTGTTCAACGACGAAGCTCATTTCTGGTTGAATAGATACGTCAACAATCAAAATCGCCGCATCTGGTGTGAAAACCAGACAGAAGCATTGCAAGAACTACCAATGCATCCCAAAAAAGTCACTGTTTAGTGTGGATTATGTGCCGGTGGCATCATCGGGTCGTACTTCTTCAAAGGCGATGATGGGCGGAACATTGCTGTGAATGACGAGCGCTACCGTTTGATGTTTGATTTTTGCTCAAATGGAAGAATTGGACACGTCTGATGTGTGGTTTCAACAAGACGGGGCCACATCCCACACGACACGCAAAACAATGATCAAATTGAAAGGCGCCTTCGGTGAAAAGTTAGTTTATCTCACGTTTTGGTCCCGTCAATTGGTCGCCTAGATCGTGTGATATAACCCCTTTGGATTATTTCGTGTGGAGCCAGGTTAAGGTTCATGTCTACAAGAATAAACCTGCAACGATTGACGCACTGGAAGCTAATATTAAAGCATTTTCCAGCCGATATGTTGGAGAGAGTGTGCCAATACGACCTTGCGCATGGACCATCTAAATCCTACGGTAGGTATTTTCGATTCGTTATTGCTTTGTAACTTGCATCGTTCTGAATAGAAGACAAATATTTTTTCTAAAATAGACGCTGTGGTTCGAAACCGTTAATTACGATTTCTCTGGTTTTTCTACGTGTTTAAGTGACATTTTTCGATTCTCTTCCAAAACCTTAAAGTTTAACATTCGACATAATTTCGTAGAATCGCGGAAACAAAATAAACTAAAAAAACCTCACAGAAAAAGCTTAAAACAAAAAGGAAAGAAATTAGAAGAAAAACAACAGAAGCAGTAAGATACACAACAGAACAAAAACAAGAAAAGCGAAGACATTATGCTTCGAAAAGCATCCCGTTGATGAGTATGTTGCAGTTATGTGGAAATAAAGTAAATAACTTGCATGATTTATAAATGAAGCCAAAAAATAAATAAAAATTTATTCTACAACTACTGCTCGCTATGTAAGCATGAAAAATGCGTTTGCAGCAGTAATTTTCTTGTTTTTCTTTTCAAAAATGGAACCACGGGGTCGGTTTTGGACCATGTTTTTTTTAAAAACGATTAAATTGCCTATTTCTGTTAGAACCATGTTACCTTCAACAACTATAATCCTAATGACATGTCCTGCGACGTAAAATGTAGGTGACTGTTTCCATCAATGTATGTGTTCAAAAAAACGTGTTTAATCCACCTAGCAGTGAGATGATACCTATTTTTATCAATCCGCATGTGTTTTTTGCATGAATATTCTTCGGTGTTTAAGTTTTCATGACATTATTTTAATGACCCTCGTTTTAAGCGACAATTTGAGATTTTAATCACTCATTACTCTGTAATGTCGAAACTGCAAATCGGATCGAATTTGAATCTAGAAGTGTGATAATCGATTAAACATGCCATGATATGTAAGTTCCACTCTAGAGTTTACGGTAATTTAAGGTACTTCCAGAGCCGGTATTCAGGAACCAGCATAACCCAAACCGATTCGTATGGCCATATGACGAATAAATTACAACAGTTTTGAGTTCAACTTTGAAGCTTTTCGGGATTGTCATCTTCTATATCGGTTTGAATTTTAAAAATTCATCATCATGTAATTCGAGAACCGGAAGTCATAATTGGATAAAATAATTAATTTTTGTATATAAGTTTGTTTTAATTAAAATTTTTGTTTCTGAAATTTGATTAGGCTTTTTTTGAGAAAACGATTGAGCTTTGAGAAACGATTTTATACTGGAACCGGAATTCTAAAAGCGGTATGGCCGAAGTCAGATAAATTCACCTGAGTAGCTGTACACTTTACATTTGTTTCAAAACATTTGAAAATCAGTTAAGACATCTTTGAGAGTGTAGCCGACCCTTGCCGATCCCTAACCAGCGTGCAGTTTATAGCGCCACTTCCCTATAAGGAAGACTGCACGCCACGATGTGTTTGCCCGGATGAGACTCTCCTTAGGGCGAGTTCCCGAAGAAGGTCAACGAAAAAATGAATCAGGATCGGTCAAGTTAGGCTAACCAAAAACTAGTCTCCAAAGACGGGTAGATGACCCTATTATCAGTCAGCAGCAATCACCGAAACCTCATTACCCTCAGATAATCAACGGTGAGAAAGTTACCCGTGCCTAACTTTATCATCATGGGCAGTGCAGCTATCTGCCACCAGATAGCGTAAACCTAATGGAAGCTGAACTTACAGCACACATTCAAATTCCGCTGAGCGGAAGACAGCCAACAACGAAAAAGCTCTAACGAAGTGACGCAAACATACGGAAAACCCCACCAAATACCTGTAGGAGTTCTATGATTACAATCGAGTTACATTTAGGCATTGAAATAAATAATCATTTATTAACGGAAAAACGGTTTGACTTTATATTGCATGTCTATATTAGCTTTTCTAATTTCCTATCTAGCCTAGCTCCTATGTGCGTGCGTGATTTCTCTCCCTACTTGTGCTCATTGACCATTTGTGCTTTCCTCTCCCACTTTCTCAGACGATGACGTCACTCCACGGCTCCAGCAATGAGATGTGCTTCGCACCCGGGTGACTAATACAATGGGTTGTGTGTGGCGTTCAAAAATGGTGTCACAAAAGCATGATGGCCGACACACAACCCTCAATTTATGGACGCGTCCCTACTTCCGTTTTTAAACGGGATTTTTAATTATAGTGCACTTAAACGGTTCTGAATCACGGGGGCGTCTTCAGTGGACGCCGCCCCACTATTTAGCAAGAACGATACGGACTCACCAGTGGTTTCTGCGTCTGCTGCTTACTGTTGGTGGTGGATGCTGGGTCGATCGTCGTTTTATTGGTGATGGCGGTGATGACGATTCCGGGTACTCACGTAACCGGTGATCTACCACACCGATTCTGGCCGACGTTCGCTGGCTGCTACTAACGGTCAGTTGACGGACCGAACTTTTCCGGCGGTGTAACGGTTGCCGGAGTTTGAATTTTCGTCCGTTGGTGGACTTTGGCCCGCGTCCGGTGCTTGCTTCCTTCCTTCCTCTCTTTCGTCGTAGCTGCGCAGAATAGATAAAAGAAACGAATGCCGTCTGGCTGATGCAGACGGGGTCATTAGCACATTGGTGAGGTCAATGGCACGATTTTGAGCACTTTTACCTGATTCTTGTTTTACTTCGCACGCACTATTCTCTACACGCACTACTTATCGTGGCAATCACTACTATATTAGCAATCTAGGCAAAGGAGAGAGACAAATATTTATGGAAACTTTACGTAAGAATACGTCACTTTATTACCTATCTGAAACTAACACCGGACAACTACGCGAAGCTTCCACTAAGTTTGGTGGACTGGGACGAAATAAACTAGCATTGGAAATCCTCAGATTAGGGAAGGTAATTTCGTACGAATTCACCGGAAATACGTATTGTCCCGCTAATTTCATCGGACAAATTCGGCGATCAATGACCCCACTGACTGTTTTATTCGGTTAACCAATCCTTGGCGCCATCCCTCCCCTCCATCATACATTATTCGCGAGGAATCTTCGTGAATTTCACTCCAAGGAGAGACTCAACGAATTATTCAACTTAAATGAGGGGAAAATTTGATTAGGGTGTTGTGCAAAAGTTGGCCAACGATAGGTTGTATAACTGTTGGCGCAATTATTGAAATCGATCTACTGGATGCTTGAAACTTATTGCTGAATAAGGTATGACTGCTACATAACACCAGACTTGTTTTACGAAAATTTGGTAGTAGGAGTACTACCAAATTTTCGTACGGGATAGATTATGATGGACTAAAACTACTTAAGACATGCACAACGACTGCATATGAATAATTATCTAACCAAACCACTCGCTTCTATTTACAAATTATATATACACTAATTTTAGGTTCGCCATGGCTACAGAAATACTGATGAATTTAACCCTTCTCTTGTTGCGCTGCGGTAGCTCGACATGTACCTCTCTAAGACAGAAACAAACCCCAAAATACTGGCTTTGATACCAAAATACTCAAATTTTGGATCAAGCCCAACCCCAACACTACAACACCCATCGAGTTTCGTGCGACTCTCAATGAAACATAAATACTCCTAATCAACTCCAAACATAACGAAACAGGCTTATTGAATTTCGAGATTACTCTAATCCTGTTGTTAGAAATGTATCCCTACGTTCAATTCACCACACAGTTTTGTATTTAAAGTGCACTTCAGGACTGTTCCCTGAATGAAAAAACTCTCTAAATAACGAAACGCACCTTGAATCATGTATTATTTCTCTGACAGTGACTTCTATATGCCGAAAACAATCAGCCAATGAGAAGTGTACCACAATTCCTTCATTACTAATTTTTCCCCAAACATTCACTTCCGTAATTTGTTCACGTTAGTGTTACACCAACAATACGAACATATACCCTTAACTAACAGTTATCTTTAATTTCATTTTGCGTATCGTTTCTACACCGAACGGCTTGAAACAAACGAAAATGAAATAAAAATCTTATTCGTGCTTTCGCAAATTCACCAATACACCGAACTACCGATACGCAACAAAGAGAAACGTCAAACAAGTGAACTGTTTTGTAGGTGATGTGTTGTGCGGAGATAAATTGTGAGAAAAAAAGATATTTTTTATAACTTTAAAGATATAATCGTATTTAGATTACATGCTAGGATGGTGGGATTACTTTGTGTTATTATTGGTAAGTAACAGTGATTATTTTTCTAAAACTTTCTTATGAATTTTCAGCTATTGTACATCGAGCCGAATCACGCAGTCTTGTATCTACACCAAAACAACGGACTGCTCCGTGTTAGAATTGAAGTTTAACTCGTCTGGGAAAGGTGGCTGGATACTATTAGATGTAAATATACTAGATACTAAATTACTTTTTGGTTCTGCAGATGACTGGATCGGAGGAATATACTTTTTGGTCTGCAGATGACTGGAATTACTTTTTGGTCTG
The DNA here is from genome assembly GCF_030247185.1 of Malaya genurostris. Classification (NCBI taxonomy): domain Eukaryota; kingdom Metazoa; phylum Arthropoda; class Insecta; order Diptera; family Culicidae; genus Malaya; species Malaya genurostris. The sequence continues at coordinate 301,650,915 of NC_080571.1, read as the reverse complement.
CAGATGACTGGATCGGAAGAATATACAAGGGGAAGTCGATTTCCAATCGTACTTGAGTATGTAAATAGGTGTTAATTCTTTTTTTTTTTCAGGGGCAATCGGGCGCATGAAGGCCAGATAACGGCACACCTGACGGAAGACTTCAAGATTCCGAAACCATCAACTAACCTTAATTTTAAGTTACAATAATAAATAAATAACGAATCCTTACTAACAAATGTACAAGAAGATAGAAAAAATAAACGATAATTTTAAGTACTAACATAGATATAAGAAACATTGTGAACTATAAACTAACATCACTTATATCCGAAAATTTATTTACAATTATTAATTATTATTTGATTGATGATGCTAAATCAAAGCATCTCTCCCCCACATTGTACTGGTTCAAAATGTCGGAATTTTCTCCGAAAACGGCCAGTTTTCCCGGGCACAGTCGATTTCATGAATTTGGACCTTCTTCAACCGTCCGACATGTTACTGACAGCTCGATTTACTCGGGTTTGCTCAACATCGTCTTTAACGGACTTCTGAGTCTTATTTCACGATCAACATCTAAGATTCCCCAGTCTTAGACTCACGCTTTTTTGCTTCCCGTTTTATGATCTCGGTACTCCTCATCATCACACTAATGGCTCTGAGTTCTTGGTGTTCTAGGTCATCGTCCTGACGTAACATCAAGGACTCCCTCTGTCTTCTGGTCGAAGGGAACTTTGTTCGCCCAATAACAAGTCTTCTGATCAAAAAATGGTCCAAACTACGGAAACCACATGGCACTGTCCAAAAATTTGTTAAATTCTTATTGAAGTTTCTTAACAACAACGTTCCTCCAGTAAATGAAAGTTGTTGTGGAGGCCGCACTGTCTGCAAGACGGAGCTAACTTTACGAATAAATGTACAGTATTTCCTGCAACCAGAGCAAGAGCATCATGGTGCATTGTCTCCATCAGTAAATACTGAAAGATACATAGCTTAATAACTACTATATTAACCGATTATTGGTAACATCTATGTCGAACTTGAACTAATAAGCTTCTTTAGAAACTTACAGTTGAAAATCCCAAGTCTTTTTCCTTTTAAGTCTTCGAGGTCGTAACAATGAGTACCGACGACCCTTTTCACAACTGCTGTAACATATTTCGGCGCTAGTTTTGAACTAAAACCCTTGCCTTTGTCCGACTGTTCCATGTTTTTCTTTAGAACCCTTTCCCCTACGGAATACGTTGGGCAATTGGCATTGGAGCGCAGGTTGTAGTAGGAGGAATGTTTATCATATGCCGACTTCAAATTCTTCCGAACTTCATCAAGTATTTTTTTTCTCTCTTCATTTTCAACTAGACCGTCGGTGGTCTTTAACGTTGAATCCCTTAGATGGCGATACTCCCTACCATCCGATACCATGTTCCGACCAAATAAAACGAAGTACGGAGTATAACGAGTTGCTTCGTGAACCGAGTTGCGTACAGCGTTGGCAATTTGTTGTAAGTTGTTTGCCCATTCCTTGTGATCTTTACGAATCGAGGCCCTGATGGCTGTTGTGATCACGCGATTAACACGTTCAGAATCGTTGACCTGCGGATGGTAATTGGGTGTTCTCCAGTGTGTTACGTTGTACTTTGCCAACAAGCTTTGGAAAGAGGCTGAGGTGAATTGCGTCCCATTATCCGATAAAATCACTTCAGGAACACCGAACAACAAGAAGATGACATTCTCCACGAATTGGATCAACGTTTCTGCGGTGGCTTGGCGAAAAGGTTGTACCAGAACGAATTTACTGAAGAGATCAGTTACGACGAGAAGGCAAGTGCTTCTGCCTTTACCTGAAGCTGGAAGTGGACCAACGTAATCCATTGCTAAGAACTGCCATGGGTACTGAACAATCTTCTTCTGCTCTGCCATCGGTGGAGTCGTGTTCTGGTTTGTCGCTTTGCTCGTCTGACATGTCAGACAGGTCCGGCACTGTTCCTTTACATCACTGCTCATCCTAGGCCAGAAAAACCGTTCCTTAACTGCTGCTAGTGTCTTCTCGGATCCTAGATGAGCTTGCTCGTGGATTCTGCTGATAATTTCTTTCCGCTCTGATTTTGCAGGATATCTTTTCCACTGAAAACGTGCATCTTCGATTTTCCCGTCACTCTTGACATATTTCCAGATTTCACCGTCTATCACTCGAAAATCAGGAAAGTCAGTCGGATTTTTCTGAATCTTTGAGACCATTTCTTGATGCTCCACATCAATAGTCAGAGTGAAAATCGTCTCCAACGATCTCGACAAGCAATCTGCCAGGATATTGTTTTTCCCCTTTCGATATTCCAGCTCGATGTCGTAGGACTGAATTTTCAGTGCCCACCGCAACAGCTTTGAATTGCCAGATTCCACCCCAATCGTGAACAACCATAGTAGACTACGCGCGTCGGTTACGACTTTGAAGCGGGACCCTTCCACGTAGTGCCGAAAATGTTCGATCGCTAGTAGAACGCCCAAACACTCCTTTTCTACACTTGCATACTTCCGTTGTGTGCTACTCAGTTTTTTGCTAAAGTACGCAATTACTTTTGGCTGGTTGTTGATGTGTTGAATCAATGCAGCACCTACCGCGTTGTCTGATGCATCAGATTCGATCGTGAATTGCTTGCTGAAGTCTGGGTTACCCAAGATCGGTGCTGACACTAACGCTGCTTTGAGTTCTCCAAACGCTGTCTCTGCTGCTTCCGTCCACACAAACTTTACTCTAGATTTCTTAAGTAGATCGGAGATCGGCGCAACAATGCGACTGTAATCGCGGATGAACCGCTGGTAAAAACCTGCGAGGCCTAAAAGTCGCCGGATGTCCTTTACATTTTTTGGACGAGCATAATCCAGGATTGGTGAAATCCGCGAATTGTCAATCGACACCCCATTTTCAGTCAATAGATACCCCAGATACGTCACTTGCTTCCTGCAGAACCGGCTTTTATCCAGCGAGATTGTCAGATTCGCTTTCGACAATCGCTCAGCTACTAACTTTAGCAGTCTCACATGTTCGTTGAACGAGTTTGTCGCTATTACAATGTCATCCAAGTAAACAAACACATTTGGTTCGAGATCGAACCCAATTACCCGATCCATTAGTCTGCACATTGTAAACGGAGCGTTTGTTAGCCCAAAAGGACAAACTTTGAATCGATACAATCCCTGTGGTGTTCTGAATGCCGTATAATCCCTAGATTCTTCTTTTAAAGGAATTTGAAAATAGGCGTCTTTCAAATCTACTACCGAATAGAATTTTGCCTTTCCCAAACGATGGAAAATCTCCCCCATATTTCTCATTGGGTACGAATCCTTCTTGGTCCACGCGTTTATCTTACGAGAATCTAGACATATCCGTAGCTTCCCATTCGCTTTCCGAACTGGCACCAAAGCGCTGGCCCATTCGCTCGCACACTCTTCGATAGCATCTATTTTTTTGTAACGTTCAATTTCGGCTTCCATTTCCGCTTGTATTACTGGTGAACACCTGTACCACGGCTGTCTTCTTGGTTTTGCTTCCTCGCTCAACTGAATTTCGTGCTGCAACAGCGATGTCCTTCCTAATTTATCTTCTGTGGTGATTGGAAAATGTTTAATTGCGTCGACCAATTGCTGACGTTCGGTGGTCGTTAGATCGTGTTCTGTCTCCACTGTCTCCGGAGTCGTCTTCGATGGTTCTGGTAGTTCCAAGGCTGGAATGTCCAATGTTGCGTCTGGCTCCATGTTTTCCATCATCGGCAAGGTTTCGATTGGTAGCAACGTGAATTGTATCATTTCCACCTTTCCACTATCCATTGGTTTAGTGTCAGCGACGGCGACCCGTTCAAAGCCATATTTACCCTCCATCATTGGCTCGATTCCAAATGATTTCCAGAAGTTATATCCTAATATTAATTCCCTGCTAATCTGTGGGACCCCTAGCGTGGGGATTACCTTTGTTAATCCTTTAAACATCATCGGTAGGTGAACATACCCTAAGCAATCGTGCACAGTCTTATCTGCAGTTACAATCTTCAGTGGGCTACGCTGCATTGTCAGACCATACTTTTCTGCAATATCGGTTATACTCGTAACACTGACACTTGCGCCAGAATCGAGTAGTGCGTCGTAATCAGTATCGAAAATCCTCACAGTCACTTGAGGACTGCTCTCGGTATGGATTCTTACCTAACAGACCTTTTCAAATGGATCTTCAAATGGACTGGGAACGTCGTTTGTCGAAGGAATGCTGTCGTTCCCTATTACGCATTCCTGGCTTAGTTTCCCCCCGAATAACCTTGCCTAGTGCGCTGACTTCGAGGGTGGTTTTCGCACGTTATCGTCGTTTTACCCGGTGTCCCGCAGATATAACAGAATAACTGCTTCTCTTGTCTAGAATTTCGCCATACATGTCCGGTCCTGCGGCAATTCCAGCATAGAGGACCGGATTGCTGTTCAACTGTAGCATCTCCTGCTGCCTGCGGAGTGCGCGATAAAGTTTTCTGTGACTCTTTTGCTCGACGATCATTGTCAAACCTTCTATCAATAGCGTTGATTTCTTCTGCTTCTGAATATGAGCCCGTTGACTCCTCTGCTTCAATATTATGTAACCCACTCATATTCCTAGTAGGACCTTCTCGCGATTGTCTTAATGCGGGATCATTTGCATCGATGCGGTACGCATAGTACTCTAGTTTTCGCAGATCTCGTACTGTTCTACACGCCAGCTTTGAACGGTAATGTGGGCGCATGTTGTCCCATATCACCTCAAAAATTCTGTCTGGGTCTAGTGGCGTTGATAAAAGTTTATTCAATCGTTCTATTTCCGTTTTGAACGTCAGGAAAGGCTCGTTACGTAGCTGTTTACGTTCGTATATTTTCTGTCGGTTTCCCTGGTCCTTGTTTGGATTTCCGTACATGTAACGAATTCTTTCTTCGAAGTCCTGCCAGTCTAAGAATTCATCGGCGTAGCACAAGTACCAATCGTAGGCCTCTCCGCGCAAAATCGTATGAACTCTTTGCAGTAAAATGTCGTCTGCAATTCGATCCATTCTTGCAAGTCTTCGAATCTTATGCAAAAAGTCTTCTAATGATCGATGCCTTGCGTCTCCACTAAACGTGAGATGCCATTTTTCCATACGCCGATCAGCATCTTGAATCTCGCGGTCACCTATTCGTCTATAAACCCGAGGTCTGTGGAACCTTTCCGAAGAATAACCATCTTCATCCTCGCTGCTTTCCAAAGCAACGTTACTCTGTCTACGATGTAGTTCATGCTCTGGGTATCTACTTCTGCCAAATGTTTGACAACTCATTCTCCCGGCCGATTCTTGGTCTGTTTCTACTATTTCATCCTGGCTAAACTGAGATTGTGACCTCTCTCTGTCCCTAATCGACATTCGAGCAGAGCTGTCATTTCGTTTGATATGTTCCCGATAATTGTTCACATTATCTAACGCTTGTTCAGTCGATTCTCTCAAAAATGGTCTTCGTTGATCCCACTGTATCCGCCTCTTATCTTGAACGTCACTGTACCGACCTATTTCCCCTCGACTCTTTGGTTCGGCGCATCGTATGGCGCCATGGTTGAACGGTGAAAGGGAGTTTCTTCTGTGAGAATCCTGCCTATCCGGCCTCTCATCCACGTTTCGTGATTTTGCCCCATTCTCCGCTTCCGTTGGTTTTGAATTTTGAATTGCTAGCCGTAAATTTGTCAGTTCTTGCTCCAACACCGCTACTCTTTTCCGCAGTAAATTGTTTTCGTTTTGTTGCGCGTTTTCTCGACTTAACTCATCTTGCTTAACTGGTTTTGGGACCGTTCCCAGTGATTGTCGCGGATCTTGTATTAACGGTCGATTTTTTTGGGGTCCTGGATTCAAAAACTCCGAGCTTCCTTCTTTTGTCGTACTCTCTGATAGCCTACTGTTACTCTCTACATCGTCCTTCCTGGTCTCCAACGCCAATCCACCAACGGCCCCTTCTAGGGGAACAGCATCCAAAGCTTTCTTCCCATTGAAAGTCTGTAATATCATTCGAATTCTCCCTCCAAGTTCTTTTTTCATCTCTTCAGATCCAGGATCCGAGACGGTGCTTCTCGCAATTCTAAGAGCATAATGTTTTAAGCGTGAAATAGACCTGTCGTCTGGACCTTTTTCTAATTTTCTTCGTAAATCGTCTACGATGCTAGAAACGCGATCGAATTCTTGTTCTATAGTAAATCGCGACGAATATTCTCGATTTTCTCTTAAGTCTTCGTGGAAAAGGTTTCGCAAGAGTCGATACTTAGCTTCCGAATCAGCTTTAGTTTCTTCCAATCTACCGCGGATTATGAGTTCGTAATCCAATTCCTCATTGGTTAAGTGGTCGACTCTCGGAAATTTGAAAGCCATTTTTTTTTAATTTTAAATGTAATTGCTTCCTAGCAGCTTTGGAAATTGTTCACTCAACCGTAATAATAAATTATTCGCAAAGAAATTATATACAAGAATTTATCAAACACGAAACGAGGTTAATAAATATTCGCAATCGATAATTGTATTTAATCTAATAATAATAAATTATATTATATACGCTATGTATGTGTATGTGTATTTATTTTATTATAAACAACAAACAACAACAACTCAAATACTCACATAAATACCACAATATTTCCGTAGCCTCAACAAATTCCTCAAATTATGTTCCTGAATTCTTCTCAACTTGTCTTCAAAGACATTTGTCTATACATTCATATCTAAATCCCAAATAACAACTCTATAAACCTAGGTTAAACATAATTGAAAAAGATTATTAAGTAATTGACCACATTTCCATGATATTTTCCATGTACTCCCAAAAATTCGAAAATCCCTGTAGTTGGGCGCCAATATGTAGCCGACCCTTGCCGATCCCTAACCAGCGTGCAGTTTATAGCGCCACTTCCCTATAAGGAAGACTGCACGCCACGATGTGTTTGCCCGGATGAGACTCTCCTTAGGGCGAGTTCCCGAAGAAGGTCAACGAAAAAATGAATCAGGATCGGTCAAGTTAGGCTAACCAAAAACTAGTCTCCAAAGACGGGTAGATGACCCTATTATCAGTCAGCAGCAATCACCGAAACCTCATTACCCTCAGATAATCAACGGTGAGAAAGTTACCCGTGCCTAACTTTATCATCATGGGCAGTGCAGCTATCTGCCACCAGATAGCGTAAACCTAATGGAAGCTGAACTTACAGCACACATTCAAATTCCGCTGAGCGGAAGACAGCCAACAACGAAAAAGCTCTAACGAAGTGACGCAAACATACGGAAAACCCCACCAAATACCTGTAGGAGTTCTATGATTACAATCGAGTTACATTTAGGCATTGAAATAAATAATCATTTATTAACGGAAAAACGGTTTGACTTTATATTGCATGTCTATATTAGCTTTTCTAATTTCCTATCTAGCCTAGCTCCTATGTGCGTGCGTGATTTCTCTCCCTACTTGTGCTCATTGACCATTTGTGCTTTCCTCTCCCACTTTCTCAGACGATGACGTCACTCCACGGCTCCAGCAATGAGATGTGCTTCGCACCCGGGTGACTAATACAATGGGTTGTGTGTGGCGTTCAAAAATGGTGTCACAAAAGCATGATGGCCGACACACAACCCTCAATTTATGGACGCGTCCCTACTTCCGTTTTTAAACGGGATTTTTAATTATAGTGCACTTAAACGGTTCTGAATCACGGGGGCGTCTTCAGTGGACGCCGCCCCACTATTTAGCAAGAACGATACGGACTCACCAGTGGTTTCTGCGTCTGCTGCTTACTGTTGGTGGTGGATGCTGGGTCGATCGTCGTTTTATTGGTGATGGCGGTGATGACGATTCCGGGTACTCACGTAACCGGTGATCTACCACACCGATTCTGGCCGACGTTCGCTGGCTGCTACTAACGGTCAGTTGACGGACCGAACTTTTCCGGCGGTGTAACGGTTGCCGGAGTTTGAATTTTCGTCCGTTGGTGGACTTTGGCCCGCGTCCGGTGCTTGCTTCCTTCCTTCCTCTCTTTCGTCGTAGCTGCGCAGAATAGATAAAAGAAACGAATGCCGTCTGGCTGATGCAGACGGGGTCATTAGCACATTGGTGAGGTCAATGGCACGATTTTGAGCACTTTTACCTGATTCTTGTTTTACTTCGCACGCACTATTCTCTACACGCACTACTTATCGTGGCAATCACTACTATATTAGCAATCTAGGCAAAGGAGAGAGACAAATATTTATGGAAACTTTACGTAAGAATACGTCACTTTATTACCTATCTGAAACTAACACCGGACAACTACGCGAAGCTTCCACTAAGTTTGGCGGACTGGGACGAAATAAACTAGCATTGGAAATCCTCAGATTAGGGAAGGTAATTTCGTACGAATTCACCGGAAATACGTATTGTCCCGCTAATTTCATCGGACAAATTCGGCGATCAATGACCCCACTGACTGTTTTATTCGGTTAACCAATCCTTGGCGCCATCCCTCCCCTCCATCATACATTATTCGCGAGGAATCTTCGTGAATTTCACTCCAAGGAGAGACTCAACGAATTATTCAACTTAAATGAGGGGAAAATTTGATTAGGGTGTTGTGCAAAAGTTGGCCAACGATAGGTTGTATAACTGTTGGCGCAATTATTGAAATCGATCTACTGGATGCTTGAAACTTATTGCTGAATAAGGTATGACTGCTACAAGAGATCATAGCACGAATTAAATTTTTAGGTGCCTTCTGATCGACAACTGAATACCACTAAAACTGAAAAAAGTTAATTTTTTTATCGACTATCCAAATCTGCTAACCCGATAAACCTGATTAAATTATGTGGAATAGACATTTTTATACAATCCCCGAAACCGGAAGTTGGATCTGACTGAAAAGCAAGATGTTTTATAGAACTTTGAAACTTTTCATTTGAATCTTAGATGATTCTTAGATTTCATTTGCATCTTAGATCGGTTCAGCCATCTTCAAGAAAAATGAGTTACACAATTTTGATTTCGTTTCACATATCATCCTGTAGTTCCGAAACCAGAGGTCGGAACCAAACATAATGCAGGAACTTTGTTTGGGAGCATACGACTTTTCGTATGAATCTGAATTTGTAGAAAAGAAATTTTCCGAGAAAATTAATTGAAGTTATTTGTCACACACGCATTTGCTGATCTCGACGAACTGATTCGAATGGTATATGGATGTTATGTTGTTCCAGCATTTATTGCTGTAAGTAGTTTAAAACAAAATAATTAAAAAAAATTCTGCCATCATCTGGTTTATATATGTCATATTCGAACGATTATGTTGCCAAAAACGAGCCGTGCCAAAATCGGTCCGAGGCTAAATGTCATGAAAAAGAATGCTGTACACAATCCTTTTGGTTCTTAGAAACAATTGTATGTAACAGTATAAAAAATCGTGTTTTCCGTTGCTCCCAAGCATTTCTTTGTCATACAGCGCTCAAAACTCCTACTGCTGGAATAGGGGGAAAAGTCGCTTACAGAAAAATTTCGATATCTCCGTTAAAAATGGACGGATTTTAACAATCTAGTTTGTTGGATAGGTATTACCGTGCGGAATCTAAGTCTGAAAACATATTCTGTTTTCAAGGTCAATTGTGACAGATACTGTCAAAAACTGAAAATTTTGACATAAAACTTTGTATAACTCAAAAAGTAAACATCCGATCTCAAAACCATTCAATAGCGTTTTGGGTGACGGGGAGACCTTTCATTTGCGACTAGTTTGATGAAAATCTCTGAGATCTCGACCTCTTAGTTGACAACACACATACGGACACACACATGCACACACACACACACACAGACATTTGCTCAGTTCGTCGAGCTGAATCGATTGGTATATGTCATTCGGCCCTCCGGGCCTCGGAAAAATTTTCGAAAGTTTGAGCGAATTCTATACCTATTTTTTATATATATAAAAATAGGTAAAAAAATAATAATTTAAAACACTTTCTAAGTCGATATCCCGTAGGAAGGTCGGTCGGACCACGCTACTTAACACTTAAAAAAGTTGCAAATTGCTCCAATTAATAATAGAGTGATCAACAAAAAAATAAAATTTATAAAGAACGTTGCACTATTTTTTGCAATTATTTTATTTCAAACTTATTACCAAAATCAACATCCAACGTTTGTTTGATAGGAGCTTTTTCAAAAATAATGACGTAGCAGTTTGAAGGCATTTACAAAACTTCAACCTCTGAACTGATAATACTCAATTAAAGGCCAGAATATATTTAGTCAAATTAAATCCTATAAATTATCTGATACTGACTTTTCACCCACACGAATTCGTTTCCAAGAAATTTTAGAAATGAAAGTTTTTGTTGAATTGTATCATTTTCATTTGAATATTTTTAAAGGGAAAGTTCTAGGAATTCAAGTTGACCCTAAAAAATGTATGCTGGTTAAAAAGTAGAATACTTTTTCAGGAATTGAAAAATTAGCCAAAAAATTAAACTAATTAAATCTAGCTTTAAGTATTCTCTAATATTATTAGTTCACAACAACCCAGCATTTAGAGCAAATTTGATTAGTGACTTCAAAAATAATGAAGTTACAGCGAAGATAAGTTTATTCTACGTAGTTTTCGAACTGATTGGAAGGTGTTCATGGAAGTTGCTAGATAGTTACTGCACATCAACTGATCCTATGTCAATACTTAGGGTTGACCGGGGTTAGCTGGACACTTTTAGGGAATTGAAAAAGCATCCATTACAACTAGGTTTTTATCCAAATTATCTACATCGTTGTGTAGCTTCAACATTTAACAACAATTCCCAATTTATGGAACTAGTTTTCGTAAAAAGTCGCGATGAAGTGACCAACCTGTTGAAAACAGCAGGTCTGCCAACACTGAAAACGGAAGTGTAGTTTCGGTCTCTCCGTGATAGCGATATCTGTCATGACTGAATACGAACGGAGAACAAAGGGGAGAAGAAGGAATGAGGATAGGAGAAAAAAAGTGCTAATGTGAGAGCTGAGCCGAAGATCGTACGAAACCCGCACGTCTAAGTGGTCCACGGAGTGCTTGTCATTTTGTTCGACGTATAATCATCCAAGCTATTAACAAAACGACCATTCCAGAACGGAACACCAATCGTTTGTTACCAACACAGTGCCTACGATCAGTGCACACAACCGATGGAAGTGACGTTAAATTTCGAATTCGACGATAAGGCAAAACATGATCACGTGGGTAAACAGGTAAAAACCGCCGGTATTACCATGTTCCTTAAACTTAACCTAAATTTATACTATCATGTAATTATCTACTTACTTTATAGAACTTAAATTAACTAAGAATTGCAACTATACTATTTCATTTGTCAGGGCTATTGAAGTATCTAGAGTGAGAAAGGTTCAGAAGAAAGGTTATGTTAAAATCGTATTTGAACACTAAATGTGAGTAGAAGGAAATGATGAATTCATAATGTTAATTTCTAACAAATTAATAAATTTCAGCTTAAAGCTGCTTATTGTATTGAGTTGCTAAACGACGTGTTTCATTGGCGACGTCGAAACCCGACCTTCTGAACACAACCCAAAATCCAATATTTAGGAACCGCGAGGCTAAACCGGACTTCGTAAAGGGCTGGACCGCACTATAAATTTTCACACAAAAATTATGAAAAATGGATTGTCTGTTGGTTTCGACCTTGCGTGAGAACCTTAACGCCCTGTAGTTCCAAATAATTGATGTTGAAACTGACTTTAGAGTCTCTATTGAATACTATTCGATTGTTTCGCTACATATAATTGACGTTTTGCTTGAATTTAAAGTAAATCTAGTTTTAATAAGTGATAAGAAGTAGAATGGAGATGTAGATATCAATATTCAGGTATGTTTCAAGAATCCATTGAGAATTTCAAGTCGAAAGTTATGTGCCCGGTTGAACCTCGCTTTTTTGTCCGGTTTAGTCCCACACAGACAATTTATTTTTGAGACGCAATAATAATTTAATTGGCCACGTTATCGAAAGCATTCAATAATCACTGGATTCAGCACAAAATTAACATTTGAAAGCACTAACCAGACAATCATTACAATGCACAGAAATATATAAAAAAAATCAGAGAATTAAGAAAAAAAAGTCTAATAAAAAACGTATACGTTTTGACACAAACACGATTGAAGCCGAACTGAAATGATTTAGCGTCAACCAGCTAACTGACGTCTGTTTGTCATTTGAAAAAGCGTTTACAGAATGGATCCTTGGAGCTAAATAATTGCTGGTTTATAAGATATTTGAGCTGTCCGGTGTAGTCCTGGTCTTCCCAATATGTTAATCACTTTTCAACTTTTTCTTTGACTTAAAGTAACCTAAAAACTCGAATGAAATGTATTCTCCGTTAACAGCTAGGTTGCTTAAACCTACGTTTATTTTAAAAGTGTCGCGAATACAACGTTCCCAAGCACAAATTATTGATTGACTTCGAAGTGGCATGCGACACAATCGATCGATGATATCAATGGTTTGATTTGAGTTTCTGGATAAACTGACACAATTGGCCGAAGCAACGATGGATGAAGGATTTCCAGTGATGGCAAGATGCCAAATCCTACAAAAAAATAAAGGGACAATGGTGTTGCCTGAAGAAAGGTGGTAGACATTTTGATCCAGCCACTTCTGCTCATAAATTTACTGGTAGATGGTTCCGTTAGCGATGCAAGTGTTACTCGTCAACCATACGAGATATATCTTGGAAAAATTCGACAGCTTATTGTGTTTAAAGATCTTTAATTTTCTTTACAGATGCTGTATAATACTGCTGTCCAGGATGCTCTTTGAAATTTGTCATGAAGTAGGTTTCATCATTCTATACCAAGCAATCAAACTTAGTCAGCATCCTGATTTACTCGATCGTTTGTTGATCGACTTGTTTTGTTTATTGTTATAATTTGAAATCGTCACTGTCTCGAAACTTAACATTCCTGCTTGCTTTCAGCTCGTTAAATGGTTGTAGATGACATTTCCAGCTTGCTTGCGACATCTCAAACGGACAGGTTGATCAATAAACTTTTTTTTTGTGACGGTGGTCAGTTTGAAACTAAAAAAGTTAGAAAAATTAAATGTGTTAAAATGTATTGCAGTTTAGTAGGCTTCATTTAACAATTTCGACAATTTGGCAAGCGAGTAGCTTGGGGTTTCGCGATGAGCGAGCAAAACTTTGACTCTTTGCTACGCTTACTTTGACACTATTTTTAAAACTGAAGGCAAACCAAACAAGTGACAAAATCAAACAGTAGGTGTGATGCTATTGCTGGATTTGCTGATTTTTCAATGCTTTTTTTATCTTAACATCCATTATTTGTATGCTAATCTGACGTTTTATGCATGGGTACGATTCGAAATCTTCAACAAACACCGCCAAATGTAAAACGAGAAAGTTTTCATTGAACTGCTAGTGGAATCAAATCTTGTTTTTTATTTATTTTTCAAAACAGCAATTCTACAATATCTACCCCTTACAACAAACAAAAACCCAGGAGCCACTCTATCGGTACACGTTCGCTTCTTGCATATTACCGACCACGGTTTGCTACTGTTGCCACTTTGCATAACCATCGAATGCTGCTACTGTTGCCTGCTGCACTAGTTCATGTAGTCGGAGCCTTTTCCGAGTACGATGTGAGCACTATTTGTTCTGATTTCAGTTTATCTTGGTGCCTGATTGGAATGGGAATGATGTTTTCATCTCTGTGTTTACAATAACATAAAATTGGAATTTCAAAACATTACTTCCCACGACGGGCGAAATCAGCTGGCATCGATCCTACCGTTGATGTTTTTGTTTGTCACGGCTCGGAGGTGGGCGAATTATCCATGCATAATGAAGCTAAATTGTATGTTGTTTTCGATGCACAAAAGATGAGTTCAGATCTGAATTGTGGTTCGAAGAGAAAAAAAAAATTAACGAGTTCAATTTTTTTCATCGCCCAGTTATGCGTAGATCACAGTCAAGAATTATTTGCCGCGATAAAATAAAAACGAACCAAACAGGATCAACCTTAATTTGTGTAATAATTTAGATTGCGGTTTTACTGAAACCGCCTTAACTCCTTCATCAGCAGTGCCTACAGAATAATCTTGAAGTGAAAATAATTATATTTGTTCATTTTGCCATCAGTGTTTCACGATCTTTTTTTTTGTACTGCTAGCGTGTTGAAATTAAGACCAGCTTATCCTTCAAACAAAAGCAGTTTCAATCGCCTTGTTCAACGGGTTATATTCATAGCGGGCTTCTTAATCATTAATTTAACTGTTCATAATTACTTTCAGTAATCTTTATGGCGGGAGGGGCTGTAATTCTCTGTCAGAAAATTATAAGCCACACAAAGGGATTCATCAAGAGCAGGTATATTTTTGTTTAATACCGTGACAATATCCTCCTAACACACAACTGTAAAACCGCAGAGTTGGCCACAATGGATTTTCAGAAAAGAAGAAGGCAATTGCTTTATTCCGTTTTCATTGGTTGATTGCGTTTTTTATAGAATCTTAAAACCTGTTCCGATAACAGACAGGGTGGGAAGGACCAGACGGAATAGGATGAAACGGTCCCTGGAAAACAATTTCCAGAAACACAGGTTCCATCTTCAGATCCCAACGAGGGTTGCTGTAAGTGTAACTAGTGCGGTTTTCATCTATTTCCCATTTTCATCAGAATGCTGGTTTTTTTTTATTAGGTGACCTCAATTGGCCCATAATCTTAAAACACAGTGGCTTTAAGTGCTCTTAAAAATGGACAAAGTTTCAACGAAGCTATTCTCGATCCAGCAGACCGCTGTGCAATTTCGAGAAAAGATCGGCTTCATACCGCCCGGTGAAGCACTTTGGGGTGAGCTTTTTCTGTCGAGTCATTAGCCATTGTCAGTACCTGATAGTCGTGAAGGAGAACAAAAGGCTGATGTGCACCTTTGTAATGGTGTAATGGCAGGAGGACAGGTCAGGTGGATGCGGTTGCTGCCGCATTATCCGAACCAGGACTAATTTAAGGGTGGCAACTTCGTACAATGTTGGTGGTAATGGTCGCCCACTCGAGTAAGAGATTCGTTCTGTGGTGCAGTTAGTTGAAAACCACCGAACACCCCTCATTGGCATATTCAACCAACTGGAAAATCTTTCTTTGTTGAACGAAACCGCTTGTGATGGCGACTTGCTTCAACATAGATTAGACGATTACGGCAGCTTTTCCCTTTTTTGTAGGTTGTCACTTCAAAATATTTTGAACGTTACAGCAACGGATTTGTTATTTGAAATAACGCAAAGCAATTGCGGCAGATAGTTTAAAATCTAAAGTTTTGAAAATCACAGTATCGATTAGTAAGGACTTGTTCTAATTGATGCATTTACTGAAAAATGCTTTATTATATCGTACTCATTAGTCGAGAGTGGTAAGAGAAATGACTGTCCCGGATTAGTAATGGCTGAAGCGATAACGGCGCGGTAAAGAGAAATGTGTTTGTCATCAAAAGCGACCCGCTTTTTGTACCGTGGTTTCTGAAACGTGGGCGATGAACGGGGATGAAAATGATGAGCCACGACAGTCGATTATTGTCGGAGATAATCCAACCTCGGTCTGGCCTGCTGCGAACAGGCGGTAGCGGCGGCGGTCTTGAAACCAGATGAATGTGCTTAATTAATTATCCTGGCAAGCTCAACGTCACGGTTCTGTTGTTTCTCTGTGGTAGCTAAAGCCCTTAGAAGAAATCCGGGGTGCAATCGATGGTTAAAGGGCTGCTTTCGTTTATTGACCAATCTGTTCAAAGTAAAAATGATAGAGTATGGTATTAGAAGTTAATCGAACTGAATCTATATTTTTTTACTAGTGTGGAATGTATTCTAGATAACAAATTGATAATTGAATTGATGGGCAGACTTTATTTTGCTGTTAGTGCTGGTTTTGTCATCTGATTGATTTTTGTCGGAAATAATTCTATTAGAAATTGAAGAGTGGAAAAATATATTTATGTCAAATATGCTTTTGCCAAATGATAATCACCATGCAATAGCCATGCAATTAACTCGATAGCATAAGATTTTGTTAATGAAATTTGCAGGGACTTTCTACGAACTTATACAATTGATTCAGTTTACCAATGTATAGGGGTCCCAATCGTATCAAAACCTATGCTTTTTGTTTGTTCTAATGCTGGAGTTAGGTAATGATTTTACTTGATTCTACAATTCGGTCGCTACAAGTGCTGGCGTAATGGAGATTCGACTGAAGAGGCGTCCTTAGATCGGGCATTGTTAAAAATGATGATGAATCAAGGCTCCTACGTGACAAAATCTGGCAATTTTTTTAAATTTTATGGGATTTTACGCGGCCTTTTCTACTAGGACTTGTATTGTCAAAAACATCACTAGAAGATTCTGTCAAGATTAGTTTTCAAACTTGAATAAAATCAAAAACTTTCTTTGAATATAAACTACTATAACCATTTCAATTTGTAAACAGTTATGTCAAGTTTATATAGATTCAAATGTGACAACCCTGCACACCATACAAAATTGAACAAAGCACGCTGTGCACTAGGCGGTTTGTTTCCTTCTTCCGTACCAGCATGTACCAATGCGTACCGAGCACGTACTGATGTATCATTTTGTATGACAGTTTGAAGGATTTGATATTCATCCCCCTATAATATCGAAACCGAAAGTCGGATGTGGATGAAATGGTACAGTATCTTTCAAGACACCAAGAGCTTTAATTTGAATCATGATTTGTGAAAATCGGTTAAACCGTTACTGAGAAATCGAAGTAAATATCTGTTTTGGAGCTATTACCGGTGCGTTCGGCAGCGGTAACAGGGGAGGAGGATTTGAGGACTTTTTAAAGAATTTCAAGACCTTTCATTTGCATCTTAGTTTGTAAAAATCGATAAAGAATTTTCCGAGAAAATTGAGTGCGCCTTTTCCCATAGATTTATATATACTGCCTTGTAACTCCGGAACCGGCAGCCGCATAAAGATCAAAATTTGATAGCGAGCTATGGGGTCATAAGACCTTTCGTTTGAATCTAAGTTTGTGAAAATCAGCCACGCCATCTCTGAGAAAAGTAAGTGACAATTTTTTTAATTTTTTTGTGCATATTACCCTGTAATTCCGAAACCAGAACTCGGATCGAGATAAAATGTAATAGCGATCTATAAGACCATAAGACCTTTAAATTGAATCAGAGTTTGTGGAAATTGGTTCAGCCATCTCTGAGAAAATCGTGTGACATTCACATTTATTTATTTATTTATTTCTCTCTTATTTCTCTTTCAGTAAAACGAACACGTGGTACGCGCCCTAAACAACAACTCATGAAAAAAAGATAAAATAAACAAACTCGGCTGGATGCGTGGTGCGACCCGAGAAAATTTTCAGAGCGAAACTACACGATTGGAGTCCAATCTAGAGCGACCTCAGGTTGCTAAAACAAACATATCAAACGTTGTTTGGGCGACTCTGGGTCAGCTCTCGGGCTGCTCTGATCAATAAACGAAAACGGTATAAGTAACATTACAGTAATTAGATGACACTAAACCTATCGGGTAAACGATATAGATTCTGCATTAAAACTAGAGAAGAGAAGAAATATGTTTAAAAAAAAAGAAGGGGGGGGGGGGGAGGAGGGAGTGATGAATGAGGGTTGGCGAACGAAACGGGGCTAGATCCGGCAAGTAGATCTTATTAGTGGTCGAAAAAGATGGTGGAAGACGGTCCTCCGGGCCTCCGTTCAAAAGTCTTTTTTCATAGTGATTGCAGTTTTCGTATATGAGAAAGGCAAGGATCATAAAAAATCCCAAAGTCAAAGATAACACCAGATCTTCAGATGTTTCATGAATTGTTGAAGATATTTGGTAACCAAAAAAATCCCCCCGTGAAAAAAGATTTCAGTGTATTAGTCATCCTAAAACAAAGTCATCCTAAACGAAACTAAAGTTACCTAATTAGGCAGCATGAAGATAGTACGAAATTTTGTGTTTATTCAAGTCATTTGGGTTGGGGCAGACTTCTTTGCAACCGATATGACTGCTTTTGTTTAGGATTTTCGAAATTTTCTATAGTTGTAGTTTGTTGTTTATGTTTAGAGAGTTCTATCTTCACAAGAGCTCAATACCGCTCGATACGGGCAGCTAGATGGATTCGCCTGTTTCGGTACAACATGGACTCCATTCGCTTTATACCATTCCAAAACATCTTTGGTGTAGTGATATGATACCAAAGCATGGCAGAATAGCGTCATGGCTGCGTAGGAATTGTAATAATCGCTTCTTTAGGAGTTCTTCACGGTATATTTCCTTGTTTTCCGTTTCGATAATGATGAAGCTTTGGCTTGCTTGACCACAGCTACATACTGCCTGCCAAACCAATTATTTTTTGGGAAATTTGGCTTTTTTCTTTGTCCTGAATTGCTCATCTACACCGTTCCGTCGTATGACAGTTTAAAAAGACATTCCGAGAAGCTGTTTAAAGTTTTCCAACACACAAGTTTCATCATCCATTATCACGCAGATAATCTTCCTCTAATATTCGCGATACAACTTACGAGCTCTGGTTATAGTCGTCACATTCTGTTTATCATTATGGTTCGGCACAATTTCCATCTTGAACGGCTTCATAACTCGCTGATGCTTAGAAGTGTGCACGAAAGCTGAAGACATTTTTACTTTGTTATCCACAGTACGTACCGAAGGATCTGGACTCTTTTACAATATTTGCTTCACCTCTGCGTTCTTCTGGTGGTACCTGAGATCCGCTTTTGTTCCACTTCCAGCCTTTCTGGTTGTTGTCAAACGTATATCGATAGATTAAAGAACGTCATTGACAGTACTCGAAGGAAATATAAGCTATTTTACAAGTTTTTCAGGGGAGTCCAGATTTTGTCGCTAACAAGCCTTATTTTCCATACCGGATAATCTACTAGTTGATGTCATGGCAGTGTTGTTTTCTTAACTCATATTTTTTTTATACAGATGGTAATAACTGTTTTTTTTTCTACTAGGTGATCCATGTACTCTCTTTGGTAATTGGCGAACGTAAGGCTAGTAAACACCTGGCCACAGAGCTATGCAGGGTGTGAATTCAGTCAACACTAACGCTGCCTGTTTGAAATACCACGTATAAATACTGAGTCATTATTCGTTTGCTGACAAGAGGGTGGAACTAACGAGAGCAAAGTGGACTCTTTTACTGTTAATTAAATCAATCACTTAATCACTTAGTTAATCACCAATTTATTGATTTACCTATTTCAATGGAATAAAAATCGCTGCCGCTATTTAAAAAAAAAAATAGTTTGCTGGTTTTAAAAGAGCCGATTAGTTAAAGAACTTTTATGTTTTATTACGAACAAAACATTGAACATTGAAAAGATTGAATTTTTCCTCGGATAATCTTTCTTGGATTCTGTTACTGAGTTTTTGAGCTGAACATTGGAACTGAATTCTCTATCTAGAACAAAACGTTTGAACTGATTTCTGGACATGAACCGACTGGAGTGGCACTCAAATGAAAATTGAATCACGCACTGTGCAAAGTATAAACACTTACGAAAGAGATATTTTATGAATTGTGTTATATGACATCCAGGGTTGTTAATTTCGTAATTCCGGCAGATTCGAGTAACAATTCTCAGATGTATTAAAAAAGAACTGATTTGAGTGTTTTTCCGTATGATTACTTGGAGATGAATTTACTTTTTTTTGTGGGACCCTTCGTGTTCGCCAGACTGGTAAACGTGGCGTTTACTTTATCTCACTTTTCTAGATACAAAAGCTTCGAATGAAAGATTGTTTCCGGTAGCTCGGCGGTGCGCACGACTGTAAAGAACAGTGGAGGCTAAAGAGGATTACCGAGGGTAAGGTGACCTCATTGCTTTTCGTCATAAGTTGGGAGCCCGAAGAAATCGGTCAAGCAGTGGACAAAATAAACTTTGTTAAATGGAAGCATAAGTCAAGGTACATTAGTAGATCAGATGGAGTGAAGCGGGACATCGTAGTCATCGTGACAAAAGGGTCTTCTGTGATTGCACTTTTATTTGCGATGAACGGAGCGGTTTACAGTACTGTGCTAAGTGTCAGGTCAGGTCAGAACAGTTGCCGCATTAATTAGGAAGTATGTTTTGAGAGTTTTCCCAAATTTTGAAATTGTTTAGCGAAAAAATCGTTTTGTTTTATTCTAAGCAGTCTTCCGTAATAAACACCGAACACGGATGCTCTGTTCGGAACACGCGGATGCTCTGTCCTCATACCGATCTCTCAAATCATGTTCAAACCCAATTCATACATTTTTTGGGTTTCTGATGTAGAAAGGCTATGCAATCACTAAGCAAACCGAGTTTGTACCCGAGGCCCGGATGGCCGAATGTCATATACCATTCGACTCAGCTCGACGCACTGAGCAAATGCCTGTGTGTGTCACTAACTTTTCTAAGAGGTGGCTTGACCGATTTCCACAAACTAAAATTCAAATAAAATGTCTCATGGTCCCATAGCCTGCTAATGAATTTCATTCCGATCCGACTTCCGGTTCCGGAGATATAGGATGATATGTTTTAAAAAAAATATGCACTCATTGTTTTTTTCAGAGATGGCGGAACCGATTTTCACAAACTAAGATTAAAAAAAAGGTATTATGGTCCCATAGCCTTATATGGAATGGGTTTAGCATAAAATAAAAATTATATTGTAGCTCCTATGGTAAAGAAGTTTCATGTAAGGAAGGTCACGACCAGCAAGAATGTCGAAAACTGGGACATTGGATAGTCTACCTTGAGTACGCAAGGAATTTATTAGTTGAGATCTGACATCACGATACTCCGCGCATGTCCAAACGACATGATCATTATCGCGGTAACCTTCGCCACAAGCACAATGCACTATGGTCCGAAACGGGAAATTTGCGTGATAAAAATATTTTCAGTTTCAGGAAGTGCTTTGACTTACAAAAAAAAAAATCTATTTTCAGCTGTAGTTTTTGTGTGCCTCATTTCTCGAACATACAATGTATGGAACACTTGTAGCACTAATTTAATACTATTATTTTGCCGAAGAAAGTATGTTGATACGTTAAGGCGTTTCAACAACTCTTCTGAAGACAACGTTTCACAAAAAAAATTAGAACAAAAAAAGTGATTTTTCAGGAGCCATCCTACTTTTAATCGGGAAAATTGATGTAACTCGATCAAATGAAGAGCTAGAGAGGTGCTTTTTTCAACAAAGTTGTTCAAAATAAAATTTACTACAACTTTATTGTACAACAAAATCATTTTTGAGTTCAACTAAGAAAGTTAGATATCAGATTTCAATCTAATTTTTTCATCAAAAGGAGCGCCATTTGATTATAAACAACTTTTGTGAAGACACCAACTACAAATAACTAATAATAGTGAAAATATTTTTGTCACGCTCATTTCCCGTTTCGGACCACTGTGCAATGATTAGTGTCGGAAAGCCCAATTCGAAAAAGCTGTGCATCTAACATGTAGTGATTGGACATGAGTCTGTACATCTGTTAATACATTTGTACACGAAGGCGTGCACATGTTCGGTGGTACAATCAAACACCATGCACGTGCATTGTGTACGGACTCGATGTTCGACTACTGCGGAGCAGTGATTCCAGATTAAATGTCCATTCCGGGAATCATCGATAGACAAGTGTATTAGCAATATCTATAAATGAGTTTTCAATTATGAGCATGAAAAGTGTCTTTTCAGAATCAACGTTTACTTCACTTGCTACTGTTTGATGTTATTAAGTATGAGTTATCGAATAAATTAAGAATCTCATGCAGCTATAATGTTCAAAGGCTTGATGATCACTAAAATTAATGATTCGAGCAAAACCTTCCTGTTACGATGAGTATCGAAACTTTATCGATTTCAAATTAAAACATCAGGCACATTCAACTTCACTTAGCATCAAATTCAAACCTCGAGAACGATCGTACAACATGACTGTACGAGATAGGGCAGGTTAAAAGAAAACCAGAAAAAAGGTCAGCAGGCTCGTGATGCGGCAGCGCACCGAGATAATCCACCTTAAGGAAAGTACGGGTCAGGTATAAAGGCACATTGTTTATGTTTCCCTGCGCGTTCGTTAGGACCCGACTAGACTCGGTTAAATAAATTTGCATTTACGTTACGGTCCCTTTAGAGGATTAAATCGTTAGGGATTAACAGTGTAAGGTCCAGTACCTGCAATCGTCAGTTGTGTTCGAAATGGTTTGAAATGAAAATATTTGTAATGAAAGGAAATGCATTTAGTTTGTAAAATGCAAGTAATTGTCTAGTACCTGATAATGCTTGAGTCATGTACCAAAATGGAAACAACGGCCGACCGGATTAGCCGGTCGGGCATGTACCGGGTAAGAAAACCCAGGATTAGAAAGCGTTGCAATGAATTGCAATTTAACGATGTATTGAAGGGTAGAAGATTTACGGTTTACCCGATATATCATTTGTATACCTACTATGTAAGAGAATTCTGTATAAATAGGTTAGATTTTCTGTAAATAAATCAGTCTTAAATCAGAATTCAAAGGGCAGAGTCCTCACTCGTTTAAAAGTCTACAGTTTGAGAAACCGCCATCGTGTCCGAAGTCAACAGGGCAAGTCGTCACCACCGAGAAGTCGGACCATCTGCCCCGGAAGATAAGTATATTTTCAGAGCTCATATCCGAACGAGCAGTGCACTATTGTGCTATCTGTGTAGAACTAACGCGTATCTCCCACTATAGGAGGTGTCGCCTAGATCACACGGTACACAAAGCTGCCAGCCTCCTTAAGAGAACCCTTCGAGGGAGATTTTGGTAGCTCCACCAGGAGCTGGTTGTAAACCAAGAAAATCTAATTTTCTTATCATAACATTTTGGTGGCTCCAGAGAGGAGCTGGTTGAAAACCAAGAAACTCTAGGAAAGAGAGTTTCTCGCCATAACACTTCCAGTATCTTCTAAATCTTATAAGATCAAAGTGTAAATTTCTACAAACGTGCCGATGTTCATGAGAAGACTGATTTAAAGTATTTTCAATAGGAACCCGATCAACAGAGCATAACTGGATTCTATCAAAATTATATATGATCTTAATATTTATATCTCATTATTCTATAAATATGATTCCGAATCAAAGGCAAATATTCAGATTTTATTAAGATTATAGCAAGCCCAGATATTATATTAAGGGCCGCTATATTCCAGGTAAAACTATACTAGAGAATTGAGAAAAAAAGAGTTCAAACACTTTTGTCGATCATGTTTTTAACTTTCAACCCGAAAAATGCTATGCTTCAATAAAGAGCAGTATCAAACATTTTTTTCCAATTTCACATACCTGAAGATGCTTTTGAAAACAACAATTTGATATTTGATTTTGAAATGATGGCCTAAATTTTAAATTTGAGAACGTTCCTAAGTAATTCCTACCTAAATTGTGTGAAGTTTTTATTGAGTTATTA
Source organism: Malaya genurostris (assembly GCF_030247185.1). NCBI lineage: Eukaryota > Metazoa > Arthropoda > Insecta > Diptera > Culicidae > Malaya > Malaya genurostris. The sequence continues at coordinate 301,627,424 of NC_080571.1, read as the reverse complement.
ATTTTAAATGGAAAATAAATATTTTTCAAGATGATTTTGCGCTTTTTCTCTTACGAACAAAGAAAGGTAATGCAAAAGCTTTAAAACTCGAATAATGAATATTGGAAAAAGTGATATAGCATTCGACGCAGTTCATTGAATTCTGCAATGTTTCCTCAGATGTGATTTTCACAAGCTTGGAATCAAATGAATGCTTGAATTTTTCAATTTTTTCGGTGACCGATTTTTGTTTCCGAAAACACAGAGTGATAAGTGTTAAAAAGTTCAAAACGGCTTCAAAAGTGACGCTGCAATGCAAACTTAAGTAATATCGAATCACTTTCACAGTTTTTGGATACAAAATCAGTAAAATCGAAATGAGTTGGTTAGGTCATTAATGAATAAGATTTACAAATTGCAGATATCGCATTTTGCCCGTTGTCATCTATATCATTGCATGAAAATTTTTACATTCATGACTCAGACAGAAACGATATACCTTCGAATTAAAAAAGGTCAATCTCTCCGTTTCTTATAAATCAATGATAGTCTGATTTGTATTATTTTGATTACTTAGAATCCGGAACCATGAGCTGGGATTCGAAATTTGCAATGTAGAGTTTAAAGCAACCGACCCGCATTATGAGACTTTTCAGTTGAATCATTTTTCTGTGAGTCAATCTAGGTAGATATCAAACAATCAAACCATCAATCAATTTTGATGGCTTTTGAACATTACTTGCGGGGTGACTGTGACTAATAGGCAATTGGTTGATCATCAATCATAAAATCTTGCTGTTCAAATCGATGTTATATAATCTTCTTCGATTTTTCGGTGTCGTTCAAACGAATTTTTATTCTAATCTAGATTTACAAAAATCGATTCAGCCAACTCCGAGAAAATAAGTGACCGCTTTAATCAAATATGCCCTCCAATCAACACACATACACGTACAGACAATTCTCTACTTCAACTAAACGAGCGAACTGATTCGAATGTTATTATTGAAAGTCGGCCCTCTTGGTACAAAGAAGAAAAAAACTGAAAAACTATCATACATTAGTTAATTTCCTCAGATTCTCTAAGGTACATAGTTTTGTTTCACTGAATTTAGTCATTTCCTTTCATTTGCAACTATTCTTCAGTACCAAAAAAAGCTTGCTTATAGTTCTAAAATAGCCCCTTTGTCATTCATATGCCGGTTGGAAGGAAACGACGAAAGAGGTAAAGAGCGATAGGTTAATTTTGTAGCAATATGGACTTACACTAGTTATTATATGATGTCAATATATCCTTCCAACCTCAGTTGGTTCTCATGCCCCGATGCAATCGTAGCGATGTTGGCACCACAAAACTCCCCGGTTCGGAACCAGTCGCTAAATGGTGCATGATTTTTTTATGGCAAATCAAATCACCTAAAGGTATGCAATTTCATCTTACTTACATAACAAGGTTTGTAACAATTTTGTTATCACCTAGGTTAGATTGAGTTCTAATTTTTGTTATTTTAACTATTAACGAGGCCAAGATTATGACTAATTTAGATAGAAAAAACGAAACACCCCAGATACAATTTTGTTCTCCCTTGTTGATCGGGAAGTATCAATTGTTTCCATTCTTTCAGGCGATTATCGAATTACAGATAAAAAAATTGAAGTTGAGAGCATCCATTTTCTGAAAAGACAATGTACGAACGAAGGAGCCGAATCAGACTTTGGCCCAATAAGCCAAGTGATCATAATAGATGGATTGATTGAAAATACACGTTGGTTCGAAACCCGTCAATTCTTACAACATCCTCAAACTGCGAACGATAGAAAATTTCCGAGCAAACCTCAAGTGGAGTTTAAGTTATTTCAATAATTTTATGTACAAAACGCAGGAGTTGCAGATCACCAATGTCACAAAAGAGAGTTGAAAAACATACCGAAAAAATATGTTCATCGGTTGTGACTAAGGTTCCAACTTTCTCAAACCTATCCGCTATGGCAACGCAGCAATTTCCTAATAATTAACCGATTTAAAAAATAGTAACATGGAATTATCTGTTGTAGAAATTTTTCATAACTATTCTAAATTTGCGTCACTTTTCGAAAGCATACCTTAAATTTCAGATAAATTGTTATTGTTTATCAGGTGTACAACTTTGCTTCCGCCGTTTTTTTCCAAAATTAAAAGCTTTATTGCGTAAAAGTGCTTACAGATGTATTATTCAAAGTATTGTTCGTCGCTAGCGACAACTTTCTCCCATCTTTTCGGCAATTTTCGGATCCCGGCTCGAAAAAAGGAGTTATCTTTTGACGCTAGCCACGAAGCAATACATTTTTATAACTCTTCGAAGGATTGAAAATGTTGATCTGCCAGGCCGTGTGCCATCGAACGGAATAGGTGGAAGTCAGAAGGGACGACATCAGGGGAATACGGCGGGTGGGGCAAGACTTCCCATTTCAGCGTTTCCAGGTACTTTTTGACCACTTTTGCGACGTGAGGCCGAGCATTGCCGTGTTGAGGATGACTTTGTCATGTCGCTCTGGATATTGTGGCCGCTTTTCTTTTAGCGCGCCACTAAGGCGCATCAGTTGCGTTCGGTAGCGATCTCCTGTGATGGTTTCATCCGGATTTAAGAGCTCGTAGTAAATCACACCGAGCTGATCCCACCGAATACAAATCTTAACCTTGGCACCGTGAATATTCGGTTTTGCCTTCGACGAAGTAGCATACCCGGGCTTTCCCCATGATTTTCTGCGTTTAGGGTTATCGTATCGAACCCAATTTTCATCATCGGTTACGATTCGATGTAAAAACCCCTTACGATTTTGTCTTTGAAGAAGTTGCTCACATACAAACAGACGGCGCTCGATGTCCCTCGGTTTCAACTCGTACGGCACCCAGTTTCCTTATTTCTGAATCATGTTCAAGGCCTTGGGGTGTTTTGAAATGGCTTGCTGACTCACTCCCAACGATTCGACAAGCTCTTCTTGGGTTTGGCACGAATCTTCATCAAGCAATGCTTCTAGTTGTTCATCTTTGAAGGTTTTTTTTCTCTTCCACTACCATGTTTGTCTTCGACATCGAAATCATAATTTTCAAAACGTTGAAACCACTCCCGACACGTTCTTTTACTCAGAGCAGCATCACGGTAAGTTTCTGAGAGCATTCGATGCGCTTGAGCTGCATTTTTTTCGAATTGTAACAGAAAAATAAAACTTCCCGCAAATGGTGAGAATTGGGCACATAAACAGACATTTTCGAGCGTGAATAATACGAAAACAAGAACAACTGTCACTGAAACGGCGATGACAATTCGTTAGGCATTGTACACACTCACTTTAAAGGCATTATCATGTATGTATTTTGACCAGCCGGTACAGCCACCTATCGGAAAACGGCGGAAGCAAAGTTGTACACCTGATATCATTTTTTCGTATACCAAGCTGTTTATTCTCGAATATTAATAATGGTTAAAACATGTCAATACTGTTTACGCAGAATGAATAATCATTTTGATCGAAAAAGTTCTAACTAGACTCACAGTTAAAGAGAATTACCGATGTCATACCTATTCGTATCACAAATTCTGTGAAACGATGTAATGCCACGTAACACAAAGTTTATTTCTGATTCTTTCCGAGACTATATCCGTGCCATGAAATTGTCCGGATGAAACGTAATGCTACATAATTCTAATGGAAAAATCCAAATTGGTGCGTTGAAGGCATATTTTGTTAACCCGAGAATAGGAACAATCACTTTGATACATGTCATGTTTACTTATTATCTTCATTCAATTGAATTTTTCATTTGCCTTGCTGTGTATGTTAAATTTCTAAGCTGAACAAACCGTACGATGATAATTGCTAACAAATTGTTGAATCAAAGATGCAACTTGAAAAATAGTTCTAAATCGGATTCACTAGAATCGTGGCAAGATTTTTGATAACAGGATTCAGTGTTGCTCTATCTTTCGATCTGTCATATATGGAAATAAGTTCCGTAGTTGGTTGTGCTCTGCGGAAGCTACAATAATCGAAATGTCAAAGATGTTCGGTGAGTAGTGGATGAAAAAGCACGAAGAAACAAAAATGTTGCTAATTTTTCTGAGCGTGGAAAAACAAGGCCAACCACCAGCAAACACGGCAAAATGTCAGCGGAGATGTGAATAACCCTGATGCGTGAAGACATGGTTAAACTTGTCATGAAAAGAATCCATGTCAGCCTTATCACGTGCTTTTTTTCAAGAAGCGTATCTTTAACTCGTTAGAGCTGAGCGGAAAAGCATAAGAATTGTGTTTGGTCGAAACCGGTTTCCTCGGTTGAAGCAACATTGTGGGCGTGGGCTCAAGTAAGACGTGCTTGATTGGGAAACAGTGCCGATCTCGACTAGCACATTGTCAATCTTAAGGTATAACGATCATAATTGATTATGTTTTTCAGAGCGGAGATGTGCTGGTTTGAAGCTTTTCACTCCGAATTTTGACGTAGCGAAAAGGTTCGAAATTTGAAAACAAAACCTTATGAAGCTGACCGAGAAATCGGGTCCTTTAGGAAAAGAGTAACCCGAAGTATCGAAGCCGCCTCTGTCGTTTCTGGAAGGAGGATAAGACATTGCATCTTCGGTCTGATCTTTCCAACGCACACTTAATGGTGAATGTGGTTTGAATGCATTTAAAACATTTTCAAAATTTGATGATAAAAGTTTTTCAGTTAAATTGGTTGGAAACTGGTGATTTTTCACAGCCTCCACAACGCTTCAGTAATCTAAAACAGAGAGTAATCTAAAACAGAATGAACAAATATTTCCACAGGCCTATACTTTCAAATAGCAACCCTCAAAGTGAGTCTAATGACAGCTATTTAATTAGTATCAATTAGTGAACTAACGAGGACAAACTGGCTGAGTGGTCACAGAAAATAAAATTTAAACGTAAAACGATCGACGACAAATGTGGGCAAAAAAAGTCACTCCACTCGGCACCGTCGGCACATAAAAACCTGTTGTACCAGTGGCTATAATTAATTAAGCCAAACAATAAAGGCCCCGCTGACAAAATATGTCAGAGAACATGTTTTGCATCACAATCTGTCGATGTTATTATTTATAGCCCACAGATTACGGTACATTCTGTTTCCCGCATTCCCGTGTCGGTTCCAGGCTTTCACACGTTCCGGGACACTCGGAGATGATAAAAAAGCGCTATTTTCCGACGAGTCCGCAGTTGCAGTATGGAGCAATATATTTCAATGTCGTGATTTTTTTTTTGTTTCGGTCCGATTCTTTTGTTCTTGGATGCAATAATTTTGCTACAGCTTCCTTTCAATTGAGTAGTTATATGTTTGTTCATCGGTGGTGTGAAATCGTTAGATGCTAGCCAATTTAAAAGGTCTCGTTCGCTGCAAGTGGAATTCTAAATCTTTTCGCAACAACAAAAAACAAAAACTCTTCAATTTCCAATCACAATCGATTTAGAGCCTGTAAGTGCGCTTGAATGTATCGAATCAATTCTTTCGGATCGATTGGTTTCAGTTTCATACGATCCATACAATCTATTTGTTCGAATACGTGTAGAGACGCGAGTGCATGTATTATCCCAAGCAACGATTCGTGTTTGCCTTCCATGAATGTATTCAATCGCCGTTCAGCAGCTAATGCATAAACAATATCCCAGCAGTTACGTGTGTTCATCGAAATGCACTTTTTATTATGCTGAACTAGTAGGAAAATCTTTCACTGCCCACTTGACTGCAGACGGAAGATACATTCCTGTTCCGTCGCAGCTGGTAGGTTGTGCCAGCTAGGTATAGGTATTACTATCCAGCTGACAGTCTGTCTAGCAGTTCCTAGCCCAGCGGCATCGGTACGGCATGCGATTCGATGCTTATAGGTTAGTAGAAAGTGTTGGCAGGGATAAACGTGTTTGATTACAAACCGGTTGTTCTTTTAGGAAACAGTGTTTTTTTAATAACAGTGAATGGACTAAACATGTATGAAATAAAACCAAATCTAAATTAAACGAGTTCTAAGAACAATTGAAACAGTCCCATTAGGAGGATTTTGTCTTTGAGCCAATTCAACAAAAACAAATCTTATATTTCGTATCCTTTCTGAATATATTTAAATAAGCTTTTAAATTTTATAATATCATTACACATAATGTTTCCGGAGGTACACAACAGGAACAGATAGAAAGGAAGAGCAAGATTCCGCCTGTTCAGATTATTTAAAATAAAAAAAAAACCATACGCCATTTTATTCGCAACGCTTGAGACTCTTTCCAGAGCTAAAACGTGTTCGAAATAAAACTCTTTGTATCAAAACCCTCGAAACCTAGGTTCGAGAGAAATCCATTATTTTTCTTGTACCATTTCTTTGTCATTTTTTATTACTGGCAAGATTTTTAGAATGCGGTTTTATATATAGCAATGGACGAAATTTTGCATTTTTCAACCCTTTTATCACCTTACATTAACGTTTTAGCAACATTCAATTTTTAGCAACATTTCTAACTCATCTATTTTGTGACATGTTTCCTATTTCAGCTGTTTGGTTGACTTTTTCCTAATATATTTGGTTTCTAGACACTTGCGGTTGATATTCTATGTAGGTCGTTTCATCATCTCGAACAAAATCGCGATTGTTTTCTGTGAACAATTAGGATCTTTTAACCTTTTGCTCAAAATAAGATATCGTAGCTCCTGTTGTCGAGATACCCTTTTCAAAACTTCAATTTATGTGAAGTGAACAATATGCTGTACTATATTGAACTTGATAATTCCTTCACCTTCGCGAAGATATTTTAGAGTTTATGGGTATGCTTCAATATAAAAAAGTGCTTAAACACCGTTTTTATTTTGATTAAAGTAAAAAGTCATTTCCTTTGATAGAAAAATGTTACTGGTAGAATAGGCCTAACAATCTTCGCATTTGCTAATTTATTCTTCAATTTAGAATGTTTTTCGGTGAAGGAATAAAAAACAAAAACACCTGGCTCTAACTTTGTCGTTAACAAGAAAGGATAATGGATGTAGAATGAACTCTTGTTTAAGTGTCGCGGAACTTTTGATTTGGTATTTTGATTGTGAAATTGCTATAGAGTCGAATTGGATAATCCTCTAGTACTCCGCTATGTAAAATGCACATACAATACAATCTTAACATCACATTCAACGTTAAAAATAATTGAACCGAAATCATTATAACAAATCAATCGATATAATAATAATAATAATAATAATAATAATAATAATAATAATAATAATAATAATAATAATAATAATAATAATAATAATAATAATAATAATAATAATAATAATAATAATAATAATAATAATAATAATAATAATAATAATAATAATAATAATAATAATAATAATAATAATAATAATAATAATAATAATAATAATAATAATAATAATAATAATGCTGCTACATGGTTATGAAAAAGTTGCCGCAACATAATTCGTTATTTGGATACATTCTTCACTCATTTACAAATATATATTTTTTTAGGCTTCAGTTTCTAATAGTTTCGATAAAATTTTTACATTCACTTCGAAAAGCTTAAGCTGTTCCATTGTGCTTTGGGAAAAATGCTGCAAGTATGTGATTTCATCGACTGAAGAGTACTGAGAAGGTTCAAGAACTGGATGACTTTGAAATCCAAGCTTATGGCAGAAAGCAAGCTAGAAGCTCAAAATTTTTAAAACCGCCATAAACCACAGTTTTTGGCAACTGTACATTAAGAGTTTCATCAAAAATAATTTGCTAAGTGAAGGATGGCGAAAAATGTACGTCAATGCTTGTCAGCAACAATTGCCATGTTATGATTTTATTTATCGAAAACGATAAATTCCAATTTCTTTTCTTTTTTTTTCTATTCAAATGTATAATATAATTTTCAGGCACACTGCTTAAGCTCTAAGATCCCAACGGCTTTTTCTAATTTTAGTTAACGACCAACATAAAACTAGGATAGTATCACCAGGTAATGTCGTATTGGGGTTGAAATGGTCAATTCTCGAAAATCCAGCCCACAGCTGGAAATCGGCAGTGGCCGGTGAAATGAATATAGCGTGAGTCCTCTAGATGACATTGGTAAATATCTATGCTGGCCGCATCCTTCGGTCCGTGTGAGTCCGAGGGAAACACCCCCAGGTCACGAAGACCCGGCGGGTGGCCCGCATGTTGATCATCGACTGGAGCGGTTTTCCATGGGGGTTGATAGTTATGTTACGGAAGAGAATGAATGAGACATAGAAAAATACTGTAAAAAAAGGGATAAAAAGGGGGTATGGGAACGAAATGCCTAGAAAACGACAGAGATCTAATTAGTTGACAACAAGATAGTGAAGAGACATCATTTAAGTTTATTGGCAATTCAAAATTACTCCTTATTTCTGCATTTGCCATTACCTTTTCGAGCATCTCGGGTGTTATAGCTTCGACTTCAGCTGATTTGAGCTTGTCAATAGTTTAAGGCTGGTTGGCGTAAACCTTACTTTTCAGATAACCCCACAAAAAGAAGTCCGGGGGATAATCCTACAAAAAGAAGTGATGTAAAGTGTCACTATATAAGCTCGTTGTTTCGGTGTGAAGCGATCCATGGCAAAAATTGTACTGAACTGACGTTCCCAAAACATATCTGATGCAATCGCTCGGTTGGTAAATGTGAAAATTATTCAGCGTTTACCTACCGATATAAAAGATGGAGCACCCTGTATACGATGCTATTGGATTCACATGGGCTTGTTTGAGTAAGATCTTCTTTCTCTATTCGATAGATTGACTTTTAGGGAAAGATGAAAATAGGTGCACTCGCTTCGAGTTTTCACGTTGCTAAAACAGCAGTATCGCAACAATTTTTTTACGATATTGCTTCTTAGAGCCGAAGCAAAGACATTGTATCCGAAATGACCACTTTACTAGTGAGTTGATTATTTGTCGTCATTTGTTACAAGTTCCTTCTAACAAACATTAAAATGCATTTCAGTCGCATTCGTTGAGCAACTTTGTGGTTCACTCCTGAATTTTTGAATCTAAATTTTGATCTCAAAGCCTTGTAACCAGAACCTCACTCAGGCTGAGTATTTCTTCTCCTAATTGAGTTCCTCATCGCTCATTCAGACATTCACCAAAGCCCTAATACAACTTGCTCAGTACAGAGTTATGAGGGCACGATTAACGTCGCTGCCTGATAAGCGTAATAAAGGCGTGTCCCCTTTCGAATGATTACCTTCTGATACGTTTCTACCATTTAATAACATAATTTGTGAAAGGAAATAAAAACTAAGAACGCAATTGAATTACACACTTACTTGTCAGGGAACACGACAGCAATGCTGATGAATAGCTATATAAATACAAGGGGGGCATGAACGTTTCGAGCTAACCACTTCCTGAACGTGTAATATAAATGAAGCTTTTTTATAGAAGATAGAAATCATGCAAAACTTTATCAAATGAATGTATGTTCGAGCTCCGACCTGGAAGGATTCATATATTCAACCGGTCATTCGAATCAGTTCGTCGAGGTCGCAAAATGTATGTGTGTGTATGTGGTACTGAATGGCACAAAATATGCACTTGATTTCCTGGAGATGGCTTAACCGATGTTCCCAAACTAAGATTCATATGAAAGATCGTACTTTTCGACAGAACGCTATCAAATGTAATACAAATCCAGCTTCCTGTTTTGGACTTTCTGAGTGATAAGTAGAAAAAAATTAGTTTTAGTGTTTCTAAACATGACGATGTTAAATCGAATAAATCCTGCGAGCTAACCATGTATATCGGTTCTCAGTTCCCAGTTCTATAAGTACCGGGAATAGTGGCCGAAAACGCCGACGAGGAGACCAAACATTTTTTTTATGTGGAACACATCATTTATTTTCTATATAGGGGTGCAAATTAGAAACTTAGGGAAAAATACACGTAGAAATGTGGTCAGGTTTTAAACACTCACAGCTCAGTATACTTTGTATCAATTATTAATATTATTTCATTATTTGATTGGAAATATTTCTACGATTCGATTTGAATGTATCAAACCACGTATTTTCAATTATAAATGATTGAAATTTTGATTAGTAGCGAGCAGTGTCCTATTTTGTCTGCTAAAACTCTCAGGCAAATCGGATTTCCCTGCCATAGACGACGGTTTTGAAGGAGTAAGCGATATATCGATGGGAAAGCATCGCTCTGATTGGTCAATCGATGCAAAAGCGAAGCTGTTGGAAGCACGCGAATCTATAAATAGAAGCAAAATTATAGCTAACGTTTCAGTCCTACGCGTAGCATGCTAGAGGTAGGTTGTTGCTAGACAGCAAGACAAAAAGTGCCATAAAACGATTTGAAGCTTTAATTGGTATGCTCTGATCTTGTGTCGTGCAAACTCGGATGAAATTCCATGTAATGTCGTTTCGCCTGAGAAATTGCCATCTACCCCAAGGTAAATTTTGAGTGCTTAAGATTAATTTCTAATTTATATAAGATGAACTCGATTGATAATGTGGAAAAGTTTATCGCTTTAACCGAAATCGCAGAATGGTAGAAAAAAAAAACGCTATGACAATAACTTCTTGCATACAAAATTTGAACACAAGCTTGGCGAAGAGAAGCTTTAATATTACGATTGATCGAACTGTTTGATTGTAGATCATTAGAAATTTTGGTTGCCTTGTTCCACATCAATGGTTCGAACAACCCCATGGAGCTGATCCTTGTAGCTTTTTTAGAGATAGTTGAGTCGATTTTCATAAACTTAGTTTGCAATTGAAAGCTTTATGGTCCCATAGGTTGGTATAGAATTTAATCCGTGTGTTCAAAATTTCAAACTTTTATTCAAAGTGCCGATGCAAAATAAGGAAATGTGTTCCAAAATTTGATTCATAGCTATTGTAATTTTTTGGTTATGTTATGTTATGCTACTGGCTCATCGAACCGACCTCGGCTATAACAATTCCAGGATCCGGAAATAGTGATCATTTCAAATTCTCAGAGATGAACGAATCAATTTCTACAAACTTAGGTTCAAATGAATGGTCTCAAGTTATTAAGACTGCTGATGAACTTTGAGTGGATCCGACTTCCGGCTTCGGAATTATAGAATGAAAATTCTTCAAAATTTGGCTCAAAACTGTCTCCATTTGAGTGTTATAGTTATGGTTCTTAGCACAGTACAAAAAAGGCGATTTTACACACGAGGTGCTTTTTGGTCAACTGTATGATGACTAAAAACCTGTTTCAATCTACCTAGTGGTGTAATAATGTCTTTGTCTTATCAATCATACTATCATATACAATTCCGTGGTATTCTTCAAAATAATTATCTTCAATTCTTGAAAGAATAATTGAAATCGCTTTATTTGATCTATTGATAATGACTACCGATTGGAATAGTTTTGTTGTCGATTTAGAATTTTTTTACGTATTTTTTTCGCCTATTTAAGTGATGGTATACAATTTTTATGGCACTTTAGTCTATAATTCCGAATTTGAAAGTCGGATCCAGATGAAATTCAGAAGTTTTGTATATAATCATAAGACCTTTAATTCAAATCTATGTTTGTAAAAATCAACAACGCCATCTTTGAGAAAAAATTTTACACATATTTTCATTTTTTTTGCACATTTTACCCTGTTACTCCCAAGTTGAAAGTTCGATCTGGATAATATTCAATGGCAGGCTAAAAGACCAAGAGACTTTTCATTCGAATCAATGTATTTGGTCATCAACTAACTAAATCTGTCCAACTCCGGAATTATACTATTTATTATCAGGATATTTGAATGTATTTGGTTGAATTTTCCGTGTCATGTACTAAAAAACACCCCCCTGAAAATGAAAATTTTATACCTATCAGTCTGTAATTCCAGAACCGGAAGTCGAACCTCATACAAACCTACCCCAGTGAAAATTGGATGAGTGGCCTCTGAGAAAATCGATTGCACGTTTTTAGTCAATTTTGCACATTTTACCCCGTAGCTCCCAAACCAGAAGTAGGATCCAGATGAAATTTAATAGCAACCTATAAGCCTACAAGGCCTTTAATTTTTCAGAACTAATTGGCTCAAGTGGCACATTTTTGTTACATACACACATACATATACACACATACAGACATACACACATACACACGCACAGACAGATTCAGTTCGTCGAGCAGAGTCGAATGGTATACGATATTCGACCCTCCGGGCCTCGGATAAAAAGCCGGTTTTCACAGTAATTGTATAACCTTTGTATATGAGAAAGGCAAAGACGAATTGTTTTCTAGGCATTTTTCCCGTTGTGCATTGTTCTAGCTGTGACTTGTTCATTTTTGTATAGGCACTAATCAAATTAACGTCTAGTGTTAGTTTTTGTAACAATTCCAAAATAAATATGTAGCAAAATATAAACAAGCACTCTTAACTAATTTTAATTTTTAGGATGGGTTTTCATTTAATGAAGAAGCATTCATCCCTTTTTGGTCAGTATTCAACTTTTTACAACCTTTTCTGCTATTATTTTCTGAAATTGCTCTACTCTGGATGTTATTCTGTCTATCACACTTTCTACTATAGAAAGTAGAGAGTTCGAATCTCGTTTCTGGAGTAGCCAAAAAACTCCATTTTTGCCATTTAATTCTTCTGTCCCTTTTCCCCGCACTGCTGAAGCGATATCTAAAATATGAGCGATTTTCTTGGATGACCCTTAGCACTCAGGAAAAATTACCGACAGATGTCCGCGAAAGCAAATTAGTTGAAATTGGATCCGCTCCGATTTGTGTAAAATTTTGCTGCTTGATGATGTCATGCTTCTTGCTTTCTATAACTTGTCTGTGAAAATATCCCGTTAAGGTTAGCTAATATTTGATTGAAAAATGTCGTAAACCATTTTCAAAACTTTTCAAAATTGTAGTTAAAGTTAAAAAAAAGTTAAAACATTTTCTCGGTTCTGTAACTGTTCTTCAAGAAACCGATTTCATCTATTCTGTAAAATATTTTTGCGGTGCATCCAAATCCAGACGACACCAAAATGCTGCTGTAACTATATCGAGTCACGATGGAATCGACACGGTAAAGTTTCAAATCACGGTCTGGTAAAACAACAAGCTTCATTTTTTCCCCATGATGCAAATGCGCGAGTTTTAAGCCAAAAGTTGAGGTGGGAGATTAAAAATTGCACCGACCGACAGTCAAAAAAACAGTTCCACCAATTTGTAGGGAAGCATGTTTCCTAAAACTAAATACGGTTATTTTATTTCCCCACAAATATAAGCAACATTAGTTCTTGTTTGTCCGTCCTCTCAAAAATGTTGTTCCTGTCGCAACCCTGAAAAAGTATCGTTCGGGGAATTTGGTAGATTATAAACGGTATTATGCTAAAATTCACACTAGCAAATTGCTCACCCAAACCAGGGCAGGCACAAAAAAGCGGCCACTGCTTTCTGTCCCAACGATAGCCATTCCACATGCAACGTTTTCCGTTCCTATAGCGAAAGCGGTTTTGCTAGAGATTTACTAACCAAGTAAAACTAGTCGCACACACTCGTGTGGTAACGGAAATTTCACTTGTGTCTGGTAGCTTTGATATAAATTGCCGTGGATGGAGTGTTTTAGGGGTGGAGAGCATGCCGGATCAGTGGGAATGCTCTACGACCGGCTGGCTGTGAGCGAAAACTTTTGTTCTGAAATTCCAAGTTCATAAAAATTCCACAATATTATGTGCGGTTGCTTCTGAAATCTGCTGTTTTCACATGGGAAGATTGTTAGGCGATTCCCATGCGGAAATTCAGCTGCTTCACCGAGATATTCTAGTTCACTTAGTAGAACCGCTTTTAGCGTTCTGTTTTTCAATAAAAAGAAAGAGTTTAAATGGAGCTTTCAAAATTATGAGGTGCGATTTGCTTATTGATTTATTTGATACATCTCTAGATCCAACAGGGTAACTAAGAGCCGGATTTTTAATATATTGTATTTGAAAAAAAATGTTTTTATTGATATTTTTTATTATTGACGGACTCTTATTGCTATCTAGCGAAGTTCTTCGGTTCTCTATTCGCATTGATTGATTCCGTTCCGGCTTTTTGAAAATGACGTCGTGAATTTCAGCTGTTTTATTTTCGTTTTTGTTAGCCGAAGTTGTCGTATTCGATTGCACATACGTTGCTGTTGATAGTCTAGTTCAGGGGTTCCCAAACTATTTTGGGTCTTGGACCCCTTTACCAAAATTAACTTAGGCATCAGACCACCATCAACCAATTCCTTCGAAAAATTCAATTTCATGCTTTTTTAATATTGATGTAAAATACTTACCAATTTCTACGGATGGTCAAATAAACACAACTTTTTTAGCGTAAATATTTCAAATAATAACTTATATCATTTAGGGGTTAGCCAAATTTTGTGCTAGGGCACATAACCGTTCTTATTATTTTCACGTTTCGTCTTTGACTCATCAGTGCAGAGCAGTTCCAATTGAACTGCTTAGTGCTGAACTCGGCAGTTCAATTTGAACTGCTAAGCAGACGTAAAGTTTCTGCTATTTACAGAACACTTTTTGTTTTGCAACGGAGTGCAATGTTGTGTTATAAGCACAAAATTTGGCTAACCCCTAAATGACCAAACCTGCATCGGCCAGAAATAGTCGAAAACACGTTTTCGTTCGGCACGTCAGAAAAGACATTGCACTCCGTTGCAAAACAAAAAGTGTTCTGTAAATAGCAGAAACTTTACGTCTGCTTAGCAGTTCAAATTGAACTGCCGAGTTTAGCACTAAGCAGTTCAATTTGAACTGCTCTGCACTGATGAGTCAAAGACGAAACGTAAAAATAACTTATATCAGTTTTCGTTTACGTCGAACCCCTCAAAAGGGATATCGACCCCAAGGGGGGGTCTATATCGACCACTTTGGGATCCCCTGGTCTAGTTGATTGGAGTATAGTATTGTTGCTTAAAAAGAACTGAGATTACTTTAACCATTGTTCTTGAGTGCATATGACTTCTTGTTCAATTTCTCACGAGAATTAACATTAGTGAACATATTTGACCAGGTGATGGGGGTAAGGAACCAGCGATTTACATGGTATTCTAGTGTTTCTAACTGAAAGTCATGTAAGAAGGTGTGTACTGCGGTAACCTACGTAGCAAACAGTATCAAACAGCATACAGGGTAGAAAAATCTTTCACTCTTCCTTTTTGATGGAAAGAATTGGTATAACTCTTGCTAACAGCTGAGGCGGATCACGAATACTTCGAATATTGCATTACTTTCTTTATGTAGTCGTGAGCAGTTTATTGTGTAGCGGATGAAATATTAAAACCAAGCTGTGGGCTACGATCTTTTTAGATGGATTGTAATCTAATTGTTACTAAGTGGAATGAAATGTCTTGTAATGAAAAACAAAATTGCAGATGAGATTAGGGAAGAGGTAGTCAACGAAAATAGAGCCATGACTCTCAGAAAATCGACGTAGTTGGAATTACATTAGTCAACTACCGAGCATTAATTCTGTTTGTTTGGCATATTATAGTGGATGTAGGATGCATCAACAGTTTTCAATCAATGCCTGAAGTCCACTAAATCTTGCATTAGCGTGGCCATACACGCTTCCGAAGCTGGTGTTTTTGGTTCGTTGTCAGGATACTCGCTACCCAGCGACAAGATATTTTCTTCTCCTAAAGAATAAAAAGCGTTTGCATTTCAAAAAGGTTTTTGGCATCGTCCTGTCTGACCACATCGAAAGAATTCTTCATTGTCGGACTCATAATCCGATCCTGTTTTTGATTTGGTTCTGTGGCGTCTAATATTTGTAGATATTTACTTGATATTCAAATCCAAACTTACTGAAAGGTGAACATAAAGGTTATAGGTTTTGTACATAAAGCTCTGGGCAGTCGGCTGGAGTGATTGACTTATAAGTTCTCCGTTGAATAATACCAACAAACAAACAAACAAAAGATCAACCAATTCAGTTCAAGAAACAGTACGAGGCAGAAAGTTTTACCAGTGAAAAAAATAGTGTGCGCTGTGTTTGGAGCTGGGATTAGATGCCGTTTGAAATCCGGCGGAAAAAAATTTTACCAGCTTTTTTTTCAAGATTATAAATTGAATGGTAAAAATCAACTATTGCAAAGATCCGTTAATATAAAAATGTTAATAACAGAGATAACAAAGATCGGTATATTGAATAAATAGTAAGAAAATGATTGTTTGTTAGATAAATTAATAAATTTTTCTCGGTAGCCGGCTGCCCAGATCAACCAATATAACCAATTCACAATTTTTCGCGTTGAATAATAAAGTGGAAAAAATAAACAACCAGGACGCGCGCGAAATCTGTTGGCCTTTGTTTGGTGATTTAAAATGATTTGATTTAATTTATAGAAAATGTCACTACAATAAATCAATTATTTTGTTTAAATCGTATTTATCATATTTTTGTATTTTTGTTTAAATCGGTGGCAGGCAATCTCATTCAGAAAAACGTGTTTAATCCACCTAGCAGTGAGATGATACCTTTTTTATCAATCCGCATGTGATTTTTGCATGAATATTCTTCGGTGTTTAAGTTTTCATGACATTATTTTAATGATCGTAGTTTTAAGCGACAATTTGAAATTTTAATCACTCATTACTCTGTAATGTCGAAACTGCAAATCGGATCGAATTTGAATCTAAAAGTGTGATAATCGATTTAACATTCCTTGATATGTCGAAGTAAGTTCCACTTTAGAGTTTACGGTAATTTAAGGTACTTCCAGAGCCGGTATTCAGAAACCAGCATAATCCAAACCGATTCGTATGGCCATATGACTAATAAATTACAACAGTTTTGAGTCCAACTTTAAAGCTTTTCGGGATTGTCATCTTCTATATCGGTTTGAATTTTAAAAATTCATCATCATGTAATTTGAGAATCGGAAGCCATAAATGGATAAAATTATTTAATTTTGTATGGGACTATAAGTTTATTTTAATTTGAATTTTTGTTTCTGAAATTCGATTAGGCTTTTTTTGAGAAAACGATTGAGCTTTGAGAAACTATTTGATACTGGAACCGGAATTCTAAAATTGGTATGGCCGAAGTCAGATAAATTCACCTGAGTAGCTGTATAGTTTACATTTGTTTCAAAATGTTTGAAAATCAGTGTAGACATCTTTGAGAAATCATAGCACGAATTAAATTTTTAGGTGCCTTCTGAATCGAAAACTGAATACCACTAAAACTGAAAAAAGTTTATTTGGTTATCGACTATCCAAATCTCCTAACCCGATAAACCTGATTAATTTATGTGAAATAGACATTTTTATACTAATCACCCTGTATCTCCGAAACCGGAAGTTAGATTTCATTTGAATCTTAGATCGGTTCAGCCATCTACGAGAAAAAAGAGTTACCCAATTTTGATTTCGTTTCACATATCATCATTTAGTTCCGGAACCAGAGGTCGGAACCAAACATAATTCAGGAACTTTGTTTGGGAATATACGACTTTTCATATGAATGTGAGATTGTAGAAAACGGTTGAGTCATCCCCAAAAAAAAAATGAGTGAAATTATTTGTCACACATGCATTTGCTGATCTCGACGAACTGATTCGAATGGTTTATGGATGTTATGTTCATCCAGCATTCAGTGCTGTAAGTAGTTTAAAACAATATAATTGAAAATATTCTGCCATCATCTGGTTTATATATGTCATATTCGAACGATTATGTTGCCAAAAAACAAGCAGTGCTAAAATCGGTCCGAGGCTAAATGTCTTGAAAAAGGATGCTGTACACGGTCTTTTTGTAACTTAGAAGCAATTGTATGTAACAGTATAAAAAATCGTGTTTCACGTTGCTCCCAAGCATTGCTTTGTCGTACAGCGCTCAAAACTCCTACTGCTGGAATAGGGGGAAAAGTCGTTTACACAAAATTTTCGATATCTCCGTTAAAAATGGACGGATTTTAACAATCTATGGCTTGTTCAATAGCTATTACCGTGCGGAATCTAAGTCTGAAAACATATTCTGTTTTCAAGGTCAATTGTGACAGATACTGTCAAAAACCTGAAAATTTTGACATAAAACTTCGTATAACTCAAAAAGTAAAGATTCGATCTCAAAACCATTCAAAAGCGTTCTGGGTGACGGGGAGACCTTTCATTTGCGACTAGTTTGATCAAAATCGACCAGCCATATCTGAGATCTCGACCTCTTAGTTGACAACACACATACAGACACACACACACACACACATACATTTGCTCAGTTCGTCGAGCTGAATCGATTGGTATATGTCATTCGGCCCTCCGGGCCTCGGAAAAATTTTCTAAATTTTGAACGAATTCTATACCTATTTTTTATATATATATAAAAAAAGGTAAAAATAGGGAAATCACGCGTGAATACTGGCATTATTGAAATTTTATATTGACCAATATCCTTCTCCCGTGACACCTTTGAAGTGCGCCTAATTCGTATTACTGTTTTTGCATTAGTTGATTTTAACAAAAAAAAATTCCAAAATAACTATTAAATTAGTTAGAATTTAAAATTTACTTTGCTGAAAAAACGCTTGTTTTTAGAGAATGTGTTTAGTCGGAGAATATCCTGGACACAAACCAGCAATATTTCAATCCAGTACGAAATTCTCATTGACAACTAATTTTGTGATTAAAATCAGGAAATTTGACTCTATTTATTATCACCATTATTGTTGAAAGACAGCACAATGAAAACAAAAATGAAATTAGTTTTATTAACAAGTTTATTAGCCAAAAACTCATTAGAAGTGTCAAAGCAAAACAATCCATTTAAAAGCTAAAAAGGACAGTCTTGTTGAAACTGCATGCAAATTGTTTTGATGTTTTTCGCATGTGTTACGTTTTGATGTTTTTCGCATGTGTTGTTCTATATGAGAAATATCCATATAGAAATTTCTAAGCCGATATGTAAAAATTACGTGCGTAATAATGTTTTTACGCGGAACAGTGAAGTGAGATTCGAATGTTGCACTCTAATTGTATATGTCAAATTATGTTTTTGGATCTTCCAACCTTCCGGGCTACGCCGTCCGGTTTACTACTTGTATTCGGTTTTTGTTTTCTGAGTGCACAAAGTTTTCAGTGAGAGAGTCGATATTACGAAGTCGGATGAAGAAAACAACTTTTTAGAAGAAAAATGTTCAAAAAGAAGTTTATGTTTCGTTTATCTCTTTTCCTCCAATACAACATCGTATTTATGCCTGCCAATATAGAAAAGACAACCGCGACTGAAATTTTTTTCGATAGTAGTGTGCCATCTAGTGGCTATTAGTCATTACAGTGTTAATGTTTTTTTCGGTGACAGTGCGTCATATAGCTGCAAATTGCAAAAGCCAATTCAACCATTAATGTTGGTTGAAAACAACGTTTTATTTCACTAATTCAACTAAAAAAAGAGTTGAATGGAAATGAAGTGTGCTTTAGCTAAGATATGACAGCACGTTTAATTGGTGAATTCAACTAAAAAACATAGCCATTTCAACAAATAATTTATTATTATTAAGGGAATGAGAATAAAAAACCTAAATCAGCAAAAGTAAGTTTTTTTAGTTGTCTCAAAAAATAACTAACTAAAATCAGAAAATCAACTCATTTTTTCGCTAAAATGCTGATTTCGGTCTTTCCGTGTTGTAACAACAAGTGTTGGACTATCATCCCTTCCCATTCTTTAGTCGATCTAAGAAATAACTGTTTAATGCAGTCTGGACACAAAATGTTTGTGAAACTTTGTGATCGGTGTACCACATGGAAGTAAGTGTTCTTGGTCCTAGGGGTTGCATAACCGACATAATAAAAATAACTCGATATTTCACGAATTAGCGTTTGGTCAACAGAATGGTGTGCTGTTAATTACCTATAGATGAATGCGTAATATAATTGATTTTTGATTATTCGTTTCTTGTAGTCGAGATAAGTACAGTGACTTGTATAAAACATTCTGGTATTTTATTCGACATCGTATACATCATTTCTAATAGTACTGCCAGAGTAATCAACATGCCCTACATTTTTTGAGCGATTTAATTCATTTTGCTTATCTTAAGTATATTTTTTATTGGGTTTCAGTATATTTTCAGCCATTTAGATAAATAACAATGCAAAACCTGGAAATATAACACTATAACAGATCGGCTGAAAAGTTCGTATCGTTTCTATGAGAGGGCGCCACTAGAATTAAATCCATACTGTTTTCAGTTAGTACCAACCTTCAAAAGATACGTGTATAAATTTGACAGCTGTCTGATTATTAGTTTGTGAGATATTGCATTTTGAGTGAAGCTACTTTTGTTATTGTGAAAAAAATGGAAAAAAAGGAATTTCGTGTGTAGATGAAACACTACTTTTTGATGAAAAAAAGTGCCGCCGATACCAAAAAATGGCTTGATGAGTGTTATCTAGACTCTGCACCGGGCGAAGCAACAATTCGTAAGTAGTTTGCAAAATTTCGTACTGGTCATATGAGCACCGAAGACGATGAACGCAGTGGACGTCCAAAAGAGGCTCTTACCGATGAAAACGTGAATATATGAGAAAGCTTTGTGCAAAATGGGTGCCGCGTGAGCTCACAATCGATCAAAAACAACAACGAATTGATGATTCTGAGCAGTGTTTGGAGCTGTTATATCGAAATAAAACCGATTTTTTTCGTCGATATATAACAATGGACGAAACATGGCTCCATCACTTCACTCCGGAGTCCAATCGACAGTCAGCTGAGTGGACTGCACGCGATGAACCGAACCCAAAGCGTGGAAAGACTCAATAATCGGCCGGTAAGGTTATGGCGTCTGTATTTTGGGATTCGCATGGTATAATTTTCATCGACTACCTTGAAAAGGGAAAAACCATCAACAGTGACTATTATATAGCGTTATTAGAGCGTTTGAAGGACGAAATTTCAAAAAACGGCCTCATTTGAAGACGAAAAAAGTTTTGTTTCATCAAGACAATGCACCGTGTCACAAGTCGATGAAAACCATGTTGAAATTGAACGAATTGGGCTTCGAATTGCTCCCTCATCCACCGTATTCTCCAGATTTGGCCCCCGTGACTTTTTCCTGTTCTCAGACCTCAAGAGAATGCTCGCTGGTAAAAAATTTAGAAGCAATGAAGAGGTAATCGCTGAAACTGAGGCCTATTTTGAGGCAAAAGACAAATCGTACTACAAAAATGGTATCGAAAAGTTGGAAGATCGCTATAATCACTGTATCGCCTCTGATAGCAATTGTGTTGAATAATAAAAACGAATTTTGGAAAAAAAATGTGTGTTTCTATTAAACGATACGAACTTTTCAGCCGAACTGTTAATCATCGACAAAATCATCAACTTCAACCTTTGAACGGTAATTCTACAACCTTAAACGATTCAAACGATCCTAAACGTAATATGAGTGATTATTAGACGGACAAGCCATATAGCAGAGAATCTCTTGGCCAACTTCCAGCAACAGTGAAAGCAGGGACGAAAATGCTAACTGTTAACCAAATGAGATCCAATAGCAAAAGATTGTATTGATTTTGAGTGCATGCAATATTAGATGTTACATGATAACACAGCGAACAGACATTCAGATTTCAATAAAAAAATTTAACGCTCGTTTTAAAAAGCAATCACCAAGTAGCGATTCTCCTGTAGAGGCGCTTCGAGCAGCCCAATAATCTCTTATCGGCTCTTGCGTTCGAGCTTTCATACAATGGTAATTCATGCGTGCAAAATCATGCGCAACTGTGATTTTTAACGGATTTTTACTTGTATGCTTTACACAGCTTTTTTAAAAAAGTTTGTACTAGCTTGGATGTCTGTTCTCTGTGATGATGAGCCAACTCTATATAGCTTACTTCATAGAATTTAGATCAGTCTTTGGTAGTTGGAAATTGGTACATACTAAATATAATAATTGAGCGGTGTAGATTTGAAGGAGCTATGATTATGATTAATTAACAAGAAACAATGTTTGAAATGATACTGTTGGATTTCCATTCAGATATGTCATTATTTGATTGTGATGAAAATGGAGTTACGTAATTCAAATGAAGCAAATCATGATAATCGTTTTAATGCCTGAGTGTTTCAACTTATTATATAGTATAGTTCAGTTGCCGATATGTTAGTAAGTTGCAATGAAAGATTATTCGTTCTACGTAATAAATAATGATTGGCATTTTGTAGCATTTCTTAGCTCAGTAAATAGAAACAAAAAGAATACAATTCTCCCCCTTTCTCCGATTGTTCGCTTGGAATGAAAATCAGCTGAAGAAATCTTTGGCAAACAGCGCTTTGTTCGAGTTAAAAGCCCTTTATCTCCAACAATTCATATAAGAGTTAATTGAATGCGGTATATTGTGCGTGTAGAACCCCCGGCACACTTTGCTATGCTCTGGCAAGCAGAAGCTTATATTTTAATCCACGTTGGCAGGCTCTGGTAAAGATCAAGGAGTTCACCTCACAAACACCGACTCTTTGCTGCCGGGAAACGTCAGGAGCAAAGAATCGAAATAAGGTGGGGTACGACTTGCGCCTTTAGGGAACTGTGGTGCAGAGCAATACACCGAAGAAAGTGGTGTGGACATGACCAGGTATGTACCCCGTTGTTGGTAGTTGAAGTATTTTTCTTTTTGTTCTTTTCCCGGAACTCTGAAGGATCAGAAAAAAAGTACGCTAAAAGTTGACGGCTTCTCCGGTATAGTTGGGAAACGGAACTGCTTATGTAGGTATAATTCAATGAATGCTTTTGTGTGTGCTGGCAACACCGGCGAGTCACTGAGCTGGCCTATGGGATTTTTCAAAAGTTCCGGAAAATAGCTCAACCAACGAGAAAAAGAGCAAGAAAATTCTCTTTCAAAAAATTTTCGAGCAGAACAGGTAGACCGCATATATTGTCGGCCGTTCATTTCCGATTCCCGATGAGTCAAAGAAAGAATGTTTTGTGGATGTTAAGAAAGATTTTGCGTTTATACTCGAATGTCTTGAAATTGGCGTTCGTTTCGATTTATGGGTAATTGTTAACATCATAATATTAAAATATTCGTCCTAGCTGAGTCTCTGAATGACTAATGAAAGAGGCTTGGGACATGGTTTTTGGAATTGATATCAGTCCAAATCACATTGAATATCACAGTAGAATGATAGCCGGCCAACACCTACGCCGGTCATCGAAAAGGTTGAAGGAAAAGATGCATATGATTCAAGCAAGTGATGCGTTCATTGAAAAAGATTTGTTATTTTTGGTACCGCTACTCTTATTCATTCATTTCATATATTATTAGAGCGACCTGCTTCGGTTTGGATGAAACTTTGTACACGTTTTCAGTATGGCAAACGATTAATTTTGTGTTGACAGAGAGGCCGATTCGACTCATGGTTTAAAAATGGGTCGAACATGTGTTAATTTCTATTTCTATGAAAGCAAAACTCTTACCACTGAAACAAGAGCGGAACTTTCCCAATAATCAGCCTCCAAGACATTATCCTTATCGACCACTAGGAGCGCAGTGGAACATTAGCCTTGTTTCCAGATATTGAGTGGATCGAACTTAAGTGCTTGCTTTCCTTTTTCTGATTAGTATAAATTCTAGACCAACATTTGAAATAGGCGAAATTCGTCGAATCGAATAAACGGCCGATGTAGATTAACTGCTATTTTACAAGCCTTGTGCAACTATTGAATACTTTTACATAGTTGAAAACTCTACAATTTGTAACCTTGATAGAGCATTTGAGCAGAAAAGTGTTGCAATACAGGTAATTATGATAAAAACAAAATACATGCAAACAGTTGTTTGGCCCAGCTTTTCACCCACAAAACTGCTAGCTCTGTACATTCGCCGTGGACTACTGATTTACCATCACTCTTGTTTGCTTTTAAGCCGGAGAACTTTTTTCTTTGTTATGAGTAGATGTTATTTTTTTTGTTAATTTAGGACCTTTAATAACTTTGTCATTAGTGCTAAATGTAAAAAAAACACACACCAATCGGATACCGGTTGCATACTTTAAATGCAATGGTTATTTGGCTCCATGGTATTTGGAAAGGTGTTGAAAATGATCCACCTAATAGCGGTAGACAACTGTAATTTGGAAGCCTACGTCATAACACCATTCATTTTGTATCAACAACGTTACAACCACGGTGGAATTCCAATGTTGGCATTTCATCAGGCGGAAAAAACGAATACATGGCCGTTACAATTTTAAAGCGGCGTAATGATAAAATTAATATTCAATTATTACGATTGTTACTGGCGAGAAAGACCAGTTTTTTCTTGGCTCCTCTCTGGAGCCACCAATGTTATTGGCGAGACTCTTTTCTAGAGTCACCAATGTTATTGACCGCAGAGATTCCTTTCTGCAGCCACCAATGTTAATAACGAAAGTCTTCGTTAGTGCTGATAACGTGAATTCGATCTTCGTGAGTTCTCGTCCTCGCTGGAGAACACCAATGTTAATGATTGGATCGGTTCCTGTTCTCGTCCTATCTGGAGGACACCAATATTACTGAGAGACCGTTTCCTCTTGGCTCCTCTTGGGGCCACCAATGTTACTGAGGGGTATCTATATGAAGCCTAGTGTAATTGTTTCGCAGCCGGATAGCTCTCGTACCGGTCTATCCACCTTGAAATCAATTTCACTTGGGCTGGTTTTCGGATGAGTAACAACGATATCATTTCAAAAGTATGTATAAACATTTGTATAATTTTTTCCGTATTTGTTGAAGATTTCTCAACAATTTTAAGCGAAATGACCTTATGGTTTTTGAGAGAATTTTGTAGTGAAAGTGATAAATTATGAAAAGTTCTATCGAAATAAAGAGCAACATGCTTTGTTTACATTTTGGAAGATAAGTATCGCTAAAACCAGGGCAGAAGAAATTTCCGAAATCGAGAAAAATTTTTTGATGCCAAAAGTCTTAGAATTGCATGAAACGTCGAGATTTAGTGTCATCTTGATAAAAAAATATTTTCAAAAAGTCGACTTTCTGGGACGTAGAAAAAAATCTCAAATTTTTTTCCAGTCCCAGAAAGTCGATATTTGAAAAAAAATTTTTTTTTGAGTTGACAATAAATCTTGACGTTTCATACAGTTCTAAGACGTTTGACATTAAAAAAAAATTCAATTTCGGAATTCTCATGTACTCCGTCCTATGGTAATATTTCAAGATCGAACATTTTCAAAAATTAGGGGGGGGGGGGGTGGTCAATGTTTCTGTTTCATTTATTTAAATTTTTTGAATTTTTGGTTGTTGTTCAAAGTGAAAATTACGATTTTTCACGAAAAAATCCGCCATTGTGTAGCTGTAAAATTTCCCCAAGGTAACAAATAACGAAAAGGAAAACGTTGGGGTCTGGTTTTTATATGTAGAAAGTGTGTGCAAAATCAGAAAAATATGGTGCAGTAGTTTTTTAATGACGATGGACACGGACTTTCAAACCCTGCTTTCGAGAAAAACGCGTTTAAAATTTTTTGTCTGTAAAATCAATGGAAACAATTTATTATTCAAGGGAGCCCGTAGGGCCTAACATTTAAAAAAAAATCATATTTTTCCTTTATAATTTGTTATAATCAAACATTTCAAGAATGTTTTGTCAAGTGTTAAGTCAAACGAAGCAGAAATCTTGGGCCTGGGTGCCGAGCTCTTGCTTCTTCGTAGAATGAGATAGCCATAGATAAAGGTCCATAACTTCCAGAGTTTCGTTCCAATAGACTTGAAAATTTCACAGAAAGTTCTAGAAATGTTTTACTATAAGATTATATAAAGAAAATAATAAATGATTTTTGAAAAGTGTTAGACCCTTCCCGCCCCTCAACCGCCGGGTAGCACCCCTTATCTATGTCCGATTTAGATCATATCTGCCACTTATACCATAATATCTCCCGAACCAGAAGTCACAACTATTTGATCTTCGAACAGTAGCTGACATTAGCTTTCAAACGAGCATAAGTTTGTTAACATTGGTTAAGTCATTGTTAAAATCGGTTCAGTAATCTCTGAGGAAATTGAGCGCGTTAAAATATCTTCGAATAGTGCACACACACAGACATTTTCAGATCTCGTCGAACGGAGTGGAAAGCTATATAACACTATGGGTCTCCGAGGCTCCGTTCGAAAGTCGGTTTTTCCAGCAATTCTATAGAGAAAGACAAAAATTGAACTTTTCCCTTATATGCTTATAATTTTTCGAACAATTAGCATTTTCGAAATACTGTACGTGCTTTAAATTTAAAGACACAGTCGGTTCACCCGTTTTGGACATCCCGGAAAACTAGCCGCAGCCACTTGGTCATGAAAAGGTCATATTTTTAATCGGAGTAATGTAACAATAATTTACTTTGTACGTTGAAGTACACTGAAGAATGAATTACATGGCTTTCAATTTGGTTTGGCACGTATTTGAAATTGTCCTATATTTTTGACGAGTATGGTGTCCTTATCACTTAAGCCTCACAAACCCATAGAACACTATTGATTTTTTTAGATATGACTTTCAGTTCCAGAATTATAGGGTGATAAGGTAAAACAAATCCAATTTCAAGTTTGTACACATGGGAAAACGAATAAAATCCTTTGAACTAGCCAGCTCATATTGTGTACGACTTGTTAGTTGGTGTGAGAAAATTTTGATTTCGGACATATGGGGTCTCAGTTTCTGATTCCGGAAGTTATAATGGTCGAAAACTCCAAAGCGAAACCAATTTTTTTCGGAGATGACAATCTGATTTTCACAAATTCGGATTCAATAACGATAAGGACGAATCCCGGTTTCGGAACTAGCCATGCAATGATTCTGTGTGCAACATATCGGTTGCAAAGTTTATTGTAACAGAAAAGCCACATTTCATATAAAATGTAATTACTTGCAGTAGATTAAAACATTTACTTTAATTTATTTATTTCATATTAGATTCATCGGACATTGAACCGACAGAATGGGAAATAGCCTTAATGAGTTGATCAACTTACGCGCAATTCTCAGACAGACGCAAAAACCACCATCTTTTAAACAATAAACACAAAATAAATATTAATTACAATACGTCTGGAGTGTAACAAAACACATTAATTTTCATTTAATTTTATCTTCAAATCTCCGGGAAGGATTACTAAACTCAAAAATCTCTCAAACAGAAGTAAAAATTTGTGTGCAGGCAGTTATAGGTTTGTTAGTACCAAATATAGTACTGTGAAATCCGCTTTGAAGTAGAGTCGTATTTTGCATTAATCTGTTTGGTTCTCGAAAATTAGCGCAGTTCTGGAGTATCAATTACCCCGTTGATCAATTTCGCAATAGTCAACGCTTGTTGAATTCTTCTTCGGTGCTGTAATGCATCGATTCCCGATGAATGGCACCTGTCCGGATATTTTGGCAAGTTAACAGGATGCGAACAAAGCGATTCTTTGATCTGATGCAGACACCCGATGATTGAAGCGTTTTCAAGAATCAGACGAACGAGTGATCAAAATAAAAAGCCTTCAAACAAAACCGATCAAATACCAAGGATCCTAAGTTACTACCTTGAGTAACATCTGATTTATTCGAGAATTTGGATGACGCAACGATAATTATTTTTACACATAGTTGTCTATCAGAAAGATAGTTTAACAAGTTGTTATGATGAACCAAGTCGAGGCAATTTATACAACAGTATTCGATGATCAATCTTGTCAAACGTTGCTTTTAGATCGGTGTGGATAACATCCGTTGGTGCCTTTGACTCCATACTAGATACACATTTGGATGTGAAGGCCAACACATTCGTTGTAACTTGGTCTTTTTCGGCGAAAAGCTTCACGCAAACGTGTCATAACGTCCAAATAACACCCCATGATGACGCTTTGGCCTTGTGGAAGGAATTCATGATACACAACACCCTTGTAATCAACGAAAACTGTGAGCATCGCCTACCGCATCTCTCATCATCATTCACAGACTCACGGCTACTTCTGAAACGTTCGTGTCACCTATAAACGATTGTTTTCTTCGGAGTATCGTTGCCGAAACACTCTTTTAACGTTTGCAATGTCGTCGCACCATTGAAACCCTTTTTAACGCAAAATTTAAAACAATCTCGTTGTTCCATTTTGAAAATTGTACAGAATCGAGGACACGCACAATCGCAGATGTATTCAATACAGTGTAACTTATACAAATGTCCTGATAATTTGAATAGAATATCAATGACAGATGTGGCAACCGAGAAAATATAAAAAAATCTAATCGGGTGACTGAGATTGCCACACGGTGGTGACTTCGGGAACTTTTTGATCAAGGTAGTATTTTCAGAGAATTGTCAATTTTTCTGCATGGATCCAATAATATTGTCAGGGCTTGTAATGTAATGCGACGATGCAAAGGAGGAAAAAATCCATTAAATTGAGCTCAAAACTGTTTCAATTTGTGGATTATATTAGTTAATAGCCAAACTAACTGACTTCGGTTATACTATTCGCCTGGTCCCAGTTCCAGAAGTATAGGAAATATGAGTCTGAAACTCCAAAACGGAACTCATTAATTTTTTCAGAGAAGGTTTTACCGAATGGATTGTTATACAGTCTCATAGACTGCTAATGAATTTCATTTGGATCCGATCTTGGCACCGGAAATACAGAGTGAAGTGTGAAAACCTTTGTCGAGAGCGACGACGTAAGAAAGGGAAAAATTCGACTGCATTTGACTCAATACTGTTTGTCATGTACGTTAGTATGTTATGCCGCTAGTTTTCATGATTTTTCTCCTGAAGAATGTCCCAATTATATTAGAGCATAGTCAGTGAATTTCCCTTTTTTCGAATATTTTTGTTAGGAAAATGGATACACCTAAAGTCATTTGAAGTCTTTATAAATTTCCCCGACGCTTCATTGAATGCTACAGATAAAGTATAAATCGGTTATAAATTATCAATCACATCTGATTTATCACTGCATTTATGTATTTATCACTGCATCTGCTGTTGAGTTGATAATATTATCACTTTCCTCAATTTGGTGAATTTAATAAATCATTCAATCATCACTTCTGTATGCCATTCACCATAACGGTTTTGACAAAAATTTCCATCCGATGCTCAATCTAGTTTAAAACGAATGTCACTAATTAGCATCTGATTGACCGATCGAATTAATAGGACTGCTGAGCAATAAGCTGCCAGCTCCCCCGTATAGAAATACTGAAAACTGTTTCTAGAGTGACCCAAGTGCATCGTAATCGCCATCTAGTCACTGGTTTGTAGGCACATAAAATAAAGTTATCGGCACGCGTGCCGAGAGTCAATTTAAAACAGATTACTCGGCTTACACCCGCTTACACTGGCACTCAAGTGTTTGCAATAAAATCGAAATAGTAACGTGTTGTTTTGTTACGTTTTTCGATTCGCGTTGTGCACCGACCGAGGTGTAAGACGGCAGTCTCGAGTCCTTGTGTGGGTGGTAGACGGGACGGAAGGGAACGGAAGGGAACGGAAGGGAACGGAAGTAGGGTTGTAAAAGACCTCATCAGGTTCTACACGGTGTCGCCCATTTGCCGTTGCCGCCGCGTACTCTACACAAGTCAGAGTGACTAATTGAAAGAATGAAACCGTTCATTTGTAATTAATTTATGCTTCACAACATTGTAGCACTTAAGTGGCATGCTATTGGGACATAAATATTCTACGAGCACTAAATGCTGTGAATTCTTCGGAGAACTGTTCGCTGGTGGATATGAGATTTTGTTTTTATTTCGATCCTTCAGCTCGGGGTATAATTTTAATGTGGTTAAATAACGAAAAATGTGTTGGCTGCACCTTATCGGTGTGCGTTAATCGTGCCTGTTTCCCATTCACCCTTTTACCAACCCGAAATTTATTGCTTTTGTCCTATCCATGCATGTTGCGGCAGTCGTCACCAGCAGCACTAGCAGCTCCCCAGCGCTGGCGAAGATGATACACTTTATTTATGGGCTTCATTTACTTTGACTGTCAAGACCACATCAACCTTCATGCTCCTCGTCATCAGCATTAGCCCGAAAGTTATGAGCTCGTGAACGTTTTGGGGGAATTGTTGACAATGTTAGTTTTATGAAGAGTAACGATAGCATGCATGTTCTACTCGGCATTCCATCAACAGCTTGTTTTGTAACTACATATCACGTGAAGGCACCAGTTGGAGCTGCCATCAGTGAGCTTCAAGTTTCTAGCGATCAGGGAAGAAACGTAGTTTTCTGAAATGTTGTTTGTTTTTTTTTATGGCGTGTACCTGTTTGATGTGAATCACTTGTGCGGTAATCAGAATAGCTCTTTTACGTTTGTACTTAATTTGTTTTTGCATGCAGGATGCTGCTTTTCCAGAGATTTGGGTGTCGAATTGAACGAGTAACAGGAATCACTGACTTTGTCGTCCGGGAAGAATATTGCCAACTTTCTATGCTCGTTTTTAAACATTCGGTTCTATTCAAAAGCTTATTTTAGAGGTTATATACCCTCCGGCGCGAGAGAACAAGATCATAACTTTTGATTACTCGAGGAAGTGTGAAAATGATTTCACTTCAATGGATGAAAAGCATCGAATAGTTTGTTTGTTTTGTTATGTTAGTGATCAAATTTCTATTGTTCTGCGTGGAAGATTGTAGATTGTTCGGTCTCAGCTGCAAAATTCTTTTCCCACAATTCCTAGAGTTTTCAAAAGATATTTGATTGTCATTTAAGGTACAATAACTTACCTAGAAAATTATTAATATTGGAATTGAATTCTACTATTTATTTATCGCGAACGAAATGAGTTTAGTTGTTGTTACTCTTTGAAACTGATTCTATTTCCTCTGTCTATTCGCGTTTATGTTGATTAGTTAGAATTTTTTAGGAACATTTCAAACATCTTTCTCTCTATAAATACCTTCTTAGTAACCTCTGAGTTCCATATGTAACGTACTTGAATTATTATGTGCCTGTGCTTGTATCGTACTTCCGTACTACCTCGTAACATTCGATCTACAATACTTTTGGTTTCCATGGCTATAAACACTTGCTACTTCCTCCTTTTTATACAAATTTTTATGACATCATTATTTCCACGTAATTGCTCAAATTTTTTTCAATTTAATAATGATTATTTCACAACGAATTACTGATTAATATCGATTGTGCCAAACTTGGTGGCGATTCATTTAGTTGTTTCGTAGTTATGCTGAGACTTAAGTACACTCGCGTTCATAGATAGATAAAGATTATTTTCCCTTAGTACTTTGAATTCTTTGGCAAAATGGAACCAGATCTTTAAAAATTATTTAATCAAAATTGCGTTGCATTAAAATTAACAACAGCAATACTATCTACTACGACCTTGAAATTATTTCCACTGTTTTGTTTTACAAAAAATGGGAGATGCAAAATCTAGTAAAAATGTCGATTCTCTTCAAATTATATAAATTTCGTCATTGACCCCCTCCCCCCATGTTAAGGACACTGGCTACACACTCTCCTTCCTGAAAATATCCTAATGATCATCTCTGAACAGCAAGAAGTATATGCGAAATTTGATAGCAATCCGTACAGTAGTTCCGGAGTTATTGCGTTACAAGCATTACATCCCCTTTTTTAAATGCACTTGCTACATCCACCCCCCCCATATAACTATATCTAAGGCATGGAAAATGTTTGCATGGTCATCAAAAAATATCGATTCTCTTCAAATTGTATGATATTTTGCATGACCCCCCCCCCCCCCACACCTTAATGACACTTGCTACGCTCCCTTTTCTATAAAAATACCTTTATGACTATTTCTGAAGGGCAAGCAATGTTTTATAGCAATTCGTGCAGTAGTTCCGGAGTTATGCCGTTACAAACATTACACTTCCTTTTTAATGGCACTTACCACACCCTACGAATATCCTTATAATAATATCTAAGTTGTGCAAAAAGTATGTATGGTCTTTAAAAAGTACCGATTCTCGTCAAATAAGATAATTTTTTATTGACCCCTTTGTTAGTTACACTTGCTACGCTCCCTCCTTCCTTAAACATATTTTTATGACCATCTCTGAAGAGCAAGAAGTACATGTGCCAATTACAAACATTACATCCCCCATTTCAAAGGCACTTGCTACATCCATTCCCCATATAATCATACGCTTATGAAGAGCTAGAAGTACATGTGCCAAGTTCGATAGTAATTCATCCAGTATTTTCGGATTTATGCCGTTATAAACATTACACCCTCTTTTTAAAGGCACTTGCTACATCCACCCTCTGCATATAGTCATACCTATGGCATGAAACATGTCTCTATTCTTTAAAACGTATCGATTCTTCTCAAGTTAACTGAGTTTTTTCATGACCCTCCACTGTTAATGACAACATTTGCTACGCTCACTTCCCTATAAAAATATACCAAAGTCCATTTCTGAAATGCAAGAAGTACCTGTGCCAAGTTTGGTGGCAATCCATTCAGTGGTTCCAGAGTTATGGCGTTACAAACACAAACTTACATCCATTTATATATATATATATATATATATATATATATATATATATATATATATATATATATATATATATATATATATATATATATATATATATATATATATATATATATATATAATCTTTTTCGAAAATACCCATACTGTAAAGGTTTTCAAGGGATATGAAGAAACCGGAAGTCGCCATCTTGAATTTCAGAACCACCTCAAACATAGTTTTCCAACATTTACTCATCAATCCCGTTCTGAAATTACTTACATTGTAAGGGTTTTTCAAGGAACATCAAGAAACCGGAAGTCGCCATCTACAATTTTAGAACCACCTCGAACATCATTTTCCGGAATCTACTCTTTAAACCAGTTCCAAAAATAGCCATATTGTAGCAGTTTGCATGGAATATAAATGAGCCGGAAATCGCTTTCGATGTATGCCAAAATCTCTTTTTACGAAGTAGGTTCGTTAAAAAAGTTTACGTTATTTGGGATTTGGTTCGTAAAAAGAGTTACGTAAAACGAGGTAACGTGTAAAAAGTGCTCATAAACGGACACAATTGAAATTAGTAAATCTAACATACAAAAGAAAAGGCGATTAGGAGAAAACATACCTTCGTTATAGATCCCAAGCGGTCTCCAATTCAGCCTTCTTGTTGTTGAAGTTTTAGTTAAGGAACAAATGAACTTCGATCGAAAGTATTTGCTTCAACTAGATAAGCGAAATAATTATATATACGTTCGGTTCTTTGAAGAGAGTAGAGCAATTTGTGTAGCACAAGAACGTCAAGGACAACATTCCCGTTTCCAGTTCGCTTTCACATCTCATCCAAGTCAGTTGATAAAACAAAACCGCTTACGTTCGGGACCAAAGAAACCAAGTACAGTATTGTGTAGTGAACAATAGAACGACCTCGAAAATGAGTGAACCAAACGAACAAAGGTACCGCCGGTACGAAAGAATACAATTATTGTTGTCTTCAGACAGTGCACAATTCGACCTTCGATACGAGAACTTGAAGGTTTGCTTAAGGAGCAAATGCATCTTGACATTAAACGTGTGCATTTACTTCAATGCAATAAGACCAATAATGTTATTTATATCCGGTTCTATAAAGAGTTGGATGCAATTCAATTCGCTAAAGACAATAATAATCAGAGCTGCAAATTGTCAGTCATGTCAAATGACCTTGACAGACTGACTAAAATCATCGTCAACTGTAATCGGTACGGTCACGGTACGGAGTTATTCTTTCAAGAATCGAAGAAAATTATTTTGAAGCACACCACAGTACTATATATGATATTATGATTGATATGAGAAAGGCACCATTACACCATTAGGTGGATTAAAACAGGTTTTTCAAGTATTGGGTTTGTTTTAAGCTGAAGCTTGTTTGTTAAGCTTTGTCTCTAAAGCCCCGATAGTACATGAAGTACCGTTGTATTTGGTAAAGATGATTTTTCGTTCAGTTCTTAACAAGGTTTAGTGTAATACACAGGTTTTTGGCAATATTGACACATGACCAGTTGATTGTTGTAGGTGATCAGTAATTTAACTGGGTAAATTGATTGTGGTCCGAAGGTTACATGTAAAGGTATAGCCGGAAATACTGGTTTTTTGAAATTCCCTTTCAACGTCGATAACTTATACATGCAGATACATGGTTTTTCCAATATACTCATTGAGAATGATTAAAGGAAGACCATGCAACCGCGCTTCTATAGCATTATACTCCATAAAACGGGAATATTTTTTATAAAAGATATTTTTATTCAGGCCTATTTGCGTACAAGCTTTACGTGGCCGATTGAGCTGAGTTTTTAGCTAAAATTTTTTTTTGTATTGGATCTCGTTGTCACTCTTTTTCTAGGGGGAGAGGAGCTTCCATTTCCCTCCTGCGAGGATTGAGGGGCAGTTTGTTCGTGGTTTGTCTCGTCATCCATTGCCGTGGTATTGTCGTTGATTTCGTTGCTAGTTGCTGTAAATGCGCATTGTTGTACATTGTTTGCAGTTGCTGGTTGGTTGGATGGTAAGCTGTTAACTACAGCTGGTGTACTTTGTTCTATAGGGGTTACGTTGGATGGTTTCGTTGAAGAGGATACTTCACTGTTGTTGGTGACTGTCACAGGTGTACTGGGGTTGCTTGGGGTTGGTGTGAAGGAAGCACCGTTGTCCTTTGGTGTAGTTGTCTCCTTGTCCAGTTTATCACATGGCTTACCGTAATGAACAGCTTTTTGGCAATATTGACATGTGGCCATCTGATTGTCATACGTAACAAGTGATTTGCACGGGATTCCTGTATCCTGACCGAAAGTTATATAAGAAGCTATAGGCCTCTTCAAGCGCATGCGTAACCAACGTACGCTATTAGAATACCGGGGAAAAAGTTCTTCCACTTTTCTTTTTCGATAGAGAAAATGTCTCCGTATTGGGACATAGTTTTACGAATGTAAGGATCGATGACGCTTGAGGGAAGATCATGTACACGCACTTCTATAGCACTATCTTCCATATATACTGGAATGTTGTACTTGATATTTTCATGCTCCACATAGTGCACATTATTATGTCACTGGACGGCTGCCAACCAGGCTCTACCAATCATCATATATTGAGTGTCTGAGAGCCGATCTGTCATAACTTAAATCCTCTTGATATTATACTCACCAGGACGCTCATTGATTGCCGATGCGATTGATATTATCTTCATTTCTCCTGTCACTGCTTGATTACGATGTGACTAAATATTAATGAAGCATTGAATTAAATTCATGTACACCAATAAACTCCGAAATCCGATGACTTTTTACAAAGAACAATTAACTTTATCAATTTATGTTTATGTTAGTACTCCTATGGATTTTTTTTACTTCAACAGGGAATAGGAGAATGAGAGAGAAAAAATGCGTTACCTGTCTTTGACTGAGTATACTTCTACTTGGTCATTGAACTATCGAGTATCTCATTTGACATACACTTTGACCGTACCGATTACAGTTGACGATGATTTTAGTCAGTCTGTCAAGGTCATTTGACATGACTGACAATTTGCAGCTCTGATTTTTATTGTCTTTAGCGAATTGAATTGCATTCAACTCTTTATAGAACTGGATATAAACAACATTATTGGTCTTATTGCATTGAAGTAAATGCACACGTTTAATGTCAAGATGCATTTGCTCCTTAAGCAAACCTTCAAGTTCTCGTATCGAAGGTCGAATTTTGCACTGTCTGAAGTCAACAACAATTGTATTCTTTCGTGTCGACGGTACCTTTGTTCATTTGGTTCACTCATATTCGAGGTCGTTCTATTGTTCACTACACAATACTGTACTTGGTTTCTTTGGTCCCGAACGTAAGCGGTTTTGTTTTATTGACTGACTTGGATGAGATGTGAAAGCGAACTGGAAACGGGAATGTTGTCCTTGACGCTCTTGTGCTACACAAATTGCTCTACTCTCTTCAAAGAACCGAAGGTATATACAATTATTTCGCTTATCTAGTTGAAGCAAATACTTCCGATCGAAGTTCATTCGTTCCTTAACTAAAACTTCAACAACAAGAAGGCTGAATTGGAGACCGCTTGGGATCTATAACGAAGGTATGTTTTCTCCTAATCGCCTTTTCTTTTGTATGTTAGATTTACTAATTTCAATTGTGTCACACCCAAACCTCCGTTTATAAGCACTTTTTACACGTTACCTCGTTTTACGTAACTCTTTTTGCGAACCAAATCCCAAATAACGTAAACTTTTGTTTACGAACCTACTTCGTAAAAAGAGGTTTTGGCATACATCGAAAGCGATTTACGGCTCATTTATATTCCATGCAAACTGCTACAATATGGGTATTTTTGGAACTGGTTTAAAGAGTAGATTCCGGAAAATGATGTTCGAGGTGGTTCTAAAATTCAAGATGGCGACTTCCGGTTTTTTGATGTTCCTTGAAAACCCTTACGATGTAAGTAATTTCAGAACGGGATTGATGAGTAGGTGTCGGAAAACGATGTTTGAGGTGGTTCTGAAATTCAAGATGGCGACTTCCGGTTTCTTGATATTCCTTGAAAACCCTTATAATGTGAGTATTTTCGGAACGGGATTGATGAGTAGGTGTCGGAAAACGATGTTTGAGGTGGTTCTGAAATTCAAGATGGCGACTTCCGGTTTCTTGATATTCCTTGAAAACCCTTATAATGTGAGTAATTTCAGAACGAAATTGATGAGCAGATGTCGGAAAACGATGTTTGAGGTGGTTCTGAAATTCAAGATGGCGACTTCCGGTTTCTTGATATTCCTTGAAAACCCTTATAATGTGAGTAATTTCAGAACGAAATTGATGAGCAGATGTCGGAAAACGATGTTTGAGGTGGGTATTTTCGGAAAGAATTAGATTTCAAAACGATCACAAACATCTTACTTTTTTGGTACCTACCAGTGTTGCATCCAGTATCCGTAAACAGAGAATACTCACTGACGGACACAAGCGTTCCAACAGGCATCGTTTCTCTTGCAAGCTCTCTCACCGAGAAGCTGCGTGTACTGTCATTACTAATGTATGAGTTTCACTGAGAGAGATATTCCGTCAGTTCAGTTTGATGCTCACTTGGAGACGAATCAACATGACTGAAATCTTAGAATGACGATCAATTTTTAAAATTTCCATCGTGATCATCAATTGCAAGGACAACGTTTTCTCGGTATGACTTAGTTCTTAGAAGGAAAATAAAAGTGCATTCGCAATGATGTGATGTCAGAAAATTATAATGAAGATCAAAGTATTATCATTTTCAATTTACTATAAAACTATAAACAGACCGTTTTAAAAACAAACAGAGAATGACCGATCTGTTCTCTCATTCGAAATATTTTACTCTCTGCGTGTTGCCACTCTCGCGTCACTGTTGTTCGTGTTCGCCGTACGCTACCCATGGCATGAATTCGATCAACGTTGAATGACGATCATTTTGGTTCGTGACGGAACTACTTCGTATGATTTGACGTGTGGATGATGATCACGAATCAGTGCAACTCTGGTACCTACACACCAAATCAGTATTGAAAATATGCATATTGTGAGTATTTTCATAGAATATCAGTAGACCGGAAGTGATCATCTTGGATTCAGAACGATCACAAACATCTTTTTATGGCACCACATCAAATCTTTTTCGAAAATACCCATACTGTAAGGGTTTTCAAGGAATATCAAGAAACCGGAAGTCGCACTCTTGAATTTCAACCACCTCAAACATCGTTTTCCGACATCTAATCATCAATCCCGTTCCGAATATACCCATGTTGTTTGGAATTTTAGGCAATATCAATAAACCGGAAGCCGCCATCTTGGATTTAGAAACGAGCGCAAACTTCATTTTCTTGCACTTACTCTTCACATCCGTTTCGAAAACAGCCATATGATGGGCGGTTTCCACATTCATTACACAAAACTATTTTTACGAAGTAAATTCCAAATATCGTAAACATTTTTTACGAACCAAATACCAAAAAACTTAAACTTTTTTTACTAACTACCTCTTTTTACGAACTCCCGTTTAGTTCGTAAATGGACGTTTCGGTGTATTGGTCACAAGACTTTTATCATAATTTCTGTCGTACCGACAGTTAACAGCTTTGTGACATTACTGCCTAATGTTGAGAAAATGGGATGAGGCTATAAACTTTAATTCAATAATTCATAATCAAAATTTCAGCTTTCAAGTATGATTGATAAACTATTAAATAAATGTATTATAATGTAAGTGCAGGAATTTCATTCACAGGCTAAGTTTTCAAATATCTAGTAATCGACCGCCGTGGATTTGATTAAACTTGATAGAAATCTAAACACGGCTAGTATTGACATGGCTTCGAATAGCACTTCATACAAAAACACGGAAATTGGGTCGAGTTGTCCATAAAAAAACGAGAACTCCATTAAACACTAAATTCATATACCACAGTCTAACGAGGTCAAAGCTTCAAGCTCATGAAAAAATGCTCCCTGTAGTTCTAATAGAGTTCTGTAGAATACAACCGACCAATCATCCCACCTATTACAACCCAAAACTGGTGGATTACGCTTTGATCCAATCCAATTCAACACTTTCGCCATAAATCGTGTTAGGACAGCAAGCACATTAAATTGTACCGGTGTTGTTTGCGAACGCAGGTGACTGTAACACTGGTCAACTGTTCGGGTTAACGTGCTTTTGCTCGTCTTTTTTATCAACATGTTCTCCTGTCAGGTTCTGCCGGTGGCACTGGTGTCCACAAACGGTAAACAAGTATCAAAGTTAATTGCAAACACCTGAGGTGCAATTATTTTCCACCAAGATAACGCGCGCACCGGTGTTCTGCTGCGGAATTCTGACTTGTTGGAAAATGTGTTCCCCAGCTTTTTTTTATTGTCCTAGATCCTATTCCCGAACATTACCTGACACACAGCTACAATGGAACAACATGTGTTCCTTTTTTTTTATTTCGAACCTTTTGTGGGTTTCTGTGGTCAGTCAGCGCGAAGGCGGCCACTTCTGTTTTGTGTACTTCATCAGGTTTCATACTTGGCTGACCATAAAACGAGATTCGTTTTTACACCTCGCGGCTCTCGGCTTGTGTGTGAGCTCATAATTTGTTTTAGTGCGATTTCAATGGTGGAAATAATGTTTCAACCAGATGGTGAAAGTAGCACACGGTACAGCGAGGGGATAGCAAACATAAAACTGCAGCTTTATGATATATGAGCGAACTTGTCTTCCAGAGCCTTGAGCTGCTAGGAGTTACCTTGAATTCTCATTCCTTGTACAGTTGACCTAGCTATACGTTTGATTGTTTGTCACCTCGTTCGACCATTTTCACTACCTGACATCATAGTTTCATCTTCGCCCTCGCCTTTATGTCGGATATAAACGGTTATCGTCAATAGCATCGCCGCTTTTTATTATTTTTCATCCCAATCGATCTTTGCAATTGCTGATTGAAAAGAAATTTGCAAACATATAGATTTGCGCGAAATTGTCTCGATAACAAGATGTAAAGTTGTATCCAAATTAACATTGATTCGTTTAATAGAAAAATTAGCTTTGATGAATCGTTGTTATTGAACAGAGCTGTTCAAGATATTTTACTTGAATAACTAGCTTGAGCAATTCAGATCATAGATATGAACGGCTGAATACAAAAATCGGATAAATGCAACTTACTTTGGAAAACCCGTATAAGTATTTAGTATAACCACCGGATAAAATTATTGAGTGCGTAAAAGAACCGAATGAATGAAGAACCTTTGAAAGCAAAAACCGGACAAAAGCTTAGCCGTTTTTTCCGAAACGAATGTTTGTATCCGGTTCTTGTATTCAAAGCTGTACCGACTGACGCTGGACAGCATGGTTTGCTTGTTTGTTACGAGCGACCAGATCCATGCTGCGCTCCACAGCGATAGACAGATTTGTTCGTAAATTTACAGTCTGTTAAGTCTGAAGTGGTCCACGTTGAGAATTATTTTAACTTTAAGTTAAAATTTAACAGTCGAGCAGTAATTTTTTATCGAGCAGTTTGATTTGACTGAAATTGTGACGGATGGAAAGTTATTTTGCACTTTGTTATTTGGGTTTATTTGACACTGAATTATTATACAACTGCAAAACAGAGAACACAAGAAAAACTTACTTCGTTTTATTTTCATTCACTGAAAGTATAAAAAGATGAGTAATATTTACTGATGATTTTGAATAAGATTTTTTTGCAAAATTTTTATTTCAGTGTTGGAAAACAACCGTCGAACTATCAAAAATAACCATGCTTTTGAACCGGGTTATTTTTGATAACGACATAATTACTGCTCGACTATTGAATTTTAACTAAAAGTTTAAATTGTCTACAGCCTCAGTGAGAGTGTGCCCATCATAGCTTGCGATTGGTAAGTGATGTCGTCCTAATTGTTTTTCACCGGTAGGGAAACCTCTAAATTAGGCGCTTTGAAAAAAAATTCAGTCAAAGTCAATTCCGTCAGGAAAACACTAAAATTGTTATGAGTGCCATTTACAATTTAGAAGACAAAAAATGAACTACGCGGTATCGTTTGTTAAGAAGTATGGTGAGACGTGATAAGGGCCATTTTCCATGCGGGTTTTAAACCCCACCCCCCTCCATGGAAAATTTTGCAACATTAAGTTCCATGAACATTATATAAAAGTGCAAATAACTTGACAATTCATACTTCGCTCTCAGACATTTTTTTTACAGTGTCAATATTGTGGATGACGCAGTTTTCTTTTTTTCTTTCAAATTTTTGCGTGTTCTCCACCTTTTGAAGCCCCCCTAAAGCAACCCCCCCCCCCTTGAATGATTTCTGCGCAGGGACCTGGCAGATGTTAAATATAAAATTACTCGGGCGATATCAGACGGGGACGTCCGAAGAAAATTTGCACTTCAGACGAGACTGTTTCCTGTTTAATTTCTAACTCAATAAAGGATAAAATTATCATAGTACCTTGTGTATTTAATAGCATTTTTTTGCAAAATTACTGCTGAAAAAAGTGGCTGCCTCACTCCAAATCATCGAAAATGCAGTGTCTCCGGAAAATGGTTGTAGAAGTTATAACTGGTAAGCTATGTTCCATTTTAATTGATTCAATTGATAGATTAAGGTTCTCAAGAATCTTGCTTTTCAGTGGTACCATTTTCTTATGACAAACGTTTAAACCATTTTCTTATGACAAACGTTCGGCATGCTTGAATGTAAAAAAACAGTGGCTACCTCGTCCCATTTTACTATAACGTTTCATTCAGCGTTCATGATTACTTCCAATTGCAAAAATTTTTAATTTGAAACACATGGCTTCTCGAGAGGTTAATTCAAACAAAAATTCGAGCGTTTTACGAGCTGTGCTCCCCAATAAATTAACCACTAACGAGTCCAGTGATAGGTTTCATCATTTTTGAGAAAATTTTGCGGATAGAAATAGTGTAATTCGTCAGTTAAGTTATTAACATGATTATATCTCCGGAGCCGGGAACGTTTACCATGAGCCATTTGAATATTTTTTCCTACTATGTTGAATTTTAGTTTTCAAATGAACCCAAATTTGTCTAGGTTGGTTTTAGCCATCTCTGAAGAAATAGAAGGGTTGGTTTTAGCCATCTCTGAAGAAATAGATCGGATGCGTAACCTAAGATTGTTGAAATCTTTTCAAGCATCTAGAAGAAATCTGTGTGTAGTGAAGTGCACATACAAGTAAACACTTTTTGAGCTTAGTCGAATGGTATTCAAGCACCAGGGTCTCCAGTGCTACGATGAAAAGTCAACTGATTACCTTCACTTGCATAATGATAAATTCAGTGTTGCAAAGCTCATTCAAATTGCACACATTCTGCTCTCTCATGTGCCACCTAAACATCAAAGACTCTCCTGTGAGCGTGCTCCTCACACATTTTTTCTCATAATTGTTCTACGGTATCCTTAACTGGTTAGTGACGATCAAACATTCTCCACCTCAGTCGTGCTCCTTTTGGCTCTCACTCACTCACTCGTGTACAGCCAAGAATGCACACTCCTACTGCACCCGTTACTCTTCCACTCTCGCACTCTTGCCGTTGCTTACTCTTTGATTATTACACACATGAAAACTCCTACTCGCTCTTTCGCTCCCACTCGTTCTTTCGCTCCCGCTCGAACTCTAAGTTCTATTGACATTGCTGCGTTGAGGTTCCATTCGTTATCGTTATTATAACGACAATAATAAAAATCTAATCACCAGGCATGTTTCATTTCGTAAAGAGAATTGACAGGAGTACACGACTAGATCGAACACAAACAATCGTTCAAACCATCCCCGCATCGGAGGGCTGTTTCAAACACTACGCAAAACCCTGAACTCCTGTTACTTCTATAAATCAAATTCATACTAAATATTTAATTGGGTTTAATCCAATTAGAGCATGAGAGTAAAACGATCCTGGAATTGAAACGAAGTGTTTGTCTCGGTAATCAATATTCAGAATGTTATTTTATTGTATTTGCATTGCATGCTGCTATTGGGTATTGGACTTTCGACATGTGAATATTATCATCTCCTAGTGGAAATCGTTTCCGTCCTTTTTATTTCTTCAAGGAGCTGTGAAATACACCACCAGCGTTAATCAGTTAATACTGTACGTACAAACAATAACTGGGGTCAAGTTGTAACACACTCCAGCGACTATCATGGTGCTCGCATAAGCTTCGATTTGCCAAAAAAAAAAACTACCGTGCGCAGTATACTGTGCTCACACTCCATGTGTGTAGATGTGGACTCGCTCTTGGAGTGATTCCTAACATAATGTGAAAGATTGTGGGCTGACTCGCAACAGTAACCCACTCGCAGTAATTTTTTACTCCTGCTCACTCTTACTCATCGCACCCAAAAGAAAAAAAAAGTACCTTGTTGTGAGTCACTCATAAGCGTACGCGAAGGAGTGCGAGGAAGACAGAATACGTCTCGCCATCGCTCGAAAATGTGCTGCGTGCACTGGGCTCTCGCTCTATTAGCAACACTGGATAACTTTTCCATGAATACCTCTATGATATTCAGTGTTGGAAAAATCATGATCAGAAAAAGTTCATTTCACTATCACTAGTAAATAAATCAGCTCAAGAGATTGTTTAAAAAAGCTCAGTGACTGAAAAAATCACTTCCGAAATTTTCATTCCTAAATCAACCATCTACACAACTCTGAACCTCGAAGTTCACAAGTGATTTTTTGTGTCAACGAAAATTGATGACGAAGTGTTAGCTACAGAAATATCGCTACAGAGATAATCGAAAGGGAAAAAAGTCTACGATGATTTTTCGATGCTCAATTTTCACTACGCTTCAGTTCGACACCGAAGTGATTGGTGCAAGATTTAATTATTATATTTTCATCAATAAAAAATCTCTACTGAATGAATTCGCAACTGAGAAATAATAACTGCGATATTTTCGATGCACATTCCACACAATGATTATAGCGACGAAAGGCTGCTTTAATTAGAGATGGCTTAAGCATGAATTTGATACATAGAAGTAACAGGAGCGCAGCATTGCCAGCAAGTCTCGAACACACAGTAGGCGCAGCGTTTGAATGGCGCGTTTGAATTGGTATAGCGGTAGTCTGCGCTCTTGTTATTTCTGCGTACGTTATTCAAGCTAAGTAGGCTGCATAACATGATTATGGTTGTTTTTAGTATCATTCTAACTATTATTAATCACAGCACTTGCTGCTTTTATTACTGACATTACTCCACCACCACGGTAGTGCCGAATAAATTTCAAATATGTCACCACTATTGTCGATTGACTCAACCACCCTACGCACACTGAATGTTTTCAAAAAGATTCAGTTTTTGTTCATCGGCGAATTTACCGGGTTGAGATATATGAATGTTCATTTCCCAAAAATCTTCTGTTCGAGGATCGTATCAGCTATATTCAATGTGGGACGTTTTTGTTAAATTTCATCGAGCAAAATGCTCGCTAGTGAACTTTGCACAACTGATTTTTTGTCATGTGAAATCAGTTTTCTGATCGATGATTTTTTTGTCTAAAAATCA
Organism: Malaya genurostris; assembly: GCF_030247185.1. Classification (NCBI taxonomy): domain Eukaryota; kingdom Metazoa; phylum Arthropoda; class Insecta; order Diptera; family Culicidae; genus Malaya; species Malaya genurostris. The sequence goes on along the minus strand of NC_080571.1, from coordinate 301,583,414 downwards.
CTTGTGAAAAATCTCAGTCGCGATTACCGAAATTTTGATTTTTTCCCAACACTGATGATATTGACATTGGAACGGTTTCATGGTACCACAAAGTGAAAACTCCATAATCAATATTTTCATAACAACGCTCTTCGAAAACAAAACCAAAAAGTGAAACGGCTCCGATTTAGTTAAGCGTATTGTCCAAGGGGCAAATCACTCTAAACTTTGTCTGAACTCAAACAAGTTTCACCGTGAGTAAAAAGGTTTAGCAGGGAACTCGCTGGATTAGAATGGGATAAGAAAAGTTTAGCCGAGATCTGGAAAAGCATTATTTTGACAAAAGAAGCTGTCAACGTAGTATTTGTTTCTTTTCTTTTTTTTCTTTCTTTTTGTAACTGCTCAACGCAGGCAAAGACATCATATCAACAAGATATCCAGATCTCACATTTCCCGAACAAATCATTGGCAACATCCTTTTTTGGGAGCATGGTGCCCTCATCGATTTCGTACATAGAAGTAGAGGAAGGAAATACCAAATTCGTGCGCGCCAAATTTGCAGCACTGCGCACCTAATACAATTGACATGATATGTTGAATATGATACCGTACGATGGCGTTGCTGAACTGAACATAGATTTCACTCCAAGCTGACAGCGTCTGATGCAGGTCAACTCTTTGTTTACTGTTTTTTTTGCGAGCAGAGATGCCAGATATTTTCATAGAAAATCTATATTGTTTTGTATAAAAAATCTGTATTTATCTGTATTCTCTAATCAAATAAAATTTTGGAAAAGTTTGTACTAGCTTGGATGTCTGTTCTGTATGAGCATGTAAAAATCTGTATAATACAGATAAATCTGTATAAATGGCATCTCTGTTTGCGAGCTCGAATGACAGATACACTTCAAACAAGATCAGGAAAAACTAGGTTAGATTACACTAAAATTACTCAAACTTATCTAGACTAGTTGGGATTAAATGAGATTAGAGAATATTATTTTGGAATGAAATGAGTTTATTAGTATGAGATTGTCTAGAGTTTCGAGTCATTTGCCCCTTGCTTATTGTCAAACAAACTGTAAAAATGAATATTGGGGAGTAATTCTTAGAGCTGAGATTTGGTTGATTTCTGACTGCAAGGAATTTTCTGACTGCTCGTAATTTTTGCTTACTATTTTGCTATGTGTAACGCTGTCAGGGGCTGTCCATAAAAGACGTCACGCCGCAAGGAGGAGGGGGGTGTTTCACAAAACGTGACCTTTCGTGACAAGGGAAAGGGGGGAGGGTTGTTGGAATGTGACGTCCAATATTTTCAATGAGCGCAATTTTGAAATACCTATTTATATTACTGCTTTGCCCTATTTCCTGAGAAAATCTACACATAAAACGTTTACATTCTATAGGAAAACGTGTATTTGTTGACGTAAAAGCTTCTTCTTGTAATTTCGGAAATGAATGATGCAGGAAATCAAACCCTGTGTTTCTGTTATTTCCATAAATTGAACTCATGTCAAAAAACGTTTTATTGAGTTTATTCAAAATAGTGCATCATCATAAATATCATCATCAGCATCAACCAGCTGGAAGTAAAACGTCACTCTAATCCCTACGTGGTGTGAAATATTTTTGTAAACTAATTTTGCATGGAGCATTGCTATTGCGTAGAGAAAATGTCAAATTAACAATATCACGATCCAAATTATTATTTTCATGAAACTTTCATCTATCATTTATTTCTTTTAATCTAGTATTCATTTTATTGCGAATAAAACAACGGTTGCGAAATCGATGCATCAAACGAGAATATATGTTGAAACTACGTAAACCGTACCGTAACGAAACCGATATTTTCCCCAACTCTGTTGATAAGGAGTGTTAAAAGAGCCTTTCCCAAAGATACAAAATTAACAATGTTCTATGATTTTCGAAAAATCTCATTGACGACACGCGTTATCCTTAGTTATAAATTCTTGTATGATTGCTGTTTTTACTAATATTCACACCCCTCAACGATTTCAGACGTAGATCATGTCATGTCTTATCTTGATTATATGTGATTTTCCTCCACCAAGATCAAAGCTGATCGAACCATCCAATAAATGAACTTACATGAATCAAGAATCATTTTAGCTCAAAATCACTATCGATTTTGTGTGACGGAAGATCAGTACCGATTTCGATCGATGTGATTTAAAGATCACTGATCAACTGACCTTGAAAAAATCAGATCAGAAGTGATCTTTATTGGGAAAGATAACAAGCGGTCTTCTTCGGCAGTGATCTCGATTTGATGAGGTTTTGATCTTTATTTGCTCAGCCCTGTATGCTACACTAAGGGAATATTATTCCTTAGCTAAAGAAATAATATATCTGTGTGAATTTTATTTATTTTGAATTCGTGACATGTGACATAGGGGGAGGTGGGGGGTCTTAGCTGCTGTGACAATTTTTGACCAAAGGGAGGGGGGGGGGGGGGTTGAAGAGTCGAAAATTGCCAAAAAAAAGCGTAACGTCTTTTATGGATAGCCCCTTATCGTTTACATTGCATTTTGATACAAAGAAAAAAGTGTTCTGCAAATAGCAGAAACTTTACTTCTGCTTAGCGGCTCAAATTGAACTGCCGAGTTTTGCATAAAGCAGTTCAATTTGAACTGCTATGCACTGATGAGTCAAAGACGAAACGTAAACATATTAAAATCGGTTATGTGCCCTAGCACAGAATTTGGCTAACCCCTGAATGATCTATATTTAGTTTCAAACATCTATACACCGAAACCTCCATTTACGAACTAAACGGGGGTTCGTAAATGGAGGGATTTCGTAAAAAAAGTTTACGTTATTTGGGATTTGGTTCGTAAAAAAAGTTTACGTTATTTGGAATTTACTTCGTAAAAAATGTTTTGTGTAATGAATGTCACATGGCCATTTTCGGAACGGATGTGATAAGTGTGTGCAAGAAAATGATGTTTGGGATCGGTTCAAAATCCAAGATGGCGATTTCCGGTTTATCAATATTCCTAAAAACCCTTACAATGTGGGTATTTTCGAACCGGAATTGATGAGTAGTTGACGGAAAACGATGTTTGAAGCGGTTTTTAAATCCAAGATGGCAACTTCCGGTTTATCAATATTCCTAAAAACCCTTACAATGTGGGTATTTTCGAACCGGAATCGATGAGTAGTAGGAAAACGATGTTTCAAGTGGTTTGTAAATCCAAGATGGCAACTTCCGGTTTGTATATATTCCTTAAAAACCTTTACAATGTGGGTATTTTCGGAACGGGATTGATAAGTAGATGACGGAAAACGATGTTTGAAGTGGTTAGTTACGGTTTTCAATTTCGACATTCTAAAAATTAATTTTGAGTCGAAAAAGTTCCTTTATCAGGAAGAAGAGATTGCCATACTGAAGAGGTGTACATTGTCTCATCCGATTCGGAGAAAATCGATCCTGTCAGTTTATCTGCTATTTATTTCTGGAATTGCTCATAAATGTTAGAAAATCAGTGTCATGTGGTTGTCTAACTGACTCTTAGCACTTGAACCAAATAATATCCCTTTTTCTCAATGGCTTACAAAATGTTAAATCATATTCCGACGGGCCAGTTGGCATGAGATTTTGACAAGTTTTAATAAAAACAAATGTGTCGTGATGAGAATAACAGTACTTTTTTCGACTTTATCACGTACACTATAACAACTGAAATTATAAAATGAAAATAAAAAAATTTGGGAACACGGTCATTGATTTGAAACCAAATTTTAATGTTTGTGGTTGCTTCCAAATATTCGATTGAGATTTCCATTTGTTCAATAAAATATTGAAAGCATACAATATAACTATAACAATATAAAATTATTATAGCTGTTCAGACGTCTACTTGTTATGGTCATTTCGAAAATATAGTACAATATTCATACAATAATTATTAGCAGGAAACACTTTTGTCAGAAGCATAACATCTTTTTAAAAGATATATAATCATATCGTAATGATCGTCAAAGAATACCGATACAACTAAACTCACCATTTTGATTTTTGAAGCGCTCTCGAAAATACCCATATTGTAAATGTTTTCAAGCAATATCAAAGAACCGGAAGATGTCATTTTGGATTTCCGAACCACCTCAAACATCGTTTTCCGTCATCTACTCATCAATCCCGTTCCGAAAATACCCACATTGTAAGGGTTTTTAAGGAATATCGTCAAAACGGGAGTCGCCATCTTGGATTTCCGAACTACTTCAAACATCGGTTTCCGTCATCTACTCATCAATCCCGTTCCAAAAATACACATATTGTAGTAATTTCCATGGAGCCGGAAATTGCTTTCATTGGATGCAAAAACCTCTTTTTACGAAGTTGGTTCGTAAAAAAAGTTTACGTTATTTGGGATTTGGTTCGTAAAAAAGATTACGTTATTTGGGATTTGGTTCGTAAAAAGAGTTACGTAAAAAAAGGTAACGTAAAAAAAGTGTTCGTAAACGGAGGTTTGGGTGTATTTATTTTCAGCTGTTTTGCTAATGGTTATAGGTTAGGGAATTTAGACAAAGCAAAGTTTGTTTGTTTCCAAAGACTTTCCAGTCAATTCGTAAATAAACAGGACAATTGCAGGAATAGTACAAAGAGTAAAAGTCAGAGCTCAAACATTTGTTAACTGATTGACGAAACCTACGCCTTGCACTTAAAATTGTTCTGGAATCAAAAGATATCAAAAAATCCTCTCAAACTTGGTTTCTTTAGCTAAAGGAAAAAAGGATAAAATAAAACAAGTTATTTTCACATTAAAACATGTGATAGATAATCCGTCACCTGTCATTACGGCAGCCATTAGGTATCTTGAGTATCTCAAACATAGTGCAAAAGGTAAGGAGAGTCGACATCCCGTTGATTGAATAATGTTTTTTTTTTGGTACCATCCTCTTCCAAGCTGTACCAGGAACAATAAACAAAGGAACCTCGCGGAAGGAATCTATGCCACCTTTCATATCGTTACCAGCTTCACGTGCAGAAACGCTTGTAAAATGAATTACTCAACACTTGTTTTGACATATCTTTAAGCGATGAAGAAGTGGCACGAGGAAAAAAATGAATCCCCCCTTGTTCCTCCAGAACACAAGAAAACGGGTACACGGAAGTCAAGTTTGCGTTTCCCCCGTTTCGACTGCTGTTATGTTGCACTCACGGCACGACGGTTGAAGTGCTTTGGAAATAAATTGTTAATATCATTTTTCAGGTCCACGACGGCACGACGTTTCTCGGAACTAGAAGGACACATTTCAGGCACAGACCGGTACACTTGAGTGGTCCTTTCGTGTTACTTTGCTGGAATGAGTTACGGACTGTTCGTCATGTGGTGGTAGACTGAGAACAAAAAAAAAAACGGAATTACGTTTTAGTAGAAGACTTCTTTAGGTGTTTCTGCGACGCTTTGTTGTTGTTTTGTTTTAAACGACGTCTACCGTAATTTCCGTGAAACTTGACAGTAAGGATGTCTACTTTCGAAGATACTGACTGACGGACTCTGGATGAGAACAATCTGATATTAATCGAGAGATTTGAAATCGTATAATGACACAACATGTGAGAATTGCTCGCCGTGGGATTTTTTTTTACAGTTTGTTTTGAGTCAGCATAGTACAGTTCAAAGTTTGCAATCTAATGACTTGATCAGCTTTTCGGTAAGCATGAGCATGGGTGATGATTGAGACTGTGTTTATCGGAAAAGAGTCTCATAAAGATCCAAATTTCCAACGAATTAAGGAGTTCGACATTTTTTTTGCAAAGTAATGCCATTTTTTTCAAGGATTTTATAGCATCACCGGTTGGCAAAGTTTTCTACTTGCATATGCCTTGCGGAAAGCATCCATTTCAGTTCGGTGCAGTGTTGTGTGTTGCTTGCATGGCACCATTGCAGCAAAGGACGCCATTAACGTGGCACGGAATAATGAGCACTTGGGTGCATGCTAAGCTAATTTCACTCGAAGCGAACCCAAGTGAGCCGTTCAGTTTCGTGATGCTTCATTTTCGCTACTGCCCACTTGATTATCGTAATTATCGAATAAAAACCAGAAACGGATTACAATGCGTCTACTTGGCTTGAATCTATTACTTGGGGCGGGTTGGGATGAACACTTTAGTGAGGGGAGAACGGAGGTACGTACTCATTATTGGCTTGTGGCTACATAGTCTGCATAAGTCGTGCGGTTTTAGCTCTAATGAAGTTGTATTGCTTCCAAATGTTGACTGGGTGGTAAATTATCAGGGGGAAAAGGATAGGTTTTTCGGAGTGAACGAATGAAAACGTATGGATTAAGCAAAGATAAGCCTTAGGCATGGGAAGAGGTGTAGTGGTTAATGGGTCGTTTCGGAACAGCTTAAGGTAATATGATTACGACAACTTGCACGGTGGCCCCTCCCCGTTTCTGTCAACATTGCATACTAGAATTAAGTTCATTAAAATTTGACCGTGCATGCTAACAGTTTATAACCTGGACTAGATTTGAGTTAGATAGATTTGAAATGCATCAGCAATAGGAAAACAAAACATTTAAAGTGTTACACCTTGTCGGTTTCACATTCGACAACAGAATTTCTAATCTACCAATCTGCTCGTAGAACTTTCGATTCAGCCCAACACAACACACAAAGATGGTCTTATTCGCATTCAGGTGATCCTCATAGATAAGCCATTAAGACAACCTACGTGTGTGCCCTGCAAAATGCCATTGTGAATCCTCATCATTCTCATAAATGGTTCCACCGGGTCAGTGATATACTCAGCTGATAAACGTGACCCCTTTCCTCAGATGGAACAAAGCAAAGCATTTAGAAAAATGCAATCAACATTCCCCGAGAGGCATTTAGTCTCGTAGGACCTTTTCACTACACGCCTAGGATAGATGATAAATAAATGTATACTGTTCATTTCCGGCATGTGCGCGTGAGGTTGACGACAAAAGGTTGATTGCTGTGTATTCTGCTCTCGTCATAAGCCCCAGACTTTGTCGTTTCATTCATACGGCGACCGGGATCCCAGCCTAGGTCAGTAGGCGGATGTTGAGACCAAAGGGCTGCTGTTGTTTGAAAGGAAATTTCACACCATATGCGAGTGAGTGCGTATGTCTGTATGTGTGTGCTGGTAGAACCACTCCTCCACTGCTTGGCTAGAGTAGCTATCCGCCATACGATTTAGTTGTTATTGCTGCTGTTCGTGCTTCAAGGCGGCATCGATCAATTTTACGATGTGTCAACGACATGCTCTTGTCATTAATTACATAATTTATCCCTTTGCCAGTTTCTTTCCACGCATGGGTTTCCAATTTTCATGGGTTATCCGAAAGGCATGACGAGGCGTTTTTTTTTGTTCGAGTTGAAGAGGACCCACGACAGGGACATGTTTCAGTAATTGATCGATACATTTTAGACTCTTCCGAAACACATTTTCTAACATTCGATAGAATTTTGTTGAAGAATGAATGATATTTTCTCTGTTTTCAGCTGTGTGATTTTTTTTCTAGTTTAACGTTCATACTACTCAATTCTATTATTGTCGAACCATAAGTACAGGTGTTTCTCTTATAAATTTTTAAAGTTCGATTAATGGGTTCTAAAAAAATGTGATGTTGGCTAAGCTCGAGTGAATTCTATACTTAGATAGCTTATGATAACACCTAGCCTAAAGGATTTAAATTGTTATAATCGCTGTTGGCGAAGATATCGATATTTGCGTACAAGCTACAGCGTACTTTGTGACCTTCATCACAGTATGAGATGATCATGATCAAGTTCTCATAGTGAGGTAAGACGAATTCATGTTAAGAATTTCGTATTATTTCAAGAAACCTATTGAAAAATATTCAGAAACCACGCGGAAATTTTTACACGATTTATAGAAATATCAGAACAATGTAAGGAACTACCGTGGTATAACGAATTATTTATTTAAAAGATATTTTTATTATTTGCGTACAAGCTTTACGTGGTCGATTGTCCAGTTTATCACATGGTTTACCGTAGTGAACAGCTTTTTGGCAATATTGACATGTGGCCATCTGATTGTCATAGGAAACAAGCGATTTGCACGGAATTCTTGTATCCTGACCGAAAGTCACATTAGAATGTATAGGCCTCTTCAAGCGCATGCGTAACAAACGTACGCCATTTAGAATACCGGGGAAAAAGTTCTTCCACCTAATGATTTCGTGCTCCACATAGTGCACTTTGTTATTGTCTTTTGCGAATTGAATTGCATCCAACTCTTTATAAAACTGTATGTAAACAATATTATTTGTCTTATTGCATTGAAGTAAATGCACACGTTTAATGTCAAGATGCATTTGCTCCTTAAGCAAACCTTCAAGTTCTCGTATCGAATTTTTCACTGCCTGAAGTCAACAATAATTGTATTCTTTCGTATATAAGGTAGCTTTTGTTCGTTTGGTTCACTCATTTCGAGATTGTTCTATTGTTCACTACACAATACTGTACTTGGTTTCTTCCGTCCCGAACGTAACGGGTGGCAACTAAAATTTTGAAATTTCTTTCTCAAGCTATCAAAAAAATAGATAAACATACTTGGAGAAGATCTGATTTATTGAAATTAAAGATACATTGCTCATTGTTGAAAAAAATTAGTGAACATTTGAAAACGGTCCGTAATCGGATGTTCGGCGAAGCTTCCGTTTGATGTCGGAACAGAAGCGTTGTACGGCCTTCATGTCAACTTTGCGAATGTATCTCTTGGTTCTACCAATCAACTGTTAGCAATTCGTGGCTCTCCAGTTATTTTTGTACACCAAGGAGCTCAAAACCCCGAAGAAATCTTCGATTAGGCGACACTGAGGTAGATTTATCGGGTTGTGGTTTTTGGGTACAAATGGGATCGAATGGGTATTCAGGAACGATTGTGTTTTTTGGCGCAATGCGATGACGTTTTATCCGGCCAAAACACGTATTGTCCATGAGCATGATGTTTTTGAAGAAACGGGATCAAAATTTTCTTCAAACATTCGTTCTGGTACACATCTTGATTGATTGCCAAACCAGAGAGCTTGAACCATGGCTTAGAAATACCTTTCTCGGAAATGGCAATGTACAGCATCACTTTCTGTTCAAACTTATGTTTAAAGTAATATTTTATATTCGGATGTACAGTAGAACTATCCGTTGAATAGTATCGATCGTTTGCGGGAATCTGCGTCTTCGAAAGAGCGAATTAACTTTCGTCGTCCAAAACAAAACTTTTTCCGGAAAATTTTTTAATCAACCAGCGGCATTGGGAATTCAGCGTTGAAATCTGTGCATCAGTATATCCTGGGGCTCTTGTCTTCTTTCGGTACTTTATTCCGAGTTTTTTCAATGTTTTGCAGATGTACTGGTGAGAACAGATGAATTTTTTTGCGGCATCCCTTTGACTCAGTGAATCCTTGTTGTTGAAGGTACGAGAAAGAGAACGAAGTCCTTTTGCGTCCATAATTTTGGCTGTTCTTCCACTACCTTCCTTACGAGCAGTTGTTGGGCATCTTAGGATATTGTAAACTGTCGAAGCCGCAACATTTTTGCTTTTAAAATGTTGTACCGTATACTATTTGCCGAGATTTCTGTGCAGTTCGTAGAACTGTACAATGCGCTCGTGAAATACTTCTTGTTTCAACGGCATTTTGAGCAAAACTGAGCAAGCATGAACAAAACAGAAAATACTAGCAGAAAGAGGAGAAAAAGAGCTTACACATAGACACTCTTAGTTCTTTCTGAGTTCGTTTGATGTTGAGCACACAGGCCTCGGAAAAATTCCAAAATTTTAGCTGCCACCCGTTAAGCGGTTTTGTTTTATCGACTGACTTGGATGAGATGTGAAAGCGAACTGGTGTAACGAATTTGTCTGCTGCTTTAAAGCTCTTCGAAATAATAGTGAGCAATAAGTTAGAATATATTTCAGTTGATCAACACGGCTTTATGCCCTAGTGTTTGGTCAGTTCTAATTTTCTGGATTTTACCTACACCTATATTTTGTGTTTGGAGGAAAAAGTTCAAATTGATGCGTCGTTCGACCGAATTGATCACCGAATTATTTTATGCAAGTTATCGCATCTGGGCGTAACAAAAAAGTCCTTTGGCTGGCTATGCTCTTACATAAGTGGTAGAGTCTTACGCGTCAAGCTTGATTCATGTATGTCATCTTCGTTCTCGAACATATCAGGTGTACCTCAAGGCAGCAACATGGGTCCACTTCTGTTCTCGCTGTTCTTTAATGACGATATTTCGCTGCTCGATAATGACTGCAAATTAGTTTACGCTGACGACTTGAAACTTTACCTTGACGTACGCTCTATTGACGACTGCGTGCGTTTTCAAAAACTTCTGGATGAATTCGTTACCCGTTGTCGAAGGAACTGGCTTATCGTTAGCGCAGCAAAATGTCAGGTCATAACATTCCATCGAATATTGAATCCATTACATTTTGACTATAAAATTGACGGCCAAACGCTTCAAAGAGTTGATCGTGTAAATAACATTAGTGTTATGTTGGATTCCAAACTCAATTTTAGTTTGCATCGATCCACATTAATTACAAAAGCGACTCGACAATTAGGTTTTATTTCTACAATCGGACGTGATTTTAAGCATCCACGTTGTTTGAAGACGTTATATTGCTTGCTAGTTCGGCCTATACTTGAAAATGCTAGTATAGTTTGGAGTCCGTATCAACTAGCGTGAAGTTTACGAATTGAACGCGTGCAGAAAAGATTTGTTCAATTTGCTCTAAGAAATCTTCCCTGGAAAAATCCGTTAGATCTTCAACCGTATCTCAATCGCTGCCGTCAGATTGGTCTGGACACACTGGAATGGCGCAGAAAAATTCAGCAAGTAATCATTGTTACGAAAATCTTAAACGGCGATATTGATTCTCCGAAGCTTTAATCTAGTCTTGATTTCCGTGCATTACAACGATCGCTACGTTCTACCAGTTTACTTGAACCGAGATTCCACCGAACGACGTTTGGATTCTATGAACCGATAACAGCATGCATTAGAACATTTGGCACTGTTGAACATCTCTTCGATTTTGGCAAACCTGCACATAAATTTGCGCAGAAAGTGTTACGATCCACTCTTTTATAACTTGACTACATTATATTCATTAAGACCTTTTATTGTCGAATGAATTAGAGAAAAATAAATAAATGAATGTAGGTTTGTAAGAAAAACTCCCCTTCTTACTTTTTTAGTCTTAGTTATTTTAGACCTAGTTTCGGAAGCGTTAGTGAACTTTTTTTTTCAGTTTTTGCATCTACCTTTTCCTTCACCAGCGTACACTTACGTTTGGTTTCATTGAGGAATCGGTCAAAATTTGGATCAATTCGCGATTTACGACCTTGACAGTCCTGCGAGGAGAAAGCTCTGGCGTCTTCAGGAAGGCCTACATCTGCAGCAGATTCTATTCTGAAGGATGAGCTTCGTTCGAGATTAGGTCGGTCAGTGACGAATCCTGTCAGGAACTCTAAATGCTAAAAGTTTCGTTGGAATTTAATTAAAAAAATATTGGAATAATCTTTTTTATAGGCAATTTCCAACTGTTAATGATCCTATTCTCTTATTTCTATTTGTTAATAAATAAAACTGAAATAAGCTGGCAATTATTTTGAATACTATTCAGCCGCAAAACTTTCACCTTCCTCGAAAATGCACTCAACCTAGCTTATTATGGAACATTAGAATAAGCAAATTTACCACAGAATAATCGAATTCTTTTTGTTGTAGCTTTGGTGTCGTTAGCCCGCCGTATTGACTGGAATCGTGTAAGGACGCAAATATTTAAAGTGTGCTTTCATTCGGCTAGTGTCAGTAATAATTTACTTTGCATCGTGTGAAATTTTGTGGGGAAAATCGTACACATTTTGTGACAAACAAGTGACGCATATTTTCATCAATATTCAGCAACAGAATAGGCAATATATGACGGAGCTAAGCAACATTCATTGGAAATCGAGTTAACTCACCGTCCTTTAACATCAACATTTACATGATGAAAGATAATTTTAGAATTACGTTATTTGCGTTGCGTTCCCGGGTCGATGTATATAACAAACATCTTGTCTTAATATTTCTGTGCTGTCATAGCGATATTAGATAATTTCTTAATATTTCATTGAAGGAAGCAAGAAATTGTACAGTATCTGCTTAGCATCAAAATTAGTTATTATATCGATGAGTTATTCATATTTGATTAGGTTCAATTGATCAAGTAGTTCTTCAAATCAAATGCTATTGAATAAATTGCATCAGAATCAGACAAAAAAAAAAATGCTTATAATATTATTCTACTCTGAATGCAAGAATTTTAAATACATGAAAAATTCGTTTTCTATAGATATTTTGTTCTTGCTTTGATGCTACAATGATTTTGTAACATATTTTTGATATTTTATTGTTTTTTTTCATGCAGACATTGTTATGATTTTTGATATTTTGGATCTTATTTCAAATTAAATGATGTGTAATTCAACGATTGAAATGTTTGGTTTTAATAATTTAATTTTTTGCACATCACTTCTACCCGGATTGTGACAATGATTTTGGCGGATTGCACACTGATATCATCATGTTTTCTGATGTTTGACAGATTTGTTTAAGGAATAGTAATGGGAATTTATACCATTACACAGCATGAAAGACACCATTGCTGGCCACCCCCATCTTTATCGTTCACAGGAAAGGATAAAGGATAAGGAGTAAACGAAATGCTGATGCTTCACCTACCTTCCGGAAGGGCGACGACTCACCATTTTATTCCATAGGTGTTGCGGAGGATTCACTCTAAGCTAGCAATACGATGGTATAAGATGGAACCAAGAGTTAAAAGTTGGATTTCATATTTAAGCTCGAATCTTCTATTAGAAGATAAAAATTAAATTACTAAAAGATTTCTGCTTTCTCAAATGACCCTTGTCACGTCTTATCTTTCCATTCTTAATATTTTTGCTCTCCCTTGAGAACTATCACTTTATTATTTTCATTGCATCTTCCTAATAAAAAGTCTCTGTTTAGCTGAATGTCACACAATAACAAAATTGACTTTTAAGGAGTGTATCGAAAATAAGGTATCCACCAATTTCTCTTTCAAATTATGATAAGAAACGATATTTTATTCAAACTAAAAATTGATCCTTTATTGTACGAGGTTAAACTTGAGCATAACGAAAACCGGATGAAATTTAAGTTATTCCTTCACGAATGTTCGAACTTTTGGTTGAACACTCTCCATCAAGCTCCGGACAAGTGTTGCATCGCATTTTTTCGGCGCTTGAGCCCACATTTTTTGAACTCCTGCATGTTCCCAGCTGCCTTACCAGTCTTCTTGAAGACCCTCTTCACGATTGCCCAGTAACGTTCGATGGGTCTGCCTCTTCCTGGTAGTTTATCCAAAGAATGGTGTTCCCCGAACTTATTAATGATGGTTTTAATTTTGGCATGGTGAATTCTAAACCGATTCGTCAATTTTCGCATAGTAACTACCCTTCTCACTTAGCCATGTGTCCAAAACCTTGATTTTCACTTCTTTTTAAATACGCGACGCATTTCAACCGCACAAACAAGTAAACAAACGCAAGCTGACAGCCAAACGCTCAGCATGCTGTGATCTGAGCATAAAAAACCATCACATATACATGCGTACAACACAAATGTATGTGGATAGCTAATTCTTAATACACTCTTTATTACTTACTCGTTTTAAAAATGAGAAAAAATGGAGCAATAACACCGACTACACCATTATTTTCCAATAAGGAGTGCAATCGTCATGGTCTTTAGTTCCATGTTATCACCAATTTAACAAGTTGAATGAAGAAAAGTATTCATGAAGACTGGCTCATGAAATCTTTCCTATGAACACAAATTAGCTTTCGTAATTCGAATCACACATCTCCACACGACGAATCTACAGCATTTTCTCATTTTGAAAGAAAATGTAAGATAAAGAAGTTTTTATTATTGCGATTCTTAACATAGAATGCTAAGAATTCTTTCTATTATTTACTAGTATTTAGAATACTGTTTTCAAGTTAAGAACTCACGTTACTTTAACCTAAATCTGGCACCCATGCCCAACTGTGGCGTATCCTGCTTTCATAGTTTCGAAGCTTCATTTCTATGGGAAAATCACATTTTTTCAAATCAAATTGAAACCTAAGCCTACTACGAAAACATTTTACCCATTTCAAGGAAACAGTTTTGCTCTGCACTATATTCTGAACAACTTTTTCTTGAGTGCCATTAAAACTCGAGTGACTGTTGAGGCTCCAAAGAGACGAACATCGTTGCCGCTATTATTCGCAGAGTTGAAATAGTTTCGAAAACCGATGAATGTCGGTTTGGAATACTTCAAACGAAAACTGTGATACTCTCGCAGAAAGATCATTTAAGGCGATTTACATGGAAGAGTGCCTTAATAAGAATCTCTTGCCATTCACAAACAAAAACACAAAAAATCAACTCTGTTTTGGCCTGATCTGGCATCCTGTCACTACGCTTGAAACGTGTTGGAAGCCAACAAAGTCATTTTTGTGCGAAAAGATTTGATCCTACCGAATTCACCGAAGCTTCGCCCAATTGTAAAATCTGGATAACTATGAAAACGGAACTTCGCGAATATCCCAAAAATGGTAAAACAGAGCTGGAGTTGAAGAAAATTTGACAAAAAACTACAAACAATTAGGGTTACAGTTTATCAAAAAGGCTCGCATCTTTCATCGAATGCGTTTTTATTGTATCTGCTTCCTTAATGAAGTTTTCCATACATTGTCTAATCTCTGTTTATCACACAAACTACGTGGTTCATCTCTACGAAAACACGAGAATAATTACACCTTTTCATGCCATCTCATAAGTTAAATTGCGACGAACATTCGAAATCATATTGATTGTCTATGTAACTGTGCACATTTGCATTCGATACCAATTTGTCACGAGAAATTTTTCCTTAAAGTCTTAATGCACCACCACTTCTGTGTTAGGAAAAAATGAATGGTTTTTGTCTGAAAAACTCGATCAAGTTTATTAGCTAGTATGAATGAACTAGAATGAATGCTTGCTATGAGTCATTGAATCAACAAGCACCACTTATTCAAACAAAAGATTTCGTTCTTGGTTATAACTCTTTTCTATATATTTTTGCATTATATTACCGGCATTCGAATCTGGAATTTCAAAGCGTAGAGATCATTTAACTGAACGTGTTTGTCGCCCGGCAGAACTTTCATCACATCCAAAGCCTGGAAAAAAAATCAGTGGATGTAGAAGGTTAAGCTCCCCAACGGTTCAAAACACCAGATTGGTGACTTCATTTCAACGTTGAGGTCAATATGACTTCATTTTGGTTAGCGCTCAACGCCCCCCTCAGCCATTCCGACGCGTAGAACAAAATCCAATCACTGCCAAAGTTAACAGAAAATCCCGTTACTAAAAACGTTTCTAAACGAACAGCATTTCCATTGGCCACAAGATCTCCGCTGAAGATTTCCGGAAGCTTTGCAATCTAAAATTCCAATCAAACAATTTCCATTTTTAGATTCTGGTTGCCAGCTGGCTGCCTGCCTTCCGAAAAATCCGTTCGATCGGTCGGAGGTGCCTTGACGTGGTCCTGTGGGTGATTCGAAAGCCAAAAAGAGAACGTCAGAATGAAAATAAATGTAATCGTATTCATGTTGGTTTGGTAAAATTTTCCATCATTCCCATTTCTCTGCTCGATAGCTTGAGTTCCGTTTCAGTCCCGCGTCTCGCTCCTTCCCTCCCTCTGCCATCCATGACCAACGTCGGCCGACGAGAAACTGCACCGTAACACGAATGTCATTCGGTTTTTGTTTCGCTTCGATGATAAATGATAAAACTTCCCTCGTTGGCACTCAGCTGCCCTGTCTTCGGCATCGGTACTGACACACAGTAAAATGATGGAGGGCAAAGCGTTCGTTTCCAGGCGCTAGAACCTTGTTCCGAAGTTGGCAGAAAATAAGAATAGCGAGCGGAATCGTGTAAATGAAATTTGCCAACACATTTCGTTTGGAATATCGGCCAGTAGGTTTCCGTCTCAGTTCATACATTTCCTACGTTGAAAGTTGAGTCGTTCACGATTGGAAAATCGGAAATGAAATTGTGGTGAGTAATGCGACAACGGTCAGAACCATGCATTGGGAAGAGAAACGAACAATATAACTATACAAAAAATAAAGAATTCGTCGAAAGGAAAAGCTAATGGAGCGCAAGGATACGGCAAAAGAAAATCAACGAGGGAAAATATATATTCAATCAAGTGGCTGAACTTTTTGCACAAATATTTGCATAATTTTTCCAGTGTTCTCGATTTTCCTCGTCAGCACCTTGAGCTGGTTTAGCATGGTAAAAGAAAACTCCGGATGGCTGGTCATGTGTAGCGTTGCTTTTCTATATAATATCGTGCTCGTGATTCAAAATATAAACTGCAAACAGTATAAAACTGGAACACCATTGTTTTCCTTCCCGCGTTCAAAGTGTTTCCTCTGCTGAGCACCAATTTTGTAGTTGTTCCATATTTAGCACAGTACCAGCTAAGAGCGATGCCGGTTGGAAAAAAATTAGAATGAACGTTTCTTTGAACTAATCTACTTGTTGCTCAAGACCAACAGCTAATCAGTTTGCTGAAAACTCGTGAAAAATATAGAACCGATGATTGCGTGCGAAAGAAGGTTTTACTATTCTTTCAAATAAAATGGGGTATCTATCACAGGAAGATTAGTCAATTCGCAACAGATTAGTTAAAGAACGCAACGGTCAATCTAAAATAAGCTTATCAAAAATGTTATTAGACTTTAGTTAGAGTCGACACTTAGGAAGATAAACGGCGCTTTGTGCGATGAATATTGATGGATGACGTCTACACCGTAGTAGTCGTTGCATTCGTTTAACAGTTTAGTAGGATATTTACTCTGAGTTTTGTTGGAGTTACTGCATACTTGATGCCTTTTTTATGTTGAACATATCATTGTTTTCTATATATGGGAACAGACAAATATTCAAAAAGGTTACATGTTACTAAACGGTCAGATTTTGAACAATTACATTTTCAATTATGGGTTTCTAGAATTTTCGGAAAAAGCGAGCTTTGTCTAATTTCGCCTGTATTTAAGACGTTGTGCTGGAATAATGACTTTTCCTATCAAAAACAACAATATTGTGAGAACAAGGGGCATATCATATGAAACCACAACCACAATCACAACCACAACCACAACCACAACCACAACCACAACCACAACCACAACCACAACCACAACCACAACCACAACCACAACCACAACCACAACCACAACCACAACCACAACCACAACCACAACCACAACCACAACCACAACCACAACCACAACCACAACCACAACCACAACCACAACCACAACCACAACCACAACCACAACCACAACCACAACCACAACCACAACCACAACCACAACCACAACCACAACCACAACCACAACCACAACCACAACCACAACCACAACCACAACCACAACCACAACCACAACCACAACCACAACCACAACCACAACCACAACCACAACCACAACCACAACCACAACCACAACCACAACCACAACCACAACCACAACCACAACCACAACCACAACCACAACCACAACCACAACCACAACCACAACCACAACCACAACCACAACCACAACCACAACCACAACCACAACCACAACCACAACCACAACCACAACCACAACCACAACCACAACCACAACCACAACCACAACCACAACCACAACCACAACCACAACCACAACCACAACCACAACCACAACCACAACCATAACCACAACCATAACCACAACCACAACCACAATCACAACCACAATCTCAACCACAACCACAACCCAACCACAACCACAACCACAACCACAACCACTAACTCGTAACTGTTCGTGCACAGTGCTTATCTTTAGTAAGAATTGGGTATGGTAAAAAATATCAAAAGAGAGTGTAAGAGTCGATAGTAGAAAAATATAATCAATAATAGATTCACGGAGTTCCTGGTTCCATGTCGTAAATGGCGGCGATAGCGAAAGTTGTTTTTTTTTTCGCTTCTCGGTTACCAGAATCTTTTGGTTCATGAAACTGGTTTTTCTCAATTTATCAAAATCGCCCTTATTCTGAATAACGTCGTATCGCTTTTTCGCTCGTATTTCATTTGTATTCCCCATAACGCTAGCAAAATCAAAGGTAGCTATGATTCGATCGAACCACATTCGATCGAAAAATCAATACGTCGTTATTCAGAATAAGGGCGAATATCTCTTCGTTTCTTTTGTTAGGCGAAATTATTGTTGATTCTGTTTCAAATCGATTGATAAATACTATCTTGTATATTTGTGAGTAAAATTTTATCTGTTGACAATCCTTGAACGTAGCTTTATCTGTCAACGCAACGTTAAAAAATATCGTAATTATTACAAAATTTTGGCCAGGAACTGGTGAATGATGATGCAACTATTTTTGTAGTAAGGTCTGCTTTTGTTATAATTTAAACTATCGAAATTTTCAAACAGGTATCAAAAAGAGAAATAGTTTAGATACGATATGTGTAGCCTAAGCTCAAACATAGGATAACAATTTTCATTTAATTATGATTTGAGGTTCTATAGTAATCGTAATCTAGTGCAAAATTTTCTTTCACCGTAACAACTACATCGCTAAGAAGTTTCTTTCAATGACCTAATAGCTAGAATATTACTAGATATTCGCCCTTATTCTGAATAACGTCGTATCGTTTTTTCGCTCGTATTTCATTCGTATTCCCAATAACGCTAGCAAAATCAAAGGTAGTTATGATTCGATCGAACCACATTCGATCGAAAAATCAATACGTCGTTATTCAGAATAAGGGCGATTATAATCAGTGTTGGTGATTGCCGAAAATTTGACAGAAGCTGCTCGATATTCATCTATGTTGTATACAACATTTTCAATCCAGTAGAAGATGCTACAAGAACTCGAGTCTCTCAATACATGAACCGCGAGAGAATTTTTCTACTTTTCTTCGCTCCACTTTATACTCTGAGTATTTCACGGTCCTTAAAAAAATTACAGTCTAATAATGATTGGTGCTGTGAAGAATTTACCAAGAGAGAATCGCAAGTTGACAATTATCGCAGAAAATCGAATCGATGATTCGACTTGATGATTCTCATACTAGGTTGCAATATTTTTAAACCCGTGTATGGAGCATTCACATATATTTTCATAGACACAAAGGTTTTATGCGTGTGAGTGAGAATATGCGGCAAAAGTTAAACGATTCTACAGCAATTATCAACTGCTCATACAGAATCGGATCGCGAAACGAGAATAAGCGACCGTTTGTTGTTTTTAGAGAGAATCCCCACAGCAGCGAGCTAACCTTTGATTCTCAGACAGGTCATCGAGAGAAATTCGCTTTCTCACTGGTATCTATTCTATGTTAAATGAACCATGCCGGTTTTTTGTTGCTACGATGATATCCGTCTCTCTCGTGTGAAGAGTTGCTAGTGAGCGTTCTTTGATACGATAAAAGCCATCCTTGATTCCAAGTCAGTTGCATGAAGCGTCCTTTTGGAGTTACCGGTAGAGGCCATCGATTTTGTAAGCTCAAGAACGCGCAAATTTATCGGGGGAGCGTTCTGTTTCTCTTTGCTGGTTTGGCGGCTGACCGATTAACGTTTGCATTTAAAAAATCACTAAATTTCTGTTTGAGCTGTTAGTAGAATATTCTCACTTATAGTCACTATTTTCACAGTCACTATTTTCACAAAAGTGTATCAAACGTTATAATATAGATACGTATTTCAGAATGTTATTTACATCCTTCTTCAGTGTATTGGTAAACCGGTAAAACGGTACAAAAACAGTACTATTAGATTAAGAAAATATTTTTTTCCGGATGGTGATAAAAAAAGCTTTTAAAAAATTTCCCATGGAAGGCACTTAACCGGAACATTCACCATGGTAGACGAGAACATGCGTGAGTTCTTTCTTCGTTTTATTTATCAATTCCTGCTCAGTTTTCGCGCCCAATTGTTGGAGTAAATCTTACCCTTCAGGTTGGCCCAAAAATTCGCGGGGACGCAGTTGGGGTACATTGGGTGGGTTCGCCGACTTGAGTACCACATCGATATTCAGCCGCTCAATCTCCTCCAACGAAAGCTTTGAATAGTGGGCCGACGCCAGATCTTGCCAGAACAGAGCGTCTTTGCCTTTATGGCATTTCTTGATGAACGAAACAGCTTCCAGGTATTTAGTATTTCCCCGTTCACGACTAGCCCGGATCGAAAGAAGACAGACTTTGACATCCTCTTCTCACTGATTGTCAGAAGGTGCTCTTGGGGGACTTGGTGTGTGAAATGCAATGTGGTAGAAGTTGTGTGAAATGAACTTCACCTCGGAGCTCACATCCTTCGTGGAGAAAGTAAAATACGAAGTGACCTGCAGTCGTGACCCGAGATAGGTCGTTGGGTGAGATAGGCCTTGTCGTCCATCACCACAGCCACGTCACGATTTGCCAGGAAAATCGATTTGACCATCTTAGTGCCAAGATGTTATAGATACCGGAATGGGCGTCCTGCGTCCACAAAGTGCCACACCATGCCCAGTTTTCGACGCGATGGAGTTGTTTCACTGTTTTTGATTAGAATTCAACTAATAGAGCTGGCAAATTTTGTCTTGGTTACTACGATTGATGCTGCATGAGTAGGTTTGTCAGTGCGGGTGAGGGCAAACCCATAGAAAATCGACAATTTTTGTCCATTTTTAAATGCAAACGTTAGTTAGGAGTTGTTCGTAAACACGAGACGTGATGACACTGTGTGGTACTAGACCACAACTTAGTTACCACGTTTCGCCACGTTTCCGTGACCATTAGCAATCAGTGCATCTCCATCACAGCAATCGTTTGCTACATATGACATCTGCATCGTTATCATTATTGGACTTAGTCGAGACAAGAAGGTTTTCTTGTTGGATTGGAAATAACGAAGATTTCAGGAATTCAGAAGTCACACAATGGCGATCCTGCCAGTAGACGACAGTTAGCTTGTTCGTCAAAGCCAGTTGACGGATGAATTTTTTCTCAAGAAAAGCACAAAAAATAATAGGTAAAATAAATGAATGCAACTTAATTTATACGTGGGAAAGCGCGGCCGCGATTCGGAAGAAGGTTTAGTGCGGATCGGGACGACCGCTGAGAAAAATTTGGACGCGGACCGGGACGGCCACGAGGAGTTCTAGTGTGGATCGGGACGACCGCTGAGAAAAATTTGGACGCGGACCGGGACGGCCGTGAGGAGTTTTAGTGCGGATCGAGATGACCGCTGAGAAAAAATTGGAAGTGGACCGGGACGGCCACGAGGAGTTCTAGTGCGGATCGGGACGACCGCTGAGAAAAATTTGGACGCGGACCGGGACGGCCGTGAGGAGTTTTAGTGCGGATCGGGACGACCGCTGAGAAAAATTTGGACGCGGACCGGGACGGCCGTGAGGAGTTTTAGTGCGGATCGGGATGACCGCTGAGAAAAATTTAGACGCGGGCCGGGACGGCCGTTAGGAGTTTTAGTGTGGATCGGGACGACCGCTGAGAAAAATTTGGACGCGGACCGGGACGGCCGTGAGGAGTTTTAGTGCGGATCGGGATGACCGCTGAGAAAAAATTGGACGTGGACCGGGACGGCCACGAGGAGTTCTAGTGCGGATCGGGACGACCGCTGAGAAAAATTTGGACGCGGACCGGGACGGCCGTGAGGAGTTTTAGTGCGGATCGGGATGACCGCTGAGAAAAAATTGGACGTGGACCGGGACGGCCACGAGGAGTTCTAGTGCGGATCGGGACGACCGCTGAGAAAAATTTGGACACGGACTGGGATGACCGTGAGGAGTTTTAGTGTGGATCGGGGCGACCGCTGAAAAAATTTGGACGCGGACCGGAACGGCCGTGAGGAGTTTTAGTGCGGATCGGGGCGACCGCTGAAAAAATTTGGACGCGGACCGGGACGGCCGTGAGGAGTTTTAGTGCGGATCGGGACGACCGCTGAGAATAATTTGGACGCAGACCTGGAGTTTTAGCGCGGACCGGGTCGGCCGTAAGGATTTATAGTGCGGATCGGGACAACCGCCGAGAAAAAAATTTGGACACGTGCCGGGACGTCTACTTTATTTGGAGATGAGGGAGGATGTGTGGTTCTAGACCACAACTTAGTTACCACGTTTCGCCACGTTTCCGTGACCATTAGCAATCAGTGCATCTCCATCACAGCAATCGTTTGCTACATATGACATCTGCATCGTTATCATTATTGGACTTAGTCGAGACAAGAAGGTTTTCGTGTTGGATTGGAAATAACGAAGATTTCAGGAATTCAGAAGTCACACAGACACAACGAGCCGTGGTAATTCTGAAGAGTCTCAAAGCTCATTAAACAACTATGAACTTATCAGTGGAAGAGGCAACAGTGTTTCGGTGTTGGTCCGATCCGTATTCATTTTTGTAAGCAAACAGAATTTAGCGCTTAGGAATCATTTTTAGTTGACGTTTCGTGTGTGCACCGATAGAAAGATATTATAGTTTGTGATTCATCATCGCAGTGCCTTGATTTCATTTGGCGTATTGACAGAGCCAAACGATCCTCAAAAACTCATCACCTACGCTATACTCAGTTTTCTGTAAGTGATCTAAATATTCGGTAGCAGCTTCTCGTTGTCATGAGGCTACAAATTCGCCGTGGATAATCAGCATCTACCATTGCGTTCGATCGAAGCAAATGGCGTTCATCATCAACATCGTCAGCAGCGAAATCGCCATCTTCGGACACCAAACATAAAATTTTATGTTTTGATGTCTAGGAGCATGGGACCGCCATTGACGTCCTTATCTTATCGACAAATATTATATTAATGTCGTATCAAGCGAATATTAATATTATATTAATGTCGCATCAAACGAAAACGGCATTAATACACGGAACGACCGAAATTAGCTCTGCGCCTAATTCGTATTACTGTTTTTGAATTAGTTGATTCTAACAACAAAATTTCCAAAATAACTATAAAATTAGTTAAAATGTAGAATCTACTGTGCTGAAAAAAACTCTTATTTTTAGAGAATGTGTTTAGTTGGCGAATATTCTGGACACAAACCAGCAATATTTCAATCCAACACGAAATTCTCATTGACAACTAATTTCGTTATTAAAATCAGAAACTTTGATTCTATTTATCTATCACCGTCATTACTGAACGACAGCAGTGTCAAAGCAAAACAATCCATTAAAAAGCTAAAAGGGACAGTCTTGTTGAAACTGCTCGCAAATTGTTTAGATGTTTTTCGCATGTGTTACGATATATCCCTATATAATTTTCTAAACCGATATGTAAAAATGACGTAAACTGTTAGTGAAAAGTGTATTTAATCAGAATTTGTGCGCATTTAAACCGATTGTGCGTAATAATGTTTTTACGGGGAACAGTGAAGTGAGTTTCGAATATTGCACTCTAATTGTATATGTCAAATGATGTTTTTTGTATCTTCCAACCTTCTGGGCTACGCTGTCCGGTGTACTACTTGTATTCGGTTTTTGTTTTCCGAGTGCTCAACGTTTTCACTGATGTAGTTCAATTTCGCGAAGTCGAATGAAGAAAACAGCAATTGAGAAGGAAAATTTTCAAAAAGAAGTTTTTGTTTCGCTTATGTCTTTTTCTCCAATACAACATCGTATTTATACCTGCCAATATAGAAAAGTCACGGTTGACTGAAATTTTTTTCGGTAGTCGTGTGCCATCTAGTGGCTAGTAGTCATTACGGTGTTAACGTTTTTTCGGTGACAGAGCGCCATATAGCTGCAAATGGCAGAAACCAATTCAACCATTTATGTTGGTTGAAAACAACGTTTTATTTATCTAATTCAACTAAAAAATTAGTTGAATGGATATGAAGCGTGCCTTAGCTAAGAAATGACAGCACGTTTAATTGGTGAATTCAACTAAAAAAATAGTCATTTCAACAAATATTTTATTATTATTAAGGGAATTAGAATTAAAAAATCTATATTAGCAAAAGTAAGATTTTTTTAGTTGTCTCAAAAAATAACTAACTAAAATCAGAAAATCAACTAATATTTTCGCCAAAATGCTGATTTCGGTCTTTCCGTGTTCGATTGATTACGGGTCAACTGGGAAGATTGATTTTGCCAATTTCCTTCGGATCGTTCAAGCTGGAGGTTTTAACTTTGCAGTGATGATAACAAACGAGTACGCTCTTCGATTCAAGCTGTGCATTGTTTTTTGTTCGTAGGGGAAACATTTTCTGATTTGTTTCACAAAGATTTTTGAACAATTATTATTTATTTGCCTAATCAGATTTGACATCCCAACCGGTTTGAAAATTATAGGAGAACTGAGCTATCCCTGATGTGAGCTTTCCAAGCTTTAATGTTCAACTAATTGTTTACGATATGTAAACTCCCCTTAACACATCACTAAATCAACCATTAATGTTACAAGTGGCTAACCAAATCGATAACCGAACGTTTTTAATATTATGACTGAAACACGCAAACTAAGTTACATTGTGGGTAACACCGGTGGGTTCTACAAACCGAGTGTCACACAACTGGAAAATGCTACAACATGTTGTTCATATTAAATGAACAATAATTTGCCAACCGTGCGATAATGTGGATGCAGTATAAGTGTGCGCTGCAGTGTTACTAACATTTCTACCGAGCGGGATCCAACTGCAAAAGAAGAAATCTGAACTCTACAAAAGTCTCTGCATCTCAAAGGCTTAGCCTAAACCAACTTTGTGCTTACTTGAAGCAGTGTAGCAGATTTAAATTAACACCGTTAGTTGCACAGGTTTACTTTTTTGCCAGATGAAAATTTAGCTGAAGAAGTTGAACAAATTAAATCCATTCTGGAAACATTTTAAGGTTCTTAGGAAACGTCAGGAACCAATTCATACTCTCAAAGACGGAAATTAAATACTAACAAACAGCGAAAAAGCTTAAAAACTTGCTCAGCAGTTTGAGTGTCCAAAATTTTAATTTAACATTGTGAGTCCTATTCTAAGCGACGTTCAACTGAAATATAATCACATTTCAACTCAAGTATTGTTGCAATATGACTTTACTGAGACGAAATTTTGTGAAATTGGGTCAATCATTAGGAAACTTAAAAATATAAGAAGTGGCGGAATTTTTAATATTCTTGTCAAAAATCTGTCCGATTTTTCCTTGGGATTCTTGTTTAAAATTTACAACACGTAATTTGCATTAGCTTACTTCCCTAAGAGTTTTAAAAACCCTAAAGTTATTCCTATTCTCTAATCCGATATACATCCGTCAGAAACATCCAGTTATCGATCATCTATAAGTAATCCTTTCGAAACATGGTAAAAACAAATACGTCGTCTGGTTTATCCGCTGGAGTTACTTTTCTAGACATAGAAAAAGCATTCGACAGTGTTTGGCACAATAGTTTAATAACAAAAATGTTTGTAACGATTTATTAATTTTTAGTTTGACGTAAAGCCGCCATGACTATGTTCAGTTTTTGCAATGACTGAGCGGAAATATATATTGGAGAAGCCAAGTGAAAGAAAAACTAACAGAAAAGATGAATTTTTGGAAAAAGATACGCTCAGAGACACCATTAAGAAGGTGACAAGCGATTATAAATACACTCTCCTACTCAATGCTTGATCGGAGAAATAGGTATAAAGCGAGAGGACTAGTGTTTGATGAACAGAGAAGATGTTTGGATGTGAGATATCGGTCGGGTGAGACGGCCAGGATGTAGACCATGTTCGATGTACGTTGCTACTGTGTCTGTTTCGAGTTTTGCAGTGGCTAAAACAAGATCAGAGTGGCGAAATGGTAGCGCGTATGCACGGAATGCATAAGAACGCAGGTTCGAGTCCTGTCTCTGAGCGTATCTTTTTCCAAAAATTCATCTTTTCTGTTAGTTTTTCTTTCACTTGGCTTCTCCAATATATATTTCCGCTCAGTCATTGCAAAAACCAAAAATGTTTGACTTTCAGTTTGCTTTACGGATAAAACTCCATTACTAGTACCATGGTTGAGAAATTATGAGAATCATGAAACAGTTCTTCCCATCAGATCATACCTATTATTAATGATACTTTGAGCAAAATTTTTATGCGAGACGAGTTATTGCTCGTGACATGAATCATTTTACTCATAAAATCATCAATAATCGGCATGACATCATGATTTTCATGATTACTTAATCAAGGTACCGACAATGGATTTGTATCCGTGTATTCATTTGATCAAAATGAACCAACATTATTTAACTGATCGTGTTCTCCAGGTTAGCTAGGTTGAAGTTGTTAATCTGAATTGCTCCAATCTTGTATAATCTCCCAAATCCCCAATGGTTGTGAGGAATCTCTATTCTGTGACGACACGAGTCTGCTAACAAGCCCGTACCCAGCATTTCGTTTCGAGTGGGATCAGGTGACTTGTTCTTGAAGCATAGAAAAAGGGGTAAAAAAAGTTGGAATGCACTTGGTACGGATTTCTCAGATATTGCTTGGCCTATTTCATGAACTTATATTCAAATGAAACGTGTTATTATCTCGTATGACATTTAATTTCATTAAGATCCAACTTCTAAGCCCAAAGTACAGTTGAAAATTTCAAACTAGAAATAACGATGCAATAAATACAGAAAAATCTTGTCCACTTTGTTCAAAACTGTTTCAGTTTCAAAATCTTGTTAGTTGGTTTATATACTAACTTGGCTTTACCGGTTTCCGGTTTTCGGATCTGGAAGTAACGCTCAAAAATTTCATTTCTTAACGTTTACTCTCATGCAATTTCTGTAACACATATCTGAGAGCTTTCAAATGAACATTTATATAGCACAGCAATCCACAAAAGTTGTGATGATAGATTGCCGAGATAGCTCTCTTACTCTGATTAGTGGAGAACGGGAAACATTTTCTAAATCTGTAGGTCATATTAGTTGATGACTATACAAGCATCAATGCACGCTAATACTTGCATTTCTCAATGATTTGTTTTAGACTTGTTGAGACGTATAGCCATAGTGATGTACTTTTAAATTTGATCTGTATCTGACGGGGAAAACATATTGGAAATAAGACATGCATATTTAACTATGTAATGAAAACCGCGAAAGTGTTACCGCAGAGACAAGTCTCGAAACCATAGCTAGCTCTTAAATGGGGAAATGATTTTCCCAATTAAACTACCCTGCATATGAAAACACACGTAGAGACAGCCTTATTGACTTACATTTCTGTTTTGAGGTGGTCCTTCAAAAGAGTATTATAACAATCCCAGAAAACCGGCATCATGATCTTTCCGACCCATTTGAGGCACTCGTGCCGCATGGAAGAACTCGTGCAGACTTCAGTCCATTGCCGGGTAATCATCCTACTCTGGCGTATAATAATGGATCCAACCAAACATGTATTTGAAGTGCGCTTGCGTTCGTATTTTTTGTCCCAAATGCGGGATCCATCGTCTGGATATATTTCTTATCTGCAGAATCTTGCCCAATTATGTCATACTAGCGGTGTCTATTTCCGGTAACCCAGTACAAGTTTATGTATTTTATTATTGTCGTTTATTTTACCCCGGTTTCAATCTTCATTTTATGTAGAATAAACACTGTCAGTGGAGTTTCGGCCATCACGAAACCACTGTCTAAACTTTTTATTATTTCTGTTTCTGATTTCGGGAGGGACCAGGGACCCTCGGGCCCCACTCTGGGTACGTGCCTGTCTGCTGGCAGGTAGAATTCTTCGAGTGATCTGTCGCCTAAAGAAGCTTAGAAATTTTAAGGTATTACCAGACAAAATGGAAAATTCAACCAAATGCGCTAAAAAGAAAACAATTAATTATTATTTCTCCTAATCCTAGAGCTTCTTTCCTCAAACTGAACAATAATCACTTCCGTTAACAAAATGAATGGATTGAAATTGACATGGTATGATCAAGCAAAACATTTAGATTTAACGTATGATAAAAATCTCACTTTTAAGAATAACGCAGAATAAATCGGAGCAACGTATAATAAATATATTAAATGTGTATATCTTCTTATGAATAGAAATTCTAAGCTCTGTCTTAAGAACAGTTTATTGTTTTTTTTTAATTTTTAGACCAGCCATGCTTTATGCAGTACTAATTTGGTCAATTTTTTCATTAGGAAGAAAAGGCTTCAAAGGATTCAGAATAAAATTTTGAAAATAATTTTGAAACGTCGTCTTTGGTTTAGTATAAATGAGTTACACAGACTCATCTATATAGAGCCATTAAATGTAATGTACCATGATATTATAAGCGAATTCCGAAAAAAATCTATGCAAACCTCAATTAAATCGATTGGCTGTTTGTATTAGTTAGCAAGCTGGTTTATAAATTTCTTTCCTTCGTTACACATTACAAGCTATCTTACATTTTTGCTACGAAAAATCACCGATTTTCTGATGTAACTAATGTCCTAGCGTTCTGAATATTTTCTAATCCTAGTTCATCTAGGACTTTGGATAAATAATTTTCGTAGTAATGCTTGGCTCAGCTAATATCTTGTTGAACTGCTTATTTTTTGCAGCGCTTCAAGTAGTCAGTTCAGGTTCAAGGGGGTCGGGGTCATTTTACCGAAAGCTGTTTCGAAAAATACTGCAATTGTCTTAATATCGTAATAGGAATTGACTTCAGGAAAAGACAAATGAAAGATGATAGCGTTATTGCCCGCTTTGTTGACCTACAATTGTACTTCTTGAATAAAGCATGAGCGTCAGAAAGGAGTTCCCAGGAAAACTTGTTGACTGCATTAGACATTATGCAAATGTTTGTGGTATTTTCCCTCTACTGAGTAAATGAATGCGGCTTCTACACACTGTTTTGACTCGTGTGCTGTCCGACCTCGCTACCACTCGTTCGGACCTTAATAAAGCAAAGAAACCTAGCTTTGAGTAGATCGGTCGCTGGCGTCGCTTCGGTGGTTGTGCCACATCAATTATTCAGGATACATAAAAACACAATAATAATAATAATATGATGTATTAGAAATTATCCTTTCCATGGAATGCCCCTTGCTGTTAAATAACCTGTCAGGTTAAACGACTTTCGGTGAAATGATCTATTCGGTGAAATGGCATTCGGCGAAACGACTTTCGACGAAATGGCTTTTGGCGAAATGACTCGCTCCCGTTCAAAGTGGTGTTTTGACAGCACTTCGGTGAAGCTTTCTATAGTTTTGTTACAATTTATTCAGAATAAACATAAGTTAATATAGATGGAAACCGAAATAAGGAAATTAGAACATTTGAAAAGTCAACGAACTTTTTTCTATCCGTTCAATTTTCTTGGCAATGGTTCAACCAATTTTAAATATCTTAAACTCGTCCTAAAGCCACTCTTGGGTAATCAATTCAGGTTGTAATCAAATGGCTAATACTTCCGGTTTCAGAGCTATAACTATATGAGTTATATATTTTGCATCGATCTTTAAAATAAAGGAGTTTTTCGTAATTGATTGGGTAATTAGTTGATTGATTGAATTCAACATACAAGCTCGTACTCCACATGAGGTTTATTCAGTTCTGTTCGATTTTCCTTTGTTTTTCGTTCAATAAAGACATAAGATGACGAGAGAACAAAATCTAGGTAGTGTATGAACTTAAAGAACGAGATGAGAAGATCAAACATAAGCATTTTATGGATTTGAAACGCAGCAGTGTTCGTTTCACGGTAAAAGAGATTGGAGTTTTGGGGAACGGGTATAGCGTGATGGGTAAGTCGATGCCTTTCACGCTGCCCACCTGGGTTCGATTCCCAACCCCGCACATAGGGTCAGAAAACTTTTCTAGCCCGAAGAGGTGAATGACCACAATGTTAAAACCTCTATAATCAAAACAAAAAAAAAGATTGGAGTTTTGTAGAAACGTAGTACAAATTCATATTGATATGAAAGTGTTCAAGAAATACTATGGCAGCTACCGGGCAGAAGTGATTGGCAAACCAATAGCAAATTTTATTATTAAAGCTGAACATCTCAATGATAGAAATTAACATTATTTAGTTTGAAATGAGAGTTAAAATATCAAAAACCATAACAAAGTCTGCATGAGAAAACAGCAACAAACTATCAAATTCTGCCATTGTAATATCAAAGTTTCTAAAAGACGAATTTTTCAGTTATTGGATACTCTATAGCACCCCGAAAAGAATAATATTATAAGCATTTCTCTTATCTGATTCTGATCCAGTTTATTCAATTGTATTTTATATGAAGATAGAACTACGGGACCAATTGTACTAAATTAAATTGAAATATCTCATACATTACTAAATAAGATATAATAACTAATTTTGATGCTTAACAGATATTGTACTATTTCAAGTATCGCTATGAAAGCACTTAAACATCAAGACAAGCTATGATGGTAAAATTTGGATTTATTTTGTTATTTGCTTCTTATTCACATTTACCCGTGAGGTAGTCGGATAATTTTGTTCAACTGGTTAGGTAACGGCATTTCGAACTTTGGGCTAATGTATTTGGGTCAACATTTATTCAATTTTTTCAACGGCATCATAGAATTCGACTATTTCCGAAACATTATTCGCCAAAGAAACGCGATATTGGAAATAAAACAGAGTTGTCATCGATGAAACCATAAATTATTAGATTTTTACTCTTTGTGTCTATAGAATTGCAAAAGGTTTTATTCGTAGAGAATTGGCTGCGAAATGCAAATTTCCATATGACACAGCTCAACATAAACTGTTATGCACTGATGAGTCGAAGACGAAACATAAAGTATACAAAACGGTTATGTGCCCTATGTACAAATAAGGGTCAACCCCTAAATGACATGTGTCACAATTCATTTATATGTTATTCGTAACATGGCGTGTAGACTCCCATGTTTCGGCGCTAAGAGCTAGATAACTTCTATTTCCGTTTAAAATAATAGAGAAATATCATTCTTAAATAAATGATGAACAAATTAGGGTTATTTTCATTTATTTACTATATTAACTTTTTTATATATATCCAGAATGTATCATTTAATTGAAATTAAAAATTGTCAAAACAAATGTAATGGATTAGCGCAGTTCATAAAGCCTTTTTAAATATTATTGTGCGTGCGTTTTTCGTAGAATAAAAATAATTGTTATTGTTAAATTCATGTGATTTTGCTGTTGCGAAATAGCTTAACATTATAATTAAATATTCTTCAAACAAATTGTCGATTGTGGCGATATTGCATTGAAAAAAAACAAACTTTTCCGCCTCAAAATTAAATTACCAAAACTGAATGACCCAATCAGAACGAAGCAAAAGCTGCGACATTAATCGACTTATCGTCATTCCTACCCGGGCTGACACTTGTTCGGCTCTTTCCAAATCCACTGACTTTCCATACAGTGGGGGTGATTCTTCCTTCTAGCCGTGAACCTACACATATTGGAACAAGTTTCAACTGGAGAACAATCGCATAACCAGCGCATCCAATCAGATCGATCAAAAAAGTCGTATCAATTCTCAGCAGCAAAAAGTGAAATAAAGTAAACCCCAAAGTTTTTCAGTCGATTGCAAGCGGTGCTTGACTACCAGTATTACAATTCGTAAGTACAGTGGGAATTTCTTCCATTGGTGAGACGTTTCTTTTCGGGGCATTTGAACCTAGCACTCGGTCACCCCGATCTAGGGGACAAGCCGGGTTCAAATAGAAACGAACGTTCGTACTGACCGCCAACGGTAGCCACTGCGTTCAAGTAGGAAACAAACGGAAAACTATAAGAAAAAAAAACGTAAATCAATTTGCGATTACATCGATCTCTTTGTAACGCTTGATTGATCACATTGTGTTGGGTTCGCTTCGCTACGTTGCAAAAGCGACTTTGAATTTGTTTCGATCCGGGAGTGTTCGGTCGTACCGAATGTCACTGCGCTTATTCGCTATCTATTCGGTGTTTCGTTTTTAGTTTTTTTTGTCGGTTTCGATCTTGTTTCACCTGCATCAACGTATTTACGAGATAGAGAAAGTTTTTTCTCGATGTATTTATTTATGCAAGCCGATAGTTTTACATAAACCACTTGGACTGGAGGTAGAATTCTACAATCTATAGGCTAATGCAGTTGAATCTTTGGGAAATGTATAAATATAACTTTTGGTGTGGTTGAAATATTTGTCTGATTCGACTAATATTGTTATCACTAATCCTAGTTTACTTAAAATCTCTACCGTCCAATATATATAGAAAGGTTGTTTTTATTTTAAAAACCTTTTTTAATCCACCTAGTGGTGTAATGATGCCTTTCTCATATTGCTTATATTTTCAAATATGTCAATTTTTTTCAATCTTGAATAAAATAAAAAACTTTCTCTAAGTATAAACTAACATTACCTTTTTAATTTGTAAACAGTTATGTCAAGTTTATAAGAATTTCTCTTTATTTTGCATCGTCGCACTAAGTGATTAAACACACTTTACCCTATAGTTCTTGAACCGGAAGTCGGACCCGGATGAAATTAAACAGCAGCCTATGAAACTATAGGAACTTTTATTTGAGCCTGTTTATGAAAATCGATCAAATCAAATCTGAGAGAATTGAGTGAGTCTTATTTTAAACTTTTTGACCACTATTTCCGGTACTTCTGGAACCGGGAACTTGGAACAAGTATAGCCGAAGTCGGTTCGTTTAGTAAGTAACTTATATAGCCTACAAATTGAGTCTGTTTTAAATCAAATCGAGAAGAATTTTCCCCTTTTTTGCATCGTCGCTCTAAATGACGGTGTGAAATTCAATAGCATCCTATGGGACTATGATATTTTTATTTGACATATAGTGACATTATTTGACACATTCTTACACACATACACGCGCAGACACATACATTGCTCAGCTTGATGAACTGTGTTGAATGATGTAGAACACTTAGCCCTCTGGGCCATTTTTCAATAGTCAATTTTTCAAGAGATTGCATCAAATTTTTATATGAGAAAGCCAATAAGTGTACTTTTATAGAAAAGCATCGTTATCATGATCTTGTAATAACACTAACAAGTAGGTAAAAATTGGACAAAAAAATTTTTTTCACCTTAAATATATAAATTTTAATGCTACGCACGCTGCGAACGGAGCAAAGCCGCACGTACCGTCTCTCACTAGTTTTGCATCGTCATTTTGAATGATGATTGGAATGTTTTGACTTTCATCGCCCTATAATTTCAGAACCGGAAGTCGGATCAGGATGAAATTGCACAGTTTATTTAAAGACAACAAGAGCTTTAATTTGAATCATGATTCGTGAAGATCGGTTTAACCGTTGTTGAGAAATCGAAGTGAGTTCCGTTTTTGGAGATTTTCTTCACTTTTATCAGTGCTGGGAAGCGGAAACTGGGAACTAGTTGTCCCAAAGTAGTTTTATATATTCACTAACTAACAAGACCTGCCAAGTGGATGAATTTAGCAAAAACTTTTATAAAAATGTGCATCTCGTTTCGCCATCGCTTGTGAAAAAATACTCATCAAATTAAAAATTTTCACTAATCGCACTGTAATACCGGATGTCGGATCAGGATTAACTTTTCGGGAACTTTTTAAAGAATTTCAAGACCTTTAGTTTGCTTCTTAGTTTGTGAAAATCGGTTCAGAAATTTCCGAGAAAATCGAGTGTGCATCTTTTAATAAGTTTGCACGTATTTCCTTGTAATTCGGGAACCGGAAGTTGGATCCAAACGAAATTCAGGAAACTTGTATTAAGGCGTAAGACCTTTCATTTTATTCTAAGGTTGTGAAAATCGGTTCAGCCATCTCTGAAAAACGTGTGTGACTATTTTTTTGGTGCATAGCACCCTGTAATTCCGGAACCGGGAGTCGGATCCAAATGAAACTCAGGAACTTTATATGGGACCTTAAGACCTTTCATTTCGATCTAAGCTTGTGAAAATCGGTTAAGCCATCTCTGAGAAATTTGAGTTTTATTGTTTGTCACATACACACATACAAACATACATACATACACACAGACAGACATTTTGTGATCTTGACGAACTGAGTCGAATGTTATATGACACTCGGCCCTCTGGGCCTCGGTTGTAAAGATGGTTTTCACAGCGATTGCAGAGCCTTTTTATATGAAAAAAGCAAAAAGGCTCTGTGTTACGCAGTTTTGAATACACACAGGCGAGAAAAATTTGTTCGAACTGTGAATATTTATGCGTACGGGAAACAATAACAATAACAAACAACAAATCATATTGGATCTAAATGAATTTTACAGGTTGCGTTTGTCTCTTGCACTTACGATTTATCTTTTGACTCAGAATAGGCCTAAGTTTTAACGATAACATCTTCATTCGTGCGAAATTTCTCACCAGCGAGCAGTTTTTCATGTCTGCGAACAACCAGTAGTCACTGGGAGCCAAAA
Source organism: Malaya genurostris (assembly GCF_030247185.1). Classification (NCBI taxonomy): domain Eukaryota; kingdom Metazoa; phylum Arthropoda; class Insecta; order Diptera; family Culicidae; genus Malaya; species Malaya genurostris. The sequence goes on along the minus strand of NC_080571.1, from coordinate 301,548,933 downwards.
ATGGGGAATACGGCGGATGTGGAAGCAATTTGAAGTTCCCAAAATACCGAAGCTATAACCTTTACAGCCGATTGATGTGCTTTCGAGCGCTTTGGACGAAGTTCACCAGTTGCTGTCCACTCAAATGACGATCGTTTTGATTCCGGAGTGAAGTAATGAATCCCTTCACCGTCCCTCCAGGTCGTGAACTTTTTGACTGCATCGCTAGTAGTGGCTGACTTGTTTCGTTGAAAATATTACACAACCTTTTTGTACAAATTATGGTTACTGGGATCGGAATTCTGGTCTGTTCTAGACAGGGCCGCCGAGAGTAAAAAAAAACGGGCCCCCTTCGTTTAGTGAAAAAAATGACTTCACTCCATCTCCGCGAATTGAACGAGCATTATGAATTTGATTATGAACAAAAAATAATAACAGTGTTAAATCTTCAAATTTCCGGGCCCCTGAAAAAAATCTGGCCCGGAGGGAAATATCCCTTCTCGGCGCCCTGGTTCTATCTAAATCCTTAGGGAAGATTTCTTTACAAAACTTTTTTATTGAAACGTTTTACACTAAGGAGTATATCGAAAATAAGCTATCGACATACATTTGTGTGGTATTTGTGATAGTTTTTTATGCTCAGGTCGAAGCATGCTGTGCGTTTGGCTGTCAGCTTTCGATTCTTTACTTGTTTGTGCGGTTGAAATTCTGCGTTTTCAAAATGTCGCGTATTGAAAAGGAAGTGGAAATTAAAGTTCTGGACACATGGCTAAGTGAGAAGGGTATTACTATGCGAAAATTGGCGAAGCGGTTTGGAATTCATCATGCCAGGGTAAAAAACATAATTAATAAGTTTGGGGAACATTATTCTTAGGGTGAGCTACCAGGAAGAGGTAGAAAACCCGGTTCTTCCAACCCGAAACTGGACCAGAAAGTTGTATCTCTAATCATGAAGAACAAATCAATGTCAATACGTGATTTTGCCAAAACAGCAGGAAATCACCTAAAGACCTACAAGAAGCAGAAAATTTCGGAACAAAGTGTAAAACAGAAGAAGCAAACAGCAACAAGGGCCCGGAAATTGTATTCGCGTCTTTTGCAGGGTCCGGATGCATGCGTTTTGATGGACGATGAGACTTATGTAAAAGAGGACTCAAAAACCCTTCCAGGTCCACAATACTTTACTGTCATCGTTGGGGAGGATGTGAGCGATGCGGACAGGTCGATTCAAGTGGAGAAACTCTGTCGAAAGGCAGTGTTGGTGATTGCCGAAAATTTGACAGAAGCTGCTATATTGCTATCTATATTGTATACAACATTTTCAATCCGGTAGAAGATGCTACAAGAACTCGAGTCTCTCAATGCATGAACCGCGAGAGAATTTTTCTACATTCCTTCGCTCCACTTCATACTATGAGTATTTCACGGCCCTTAAAAAAATTACAGTCTGATAATGATCGTTGCTGTGTGGAATTTCCCAAGAGAGAATCGCAAGTTGACAATTATTGCAAAAAAACGAGTTGAAGATTCAACTTGATGATTCTCATACTAGGTGGCAATATATCAAAACCCTTGTATGGAGCATTCACATACATTTTCATAGACACAACTTATACAAAGATTATATGCACATAGTTAGAATAAGCGGTAACATAGTGTCGATTCTATGTTAAATGAGCCATGCCGGGTTTTTGTTGTTGCGATGATTTCCAACTCTCTTTGATGGCACTGATTCAATCGTTGAAGAGTTGCCAGTGAACGTTCTTTGATACGATAAAAGCCATCCTTGTCGAAAGGTACTGTTCCTGTGGTTTGAGGTCAACCATTTTTTACATTACCGGAACTATAAATGCAGAAATATATCGATCTGAGTGTTTCCAGAAGAGATTGCTGCTTTTATATTAGAAGCATAGTACACCTCCACTGTTTTGACTGGATTTTTTCGTCGGCTCACTATGCCAAAACCACTCTCAATTGGCTTGCGGAAAATGGTATACATTTCGTTGAGAAAAATATCAATCCACCAAATTGGTCTCAGCTTCGACACATCGAACGTTACTGGGCAATCGTGAAGAGGGTCTTCAAGAAGACTGGTTAGGCAGCTGGGAACATGCAGGAGCTCAAAAAAATTTGGGTTCAAGCGTCCAAAAAATGCGATGCAACACTTGTCCGGAACTTGATGAAGAGCGTTCGATCAAAAGTTCGAAAACTCGTGAAGGAATAACTTTAAATTCATTCGTTTTTTTTTATGCTCAAGTTTAACCTCATACAATAAAGAATTAATTTTTAGTTTGAATAAAATATCGTTTTTTATCATAATTTGAAAGAAAAATGTGTGGATAACTTATTTTCGATATTGAGCTGAGTAAACCACATGAACTCTTCTTGCAATGTGATTGTTGGTAACATACTTTTCAGTGTCTTAACTGTGCAGAAGCATCCTTTCGTCGCCCCAACTGTCTTAAATTAAATCCACGATAGTTTGATTACAATGTACAAATTGGAATTTTACAAAATTTACACTAGTTCATGAGTAGCATCGCATTTAATATTCATAATTACTTTTAGATACACTTTTTCTATGGAAACACTCCTTTCTACATATTGATTTTTAGAGTATTCTATAAAATCGCTTCGATTCGTATAATTTGAATAAAAATTCTATTGTCCAATAGACTAGATAACTAAAAACATTAATAAAACTACGAATGTCGAAATACTTTCCAAACATGTTTTTGGATCCAGGAACTTTGAAATAGCAACAGTCACAGTTATATAAAAATCGGTTATCTAGAAAAGAATAGTCACTCCAGGCATTTTTACTCAATGCAACCTTCAGTTTTTCATCGACGCTGGCTATCATGTGCCATTGAACTCGATTCGTAAAGATCGACAATTTATCTCGATCTAAAAAATCTCTACTGATTGATATGTGCGATTCTTGTGAATTGATTTTTGATATCTTTTGATACCAATTTGATGATAACTTGTAAAATTTTTTCACATGAGGATATAGTGTTAGCATGTTTGCATAAATATGAAAGCATTTTTGTTCTGGATTTGTTGTTACATTCCATTTGGGTTTGGTTTGGAAATGTTCGATTCTCCAAGTCACTGTGCATCTATCGAGAAGATTCTTTTGCCTTGGATTTTTTTTCCTGGAGGGTGTTCAGATCTTCACTAGCGTCGTTAGAAGCAAAAACATTCTTTTTCACAAGTTTGGCGAATCAGCAGACACAATTAGGTAATTCGACCATGACAGAACTGGGTACAAACAGCATCATTGAAAGATGAGCATACTCCGTGGAAAAGTTAGACCGTTGGCAAGTTTATTTGCGCTAGCACTGTAGCATCACCATCAGAAACTATCTAAACTGGCTCCATCACCGTTGGGAATCGACGAGCACCGGCTCAAGTCATCCGTTCGGAAGGCAACCATCGAACCAACCATTTGGCAACGAACGCCAGTAGGTAACGAAACGATTGAAAGATATTGGAAATTGTTCGCGGGTGTCAATTTCCTGCGCTGATTGGAGTGGGTGGGTGGGAATCGATATAAATAGTGATTGAGCTTGATTGAGCTAATGTAGTTTGGGCATTGTTTGATTGACGGTAGCGCGATGGTGGCTGGCAGGGTACTATTCTTGGTGGCAGTTGTCTGTTGTGTATTTTCACTCGTCCAGGGCAGACCAAACGAGAAGGAATGGAAGCACGGTGGCGGGAAGGATCATCATTCGGAGGAACACTCATCGCATGGTGAGAAGGGTGATAAAGGCTACAAGCAAGATGAGGAACATGAGGAAGGCAAGAAAGGCCATCATGATAAGGAAGGCCATAAGAAGGAATATCATGACGAAGGTGGACAGAAGAAAAAACATCACGATGAGGGGGGTTATCATAAAGAGAACAAAAAAGGTGAAAAAGGTGAAAAGGGGCATAAATTTGAGGAGAGCGGTAGCTTCAAAAAAGGACACTCAACGAAAGGCCATCACGAGATACACAAGCTAGATGAGTTCAAAAAAGAGAAAAAGTTCTTCGACGAAGATCATGATGAGGCATTCGACGAGAAATTCGGTGATTTCAAAGAGGAACACGGCTATAAAAAGGGAGGCCACGAGAAGAAAGGACATAAGAAATCTGGACATCATCACGATCACTATGGCAAAAAGGGACATAAAAAGAAGGGATCACATCATCACGACCACGTAGGTCACAAGAACGAGGACGGTCATGACGAACATTGGAGTCACAAGGAAGAATTTGCTAAAAAGGGTGGTAAGGATCATCACAAGAAATGGGGACACAAGAAAGGACACCATTAGGGTGGTTTTGGTGGCAGCTAACATACTTGGAAAAATATATGAATATGAAATAAGAAACAATCTTTCTTTTGTCAAATTCCTGTATGATTAAAGTAGTAGACTGTTATTTGGACCAATGTTTTGAAACTGAAATAACTTGAAGTATTTCGGTAGTTGAATGTGGCAAAAAAACACCGAAATACTAGTATCTGTGACTGGTGACATTAGTGGCGAAATAGTAAAAACAATTATATATAGTGAAACTGAATGGAATTAATTTTTTTTTTAAATCAATTTCAAAACGTTCTGAGTTCGCATTAGATGTGTAAGGCATTCGAAAATGCTACATAGTTGATGAACTATTTCTCAAGGTTAGTATTCATAATATCCATATATGTTAAAAAAAAACCATCTTCTATTCATCAAAGTGTCGCTATTTTACTACCTCATTTACATCGCTTCATCCAAAAGAACATGTAGATAAATATTTCTGGCTACAAGGAAAATTTACAATGCCATCCAGTACAGCTCATTCAAATTTTAGGTTCACTATTTTTCGAAGTCCGAAAATCAGTCAGTAGCATAACCATAATTTGGATGCGAAATATGTTGGAATTGCTGTGGTTCAAACTGTTGGTTCATATTAAGACGCTATAGATGTCTTCAAGTAGTGTACGAAAAACGCACCGACTTCGAATACGAAAGATAAACAGTAAAATAAAGAGGATAGATTTTTCGGAATAGTTAAATTTAGCTAAGATTTTTAGGATTTTTCATTGCTAAAGCATTCTAATGAGATGCCGAACCAAAAGTAAATTATTGTTGAAATAGAAACTGTTGTGTTTACTTTTGGAAAATTGGTCTAGAATTATTTAATACGACATACGACAACTATATACCAAATACACTGAGGTTTTTTTTTCTTACGCCGAGGATACGTACCGCACAAAAAAACCTCACAAAGAACAAACGCGTAAAAAATGCAAAAATGCAGAAAAATTTCGTTGTTGCTAAATGTTTTCAAATATTCATAACTCATCGAGATCTGGTGTTATTTCGACAAAAATTTGTTTGAAATAAAATCGGCTTTGGAACTTTTTTATAAAATTTTAGATTTCCGAAAACGAATATTTTTTATGCAAAATGTCTTAGAAATGCATGACACTACGAGATCTGATGTGATCTCGAAAAATATTTTTTTAACAGAGTTGTTAACTTAAAAAAAACTCGACATAACACCAAATCTCGACGCTTCATGCATTCCCAAGACAATTTGCATAACAAAGTATTCGTTTTTGGGGACCTAAAAATTTTCTGTGAAAAAAAACAGCGGACCTTCGGAAATCCGCGTAAAAAGGCCACGTGAAAAAATAAATTTGATACATAGATGATTCAAGACAGTAGAATGCTGAAGAACGCCTGAAGTCTTAAAATGTTCGAATCATTTAGTAAAATGCAAAACAGTCAACGAAGAAACATGCAGCAGCAATCAAAGCTTTGATAAAATAAAGAATCATGAAAGGAAAAAAAAAGGTACATTCAAGGTTTGAAGCAGAATGATTACATTTAAATTATTTCAAAGCTGGTAGTATACGACATAGGATTGAATAAAGGAATCACATGCTAAATTTATTATCGTATATAATCAGACTTACAAGTAGATTTACAATTTTCTCTACATACAATCATAAAGACTGTCCCAGAAAGTATGGACGCACTTTGATTTCGCTGTAAATAATTCACAAGTGTTAGATATTCAAATTTTATTCGATATACTGATAATATTAGACTACAACAACAGAATATTATTCTCAACATTTACTATTTAGCCATTGTAGACTAGCTGGCGCACCTTCTTGCGAACGTTCCTCATTAAATTCCGTACAGACTTCTTGGCGATAAGTTTAGACACTTTTTTCCAATCTTTTTCGAACTGTTGAATGGTTTCGGCTGCCGAGACATGATTACTAAGATGTGCCTTCGTTAATGCCCAAAATTCCGCAATTGGTCGAAGTTTTGGGCAATTTGGTGGATTCATGTCTTTTGGGATGTATACCATTCTACCGTTGATTTCGAGTAGTAGCAAGACGCAAGATCTGGCCAGAAGACAACATGATCCTTGTGGCTTCGAATCATGGGTAGAAGTCGTTTTTGTAAACATTCCTTGAGGTATATTTCGCTGTTCATTGAAGCAGTGGTGATGAAGGGTTTCGAAATCTTATCGCAGCTACAAATTGCATGCCAGACCATAACTTTCTTACCAATTTTTTCGACTTTAATTGATGTCTCGGACTGGTTTAACACTTGCTCTTCTCGCACCGTTTAATATTGTGGTCCCGGCAAGGATTTGTAATCGAGTTTCACGTAGGTTTCGCCGTCCATGATTATGCAGTTCAAATTTCCAGCAAAAAATCGTATTGTACAGCTTTCGAACCCTCGGTCTGATCGATGCTTCTTGTTTCGGGCTACGTTTTGGTTGTTTCTGCTTCTTATAGGTTCGAAGATTCAAACGTTCTTCAGCACGAAGAACATTTGACTTCGAAGTGCCGACTTTATTGGCCAAATCCCGAACTGAAACCTCCTTCTTTTGCTCGAACGCCTTCAGTATACGTTTATCCAACTGAGGGTTAGTAGGACTTTTTTCGAAGCGTTTTCGGTTTATCCTCAAACTTCCTGATTGCATTTCGCACGGCTATTTCACTTACTTCTACATTTTTGCTATCTTCCTCAGTGACAGTCCGCGTTCTGTGCACCATTTGAACACAATTTTTCGACGTTGTTCTGCTGAAAGTCCACGCATTTCGAAACAAGCTAAAGAAAACGAATAAACAACTGCACAAGTGGTTAGAGAAGAGTATAAAAAACAGGATGCAGTCATAAAAATTGACAGACTCTGAACCATTGCGAAATGGCAGCGGTTTTTGGTTGCGTTCATACGTTTTAGGACAGTGTTTAGAATGGTATGATGATGTACTATGGTAATAATCAAATCATATATATAATAGGGCTGAAATCTTAACAATTCAAATTTAATTCATATTGCAATAAATAACACATTTAAAAATCATTTCCTTAGCTGCAGATATTATTCAGCTGAATTTTACATCGAACTGGACACAAAATTTAATTTACGTGTTAATAGAAGTAATATTCGTTCAAAATCCATGCTACGGTATGCTTGGAGTTACATCATATGTAAGTTTCATTTTTTTTTTCTAAGTGTGTAGCCAAAAGTTTTATTTCACTTAGAAAACAATTAGATGAAATCAAAAATTATTAAACAATTTAAAATGAGTGAATAAATAGGAATAGAGTTAGGAAGCATGTAGTGCTAATACTCTCAAATAGCGTAATTATCCTACAGTAACCGTTAGCTGCGTCTAACGTATCAACTCTATAGGTCCTGGATGAAACCATAGAAAACACTTAACCTCTTCCTACTCTAAACAAAGGCTATAGCAGAGTAAGCATGTGAAATCCACCACAATCGAAAGGTCATAGACTGGAAACAATTTTCTCAAAGTTTCAACCCTTTAACTACCATATTGACGGAGCTAGGGTGGTTCTATTGATTTTTAGTTTCATTTGATTTTTTAAGCTCCTCCGAAAAATAAAAAAAAGGCATTATGGGAAAGGCTTACAATTTTTTCAAAATGTTTGAAGATGTATTTCTTCCATTGAAAAATACTTAAATATTTTGAAACATATTTCTTTCCTCTTCCAATTTTGCACCACCCTGGATTTTTTAGTGATAAATAAAAATTTTTTGAACATGTTAAAACGGTATGTTTTCATATTTTCAGAAAATGTGGACGACCATAATATTTGATTTTTTCTCAAAAAATAAATAACAGTCGACCATGTGTTCCCATCAAGTTCTGTTAGAAGGAAACGCGTTCTGTTAGAAGGAAGGCTGGTGCTACGATCCTACTGACATTACGAATCCTTCCTGGTCGGGGCTCGAACATACGACAGCTTGTTTTTAAGACGTCCAAAGAAGACTACAAAGAGTGAACCGGAGAAGTTTATTCTGAATGGTTTCGACGCGTTGGATGTCGAGTTAACAATATGAAGCCAAAACGACAGCACCATTTTCAAGAATTGCTCGAATAAGTTCATAATATATAGCTCCTGAATTATCACACATTTAAGATATGTCGTAATTTATGTTGTATTGAGCACTAGGCCATATGCTATGCGGAGAGGACAAGATCTTCCGCACTTTCGAGTAAACGAAACGAGTATTCTGATAGATACTGTAAACATTACGGTACACAAGCTCCACCTGGTAGAGTGATTATTTTTTAAATACATTTATGTTTTGCGCATAATTTATGTTTTGCATAGAAACTGATTCAGGACCACTACCTTTCCAGATAATCAAAATCGTTACGCGTAATCCAACTTTATGGTATTAAATGCAATATAATTTTGTTCATACTTTTTTCAATGCGGCTCTGGTGCGAAAATTCTCAACTAATTTTAATTATAATATCACAAACACAACAAACTCTACGAAGTCAGTACAGTTCTATACTATACTAAATTTATAAGAGTTTTCAAGAAATGTTGATGATTTGGGGCGATCGCTATAAAATAAAATTAAAAAAAAACTATACATATCAGGTTTTATGTACCTATCATTATATCTAGCGATACAAATAATCAAAACATTGATATTAGGTTCGAGTTTCACTCTCCCAAGTTCCTTAGATTTCAGATGACGATAGCTAATTCATGTTAATAATTTAGTAGCTTACCAGCGACTTCTAGAAAAACAGATTTCGATTTGTCTATCCTCCACCAATATATTGAAAAACTGATCGAAAACATCGCTGTCGAAAATTTTCAGTTACCGAAGACTACTTTGTAGATACAATACGAGCTGCTTAGTCAATCAAAGAAACCATCTGAATGAGTCAACATAAATTTCCAACCTTGAGATGAACACTAGCGCCACCAATTGGAGAATTTTCAGATACTGTTTACACTATTTGATCTGTTTTGAACTCCCGAACATTCTTTCCGAAAACATCAGCATAATATATCATCATTATGAATTTTCTATCGTCAAATTGTTAACCCACTAGCGCCATTCAGTGGACAGATTCTCAACTAACATGGTTTTCATAATGTATACCCTGACATTCCTAACAACTTTCCAACAAAAAACCGTTCTATATATTAAAGTTTTTTGATAAGAGCATAATTCTGATAATTAAAATTTGTATTCAAGCACATTAACTGGTTCCGAGTTAAAACATTTGCTGTTTGACAAACTTTGAATTCTCGCGTTCTTCAAAATACTATAATTTGCGAGCTCAAATCGTTTTGTCTGTGTTAAGCAAATAATTTATATCATGCATTTTTTAAAGCTCCCCTGGCGAAGCAGTTCTCCACTAATTGTCTGTCAAACTACACTAAATTGTTGGTCTAAGTATCCAAAAACAAGTTTGCCGAAGATTGTGTGGCTCTATCTGTCGACCGAAGCGAGATAACCGTTCACAGACAACAACGAATACCGGCAAAACCGAATCCGCGTTGTACGAGAACCCGCTGTATTATGCAAAGGTTGAAACTCATTTCCTCCTTTTCGTTACTTTAATTTCTAAGCCTTGCGCTTGAGTTGCATAAACTACTAGAACAAAGCACCATGCGTTTCCTTCTAACAGAACTTGATGGGGACGCATGGTTTTTAGAAAAAATCAAATATTGTGGTCGTCCACATTTTTTAAAAATATGAAAACATACCGCTTCGATATGTCCAAAAAATTGTTATCTATCACTAAAAAATCCAGGGTGGTGCAAAATTGGAAGAAGGAATTATTTTTTAATGGAAGGAATACATCTTCAGAAATTTTGAAAAAAATTGTAAACCATCCCCATAATGCCTTAAACATACATGATTTTTTTCCAAATTATTCGGAGGAGCGGTTTCTTCAAAAATCAAATAAAATAAAAATCAATAGAACCACCCTAGCTTCGTCAATATGGCAGTTAAAGGGTTGAAACTTTGAGAAAATTGTTTCCAGACGGAGAAGAATGAAAAAAAAAGCAAACTAAGAGATTTTTCTTTCATTCTGCCTCCGAATGAATTAGATTACACTAAGCGAACATAATAAGTAACAATTAGATCAATGTTCCAGATGATTACAATAATAGATTGAGAGTGCAATTTTATATATCATATTCTGTGATTTTTTTTTCAAATTGGTAAGATCAATACCAAAAATCTTATTTAAGCGTCGTCTCTCTAAGCAACCAAAAGTTCCACAGTGCCTGGAGAATATTCTCTTTGTTAGAGCTCTAAAATACGCGTATCACTTTTTGGCAACTTGAACTGAACGCATAGAAAAAGTTCTGAGGATACTTTCTCGCTGTTTAAAAACTGTATTAGAAACTGCTTCAAAGTTTGTTCTGTTTGCGTTTGCGTCGGGTGAACATTCAACTATGAGCAATTCCTTAAAAACGGACTCTTCAGAATGCTTTGCATGTTTCTTAAGCCAAATCTTTTTTACGAACTTTTGGTTACTTGGGCTAAATACTAATTGTAAATACCTATATCCTACTCTCCGAATGAACAACTCTAGAAGAGAAACTCTTTAATTAGAGATGAGAAGTATTTCACATTTTCACTTTAATTTTTTGTGATATTTCTTTTCGGGCTAAAGCAAATGTGTGTCAAATTCCGTTGATTGTAGGTTAAGTAATCAGAAAAATAATGGAGAGAAACGTTAACCACTCAGTCGTTTTACAATTCTGATGTACGAGAAGATAAATTCGAACAAATTTTGGGGCGAGACGAAGTTCGACGGGTCAGCTAGTTTCATATAAAAGGAAAAACTTTGCAGCATTCTTACAGTAAATCTTAAAAACCTCACAAAATAAATTTATGCTTGTGAAATTATTCTACTAAATACTCAAACGCTGATAAATTAAAGTACCGCGATATTACAAAAGAAAGTAGAAAATTTTATTTTCTGGTGCACACCAAGAAATTTAAGCTAACCAAATTACACCTGACTGATTCTTGTGGGGCGAAAGATTATAACATTTTTGATAAATTTATTCGATAAGCCATTTTAAAAGTTATTTCATTGAAACGAAAGATCAAAATTCACGCACTTGACGAGAGTAGCAGAAAGTTTTCGATGCCGCAAAGAGGTACGTGTGGCTCAAATGAAATCTCCATATGTAAATATGCAACCGGGCCAACTGCTGCAGAAAGCAATTTTGCGTCTGTTTCCATTTTCCGTTTGAATATCAAACGCATTGAAATTTCCTATCAGTACCGTACCACTTCGAGTCATAGTTTGATCTTCTGAAAGCTTCTCTGTGTAACTGCTGCCTCAAAAGAGTGTAAGAGTGAGCAGTACTTTGAATAACACATTTACGCTAACTAATGTGCTTCTTTTGCACCTTGCCACCGAGTTTGGGAAACTGAACGACACTCTTTTTGGCAAACGAGAAAATCATCGGCTTTAAGTGCATAACACCAAACGACAGATGTTCGGTATGATATATAATGGCGTTTTAATGTTTTATGGAAGTGTGAGATAGTGCTAGCTTGAAGGTTGTATATCTTCCCGGAACGGATCATTGACAACCCCTTCCTCGATGGATACATCCAAGGGGGTTGAAGTTTCTCACACACAAGCGTTTGCATGACATATAAGAGATATGAAATGTAGCCTACAGGTAGTAGATAACGAGGTCGAAAGGTGAATTCTCGGAATAAATCTTGTGCTAGATTTGGATTTATGCATAATGGATTTGTATTAACAAACACTCATGTAAAGGGGCACACTTACACACAAACGCATGTTTTCGGGAGAATTTGAAACACGTTGCTTGGGATGAGTTCGTTACTTACATTATCATGTCTGCTATGCTACGTTAGTTCAATTACTGTGGTGCCTAGTTTCCTAACGGTGATGCCAGTCGAATTTGGCATGCATTAGAAATGATAGTTTACCTACCAAACGATAAAATCAAAGTACTTACATAAATCTGTTGAAATGAAAACAAACATAAATCAATGAAAGAAGGAACTTTACTAAACAAACTTAAGTTCCTTGTGGAACCCGATGGTGCATAATAACCTCTTCGTCACTGATTAATTTCGTGTAGCATTTGGTAACGGGAGGCCCTTGGAATCGGCTCCACCCCAAAGCCAATATTCCTAACCGGAACCCATTTAGACTAATTGCAGCCTCCCGATGATGGTCGAATCGAGAATCTACCGTTGAACTTTCCTGCTTCGATAGACGGCACAAACACTCGACAGCTGCTGCCTCTCGAATGCGGCAAATAACCAAACACTGCATACACACTTTTGCCTAGATGTGGCGTTGGCATCCTAGCTTAAGATGAAGAGTAAGTTTTTTGGCAGCATCAAGATCGTCAATAGGAAATAATTGCCAAAGTTCAACTAGCAACGATTGGAAAACGAGCACCTTTTCAACAATTACGTGACTTTCGACTTCGGGAAAGTGCGCACATACACACAATTGGGCCCGAAATCTTCACGGCTGTTTCACTCCTGGTATGTGCGGCACATAGGAAGGAGATGCGACCAACGCAAGTCATAACTTATTTCCCTCCCAAACAGGACTTGGTTTCATGCCGACCCCGTCAGCCTGTTTGCTTGCAGGCAACGCTACAATATTCACTCAGAATTCGTCTTCCTGCCGACTGCGGTGATTTTCGTTCCTTCTTCTGGTGGAGAAGGTTTCCGAACTGCAAAACTTATAACAGATAATAATTTCTGCACGATCATAAATCCTTCAAGAGAACTTGTTGTTTTCTCAAAGCTGCTTGAAAGATCTGTGTTTGAGTAGCACGCAGAGAAGAACAATTTCTGTTATGGCTGTTTCACTGGCAAACGTCAACGACTTGTTCCTAGTGAGAAATCAATGCGAATATGAGGTTTTATTTTCTTCAACTCTGATTGTTTTGTAAAATCACTTCGCACTTTTATCACAAAGGATTTATTAAAAGCTAACGCGAAACGTTATCCTGAACTGAGCTTAAATCAAACCATGCACGGAACTAGCACAGTGCATTTGCTGTTCTATTCACGTTTTCTAAGACACTGGCTTGATTGGGAACTTATAGCTCTCACATGCTGGGAAATTGCACGGCACTAAGTCCAGAAAATAACCTGCCTGCAGTGAAGGCTTAGAGGATTTTATGGAAAGGAAAGGGCTTACACATTGTTAAAGAAAGATTCGCGTTTGTACATTTGGAAAACTGTTACTTCATTTTTGTTAGTTCATGGTAAGTTCGGCAACTTACTTCTTGGTTTGGTTTATAGTATAAAAAATTGATTTTGAGGATGTGTTTCAGCAGTTTTGTGTTGGACTTCTAGTGGATTGTGGAGACGACAGACGATAGACGACAGACGACAGACGACAGACGACAGACGACAGACGACAGACGACAGACGACAGACGACAGACGACAGACGACAGACGACAGACGACAGACGACAGACGACAGACGACAGACGACAGACGACAGACGACAGACGACAGACGACAGACGACAGACGACAGACGACAGACGACAGACGACAGACGACAGACGACAGACGACAGACGACAGACGACAGACGACAGACGACAGACGACAGACGACAGACGACAGACGACAGACGACAGACGACAGACGACAGACGGCAGACGACAGACGACAGACGTCGTGCGGTTGAAATTCTGCGTTTTCAGAATATCGCGTATTGAAAAAAGGGAGTGAAAATTAAGGTTTTGGACACTTGACTAAGTAAGAAGGGGATTACTATGCGAAAATTGGCGAAGCGATTTGGAAGTCATCATGCCATTGTCAAAACCATCATTAATAAGTTTGGGGAACACTATTCTTTGGATGAGCTACCAGGAAGAGACAGAAAATCCGATTCTTCCAACTCGAAACTGGATCAGAAAGTGGTATCTCTAATCATGAAGAATAAATCAATATCAATACCTGATTTGGCCAAAAAAGCAGGAAAGAGTGTCGGAATGATCCAGCGTATCAAAAGGCGAAATCACCTGAAGACCTACAAGAAGCAGAAAATCTCGAAACAAAGTGTAGAACAGAAGAAGCGAGATGGGGACGGGTATAGCGTGATGGGTAAGTCGATGCCTTTCACGCAGCCCGCCTGGGTTCGATTCCCAACCCTGCACATAGGGTCAGAAAGTTTTTCTGGCCCGAAGAGGCGAATGACATTAATGTTAAAGCCTCTATAATTGAAACAAAAAAAAAAAGAAGAAGCGAGCAACAAAAAAGGCCCGGAAATTGTATTCGCATCTTATGCAGTGTCCGGATGCATGTGTTTTGATGGGCGATGAGACTTATATAAAGGAGAACTCAAAACCCTTCCAGGTCCACAATATTTTACTGTCGTCGTAGAGGAGAATGTGAGTGATGCGGACAGGTCGATTCAAGTGGAGTAATTCGGTCGAAAGGTACTGGTATGGCAAGCAATATGTTCCTGTGGTTTGAAGTCTACTATTTTTTATACTACCGGAACTATAAATGCAGAAATCTATCGATCTGAGTGTCTCCAGAAGAGATTGCTGTTTTGGCCGGATTTAGCGTCGGCTTACTATGCCAATACCACTCTCAATTGGCCTGCGGAAAAGGGTATAAATTTCGTTGAGAAAAATATCAATCAACCAAATTGCCCTCAGCTTCGGCCCATATAACGTTACACGGCAATCATGAAGAGGGTTTTCAAAAAGACTGGTAAGGCAGCTGGGAACATGCAGGAGTTCAAAAAAAAATTGGTCTCAAGCGTCCAAAAAATGCGATAAAACACTTGTCCGGAACTTTATGAAGAGCGTTCGATCAAAAGTTCGAAAATTCGTGAAGGAATAACTTAAAATTCATCCGGTTTTCATTATGCCCAAGTTTAACCTCGTACAATAAAGGATCAATTTTTAGTTTGAATAAAATATCGTTTTTTATCATAATTTGAATGAAAAATTTGTGGATAGCTTATTTTCGATACACTCCTTATTCTGGGTGAATCATTCCAAATAAACCAATCCCCGTTCTGTAAAAAAAACTACTGTTCCTCAACCAGACACGCGTGACTCGAACCGAAAGAAAATCTTTTTAGACCAAACGCAATTCTTATGATTTTCCACCCAGCTAAGAAGTTTATCCAAATGGTTAGCCTTATCAGATATTTCGGCCTTGCATAATATTATTGCAACTTGTGAACGTTGCCATCGTCATATTAAGGGTGACACGAACACTTTCTCTAACATGTTTAATCTTGACTTCACGCATATTATTGATTAAAATATGCCTTTAATTATTATCGTTATTCACAATGGGTATCGATTTTTGCTAAATGCTCGTAACTATTTTCCTATTTTTACATATGAGTTCTAGCGAAAGGTATTTGTTTGCCGGCACCCCAACGTAACTTTTGACAGAAAGCAGATAGCGTCATTTCGACATATGTCATGTGTGTGTAATAGCAGAACGTTCTTTTTGTGCCGAATACCGAAGCAAACAGACGATTGTACTTTTTTCTGCGTTCAAAATAAATTTTAATTGCGTGAAAATCAACACAAAAGTTGTTTCTGGCTTTTGTTATAGTATCATACATTGAAGAGCATCAATCGGAAAGGTTAGTGGATTGAATATTTATGAGGTAAAATCGATCTATTTCGTGATTTAATACCGGATGCTATCAAAATTTTCGCAACCAAAGATTTGCTTTGTCATTTTAAAAATGTCTACCGATTTCGGTTACCGGCGCCCCATTTTTTTCGACAAATCTTGAAAAATTGTCAGTGATACGCAGGCTGCGTGGAAGACCATCCAAATCATCTACCACGAGAGCCAAGGCGAAGTCACCATCAGACAATGAAGACTTTTGTCCAAAGCGCTTCCAAAAAGAAGAAAAAAAATTGTTTTTTCTTTGAAATTTATTTAAATTTTTCCATTTTCAGTAAAATTTCTTGGGGTGCTGGCAGTCACGTACCCAGAGGGGGGGGGGCCAAGGGGCCCGGGCCCCTCCCGAAATCAAAAATAGATATATAATTATTTAGAAGGTCTCAGACAATAATGGAATACAATAACAGTTCCAGTGGAAAAGTTTAAATTGTATGTTAAAAACACTCGTAAAAGGCACACCGAGAATCAGCTACATAGGCAATCTTCAGTAACATTATTTTTTTATCTTTGGTCCCCTCCCGAAACGAAATTCTGGGTACGGGCCTGGGTGCTGGTAACCGAACAGTTAGCTCTGTTGTTAGCTAGGGTATTTAGCTTTCCATTGATGTATAGATGGCCGCATAATGTGCACTAAGTCAGAAATTATGAGCTTAAATTGAAAGGGTACCGGTAACCTAACACTTTCCCTTACTAAGTGCATTAGTAGTTTATGTTGATCATCATATGATCCACAATGGAAAAAATTTTTTAATTATACTTGGTATTATTTTAATTCTACTATCAAATACCTCGCATTTTTTCATGAGAAACAAGTTGCACTACGAACAGTGTCGCATAAATTATGGACTAACCTTTTGATCCAACGAATTTCTCATTTTCTTCAATATTCATTTGGGGAGAATGCGTAGGAAATATAAAACTTTTTAAATAACTAGAATATTATCTACATGGGTTACCAGTTCATTTAGCATTACATCGATGGTAGCAAACGACAGACGGAAGGGGCTAAGTCAGGGGAGTGTGTCGGGTGAGGCAAAATTTCTCAGCTGAGTTCAGAAATGATGTTCCTAACTGTTTTCGCTGTGTGTGAAGGGATGTTGCCGTGCTGAAATATGACTTTCTCATTTCCTGTGGAACATTTTGGTAGTTTTTTGAGCAATGCTTGATCCAATTTTATTATTTGCCGTCGGTAGCGATTAGTATTAATAGTATCCCCTGGTTTGAGATGCTTGTAGCCCAAAACATTTGCAGTTTTGCAGTTGATATCAATAGTTGGCCAGAGTCGACCCTTGTTTCTCTGCGCTTGGGATTCTCCAAATAAGTTTCTCTACTTTTGTTTCGATTTAAAGCAAAAATTGTTCTGTTTCTTGCCGGAAAAGCAAATTTTGCTCAATGTTTTTCACTGTTTGTCATTCAGTTCATGGGGAGCATATTTTTTCTCCTTGTGAATCATTTCCATGACGAGTAGATGATAAGAATTGGCTTGGTAACTATCGATTAACTTTTCCTTTGCGTTCTTTACCTGTCACAATGACATCTCTTCTTTTAAGGAGTAACATACAAAGTTTCGGATCTGAAAGTCCAATTCCTTAAATTGGATATTCTGCAAGTACATATTATCTAAAATAGCTTTGGGAAATTTCACCCGGAACGGAGTGCTAGATTTCAAAGGACATCAGTTCGACGCGCTTGTTCATCCATAGACATACCTTATGATCAAAACAGAACCGGAAATTTTATTTTTAGATTCCCGCGCTTGTCCAATCGGTAAACTTTTATTCTCTTAACGTTGGCAACACTTTTATACACATTCTGTCAAATTTCGACGTATATCGTACGATTAGTTTTTGTTTGGCGTCTGTACAAAGAAGTTGAAAAATTTTCGTATGGCGATTTTTATAATGGATGGTTTCGGCTCGCCTTCGAAACGCTATTTGGTCGATTGTTGTGCGGTGTCGACTTCATATTCATAGAGCCACACCTCATCACCAGTTATGATGCATTCGATGAATGTGGGGTCACTATCTGCGTTGGAAATCATCTCTTTGGTCACATCAACACGACGCTGTTTTTGAATGAAATTCAGCTTTTTTGGCACCAGCCGATAAGCGACGCGTTTCAAACCCAAAACATCAGTTAAAATGTGTTCGGCTGATCCATAAGAGATGCCCAACAACACAGCAATCTCTCTAATCGGTACAGAACGATTTTGCAACACGATTTGCTTCGCTGATTCAATGTTTTCTTCAGTAACAGATGTTGTTGGGCGGCCAGGGATCTCATCATGATCCAAGCTTGTACGACCACCTTTGAAGCGTTTATACCACTCGTATGCCTGTGTTTTTCCTAGACACGATTCACCAAAGGCCTTTTCTAACATTTTCAACGTTTCGGAACACTTAAATCCATTTGCAACAGAAAATTTCATGCACGCACGTTGTTCTAAATTTTCATCCATTATAAAAATCGCCACACGAAAATTTTTCAACTTCTTTGTAAAGACGCCAAACAAAAACTAATCGTACGATATGCGTCAAAATTTGACAGAATGTGTATAAAAGTGTTGCCAACGTTGAGAGAATAAAAGTTTACCGTTTGGACAAGCGCGGGAATTTTAAAATGAAAATACCGGTTCTTTTTTGATCATAAGGTATGACGAACGAAACTTTAAACGCTATTATCTTGAAGTAAGGTTTTTCGAAAAGTGCCGTTGTGGTGAACGATTTTCAACCGAGTTTCATAAATGAAGCAATAGTTTCCACAATGAACTAACTTCTGTTTGTAGAGACGTCTCTTGAGAAAATGCCACATTATTAGGTACCATACCTGGTAGTTTGAGCGTGTGTATAGCGTTCCAGTGTAGTATAAAAAGTGTCAAAAATTTCGTGATGAGAACAAAAACCATTTTCTCTAGTAAAACTGATTGCGTTGAGTTATTTTGTGATGCAAACAAACCAATTCTCTTGAATCAATTTGGCATTGGTGTTTATTTTTTCTACTCAATCACTGTGTAGGATATATGAATTATATGCGGTTTTCTCTGCATTAATAGAAATTTATTGTTTTATTTGTTTATCAACTACAACTGCTCGGCAGGTGCTGCAATGCAACTGGCACCCAGCTCGGGGGAATTCAGTATACTACCCTTGAACCGTCGACTCTGACTAAATAACGCCACATCGCTATCGAATAAATGTAATCTTCTGAACATAGGGAGATAGGGAGCGTTTTAGGGTTCATTTCGACACCCCCTACATCGCAAATTGACTAGGAAACAATGTTACCTTGCAGGAAAGTTGCGTCAATTTGGACTTTATTCAGCAAGCTTTTACGTACTGGTAGCGGAAATCAGCGCTATATTTTAGCGCATTTTATGAAGGCAATTATCATATCCTTTGTCATCATTTCGCACGATTTTACCTTCTGTTCCTTCGGTTTTCTCGTTAAAGCGACATCGGCAGTCCCGAGTAGAGCTACAAGAAAACCTGATGCCCATAATCAGTGTTAAAATGCTGCTTCTTTGGCTGCTTTTGTCATCGAGACCAACCAGTAAATGTTTTAGTTTAAACAACTGAGAAAAACGCAGTTTTCTGCAGTGAAACTTTTTCGGTTACGAGATTTTGGTTGAGTATGTGGGATCATGTCCAGTTAGATGATTCAATCCAAAAAAATCATTTGTACAAAGTCAAAAGGAGCAAACCTGCTGAATCGATTTACTGATGTTGACTACCATTTAAAAATGTTGATTGTTTTGCACTTATTTGTAGAGTTTTCAAAATATCTAGAGTCTACTATTACGACGCAGTGACATAAACTTCTAGTAACATTTGTTTACGATTATATTCACTATTTTTTCCACAAACAAACAAATTGGGAAATCTGATCCTGTGCAGCAAAACAAAACACACTCTTGCCTTATCTTCGGGTGAGCCCAGGAGTTTAGATTAATATCTACAACCACTGTTCGGAGAACGTCCTTGGTTTGGAAGCGAGGATTGTGTTTGCTCTGTGGAAAACTGCCAACGCTTGTTGATTTCTCAGTAGCTCAGCCTGTCAAACGTTCGTGTGCTGATTCGCCATAAAAACAACCTGTTTTTTTACATTCATATGGGTGCGGATGAAGAAGCAGCAGAAATCATGGTGGTAAACAACAACACGTGTTTGGATTAAAAGTTTCGCGAAATAGGGTTGATGTTACACACGGTATTACAGACTGTTTGAACATTGCGGGATCGAAACAATAGGCTAAAGTGCACAATCGAGACGGTGGCAATTTCGAAGAAATCACGAAACTAAAAGTCTTTTCTTGGATTTAATTACCTCAAACTATTCTATTAAACCATACATTATGCAACATATGTCACATTCAAAGATTGAAAATGGCAGAGGATTAGTCAACGCTTTCGAATCAGAAGTGAAATATGCATACATGTTCGAGTATCACTCTGGCCGCACTTGCTTTCGATACCGACCGCATTGTGCCGTCTGCCACTACCACCGAATGCAAATATATGTCTAGCGGTTACGTAAATAAATTATAAACTCATTTTCACTCTTCCCATGTTTCCGTTTTCCAACCGCAGCCACCAGTGCAACCTGTGCTGCTGACTTTCACAGTAATTGAGCAATAAAGTGCGCCTGGTTCTTATACTACTGTGCCACTCAGCAGAAGAAGAGCAGTGCCAACTTTTAGCGACTAATGCTGTGCATTGCCATTTAGCACCACTTAGCATGGGGCCGGCTGGAGTTACTCAAAATGCACCCAATCCGGCATAATTCTGTGTCCCACGCGTTGCCATCGGGCCATAAACTTCGCCGATTCCCATACACACCACAGCAGACGATTCCGTACCAATCCGAAAGTGTACCGTCTCTCATTTGCCGCAGCAGCCAAAGTAACCAGTGCCATGAATCAAACGGATTAAATTTTCTCCTCCGGCAAATGGCCATTCGTGTGACTGCTCGGTCTGAACAGGGTTTACGGTAAGACTACCACAGCAGAACCGCAAAATTATTGATTCAGTTATGATTTAGTGCATTAATGATGGTAGGGTGGTGTGCTGGACACTTTATAGCATTCTATTCCCGGACACATGCGAGCAGTCCTTGTTTTTCTTTTCATTTAAAGTTGCATGAGTTACCAGTACAGTTGGACACTTATGTACATGAACGTTATTCACTGAAATCAAAGATCTCATATTAACAAGATATCCAGCTCATCCCGAACAAATCTTTGGGAACATCCTTTTTTGAGAGCATGACGAGTTGGCATCGAATCTCGTACAAAGAAATAGAGGAGATAAATGTCAAATACTTGCGCACCAACATGATATGTTGAATGTGATGCCGTGCGATGGCGTTGCTGAACTGAAGATTGATTTCGCTCCCAGCTGATAAGGTCCGCTGTAATGGATCACATATGATAATTTGAAATTTTAGTATTTTCATTCAATGAACTTTGATTAGTGAAAGCAATAAAAAACAGAAACAGTAAGAATTTTTATTCTCAAGACTAGCAACAGTTATTTAAGTCTAACTCATATTAACAATGTTCATATTAATGGTATAAATAAGTAGCCGTTTTTTAAATTTACAAAATATAGTTACAAAAATTCAAAATTCAAAGTATTGTCCATCACTAGCCACTACTTTTTCTAATCTTCCTGGCTATTCTCGGATACCGCTTTCAGAAATTCAACTGGTTTAACCTCACTCCTCAAATTGATTCATGTTTTGACTTCATCAAAATTGGAGAAGTGCTGGTCAGCCAGGCCAAGCTGCATCAACCCGAACAAATAGTAATCGGAAGGAGTAAACTGCTTCAACCGACATTTAGGATCCCATTCGAGCGATTCTAAATGTCGGTTGCAGCAGTTTATAACACACCACATCCAGCTGATCCCACCATATAGGGGGACTGGTTGGTCGAAGGGGCAGGTTTGCCGAGGGGTTTCTTTGAAAAGTCCATAATGCGCAGTGGCGACATCTACAATGCCATGTACCGACGTAATTTTAGGTGTTTTTGTGTTGTCGTTTGTACAGGAGTACGTTTGTACGTTTTTCGGCACTGGTGAGTGAATTTCTATTTTTGTACAGTAATAACACATGGGCTGAAAAGTCCCGGGCCTAACACATAGATGGCGCGAATTTTATTACAGTCATCTTTCAGCCTTCAGTTAATACTAACCATCAAAAGAAAGCTGTTGAAATTTCACCGTTCAAGCAAAGTGTTATGGAGACTCTTTTCCATCAGAAACAAAAAAAAAACGTTGGTTTACTGACTTCAAACCTGGTCGGAGAGTCACCGATGATACAGAACGCCGTGGAGGTCAAAATGAGGCGATAACACCAGAAAACATAAAATAATCCACAAAATCGTTTTGAAAGATCGAAAAGTGAAGTTGCGTCAGTTAGATATCAAAAGAGTTTGTTGGCTTTATATCGCATATTTTTTTATTCAATATTATAATATAATTTTTAGGCACACTGCTTAAGCTCTAAGATGCCAAGGGTATTTACTAATCTTAATTACGACTAACTTAAAACTAGAATAGTATCATTATGTAATGTAGTATCGGGGTAGTGGATTCTCGACAATTCAGCTTTCAGCAGGCGAGGTGAATTGAATATTGGATGAGGGTCTTCCAAATGGCGAATATCCATGTTGGCCGCATCCTTCGGTCCGTGTGGGTCCGCGGGAAACACCCCCAGGCTACGAAGGCCCGGCGGGTGGCCCGCATGCTGGTTTTCGACTGGAGCGATCTAACGTGGACGATGATGGTGATGTTGCGGAAGAGAATGAAAAATAAGTAAATATTGTGGAAACGGGGTAAAAAGGGGATGTGGGAACAAAATGTCTGAAAACAATAGAGATCTAATTAGTTGCCATCGAGATGGTGAAGAGACAGGGAAGGGGGAACGAAAAGGTTATATCGCATTATCATTTGAGTTTGATAAAGCTCTGTGGTGCCGCGTTTGCTCACTGTTGACCAAAAACGAGAACGTGTTGATGATTCTGAGCAGTGTTTGGCAGTGTTTGTTGTTTAAACGTAACAAGCCGGAATTTTCGCGTCGATATGTGTCAATGGATAAAACATGGATTCATCACTTCACTTCGGTATCAAAACGATTGTCATCTGAGTGGACAGCATTTGGTGAACCTCGTCTAAAGCGCCCGAAAGCACAACAATCGACTGGAAAGGTAATAGCCTCGGTATTTTAGGTTGTGCGTGGTGTAATATTTATCGACTACCTTGAGAGAGGAAATATCATTAACAGTGAATCTTAAGAATCATGATTTGCGGTGTCGAGAAAAACACGTTTAAAGTTTATTGTCTTTAAAATCGAAGTAAACAATTTATTACTCAAGAGAGCTCGTAGGCTCTAATATTCTCAGAAAGCCATATATTTTCTTTTGAATTTTGTTATAATGAAACTTCTTGAGAATGTTTTGTCAAGTTTTTAAGTCAATCGAAGCAGAAATCTTGGGCCTGTGTGCGCAGCTCTTATTTCTTCGTAGTATGAGATCGGCAAATATAAAAGCCCATAACATCAAAATTTCACACAGCCCATAGGCTTCAAAATTTCGCATAATATTCTTGAAATATTTTACTATCAGAATATAGAAAAAAAAGGTTTTTCAAAAGTGTTAGACTCTACCCGCCTCTTAAGTTTTACGATAATCCCAAAAAAATCACTATAGAACAATTTTAAGTATATCTAAAACAATTGTGCAGCAATTCACCAACTTGCGTTGCACTAGTAGTTATAGAAGCTCTGCCAAAATGTTATGTAAAAACGATGTAACTGAAACAATTGTTCAACTTATCAAAAATTTTCCAAATGGCTGTCATAATTGTATCGGACTCAATATATGCCGAAATGGCCGTATATCTCTTTTTTTTTAATTCAATAGTAACATATTTGTAGGCACACTGCTTAAGCTCTTAGATGCCAAGGGCATTTTCTTATTTTATTTAATAACTAACTTAAAACTAGGGTATTATCATTAGGGTAGTGGCGAATTCCGGTCGCAGTGGTCGATTCTGGCAGATTCAGTCTGCAGTTGGCGATCGGCAATGGTCGGTGGATTAAATATGACATTAGTGTCTTCCAGATGACGATTATACTTTTCAATGGGTCCGCGGGAAACACCCCCAGGTCACAGAGACCCAGCGGGTGGCCCGCATGTTGGTCATCGACTGAAGCAGTTTCCCGTGGGCGATGATTTTGCCTAAGAGAATGAAAGAAGTATAGAGAAGTAATTTTGTGGAAAACGGGGTGAAAAAGGGGGTATGAGAACGAATGACTAAAAACGATAAAGATCTAATTAGTTGACATCGAGATGGTGGAGAAACGGAGAAAGGGGGAACGAAGAAGTTAGAGACAGCAAAAAGATCTTGTTATTACCGTATATCTCTTGTGAAGAGAAAAATAGTGAAATTATGCTCTCCGCAAGGCAAAAACTGATAAGCCAAATTGAAAATCTCGCAGTAAAAACTATTTTGCTGCCGAGTCCGCATTGTTTTGACTGCCTCGTGGAATTTGAGGTCAGTGTGTGCAGTTTTCTTCATTTTTAGAAAAACAATTCGAAACTTGCAAATAAGTTGTACCAGATTTATCTGCTTGAAATGAACGTAAAACTTGTCGACATGAGAATATTATCATAAAAGTTTCAGAAATACAGCATTACATACGCGATGAAAACAAAAATCAATCAAACAATTTGTATTCGGTTTTCATCTCGCGAAAAAAATGAACAGACCTGACATCACTTTTCAAAGATATTGAACGAAAAGCTACGTTCATCATAGTTACTCTCATGGTTATATATTACCGCTTGAGCAACTTGTTCTTGCAACTAAAGCACATGGGCTCACCAATATAATACCAACAGTGCGTATCACAAATGTCGGGTTCACTAAGATGAATGAATAAACTGTATTGTTGTTTAAGTAAAAGCAAAGCCTTGGTATTACATTCCTGTAGTGGAATTTGACCTTCTG
This sequence comes from Malaya genurostris, assembly GCF_030247185.1. Classification (NCBI taxonomy): domain Eukaryota; kingdom Metazoa; phylum Arthropoda; class Insecta; order Diptera; family Culicidae; genus Malaya; species Malaya genurostris. Next base: position 301,523,957 of record NC_080571.1, on the reverse strand, counting down.
TTTCAACAGACTTCGCAGCCGATTCATAGTGTACAGAACCATTGCATGGCTAGTGCTACGGTTCTACTGATACTACGAATCCTTCCAGGTCGGGGCTCGAACATACGACAACTGGTTTGTAAGACCAGCGCCCTATGCATTGAACCGCCAACCCGGGACGTTGTTTAAGTAAACTAGTTTGATAAAAATAAAAACAAAAATTGCTCTTTTCAATATTTACATGTTTATATTGCCTTTTATTTAGGTAAAATAAATCATTACGTTGGGTGAACCATTTTCTTTTCAACACATTGTTACCCTCGATGCCATATTGGAAAATATTGAAGAAAAATTCATTTCAAGATTTTTCAGATTAATTGAAACACCAATATGATTAAAATCGTCTGAAAAGGTGTAAGAATGTTTGATAACTTTCTTATACATATTATAAACACTCTCCTGATCATATTCATTGCAATGAAAAGAGTAGATTGATATTTTCATAGAAATTGATGTGCAATCATCAAAACACGTACATTCAAGGGCGCTTGAAAATTTCTGGTGTACGAAGACATTTTTCACCATAAAAATGCAGTTCGTTGTCGATTTTCTATTTACTAAAATATAACAGATCAATTCTACAATATGTAGTATTGCCATTTATTTGTGTGCAGAATATTTTTAAAGCTCCATGTTTGTGTTACGGGCAGTTGTATTGAAAATTAAATGTGAAACTTATTCATTAGAAATTATGTTTGCTATGTTTTTGTAAACATCAATTCAATTCTTGTTAACATTACGTAGTAGAGTGTTGTTCCATGAGTTTCACAATTGTTTTTTCGCTGATTTAATTGCTGCATTTGTAATGGGATTGATGCATGAGTTTTTGTATCAGTTGCACAATCGTTGTTGATAAATATTCGTAATAACGGATAAATTTGAAGATATGTTGGACTTAGTACAATAGTAATGTGAACTAATTTGATAAATTGCAAATATGTAGAAAAATACAGGACAGTAACTTAACGTGCTACTTGGATATTATATAGCGTTATTGGAGCGTTTGAAGGTTGAAATTGCAAAGAAACGTCCGCATATGGCAAAGAAAAAAGTTTTGTTTCATCAAGACAACGCACCGTGTCACAAGTAAATCAAAATAATGGCAAAATTACATGAGTTGAACTTCGAATTGCTCCCACATCCACCGTACTCGTCAGATTTGGCTCCCAGCGACTACTGACTGTTTGCAGGCCTGAAAAAAATGCTCGCCGGTAAGAAATTTAGCACGAATGAAGAGATTATCTCTGAAACTGAGGTTTTTTTGAGTCAGAGATTAATTGTTCTGCAAAAGTGGTTACGTTGTTGAATAAAGTGTGATGAATTTTGAACCAAAATAATCGAGTTCTCTTTGTTAGGCCCGGGACTTTTCAACCCATGTGTTACCTGTAACGCGAATCAATGTATATCCGATTTTCAAAAACGTGGAATCGTTGTTGATAAAGAGAGGACTGGGTTGTGAACCGGGGTTTGTTTTTGATCTGCAACTTTTTATAGAATTTGAAAGCTGAACATAACGCGCAACTTTGATCTACTTACTTTTCTTTGGGGCGCCTTTTCAAAATTTACCGTGTACAAGAATGGGTGGAACTTAGTCACGAATATCTTTTCAGTGCTTGAATGCAGTAGGCTTACGATACTTTTTTCGCCAGTAAAGCAGGTACTAACTCTTAAGGCTTATAAACCATGAATATTTTCATTTGACTAATTTTGGGACGACACATTTGTGCATGATATTTAAGGTTAATTTTGGTTATTCAATTTCCAATTAAAATGCACTTGTAATTGATTTTCTCGCATATAGCGAAATTGTTCATTCTTTGTTACACATCAAAATCTTTAGTGTGATGATAATACTTCACCAAGCTGATTATTGTGTTATTGTATCATTTTATGAAAGAACTGAATAACATTCATACAAGATCCATTTTATATGGAATAAATAGTTAGTAGTAAATAGTTAACAAACCAGTTCTGGTTAACTATTCAATAAAAACATTTAGTTTTTTTTAGTAAATATCATATCAGTTTATAAGCGAATAATATTTTACCATTTCTAATGAATTTTTGAAAGAATCATGGATACTTTTTGTCCACGCTTGGCGGTATCAATAATTTATATATCCCGGTGAAAGACCGTAACTAGGTTAATGTCGGGTATAAATAAACCAATGTTAATAATTAGTAATAATAATTTATATTTTAGAATTCCTAAATTTGGTTTGTGGGTATTCTGTCAATTCTCTATACATTTTGTATTTTCGAGACCGGTTTGACAAGCAAGTTATTGAAATTAATGTCATAATATTTGTCAATTTAAATTTTGAAATAATTTTATTTTATTTAAAAGGTTTTTTATTTATTCAGGCCTATTTGCGTACAAGCTTTACGTGACCGATTGAGCCGATTTTTTAAATAATTTTTTTTGAGTTGGATCTCGTTGTCACCCTTTTTCTAGGGGGAGAGGAGCTTCCATTTCCCTCCTGCGATGATTGAGGGGCACTTCGTTCGTGGTTCGTCTCGTCAACCATTGCCGCATCGATGGTATTGTTGTCGATTTCCGTCTTCTTTTCGTTGCTAGTTGCTGTAGATGTACCTTGTTGTACATCGGTTGCAATTGCTGGTTGGTTGGAGGGTAAGCTGTTAACTGCGGCTGGTGTACTTTGTTCTATAGGGGATGGTGATGGATTCGTTGAAGGGGATGCTTCATTGTTGTTGGTGGCTGTCACAGGTGTACTGGGGTTGCTTGGGGTTTGTGTGAAGGAAGCACCGCTGTCCTTTGGTATAGTTGTCTCCTTGTCCAGTTTATCACATGGCTTACCGTAGTGAACAGCTTTTTGGCAATATTGACATTGACATATTGATTGTCATAGGTAACAAGTGATTTGCACGGAATTATTGTATCTTGACCGAAAATCATATAAGAAGGTATAGGCCTCTTCAAGCGCATGCGTAATAAACGTACGCCATTTAGAATACCGGGGAAAAAATTCTTCCACTTTTCTTTTTCGATAGAGAGAATCTCTCCGTATTGGGACATAGTTTTGCGAATATAAGATTCGGTGACGTTTGAGGGAAGATCATGCACACGCACTTCTATAGCACTATCATTCATATATACTGGAATGTAGTACTTAATGTTCTCGTGCTCCACATAATGCACATTGTTATTGTCTTTTGCGAATTGAATTGCATCCAACTCTTTATAAAACTGTATGTAAACAACATTATTCGTCTTATTGCATTGAAGTAAATGCACACGTTTAATGTCAAGATGCATTTGCTCCTTAAGCAAACCTTCAAGTTCTCGTATCGAAGGTCGAATTTTGAACTGCCTGAAGTCAACAACAATTGTATTCTTTCGTGTCGGCGGTAGCTTTTGTTTGTTTGGTTCACTCATTTCGTGCTCGTTCTATTGTTCACTACACAATACTGTACTTGGTTTCTTCTGTCCCGAACGTAAGCGGTTTTGTTTTATCGACTGACTTGGATGAAATGTGAAAGCGAACTGAAATTATTGTTGTCTAGGAACGATTTGTTCTGGATTTTTCAACTTGTGAATGAATTTGAACATTGCAATTTTAATATAATCGGTCTTGTGACCTATACAACTTCGTAATGTTTTGCTTTAGTCTGTTCCGCTCTGTAATTGTATCGTTACAATTATGCAAGTAACGCATTGAATGCTTGCAAAACTCACACAATTGACTAGTACGTACGTAGTCACTAATCATATTCGAAAGTATGGATAAAGCATGTCAGTTTTATTCGTATTCACATCATCCAGTTATGTTTGAAATTACCTTCTCGAATTTTTAATTTAGACAGATTCGAAATTAAATAAACTTCTTCGATTTTCGGAAGACGTGATTTTTGCCTGTTTTAAGAAAGTGACTGGGTTGTGAATCACCGGTAAAATCCGGAACACATCTTAATATTAATCTGCCTCTGGTAGTGATAGGCAGACTATCAAACAGCCTTCAGAGGGTCTGTCGCTGACGATAGCTAGGCAAAGACTTACACAGCAGAGAAGGCAACAAGCGAGTATAAATATATTCTCATACTCAGTGTTTGAGCGTAAAATAGGTATATAGCGAGAAGACTAGAATGTTGTTGTCTGATGAACAGAGAAGATGTTTGGATATGATGTACCGGTCGTGAGGCGGCTGGAATTTAGATCATTGTTTGATGTACGTTTACCAACTAGGTGCTGTTGTAGAGCTGTGTCTACCACAGCTCAGGGTGGCAAAAATAGGAAAACGCGTATGCACGGATTCCATAAAAACGCAGGTTTGAGTCCTGCCTCTGAGCGTATCTTTTTCCAAAAATTCAACTTTGCTGTAAGTTTGTCATTCATTGGGCTCCTTCAAAAAATGTTTCCACTCAGGCATTGGAAAATTTATAATTGTTTGGAAAGCGAAAAAAGCATTTATTTACAGGATACTCGATTTTGGGAATTTATTTTGGAGGTTCCTTTTCGAATATTTTAGGAAACTGCATCTGATGGTTCTGAAAATGTTATTTTTTTCGCCTTAGGACGATTGGCTGGTGGTGACTGTGTCTTTAATGGCATCCAACAACGCATTGAAATTCATGGTTACGGAGGTTGCTTGTGAGATTGGCATGACTAAAAAATAAAATAAATTAACATTAAAGTGTGCAATTCCGCCATTGGCACGCCACCCAACATACAGCCAAATGTTCCACATACGACTTACCTCCACAGCAATTTACTAGCGTATGAATCAGCACTGGTACTAGAAACGACCGAAGCAATGCAACGAATGCAATCTAGACGCCCACTCTTTCAAGCGGTATGTTGTCACTCACACAACCTCACGTTCGTATCCGAAATATTTTGCTCCTTAAAAGGTTATTGCACTGTGCCATCAAATCCCATCACCCCGTCTAACAACGTGAATTGTGGGCTAATATCCCAAATTAAGTTCCGTACACCACCCACGGTATAAGTCGTGGTAATCTTCCCAACAAACTTTGACTGCAGTGCTGTCTCCATTAGAATACTGCAACGCGCGAGGGCTAACTCTGACGTTTCCGATGGAAATGTGTTTACGTTCCTTGTGGTGCGGAGCTTGCTACGTCGGTACAACTGCAGGCACATCACATCATAGCCTTATGATTATCGTAGCGAAGTCATAAATCATTCACTAATTATTACGCTGCTGTAACAGTCGACCAAAGGAGATAAGCTAAAATTGGCATTATCTTTGCTATGGTGGGTGGAAACTGCTCCATCGGTGCATCGCCTCCTCTCGCTGACGGCAACGATTGCTACGTGACGAGCGACCAAACTTGACGATTTTGAACGCCAAAGGAAATATTAATGAAACTGTAATGTACTTTTGCGTAATATCAATCAATATCATCTACCATGGCTTGTGATTCGAATGTTTTGGACCATCGAGCTGTTGATATATCCTCCTACCGTCCGGATTCGTGATTAGCAATTGTGCAGATGAACTCGGATAGCAATGTCTTCGAACATCTGACATGATTGCTCACTCCCTCTTGTGGCAACTTTCTTAATTGTTTTGGAAGTTTCAATCCAATTCCGGTTCTACCTGACATAGTGTAAAACCACGCCCATTCTGTCGTAGACGATGGATTTAGCTACGAATTTATTGCCATTTTGGGATCTTTGATTTGTTTGGGGATGATGTGACACGGTTGTAACATTAACATCCCTCGTTGCTACGGCTTGTCCGATAGCTTTGATTATGGTCGTTTCCTTCATCTAGACATGACAGGAACGATGTCTGGACGATTTAAGACTTTAGATAATTGAATCGAGAGTGCAGTGCAGACTGATCGAAAGTTAGTTGGAGTTCGATATCTCAGAGGATACGGAAAGTTTTACATAGATAAAAATATTTTGTGAATTTGCAACATTACAAAACTAAGCTGTTTGTAAATATACAGTCTTGTTCCAGTGTTGGTGATTGCCGAAAATTTGACAGAAGCTGCTCGATATTTATCTATATTGTATACAACATTTTCAATCCGGTAGAAGATGCTACAAGAACTCGAGTCTCTCAATGCATGAACCGCGAGAGAATATTTCTACATTTCTTCGCTCCACTTCAAACACTGATTATTTCACGGTCCTTAAAAAAAATACAGTCTAATAATGATCGTTGCTGTGTGGAATTTCCCAAGAGAGAATCACAAGTTGACAATTATCGCAGAAAATCGAATCGATGATTCGACTTGATGATTCTCATACTAGGTTGCAATATTTCAAACCATTCAGCATTCACATACATTTTCATAGACACAACTTATACAAAGGTTATACGCACATAGTTAGATTAAGTGGCAATAATAAGCGAGCGTTTGTTGCTTCAGGGAGAATCCCTACAGCAGCAAGCTAATTTTTGATTCTCAGACAGGTCATCGAGAGAAATTTGCTCTCTCACTGGTGTCTATTCTATGTTAAATGAACCATGCCGGGTTTTTGTTGCTGCGATGATATCCGTCTCTCTTTGATGGCACTGATTGATTCGTGTGAAGAGTTGCTAGTGAGCGTTTTTTGATACGATAAAAGCCATCCTTGGTCTTGTTCAATGAAAAACTAGATGAATCATAATGTAATTTTACATCAATCATGGTTTTAAATCAGATTTTCGTTTCAACTGATGTCTATTTCATAGTACTATCGGTTTACATGTCGTCTAAGGTTCATCTTTTTTTCTGTATTATTATTATTATTATTATTATTATTATTATTATTATTATTAGTATTATTATTATTATTATTATTATTATTATTATTATTATTATTATTATTATTATTATTATTATTATTATTATTATTATTATTATTATTATTATTATTATTATTATTATTATTATTATTATTATTATTATTATTATTATTATTATTATTATTATTATTATTATTATTATTATTATTATTATTATTATTATTATTATTATTATTATTATTATTATTATTATTATTATTATTATTATTATTATTATTATTAGAAGAGCGTAACTTACACTGCGACATTAACTGTTATATTGTATCATAGCATATTATTTAACATATTATCGTCTTACACTATTCTATGTTATTATATACTATGTTGTATGGTATTATACTGCATTGCATTATATCATATTATATTGTATTCTATTATATTATATTACATTTTATTATATTATATTGTATTCTAGTATATTATGTTATATTGTATTGCATTATGTTGTATTATATTATATTATATTTTATTATAGGCTTTATTATGAGTAGTACTACGTACCTCTGCGCAAAATATAAATTTGTTTTCCTTATAAGTTATCATTTTTAAAGTAAATTTTCACTAAATATCAAGGTCGTCACAAGGTGAGCTTGGTCCTCACTGGTTCCTGTTTCATGCCTACACGTGTATCTGTGGTGACAATTGGTCGATGGAATGCGTTGATGGCTGAATGAGAGGATGAGAAATGACATATAAATTGAAGTAATATAATATCAAAGCACATCGCAACATATCATTTTATTCATTCTATTATTTATTATATAATTCATTGTACTATATTATGTTGTTTTTTATTATTATTTTCATTATTATATTTATTGTTATTATTATTAATTTGTCATCAATAACAATAACATATATTATTTTTATAGATGTGGATATTATTGTTATTAGAAGAGAAGTATTCTACTTCCTGCAGTATTGCGAAGATAGAAGAGCATAACTGACACTCTACATTAACTGTTATTTTATATATTGATTTATAATATATTATATTGTATGACATTGTATTATATTATATTAAATTAAAATATATTATACTATATTATGTTATATTATATTATTTTGTAGTACTTAAGTATTATTATTATTATTATTATTATTAGTATAATTATTATTATTATTATTATTATTTTTATTACTATTATTATTATTAGTATTTCTATTGTTTCTATTAGTATTATTTTTATGATTATTATTATTATTATTATTACTATTGTTACCATTATTATAATGTTTATCATTATCAGCTACATTTTCATTTCCATACTACACATTTCACTTTACACATATATTATTAAATTGTATCATATTATATTACGTCATATTTTGTGGTATTATATTATATTACATTGTACTATATTATACTATATTATGGTACAATGTTTGGTATTGTTTTATATAGTATTGTAATGCATTTTTTTTAATACACAATTATAAGTGTATTATATTGCATTGTGATGTATTACATTTTTATACATACGATTTTGCACCGTTTTATACTATATTGTGTTTTATTGTATTATACTGCCGGAAATTATATTAAAGTGTATTATGTTACATTATATAATACTATACTCAAGTACATTGTAACGGACGAGGGATGGGAGTGCATCAGGGTATCTTACAAGTGAATGACTGGATGAAGGAGTGGAATGTCAACCCGATTCACAGGGGAAAGCTGTGTGTTTTCCCCAGAAGGTCTGAAATGAGTAAGACGCACCCTTCTAACAAACAAACCATCAGGCAGGTTTAAGCTGGTACAGCGAATTCTTTTATTATATGGCCGGATGTTATTGCTGGAAGGCGGCGGGTCCTCAAAGCCCATTTTGGCCTTCTTAACAGCAGTAATATGAAAGTTATCTGATAATCAAATTCGGATCTACTGTAAGTCTACCTGCATCCACTGGTAATGCCTTGAACTGATGGTGGCTTCACACATACATATATACATACATACATAAGGGCTTTCATTTGAATATAAGTTTGTGAAAATTAGTTTAGCCATCTTTGAGAAAAGTTGGTGCGTTTATTTTCACAATTTGTTGGTGATTTTACCTCATAACACCGGATCCGGAAGTCGGATCCGAATAATATTCATTAATTTTGTATAGGACTACAAGACCTTGCATTAGAACATAAGTTTGTGAAAATCGGTTCAGCCATCTCCGAGAAAACATACACATACAGATATTTTGTGTACTCGACGAACTGAGTCGGATGGTATAAGACACTCGGCCCTCCGGACCACGGGTCAAAAGTCGGTTTTTACAGTGATTGCATAACCTTTCTCTATGAGAAAGGCAAAAAAATGGCTATAAGAGGTGCGGACGAAGTGAGCTCACCACCATCGGTAGCTGGGAATTGCCAGAAAGATGGGAAAAAGAAGTGGCTAGCGATGGACAATACTTTGAGTAAACATTTGAGTTGTTTCGATACAATTTCAAATTTAAAAAGCTAACTCGTTCACTAATTTATAAGTAACTTTCAGCGACTGGTGCCATTATACGATATTGATTCATTCTCATTACTGTCGAATGAATGAAGCGAATGTAGTTTAATGAATGAATTATCCCTGTCGTGTATTTACCGGCCCATTCAATTAATACGGTGCGCTTCCTTTCAAATTCTCTTCATTTACTTAATTCACTGCCAATAAATCCAATCCAATTACCTCGTCCAAATCCCGGATGTGTACTTCACTTCATCGACCGGTGGCAGTGGCTGTCACCGGTTCAGTATCTTTCGTCAATTAAAATTCAATTTAATCCTGTTTGCCCATACATATTGGATTTGCTCTGCATCGGTAGATAATTGAATTACAGTGCGTGATTTTCGATCGAAATCGATAACGCACACACGCAGAAAATGATGGGTCTGCCGAATCTTCCTGGTGGGACCATCGATCAAAGTGTTACTCGCTTCCGATACTGTGTATTTTTTTCTCGTTATTAAAAGCTCCCAAGTGTGCCCCCAACCGGTTGCTCACCGGCCCCGGGATGGGAATATCGAGGCAGACTTGGGTAAAAAAAGATTAATTTTAGCACAAACAGGAAAAACATATTTTACGGCCACGATTTCACGGTTGTTGTGTTATGCTATTTTTATTTAGTGCATTCGGTGGAAAATATTGCTTCATTAAATCTTGCTTATTTGGTTGACTTTGAGCATGTTTTTTCGGGAAAAACACTGCAGTGTCGTCGTGTCTCACAACACAGAGAGAGAAAGAGAGAGAGAGAGAAATGCAAACTGCTATTTTATTAGTATTTATGTATGGAAACCTACGGCACTGTATCGTTTGGCGACTGATTTATTAAACCCTTTGCGAAAATTGAATATTTTACAGAAATGATTTGTCACGACTTAGTGCGAATGCAGTCTGATTTGAAATCATTAAAATTGAATTTATCAATTCAGAGTCCGATATTCGTTTACCATAACGCCATGTGTTTGAAAATGTTATATGTTGAAAAAAATATATGGTTGTGTTGCAATAAATGTATCCTGTTTGAAGGTGATAATTTAGTGTGGTAAGAACTGGAAAACTGTTAATTGTTCGAGAGTACACACCAATAAGAAATTGAAAGAAGAAAGTAGTTTTTTCAGGCCCTGTCTCGGAGTTGAATTTTTATCAATTTTTATTAGATATCGATAAAAAGTTAAGACGAAATTAAAAAAATTTTGTGCCCTCGGCGAAAGGCCTAATGGTTAAAATCAAGGTGAAATAAATTTATAATTGATACAATACAAAAATTGTGTTTAGACTAATAAGCTGGTAGTATTCGCCCTTATTCTGAATAACGACGTATTGATTATTCGATCGAATGTGGTTCGATCGAATCATAGCTACCTTTGATTTTGCTAGCGTTATGGGGAATACAAATGAAATACGAGGGAAAAAATGATACGACGTTATTCAGAATAAGGGCGATTAGCTTCTAAATCCATGACTATAGTTTTTTTTTCTATAAATACGTTTAGGGCAATTTACATAAGTTTTTCTTCGCCGTAGCATCACTTTTACGTAGAATTGTTATCTTAACATAATTCTAATATAGTCACTACGATTTGAATTTAATAAAACATATTATTCGATATATTTTTTAAATATCATATTATTCGAACCAAACGATTAACTGGTATAAATTATAAAATAAGCTGAAATTTTTGTACATTTCGTATCAGCGCATCATTTCTATACAAATTTAGCTATTGGTTGAAGTAATGGACGCAGTTGGAGTCAGAACTAAGTCTAAAAAGGGTCAATTATTAAATTGAAAGTCCAATTGTCTTTATGAAATGATAAAGAAGTTTCATGTACAGAAGTCCACGACAAGCAAGAATGTCTCAAACTGGAACATTGGATAAATGAATATCGTTTGTAGCTATATGGTTTAAAATGTAAGACCTGATCAATTGTACACATACATTTATTTTTCATTGGCGCATTTAGTTGAGCAGCTTTGAGCAAAATTTACAGTTGAAAATTTTCATAGCTCAAACATTCTGAGCAAGTTAGATGAGACTTGCAGAACTAGCATCCGGGAAACGGCTTTTCTTGTATCACTGGTGAAAAACATAATATCTTTTGTTTAAAATATAAGCAATAAATTTTAAAGCAGCTTTCTAATTTTAATCAGGTTTTGCTCTCAAATCTTTTCGTTCGTTGTAAGTCCTATGGTATGGACAGTATTGATGAGAAGAGTTTAATTCAAATGGTCAAAGGTCGTATGGTCCCATACGGTATTCCTGAATCGGACTTCCGGTTCCTGGATCACAAGATGATGAGTGTTGCAAATATGCGACGACTTAGAAAAGTAAAGAAATTTTACAATCTGATCTTGAATCACTTTCGAAATTCTAGTTTTGTGAGCTGTAGAATGATGAGGCTTAAAAATCCAAACCTTCATCATACCTTGCCGTTGCTAGACGATCGAATTATTTACATATCACAATCAAGTCTGGTTTTTGAATTTTTACAGCATCCAACAATCGATCGGTTCTTCATCGGTAGAGATCCTACATCCATTTTTTTTTGTAAAGAAAATATGTTATGTAATCATGCAGGGGTTAGCCAAGGTTAGTTTTTGACTCATCAGTGCATAGCGGTTAAAATTGAACTGCTTAATGCAATTTGAACCCTAAAGCAAACATAATGTTTCTGCCAGTACTTTCTTTTGAAACGAAGTGCATTGTCATGACGTGGCTAACGAAAACGCGTTTTCGACTATTTCTGGCCGACGCAGGTTTAGTCATTCAAGTGTTAGCTATTTTTTTTACTAGGGCACAAAACCGTTTTCAATATGTTTACGCACTGATGAGTCAAAGACGAAATGTAAACACTATTACGATTTATTTAAACAACCTTTTACGATTAATTTGAACAGTAAACTTAGGTGCAGCATTACACAAATCAGATCATTGATAAATTGTGCCAGTTTTGTTTCTTGATATAAAGATAGAGCAGGATTGAATCAACATGGACGTAGCCGATGACATCAACTAAACTTGTTCAATCAACTGATTGACATGTAATAAATCGTTAGTTTATTTCATAAACTTAGCCAGAACGAGTATATTTTCGTTTGGTTAGACAGAGATCATCGTTGATGTTGAAGAAAGAAATTTGATTCAAAACAAGCATATTACAGTGTGAAATGAACATAAATCAAATTTGGTTTTGTTATTCTAAATATGTTCCGTTGCTCTGCGTATATTGTTCCGGGGACAAATCAGTCATTTCGATCATATGTTTATTCTTTTCCTGTATTTTGCGTTCCGTCTTCGACTTATCAGTGCATTAGTAGTTTATGTTTAACTACCAATGCCACCTTGTGGTTCAACATAAACAGCTAAGCAGGCGTAAAGTTAATATTATTTACAAAACACTTATCAATGAAGTATGGTATTAGTTATGTCTGCACAAATCTCTAAATGACCCTTTCATTTAGATTTAGGTTTGTTCAAATCAGTTTACAGAGAAAATGAAGTTAGTTCCATTTTGGAATTTCTGACCGGTACTTTTCGGATTCGGAATCTGGGGGCCCGATATAGCTGAAGTAAGGTAGTGTAGTTTCCTAACAAGATCTGTGAACTTGAAGAACTTTCTGACATGTTTTAGAAAATTAACTTATTTTTACAACTTGATTTGAATTTTTTTGAAATAACTATTTATTGGAATATGAGTTAAAATTAAATTACTAAGATTTCAATTTCAAGTTCAACCACAAGTGGTGACTTTTCAGCCCTATTATATACATGATTTGGTTATTACCATGAAGACATCATTTGCCTCCGTAATTTTGTGATTTTTGTGTAGGGAAAATTGTAAACCTACTTGTATTGTGTAATGGTGAAAAAGAACTTACCTTATGATAAAAAAAGAACCGGAATTTTATTAAAAAACGCAAAATTTCAATTTTTAATGAATTTCTTTAGTATCGCCTTCAAAGTACTCTCCTCCTGCGGCAATACATGCATGCCAATGCTCGATCCAATTTTCCATACAAGTTTTATAGACCGCCGAAGGTATGGCCTTTAGTTCACGCAGCGAATTTTCTTCTATGGTCTCTATGGTCTCAAAACGCGTTCCCCGCAAAGGCAATTTGAGTCATGTAAAATCCATGAGTTTTCCTTCCATAAGTCTGGCCTATTTTTGCGAATGGCCTCACGCAAACGACGCATAACGGCCAAATAATATTCCTTATTAACCGTTTGACCGTCCGGAAGGAATTCATAGTGCACCACACCACGAATATCGAAAAAAACAGTCAGCATAACTTTGATTTTGGACCGACTTTGGCGTTCTTTTTTCGGTTTCGGCTCGCCTTCGAAGCGCCATTCGGTCGATTGTTGTGCGGTTTCGACGTCATATTCATAGAGCCACACCTCATCACCAGTTATGTGAGGTCGATGAATGTGGGGTCACTATCTGCGTTGGAAATCATCTATTTGGCCACATCAACACGACGCTGTTTTTGAATGAAATTCAGCTTTTTTGGCACCAGCCGAGAAGCGACGCGTTTCAAACCCAAAACATCAGTTAAAATGTGTTCAGCTGATCCATAAGAGATGTCCAACAACACAGCAATCTCTCTAATCGGTACAGAACGATTTTGCAACACGATTTCTTCAGTAACAGATGTTGTTGGGCGGCCAGGGATCTCATCATGATCCAAGCTTGTACGACCACCTTTGAAGCGTTTATACCACTCGTATGCAGAGATGTCCATCTCCTCTGTGTGACGAAGAGCAAGCAAAATTTCCCCCCTCGCACTGACAACTTCAACGAGAGCTCTTCTCGTTGGACACGCAAAATCAGCAAAATAAAACAATTTATCGTAAAATTTTCGGTTTTCCTTGCAAATTTTTCATAGCAAGGCCAGATCTACTCTCTATTAATTGAAGTTCACATAAGTGTTCGCTCACCATCACGCACCAGTGGTCACTTGGGTGTATTTAGACGAGAGCGCGTGAGAGCGATTCATGCGAAGAGAATGTGTTTCACTCGCGCCAGCTGCTTTAACCACAAGCACACACTCAAATGCTGTCTATTCGACACTGAAAAGAAGTGCGCTTTCCTCTTTGAGCGATGCTTCGTTTTTTGCATCCTCGGTGTGGACAAGAATCTGACGCCAGCGTGTATCAGCGTGGTGAAATGCCATCTCTGCTCGTATGAATGTGTTTTTCTTAGACACTAACATTTTCAACGTTTCGGAACACTTAAATCCATTTGCAACACAAAATTTGATGCACGCACGTTGTTCTAAATTTTCATCCATTATAAAAATCGCCACACGAAAACTTTTCAACTTCTTTGTATAGACACCAAACAAAAACTAATCGTACGATATGCGTCAAAATTTGACAGGATGTGTATAAAAGTGTCGACAACGTTGAGAGAATAAAAGTTTACCGATTGGACAAGCGAGGGAATTTTAAAATGAAAATTCCGGTTCTTTTTTGATCATAACGTAAATGCTTACTTACTCACTAATACAGAGAGCGAATCGATTCAATTGAAGATTGCATCGATTTTTGTCGGATTTTGCTTATAATGTTATGTGACATTACATCAAATGGTTCTATATTTGAGAGTCTATGTAACTCATTTGTACTAAACCAGGGAGGACGCTTCAAAATCATTTTCAGAATTTTATTCTGAATCCTTTGAAGCGTTTTCTTCCTGGTGGGACAACAACTTGACCAAATTGGTACTGCATAAAGCATGGCTGGTCTGAAAATTTTATTATAAATTAATAATTTGTTCTTTAGGCAGAGCCTATAATTTCTGTTTATAAGAGGATATAAACATTTAATATATTTATTACACTTTGCCTGGATTCCTTCAATGTGAACCTTGAAAGTGAGTTTTTTGTCATACGTTAAACCTAAGTATTTTGCTTGATCAGACCATGTAAATTCCAAGCCATTCAATTTGAGAATGTGATTATTGTTTGGTTTAAGAAAAGAAGCTCTTGGCTTATGAGGAAAGATAATTATTTGCGTTTTTGCTGCATTTGGTTAAATTTTCCATTTTGACAGATAATCACTGAAAATATTTAAGCTTCTTTGTAGGCGACTGCACATCACTCTTAGATTTCTACCTATGGCTAACAGACTTGTGTCGTCAGAGAATAGCGATTTCTGGCAACCAACGGGTAGATTTGGAAGTTCAGAAGTGAAAATAGTATACGTGTAGATTCAACTGTGAACAAAATTTATGAAGTTTCTTGGACAAATATCGGATAAGACGTTCATAATCTTCCAATCCATTAACCAAGACTCGACATTCTCCTCTTCGTCCGATTTGAAATGAGACTTTTACTTCAGGGAGAAAAGTAGAAAGCTCGGTACGGAATGCTTTGAAGTTGGAAATCATTACCGTCACTGGAGGCATAGATTGTTGTTTCTTCCCAGAATGACAAGCGTCCATTTTGGTAATTTTCGAAGACTTTTCCTCTATGTCGCTACAATCCAATTCAGGAAGAATATCGTAAATGTTGTTAGACGGCATAGGATCAACGGAAGGGCAGTCCGTCCGTTGTCTTTTATTTTTACATTCAGATTCTATAAGATCGTCAATGTTATAAGAAAAATTTGGAATAACGGATTGAGATTTCTTCCGTATTGAATTATTTTTAGCCTTAGGCTTGTTGTCTTTCCGGTTGGACGCAGGCATTTTTGAAAAATATAAATTTACTACGTTAAATTATTCTTCGATTAGACTCCTAGTTTGGATAAGACTTGATAAAGACTGATTTTGTGGTAGTCTTAATAAAGACTGATTAGTTCGATGGATAATTCTTTGAATGGCTAGCCTTAAAAAAGGCTGATTAATTTCTTAGTTTTGAAAAAGATTGATTATATTAGAATATCACTCTTTGTATAGCCTTGAGAAAGGCTGACTAATTGTTAGTCTTTAAAAAGACTGTTAGTGATTCAGGTAGCTTTGAAAAAGACTGAAGTCTTGAATCAATGAAACTCTAGGTAGCCAGAAAAAATTTCCAGGAGCCAAGGGCTATCCACGTGCGGTGCGAACGACTGTTCAACACCAACTGAACTTAATTTGAATTAATTTTCACTTATCACCCTGCTATGCCGGAATCGAAAGCCAAACATTTTATGTTGGGATCGTACTATTAGTTTTAGCTAGTTGAAATTGGTTCAGCCATCTGGGAGAAAAAAGAGCACATACATACTCTTACACAGATATTTTGCGATCTTTACCAACTAATTCGAATGACACACGACCTTTCCAGCCTTCATTCAATAATTGGTTTTTATAGTAAATGCAAAGCCTTTCTTTAGGAGAAATTCAATTGAAAGCCTAGTCCAAATAGATTTGCTCAAGCATGAGGGATACAACGGTATAGAACGGTTCCTTGTTGCGGCTGTTCAGCACCCGAAAAGCAAGGTCATTGAAAACAAAGCACTTTTTTATTTTGGCACTCTTGTATCGTTGGGTTTTCACTGCATAACTATGGCTGTTAATTTTGCAGCAGCAGCAGTACACTCGTTTGTGAAAATATTCCAGACGAAGTGATGAATTAGTTTACTGCATCAAAGTTTACACTTTGTCGAGAATGCTTGTGACGGTCCTGCTCGACATAGTTATAAAATAAAACAGGAAGTATCTCCAGCGGTTTCAACAGACCGGAAAAGTGAACCGACCTTGTCCTACCAGGCCAACCATATTTGAAAAGTGACTGAAACAGACCGAACGCAATTGTGTACAGTCTGCTGCCTTTTTTACACTCCGATTAACATATCATCTGATTTTTAACATTTTTTTACGACAAAGTTAGGTTATTACAGTTATGCGTAGAATAAGTGAAGTATCATAGAAGGTAAAAAAGTGACAGTGAAAGCTGTCTGCAGCATCATATAATATCTGAATATAGTTCTGAATTTTATATCTGACTCAGTGAATTTATCAAACAATTAAAAATAAGCTGTGCTTTGCACAAATACGTGCTAATTTAAATTTCGGTTGTTGGCTGTGATTAAGTAAATGCACTTGCACGGTTGGTGAATTATCATTTAATTTAACCAAGGCCAGGAAAACTTTACCCATAATTCATTCGAGATGTTAGTTTTTTTTCACTTTGGTAAAAGGTACGTATGAATTAGTGTACTGGTGTGCTTTGCTTACTGTACCTACATTATGGGCTTCTGTGTAAAGAAAAATGTTTCCATACTTTTCAACTCCATAAATTATTTTCGCCCGGCTGAGCTGCACGTATGGGTATTTGCTGTGAAATGTGCTTTCTTGGCGAGGGTTATGGAACGTTTGAAATATGACTTTTACTTTTAATGCGATTCAAAGGGTTGACGAAAGTTTTTCCCCCCAGGTAACCTGGAAGTACTTTCGTGAGTGCTGCTTTTATCGTTTGATATTTGTTTTAGTCGGAATTCATTGCACTGTTTTCGCATTTAAGCAAGGCTAGTTAAAATATCAAGCAATATGCAAACTTGTTGATTCATAGCGAACATGTTATAGGTGGTATCAGTCTTTTTCGCACGCAAATTCTTTTACCGTAAGGTTACTGAAGCTAACGAACAACTTTTCACAATACTTTTCAATTTCATTTCACATAAATGCTGAAAGAAAAACAATTTATTAGAACAATGAAGTAATGTGTGGATTATTCAGCTTGTATAGATAAGGATTTGATGAATGCAATTATAATACTTCAGTTCGTTTATTCACTTTAAGAACTCAATCGAACTTGTAAGTCTATTAATAGACTAATGCTATAAGGGCAATGGAACAAATACTCAAACAAAAATTCAATTAATGTATTGACTTTGATCTTCCTGACTGAACAACCGAAATGTCAAGAACATTATTCAATCTGGATTCTGAAAATCTGCCTCTATTTTAACACACTCCGTTCGTTGAATATCGAAAATTGGCTCTAAAACCATAGGCGCAAATTGTAAACGGTCGTAAACTCTGATTTTAGTTGTTCCGGAAATTTGAATTCCAATCGGATGCTCTAATTTATTGCTGCGAGTACATCAATATACGATATTTGCAGTCGCATACCGACCCGGTTTACTCTTCCCTTCCAGCCTCCAATGTTTATGTGTGCGAGAAGAGCGCAAGGGACGTTTTACTACTCTCGCATCGACTATATTGTTTGGGTAAAGAATATCATTTCGCAGTGCTTTCCGTTCCAACGAGGGATGTTTGCATTTTGTCCTGTCCAAGAATATTCTTTTTTGCTGATTACCGAAAAAAAGTCTGTTTTAAATCGGGTTGATTCTAGTAATTTTGAACACCTTTATTAATGGTGTATAAATTTTCTGTATCAATCTATATCAAGTTAGAAAATGAAAGACATAAAGAGCATCCCTAGTGGTTAGGAGCCGCTATTCTCTGAAGCGTATTCTGATAATTATTACTAGTTATTGCTTGTTTGGAGTGGCAAACCTAGTATCGTAGAACTTACGCTAACAGTCGTGTTTCGGTAATGACAACAAATAACATAACAATGCAAATTTTCTACCGTTATTTCAAATGCAAAATATCGGAGACTACCATCGACCCAAATACAAAATTTCCCAGTCCGATTTCCAGTGATGTCAATCATTCGGACCGTTTATAGAACAATTTTCTATGCATAATTTAAATCAACCGTTAATTTTCTCGCCGTCACAATTCCATATTCACTGCACACCAGTGATGGTGCGAAATTGCCTGAACGTTAAAAAAAATAAGAAAAAAAAATGCTGAACCCAATTGGGTTGAACAATTCCACGCGAAATATATGAGTGCACATATGGAATCGTGTCCGCATCTCCCGCATAGGCGAACAATCAATAGCGTAAATTCCGAGTTCCGATCGGAGTTGTGCAAGCGGATGTTTCATAGCGTATGGAGATGGAGGGGGACTTTTCGCCTACTGATGGTTAGGTCAATCGAAACTCAGCTGCGCAATAGGGCGTGCAGGAATTTGCAATACAGCTGGGTTGTGTTTTATTTTATTTATTTTTAGGATGTTCAATAGTTTTTGGCATTGAGTGATTAGAACGGAGCTGTATCGTTTTGCAGTAAATTTTTAACCATCATATCAGTAAACTATTCGGAATTTCGGAGCTCTGATTTACATATAGGCATCTTTCGGTGAGCGTGCAGTTTTGTTAGCATTGCTCAATTGGTTACCTTACCGGGAATACAATCGCACATTTTTGGTTGACTGGAATTAATGAAGTTTTAAAACCCGTTGTTGGATCGATAGGTGGCGTTAACAGTTCAACTTAAACTGCTGTAGCACTGAAGAGCCGAAGGCGAAACGTAGATTTTAAAAATAGTTATGTGCACTTAGATCAAAACCGGTACCGACGCGGTATCAAAACCCTTTAAATAAAATAAACTAGAGATTTCCGGTTACCAATTTATGTTACAACTGTGGAATTTGGAGCTTCACATCATATAAAGGGGTGTAATTTCCAATCAGTAAGATTTTTATTTGATGACAATGAGTCTCATTTTCAGATTTCATTTTTTGGGTGATAACAGGATGATTTATTTATTTATTTATTTATTTATTTGTTTTGAATCATCGGACATTGTAGTCTAAATGATTTGAGTGGGAAAAAGCCCATTTGAGTTTACCAACACATCCAATGGCATTGTTCTCAAACAGGCATAAAAACCACTATCTTTTCAACTATACTAAAAATAATGACACAATACACACAGAACACTAATATAATTGTCGTTGATTAAAAAGCAGAATACATACAAAATTAAATAAAATAAAATATATCACAGAAGTTGTAGTCTGCGTATGATGGATGCAAATTTTTTTGATGAGTCGCCAAACTCGAAGACACTATCTACTTGTGAAAAAGTGCGTATCATAGAAGTAACTGGCTCGTGATATCCAAAACTTGTGCGATGAAATGATTCGATTTTATAAACAGCTATTTCGAGTCACAAAAATTAGTAACGAGTTTCACCATTAGGAGAAGGTGAGGCAAAGCGGGAAATTTTTTTTTTATGAGAAGCAGAAACGAAAAACATAATACGTTGAAGCGCAAAAGAAAACGCACTGAAACAAAATTCTGGTGTCATACATATAATACTTCTACAATTGTCGAAAACGCATGGTGAAGTTCGAGGGTGTTTCAAAACGAAATCACAAAATTTTCAAAAGCTAACACCATAAACACGAAGCGATATCAAAAAAATCCCACTTTGCCGTCCTTTTCCCTATTATTAAATTGCTATAAAGAGCTGAACCTCATAAACAACGAAAGAACACTGTGTTGCACCAACTATACTTGATACTTATTCGCAAAATTTGTATTGTTAGCTGTTTCATTCATTTCAATCATTTCTCCTCGTTATCAAGCACTCTGCCTGTACGTATCTCGATAAAGTTAACCGAGATAAAAAATGTTTGTGTGTGTTTATATCTATGTGGAAGTCACTACAGACATGTTGTTAGTGTGATTGCGTATTTGACAAAGAATGGAAGTTATTTTTTTTCGGAATCCGTCTTCCGGTTCCAGAACTACCTAGAACCAGAATTCATATTCATCATTTCTCTTCGTTTGTTTCTCGTTACACAGAAAAAAATAATTTAATTTACACGACATATAAATCAATAATACTATGGAATAGACACCAGTTGAATCGAAAATCAGATTAAAAATCACGATCGATGTGAAAATTGAATTGATGTAAAACCAATTGATGAAAATTGATGTGAACTCAAAAAATATTTTTATCTGTGTATGCCGCCTAAGATAGTTAAAAGAACGTATATATTTGGTATATAAATCTGACCGTAATCAAATTTGCCAGGATCTATGTGGTTTGCAAGGTTTATGCCAATTTTTATGTGAATGATAAAATGCATAGATTTTCGATGGTTTTAGAGAGTAAAAGACTCAGCCAAGAGCCAAGAGCCAAGAGCCAAGAGCCAAGAGCCAAGAGCCAAGAGCCAAGAGCCAAGAGCCAAGAGCCAAGAGCCAAGAGCCAAGAGCCAAGAGCCAAGAGCCAAGAGCCAAGAGCCAAGAGCCAAGAGCCAAGAGCCAAGAGCCAAGAGCCAAGAGTCAAGAGCCAAGAGCCAAGAGCCAAGAGCCAAGAGCCAAGAGCCAAGAGCCAAGAGCCAAGAGCCAAGAGCCAAGAGCCAAGAGCCAAGAGCCAAGAGCCAAGAGCCAAGAGCCAAGAGCCAAGAGCCAAGAGCCAAGAGCCAAGAGCCAAGAGCCAAGAGCCAAGAGCCAAGAGCCAAGAGCCAAGAGCCAAGAGCCAAGAGCCAAGAGCCAAGAGCCAAGAGCCAAGAGCCAAGAGCCAAGAGCCAAGAGCCAAGAGCCAAGAGCCAAGAGCCAAGAGCCAAGAGCCAAGAGCCAAGAGCCAAGAGCCAAGAGCCAAGAGCCAAGAGCCAAGAGCCAAGAGCCAAGAGCCAAGAGCCAAGAGTCCAGAGTCCAGAGTCCAGAGTCCAGAGTCCAGAGTCCAGAGTCCAGAGTCCAGAGTCCAGAGTCCAGAGTCCAGAGTCCAGAGTCCAGAGTCCAGAGTACAGAGTCCAGAGTCCAGAGTACAGAGTCCAGAGTCCAGAGTCCAGAGTCCAGAGTCCAGAGTCCAGAGTCCAGAGTCCAGAGTCCAGAGTCCAGAGTCCAGAGTCCAGAGTCCAGAGTCCAGAGTCCAGAGTCCAGAGTCCAGAGTCCAGAGTCCAGAGTCCAGAGTCCAGAGTCCAGAGTCCAGAGTCCAGAGTCCAGAGTCCAGAGTCCAGAGTCCAGAGTCCAGAGTCCAGAGTCCAGAGTCCAGAGTCCAGAGTCCAGAGTCCAGAGTCCAGAGTCCAGAGTCCAGAGTCCAGAGTCCAGAGTCCAGAGTCCAGAGTCCAGAGTCCAGAGTCCAGAGTCCAGAGTCCAGAGTCCAGAGTCCAGAGTCCAGAGTCCAGAGTCCAGAGTCCAGAGTCCAGAGTCCAGAGTCCAGAGTCCAGAGTCCAGAGTCCAGAGTCCAGAGTCCAGAGTCCAGAGTCCAGAGTCCAGAGTCCAGAGTCCAGAGTCCAGAGTCCAGAGTCCAGAGTCCAGAGTCCAGAGTTGGGTTGTCTTAGATAGAAATCGAATCAACCTTGTTTGTGATGCATTGGCCCTTATTACTTCCACTGTCACTTTCACTTCACCTATATAACACTTCACTTGATTTTACATATTACGTGATGTTCATAATAACGTCTAGCTCATCCATGTAATAACTTTTTTATATGTAGCGACTTCCGTAATAAGGACTTACACTCACTTTACTTGATTTCCGCCGTGAAGTGCTATCAATAATTAGAGTCACAATCACTTCACTTGGTTTTCACCGTGTACTGATACCGGTAATAAGCAGGGCTGGCAATAATCTACTCCGCACTTCATCATCACTGAGTTCAGCTCACCTGCAAATCGGTTTCAGAAGCATCACTGAGCGAGTTGAGTAACTGGGTCACCATTTGTGTAGAGAAAATATCGTCTCAACGTGGTAGTGTCAAGCAATCAGCAGATGAGAGCTGAGTGCACATCAAATATTAGAACCCACTGAGAGACGATTGACGCGGGTTGGTGGTTCAATGCATAGGGCGCTGGTCTTCCAAGCCAGTTGTCGTATGTTCGAGCCCCGACCTGGAAGGATTCTTAGTGTCAGTAGGATCCATAGTACTAGCCATGCAATGGTTTTGTACACTAAGAATCGGCTGCGAAGTCTGTTGAAACAGAAAGGCCAAATTCCACAAAAGGAATGTAATGCCAGGACTTTGCTTGAGAGACGATTTGTGAGTTGTAGTTTGATGTGTTTGTACATCAACAAATTGAATCAGATTCTTATAACACTCTCGCTTGTATTCCCCATCCACCAGAGTTGCCATGGGCGGCCAACGTTCGAATCGATGATATTTCAATCCAATTCTCAACACATGTTCTCGTATGCTGTAAAACGCATTCGATTCAGTAGCCAGATGTGTTTAGCTTGAGACATGAAATTCAATCGTTTATGGTATACATCACGCTACGGTTCGACTTTTGTTTTCGTACATTACCAGCAAAAACAAAACCGAAAATCTGGGTTGTGTTGGTAGCTCTGTGGTTTAGACTACAGTCACCGGGGAAGCTCGGTACGGTGATGCCATACTCAGTACTCACTTTTGAAAACTAGGAATGAGAGTTAGATGCTATAAAATCAAAACTGAGAACCATCATATTTGATGTCAGCGGTGCTCTGTATAGGTGAGTGTGTTTGTTTAGATCAGCGATGAGTTTCATCTTTACCATCATTTTACGGATTGAATCGTAAATCATGAGGTAAGCTGATAAATAGAAAAAATCGAGCTTCATAAGCGAATTTCTGTCGCCCTTGGTAATAAGGACTATTAATTCAAATTGGTAAATTTTATTGGTAGCTTATATAATAAAACTTATGTTAGAAAATTGTGCGCAATACTGAGCTTGACAACTTGATTTTTATGGGAGCCATCATACATTTTACACCGAAAATTCATCTTGGTTCAGATGCTACATAGTAGTATTAGAAAAATAAATATTGTAGTAGTATTAGAAAAATAAATATGGTTGAAAAAGGTTTTATCTTCTTATTTTTTCGTATGAATGTAGCTCGTTCCGATGGCAAGTATCAAATTGATGCATAAACACCTGTTTGTTTAAAATTTCAAGAGACTGATTAATACGAGTAAGTTTTCGCTCACAGAAAGAAATAATGAAATTTACACGACATGTAAATCAATAGTAGCATGGAATAGACGTGGGTTGAATCGAAAGCTTGATTGAAAACCATCGTCGATGCAAAACTAAATTAAATTACATTGAATTTCCACTGTATCTTTCCATTAACGCTTAGTTTTGCGATTAAATTATATTGAAACGTACAGAACTGTAAAGTAACTTTATGTTTAATTTCCTGCTCTAAATATGTGCATGAAAATATATGTAAATTCACAAAATATTTTTATCTGTGCTTTTTAGAATATCATCTCAAATAGATTCAGCCTAAAACAACAAGGACTAATATTCAAAGTAATAGCAAACTAAATTCACTGAGAAAGTCTTTGTCGACTAGACATTTGATTTAAACTCAAGTTTATTTTATGTGTCCAGAAATTGTGTGAAATTGATGTTAGACGTTAAAGTTTTATTCTAATCAAAACTCACATCAACTGATCCCAAAAAACCGCTGGAAAAAAAAATTTGAACTAAAAGCATAATTTCTAATTCAAAATACGCCGGAATCCATTAGCCTTCGCAAGTATAATTTATGCGACCGCTCCATGCCTACGGTTTCGTTCATTTCAAAGATTGTCATCACCCGGTATGGAAATTTACCGTTGCAGATCGCTATCGCCAAAACAAGAATTAGTACAAGATTTACATTAAGACAACACTGTAAGAAGTAAGTGACGAGATCTCTAGTTCTTCCAATTCGTTCCACCAACCGAAATTAACTCTTTTAAACGATGACGGAATTCACTTGCTCGTTTCGTTAGAGAGCGAGGAAAACTTGCTTCATCGCCAGTGGCATTAGCGTCGTAGCTTCGGCGATTAGAGCGAATTCGTTTTGCCTTGGCTAAACAGTGGGGACAATCGTATTTTGCCATCGTAATTGCGCTATGGCGCGAGACGTTCCGAGTTCGCCAAATTACCAAATTGCTGATTTCAAAAACTGCAGGAAAGTGAAAGCAAAATTAACAATAATTTTAATTAGTGAACATTAGGGCGTGCTTTACTTGGCGAATGGAAGGACACTGCAAGATATCTTACATCCGTGGAAGGAACCATGCAAAGTTCCTCGAGTTTTTGTTTCTACGATTACATCGAGGAAATGGGCAGTGCTGCTAGATGTTTCGACAAGTGAACAAAATTAGAATTCATTAATCGAAATCCACAAATTCACGAAAAAAAAATTCTAAAACATGTATCATGCGTATTCAGGTTACCCCGCAATCAAAGGATGAATAACAATGGCAAATTATTTTAAGCGTCGGAAATGCCGGAAATGCCAACATCGAAAACTTCGGTTGAAAATCTACCACGAGATGAGAACTATGACTCTTACAATCAGGATGAAATCTGTTCAATTTACGCTCACGTAGATATTTCTGTCACTGGATGTATTCTCGGATCCGACTGCAGACGAAACGGAAAATTCAGCTCTTTCATCCAACTCTAACTCATTTGCCAGCAAATAATTTTGTTTTCCCTTTCATTGTGCACCGATGTCACTCGTGGGAAACGTGCAGTGGAACCGATTGCTGAGAAAAGTTTCTATCAAGCTTAATTAATGTACATTTGAATACACAAGTTTTCCAACGATTCGTTCCAGTTGAGCACTGTGGTACAAATTATTATTCTGTTCTTTGAAAATATCAGACTTGGTGTTGGGAGAAAAATTGGAAATAAGATAGAGACGAGCATCCGAAGTACAATTCCACAATTTTTTCTTATGAATTTCTAACGTGACTTAAATTCAATTAGCACCATTTTCATTTAAAATTTTACGTATTTTTATCAAATAGGGTCAACTCTACTCGAAAAAAATATATTTCAAAATTATTTAAAAACCTACCTATTAGGAATATAAATCAGTTCGTGTCGTGAAACATTCTTAACGAAAAATGATTACAAATTAGACATTGAAAATATTGTATATCGCTGGGCACTACTTCTTCCCATCTTTTTGCCAATAAACTGAACTTTTTCTAAAAGTTCGACCGTTGTGGTCGCGAAAATTCTCGAAACTATTTGTTTTATTGCCTTCATCATAATTGAATAAGTGCTGGTCAGCCAGGCCATGCTGCATCGACCGGAGTACAAAGATACTTAAATTGTTAACGTGCTACGTCACATCCATCGAGAATATTGTAGATGATAGGGTAGATCTAGATCATTTGAAATCGTAGTTTGATAACATATTGGCGATGATTTTTATTATTTATATATGAAAATGACAAATAAACGTACAAATTTAAAAAAATCGTAATCGGAAGGAGCAATATTTGTGTTATACGGCGAACGGGATAGAACTTCCCATTTGACAATGATTATTGGCTGGGGTATCCATACATCTCATCGTCGCCAGTAACATATGGATGCAAAAAACCTTTTAGTAGTGAAGTGAATGTAAGTCTTTATCACAAAAGTAAGTAATTACTTAGATGAATTTGTTGTTATTATGACCATCAAATCATCTAAATTTGGTTGAAAAAATGATTTTTCTTCACTACACTTTTTGACTACAGTGACTTTACTGTGCAATCACATTGCTCAACGCCGCCTACAAGGTTCTCTCCCAAATCCTTTGCCGTCGTTTATCGCCAATAGCTAAGGAATTCGTAGGGCCGTACCAAGTGGGATTTACTGGAGCCCGCGCCACTACGGATCACACAAAGACAAGTACTCCAGAAGTGTCGTGAATACAACGTACCCACGCATCACCTATTCATTGACTTCAAAGCGGCATACGACACAATCGATCGAGAACAGCTATGGCAGATAATGCACGAATACAGTTTCCCGGATAAACTGACGCGATTGGTCAAAGCAACGATGGATAGAGTGATGTGCTACGTCCGAGTATCTGGGACGCTCTCGAGTCCCTTCGAATCTCGGAGAGGGCTACGGCAAGGTGATGGACTCTCTTGTATCTTGTTCAATATTGTCTTGGGAGGTGTGATTCGAAGAGCGAGGATCGACACTAGTGGCACGATCTTCTGAAAGTCCCTACAACTTTTTGGCTTCGCTGACGATATTGATATTGTGACACGTAACCTTGAGAAGATGATGGAAACCTACATCGGACTGAAAGCTGAAGCTAGGCGTATCGGACTGGCCATAAATGCGTCGAAAACTAAATACATGAGAGGAAGAGGCTCTAGAGAAGAAATACTACGCCTCCCACCACGAATATTGATAGACGGTGACGATATCGAGGTGGTTGACGAGTTCGTGTATTTGGGCTCACTGGTGACCGCCGATAATGATACCAGCAGAGAAATTCATAGACGTATTTTGGCAGGGAATCGTGCGTACTTTGGACTCAGAAAAATCCTCCGAGCGAGAAAAGTACGCAACTGCACGAAATTAACTATCTACAAAACGCTCATTAGACCGGTTGTGCTCTATGGCCACGAGACCTGAACTATGTTGGCAGAGGACCAACGCGCCCTCAGAAAGGTACTGAGGACCATCTATGGCGGAGTGCAGATGGAAGACGGAACGTGGAGACGGCGTATGAATCACGAATTGCAACAGCTGCTAAGAGAACCACCCATCGTACGGACGACATCCCAGTGATAATGGTTCTTGAATCTAATTCGACTGGTACAAAAAGAAGAGGAACGCAGCGAGCAAGGTGGATCGATCAAGTGGAGGGTAATTTCAGAAGCATCCGTACCTTGAGTGGCTGGCGACGAGCAGCCATGGATCGAGTTGTGTGGAGACGTATTCTTGATACAGCAAAGAACACCCCAGGCCTATAGCTGTTAGGTAAGGTAAGTAAGACTTTACTGTGCGTGATACTGGTAATAGGTAAAAACAAGTGAAATGAAAGGGGAAGTGGAAGTGAGAACGGTAATAACAGTAACTTTTCGATGCATGTTTGGAAAAGTAAATCACTGGTTATGCCATTTGTTACAAAACGGCACGAACTTATTTAAACACCTACTACTTCCAAAGGATTTGTAAATTATCTCTCCATCTTGACTTGGATTATTGCAATGCACTTCTTCAATTATCAGACTACAACTTGTCAATAAATGAATTACGTCAAAAGTACCGTTTTTAAGATAACCGATTTTCGAACTATGTTTTCCGTATAAAATAAAAATACTACATTTTTTTTTTATTTTTACCATTCACCTTAAATATAGCTAAAAACACAAAATCCGTGGAACCGAATTTTGACTTAGGCCTTTCTCAAAGATGAGGTTAGATTCAAAAATACAAAAATTTATTTCAAGGAAAAATCGTGACATCCATTGGAGCCGCTCTTTTGTCATATGATGAAATTACGAACACAAATTAGAGTGAAAAAAAAAACTTGACACACAGATATGCTGTTTCGATCTGAGTACCGGAAGAATATGTTGCTGCTTGAGAGAGCTATCCTTCCATATTCTTTCATTTCGCCTTTAGTTTTACTGTTTTTTCGGACGAGCCTAGGATTTTTCGAGGATTTCAACTACCCTGAGGATACTTCACTTAAGAATATCATAAGTCAAATCTTATGATTGTGTCAATTTTCAATTTTTAACGATTTCATTGCTGTCGTATGGGATTCATTACAATGAAATAGATTTCATTTAACAGCTTTACGATCTGTATACGATACACGTATACATTTCATACGTCAGCGCAATGAAATTCAAAGTTGCATCTTGTGTGAAAAAAATCATAGTTGGCGCGTATGATACTCGATCAAATATAGTGCAAACATGGCTTCCGCTGATGATTTCCTTCAGGATCTTCCGATTCCGGCTACTGCGTTGCAAGTATTCAGAGGTAATTTTAACTAATCTATTTAATGGGCTGTATATCTAATTAATCTTTTTATGTTTAGAGTGTGGAGTAGATATAACCGCCCTAATTTGTTGGACGAGAACAGAAATTATTGATGCTATTTCTTCTGCCCAAGTAAATTGGAATACCTGTTTAATTTGGGAATGGATTTCAAATTAGCGGAGCCGTAATGTAAACCTTGTTATCTTGTTTCGTACTAAGCTTAATTTTCTTGCGATTTTTTTTAGAATATAGATGGAGAGATTATTGTGAGTGAAAATGAGAGTCTTCAATCTACCGAACGAAAAAAAAATGAAGAAAAACTTGAAGATTACTCCGACTTTGAAGGAGCCATAATTTCCGATTATAATACAAGCGAGCATCTGGAAGAATAAAAAAACAACAGGATGAGGAGGAAGTAAATGCTCACATCGATCAAAAGACAGATGTTTTATTTACAAATGATCAAGAAATCCGGCCTCAAGACAACCCATATTCATTGACAGAAATATGTCAAGATACCGTAAAAATAAAATAAAAATAGTAACCTGAATAGGAAGAAAGCCATTAATACGAAGAATCTGCTGCTGAAATAGTACGAAAAAGTTTAAATTAAATATTGTTTATTATTATCATTTTTGTTCATTTACAGAAGACTTACAATCACTATTTTACTGCAAAGTTACTAAAGCATCTTCTGCAGAAAACTGTAACTGAAACCAAGATCCTTAAAACAGCTAAGTGTAAATTGGAATTGTCGGATATCAGTAAAAAATTTGTCTCATGTTGAAGAAATTTTCAAAAATCAAGCAATTAGGCTTAGATCATACTGGAATAACATTAAAACATGCTCTTTTTGTAACAAAGATACTGCTAGTTTGGCATCTTCTTGTAAATTTAAGGACATTTCATACAAAACTATCTATTTTTTCGTAAGAACAAACAGTAATATTGTAAATCTTTTTGAGGCTGAGGAATACTTAATGGACAACAGTGATGTTCATACCATATGTAGGCAATGGATTTGCGGGAACCATTATTCCCATTATGTAGCTTTAGAGGCAATAGAACGTACAAATCATTTTATACTTATCAAATTAGATTCCATTGATGGCCAACCTTTCACTGTACACTTTTTAGGTAAAAAGGTATTTATTTAAGAAAATTAGATAGTAAATATCTTGAAAATGTAAATAAACTCATTATAAAAAAAATAAAATGCTTTTATCAATAAATTGCATTTTTATTACTACATTATTTATGTCATACACAACACTGATGAATTTTCTAAGAAAAATTCTATGATTTTCACTGTAAAATAATATGATGTTCATATGAAAAACGTATGATTATTATGTCACTAAAAATTTTCATACGTGAATCTTTGTGAAATTCGTAAATATTCATAGTTTGCTTCTTGATGGAAAAATTTCCATTCATAGTTCAAAACTATGATATTCAACCGAAAAATTTGTGACGAAAAATTAAAGTACATTCGTATGATTTTCCAAAGTGTAGTATGCTCAGTGTACTTGAAGGTTGAATCAGCTATGAAATTGATTTCTGGTACGACAAGATCTCGAAAGGGATAGTTTTTTTTGAGAGATTTTAAAAGATCGAATTTGTTTTAATTCGATAGGCTTGTTGGATCGAAAAATAATTCTTCATGCTTTCCAACTTGTGTAAACTTATTAGTAATAGTAAATAAATACTAATACTGTAAAGTTTCACATAATCATGTTTTAAAGTGTGAACCGAACAAATTTGCTTATATTCTAATTATTAATGACAAAGGAACACGCAAGTATTCTTACATGAAAGAGGAAATGGAAACTCTGGCATTAAATCACTTCTTCCTTATTGTAAACCTCATATATCAAAATTTCCGAAGCTATTGAAACATTCCGAGTCAGTGCAGTTAACAGTCACGACCACCCAATCCAGGTTGCTTTGTTTTTGGTTCGAATGAACGGCAAAGGTTGCGCAAAAAAAGGAAAAAAAAGTTTTCGTCTGGAAACGAGAGATTCTGGCGAAAGAAAGCCGTCAGGAGAAATTTCTTAAAAACTCCACCGAGACTGCAGCTGCCTGATAATGAAAGTAATTATTTTCAAACCTCTCCGGGCTGGCTTTTGATGTCCATAAGAACCAACCGGGCACCGGTAGTTGCTGGAATTGAAGAAGACTGCGGTGTTATGATCTCTAATTAACCTTTAAATTTGCACTGGCGCGAAATGGCACTCATTATCCCAGGAATTAAAATCGGATTCTCTTCTCTGGTTGGGTAAACCGTACGCCTCGGTAGGTGGATTAACTTGTTCGAGAAAAATCTTATTCGCTATTTCACCAAGAAGGTTGTGCTAGTTAGGTTCCGTAAGAAATGAAAAGAAGCGTTTTACATTGTTACGAACTGGTCAGTCATCACCGTATTGTTCGAAAATGTATAATGCGCTTATATAGTAAATCAGTAACCTTTTTTGGATTCTAAGCACAGACTCGTCGGACGAAGACGATCAGTCGGATTTTTGCACTTATCATGATTTTTTTATCCCAAATCTCTTCCCAATCAGATATCAGATAGGATATACTTCCGTGAGATTATATAAATGTCAGCACAAAATAGCTGGCAGATCTGAAAAAGTTAACGGCAAAGTCAGATAGAAGAATATTTCATACTAACCTTTCCTGCAGGATTGGAGATTAAATTGTCCATGGATTATTTGATGGATTTTTCTTCGATTCCGTGGGAAAGAGATTGGAAAAATCTACGATGTAGCATGAAATGTCGGCCACTTCCTCGCTCTTCTGAGGTGAAGATGATTCTCCTAAGAGAGATTTTTTTTACACAATGCAATCTTAGCTCATGATTAAATTATGTATTAATATGACTGATTTTAGTTGGCAGGTGCTTACTACAATCGCTAAATGTATATAACGTTTTATAAAGATAATCAAAATACTACTTTTTTAATTGCAGTGCGTTAAGTTGAAACAACTTGTTTATAACACAGTTGACGTCTTAAGTACTTTTGTAACAAGAATTGGGTACCCGGTATAGTCGAAATCTATGAAATGGCAAAATTTACACTGACTCACTGAAACTGGAAATCAGATATTAACGTTTTCGGCTTATCAGCCAGCAGTTGCATCCGGATAAAGTTCATTACCATTCTGTGGAATCATATTTTTATGAATCTTAGTTCGTAAAAATTTGTTCAACCGTCTCTGACTGCATATTTAATAGTCAGCTAACAGCAATTTGACGGAGATGATAACGCTGATGTACCCACATAGGCAGCAAAAAAAAAAAAGAAAAAACCCAAACCAGCATCTGATGGCAAAGCAGAAAGAATTGCGATTCGGTGTGTGTGTGTGTGTGTGTTGTTCTGTCGGATGGGTTTCCATAAACATAGGACTATAATTGAATGCTGTGGTGTCCGAGTAAAGTGAAGCATGTTCGGTTCCTGTAGACAACAAGGCTGTCTCTTCATGTGTTTTCAAATGCAGGGTAGTTTAATTGGCAAAACTATTCGAATCGAGTTTTGTCTCTGCGGTAACCTTTTCGAAGTTTTCATCAAATAGTTGCATCCACATTCCATTTTCCCATCTGTTTTTCTTGTTAGATACTGGTCAAATTTAAAAACTTTCTTCATTATTGTATCTCGTTGTTATTTGTTCTTGAGTAAGAAGTGTTCTCACAAGTGTTAAGTGCAGGTTAGGAGCAATAAATTCTCAAATCACTGTAGAGTACACAAGAAAGGTTATTATTTCAGAACGATTTGAACGATGGATATGACTAATAGTGCTTGAAATAGATAATAGGTCATTAGGTGGTTTCTAGTATTCTTATACCTGGAATTATTATCATTATTATTATCAGGAATAAGAGTAAATTGACATCTTATGAACCGTGAAGCAAACCTTTCCGATCCGGTACGGTGGCGAGACTGATGTTATGATACTGATTCGGACAGGTGTAAATACATTTTCAGATCGAGAAAGGTTTGGATCTCTCCAACTTTGACACAGATATCACCTTCTAACTGAAAGTGTGGGATGTGTGTTTCTGGAATAGTACGGTTCACGTGGACCATTTCATAAAGTAATACCTAGTATTTCTATACGAAACACATGTAATTCTTATTACAGACTGCAATGTTGTCGATTGTAGAATACTTTGTAGTTTCCCTTTCCACAATACCTAATTTTTTTTAATAACCATTTATTTGAATATGAGTTAAAATTAAATTATTAAGATTTAAATTGGGTGTTCAGCCACAAGTGGTGACTTTTCAACCCTATTATATATATGATTTGGTTGTTACCATGAGGACATCATTTGCTTCCGCAATTCTGAGATTTTTGTGTAAGGAAAATTGTAAACCTACTTGTATTATGTAATGGGGAAAAGGAACTTATATACTAACTTACCAACTAATACAGAGAGCGAATCGATTCAATTGAAGATTGCATCGATTTTTGTCGGAATTTACTCATAATATTATGTGACATAACATCTAGTGGTTCTATATTTGTGAGTCCGTGTAACTCATTTGTACTAAACCAGGGAGGACGCTTCAAAATCATTTTCAGAAATTTATTCTGAATCCTTTGAAGCGTTTTCTTCCTGGTGGAACAACAACTTGACCAAATTGGTACTGCATAAAGCATGGCTGGTATGAAAATTTGTTTATAAATTAAAAATTTGTTTTTTACACAAAGCTTAGAATTTCTGTGTATAAGAGGATATAAACATTTAATATATTTATTACACTTTGCCTGGATTCCTTCAATGTGATCCTTGAAAGTGAGTTTTTTGTCATACGTTAAACCTAAGTATTTAGCTTGATCAGACCATGTCAATTCCAAGCCATTCAATTTTAGAATGTGATTATTGTTTGATTTAAGAAATAAAGCTCTTGGCTTATGAGGAAAGATAATTAATTGCGTTTTTGCTGCATTTGGTTTAATTTTCCATTTTGACAGATAATCACTGAAAATATTTAAACTTCTTTGTAGGCGACTGCAGATCACTCTTAGATTTCTACCTTTGGCTAACAAACTTGTGTCGTCACAGAATAGCGATTTCTGACAACCAACGGGTAGATTTGGAAGATCAGAAGTGAAAATATTATACAAGATTGGAGCTACGCTCGAACCCTGCGGAACACCGGCTCGTACGGGTAGCAATTCTGATAGCTAACCTGAAGAGTACGATCAATTAAATTATGTTGAATCATTTTGATCAAATAAATAGGAAACTGGAATCAGACATTTTTGCTATTAAACCTTTGTGCCAAACACTGTCGAATGCTTTTTCTATGTCTAGAAGAGCAATTCCAGTGGATAACCCAGAAGATTTATTTGCTTTTATCATGTTCGTTACTCTGACAAGTTGATGAGTAGTTGAATGTTCATGAAGAAATCTAAACTGCTCTGGTAAAAAAATTGAATTCTCATTTATATGAGACATCATTCTCAACAAGATAATTTTTTCAAAAAGTTTACTAATAGAAGAAAGTAAGCTAATTGGTCGATAACTTGATGTTTCTGCTGGGTATTTATCAGGTTTGAGGATAGGAATTACTTTAGCGTTTTTCCATCTTTTTGGGAAGTAAGCTAATGAAAAACACTTGTTGAAAATTTTAACCAGGAGTCTCAAGGCAACATCGGGAAGATGCCACCCGCCGGGCCTTCGTAGCCTGGGGGTATTTGCCGCGGACCCACACGGACCGAAGGATGCGGCCAACATGGATATTCGCTAACGCTATATGGAAGACCCTCAGGCAATATTCAATTCACCGGCCACAGCCGATCGCCAGCCGAAAACTGAATTGTCGAGAATCCGCTACCCCGATACTACATTACATAATGATACTATTCTAGTTTTAAGTTAGTCATAATTAAGATTATTAAATACCCTTGGCATCTTAGAGCTTAAGCAGTGTGCCTAAAAATTATATTATAATATTGAATAAAAAAAAAACATCGGGAAGATTTTTAATAAGAATATTAAATATTCCATCATTACCAGGAACCTTCATGTTATTAAGTTTCCTAATAATTGATTTAATTTCATCAAAATTCGTCTCAATAATGTCATCGTGTGATAACACTTGGGTTGAAATATGCTCATATTTCAGTGAGACTTCATTTTCAATAGGACTCACAACGTTCAAATTAAAATTGTGGACACTCTCGAACTGCTGAGCAAGTTTTTGAGCTTTTTCGCCATTAGTAAGAAGTATTTGATTTCCTTCCTTGAGAGCAGGAATTGGTTTCTGAGGTTTCTTAAGAACCTTAGAAAGTTTCCAGAAAGGTTTAGAATATGGTTTAACATTTCGCAAAAGAGTAAATCTATGTTTAATTTCTTTTTGTGAATCCTTAACTATGTTTTTCATAGCAGGATCACGAGAACGTTGATATTGTCGTCGACGAACATTCTTCAACCGAATGAGCAGTTGAAGATTGTCATCGATGATAAGAGAATTTAATTTAGTTTGAGCTTTGGGAACTGAAAGATTTCTAGCTTCGATAATGTAATGATTCAAATTATCAATTGCTGTGTCGATGTCCGCAGAATTTTCTAAAATAGTTTCATGATCCACATGATTTTCAATGTGAGATCTGTAATCCAACCAATTAGCTCTATGATAGTTAAATATAGAACTAATTGGATTAATTAAAGCTTCGTTGGAAAGTCTGATTGTTTCAGGAAGATGAACTGAGTCAAAGTCAGCATGTGTAATCGGTTCACTACAAATGTGACTTTGATCTGTTAGAACCAGATCAATTGTAGACGGGTTTTTCACGGAAGAGAAACAAGCTGGATTACTGGGATGAAGGACTGTGAAGTAACCAGCTGAGAGTTGATTATGAAGTATTTTACCATTACTGTTATTTTGCCTACAATTCCACTGGAGATGCTTAGTATTTAAGTCCCCTATTACGAAAAATTTCGATCGATATCTTGTGAGTTTTTGCAAATCGCCTTAAAAGAAATTTAATTGTTCGTCGGTGCATTGGAATGCAAATATGCTCCAGCGATGAAAGAAATTCCATGAATGGTTTCAACTTCGATTCCCAAGCTTTCAATAACTTTAGTATTGAAAGAAGGTAAAATTCGATGTTTAATTTGCCATTGGACAAAAATGGCAACTCCACCTCCCATTCCAGTAAACCTGTCAAATCGATGAACCACATAATGTGGATTACTTTTCAATTTGACATTTGGTTTAAGGAAAGTTTCTGTCACAATGGCAATATGAATTTTGTGAACTTTGAGAAAATTATAAAATTCATCTTCACTCGATTTCAAAGATCGAGCATTCCAATTTAAAATATTCAAATAATTATTTAACATCACTGTTAAATTTCAAATTCATTATAATATTATTTGCAAATTGCCATCCGATTTGAAATTCTTCAAAAAGTGATGAAGTCGAATTCATTCGGATAATCATTTGAAAAAGTTGATCTTGTAGGTAGATCATTTTATTTTTAGTTTTATCTCCTAAATCAACTTCATTTAAAGAAGCGAATGGTATTGAAGGAATATTTATAGGTAGACTGCCATTAGAACTGCCAATACCTAATTTCTTTCTTACTCTAACTTCACCACTATCAGCACGGAACAACGAATAATGAAATACTATATATTTCTATATATATATTTTTTTTAATATATTTCTCAAAGAACTAGAAAATTGCTCATAGTCCTCAGAACATTGCAATGATTATGACAGAACCGATACTGCCCTCTTCCCTAGATAGAAATGAAATATGCTAAGATTTGTCTCACATGATTGGGGGTATGTATGTGTGCATAGATTGCAATGTGTATTAACTCAATATTTCTGTTTCCCCTGTCTTTTGGGAAGGGAAATGGAATCATGTCCTCTTTATTACCTCTGGGAACCGCAAACAACGTGGAAAACATCATCTCAAATATACACACCTAGTAGTTCGATTGCATGGTAATTATAGCACCGCTTCAGACACAAAAGACTATATAGGAAAGCAGGGACAAGACCGAAACGGATACAATACGAAATTCTTCGTAGTTTCATCAACGAAGACATTGAAAACAGTAAAACATTGAAGCAGTAAAAAGGATGATAAATTACCGAGAAAATACAGACGCACGACCAAAGATTGAGTGGTTACCGGGTGTAGAAAATTTTCTGCCCAAGTGATACATGTTTTGGTGAACTTGCAATAGAAGATACTTGTATCTTTCGTTGTAAATTGGTAATCGTAAAGGAATCTATCGTTTGGGTTACGAGAGTTTCCTCCTTCGTTGCTGTTTATTTTTTTTATTTGGGCACTATCGCCTAGTTCGTCCGGTATGGAAAGCGTGGAGCCTTGTAGCCCCCCACCCTCGGCCAGAATAGCCCATAAAGGGATTAACAAAAGAACGATCTCTCAAATTAAACTACCTCAAAACGCATAATTAATTTGATGCAAATTTTTATACAACTGTGACGGTCCTGAGGTAAATATGAAATATACTCAACAGTGCTGGATTGGATGCTACCTGTTGTTGTAACGTACGACTGATTCTTCAAAAACTTTTTATTTATATTTCGCTCAGAAACCTTATTCGTCAAAGTGAGTTTTCTCTAGGTTGGTATGACTGTCAGTGACATCTCTGCCAAGTGTCACGTCAAAATATTCATTAGGGTTCGGAATACGTCTGTCTATTGTATTGGGTCCGGGGGGATTCCTTCGTGGGCGACGAAATAGATTTGAAAGAATAAATGAAGAATTTTGAAAAAGTCTTACTATTTTATGCCCACAGTAGTAAAAACGCTCCAATGCTCCATGATGGAAAACTACTAGACGAAAATAAATCTTCATTCTTATACTTTCCGACGCCGTATCCGGTTTCTCTCTCACTTGTGTGGTTCCAGTGCAATCGATGAACAAAGTGTATTAGGTTCCTTCGAGCAAATCTGTATTACCTAAGATGGTTTCGAAGTAGAATTTTGAATTCTCTAGAAATTGTTGTTCTTCAAATATACTTGCGCAAAGCCAATCCTTCAATGTGCCTAAGATTTGAAGCGCGTTACCTCAAAACCGCTTTTATATCCCGTTCACGTGACAACAAAACTACTAAACGACGTTTTATATTACAATCATCCTCGAAAGATGGTCAATAAGTCCATCATCGGGAGTCAGTTCTCATCCTCAAACTCATTCTAAAACAAATACGAACGAAATTTTCCTAACTTTCCTTATTTTTATAAAACAAAATGAAGCAAAATGATCATTCTACTAGCGTTTCATACAGTGATCCCCTTATCGTGTTTACTATCATTCTAGCTTTTGTTGTTGTTACAATCGTCGTTTGTTGTCTCCTTATCATGTTTGTTATAGATTAAAATTGTTACTTGTTGAACAGTTCGAGAAAATAAACATTGTAATTTTACATTATTTCATATGCACAATAACGGAGTGTCGTATTTCGCGCAAATTTACATTTAATATCAAAGTAAAATTATGCAATTCAAATTTTTTTTCGATTCTAATGAAATATGAATCAAACAAATCGGTAGCGACAGCGACTTGAGCCAAGAATCATGAGATCACAAAGTTCGCTCGTAAATTGACAGAACTTGAGAAGCATATATATCTGCTTAACTGACATGCTAAATACAAATTCCTTAAAATGTGCTTACTATGTGAGTGCAATTTGAAGTCGAAATCTGAGAGTTCGAAATCGCATCTGAATTCGAATAATGCGACATAAAATTAGTAAGAATAACAGAATCAGTCATTCGTCAAGTTCCGTTTTTATTAAATGCATAGCATGTGGAATTAGATCACCAATACACTTCATATTTTTTCCGCAGTGGTTTTAGAGAATTTGTACTTAGGATGTGCATTAGCGTAGTGTTTAGATTTCGTTTTTGATACATCAGCACATTAGCAGTGCATGTTGAATTGTTAATGCCACCTAAAGATACGAGGTCTGTTCAAAAAGTACCCGGAATTCTCATTTTTCTAAAAAAATATTTATTTATTCGTCTACATCTATATGGTCCCTTTCAAAGTAATCCCCCCTAGATATAATACACCTATGCCAGCGTTTTTTCTAGTCTTCGTAACACCCCTGATAGTCACTTTTTGTAATGCTCTGTAGCACTCTCAGCGATTCTGCCTTTATCTCTTAAATCGATGAAAAACGCTGTCCTTTCATGGGTCTCTTTAACTTTAGGAACAGGAGAAAATCACACGGAGCGATATCTGGTGAATAAGGAGGTTGGGGCATGATTAAAGTCTTGTTTTTAGCCAAAAAATCACCCAAAAAGTCAGCAGTTTTGGAACGAATTTTGCTGCCACTCGTTTCATGCCCAAAACATTTGAAAAAATATAATGGCATGAGCCAACTGATATGCCAACTTCATCAGCAACTTCTCTAATAGTGATTCGGCGATCATTCATTAAACATTTTTTCCACTTTTCCCACATTTTCATCGATTATTGACGTGCTGGGTCGACCGGAGCATTCGTCGTCTTCAACGTCTTCGTGGCCATCTTGGAAACGCTTATACCACTCGTAAACACTTGTTTTTTTTATAGCAGACTCACCGTAGGCTCTCTGTAACATTTCGCACACTTGGTTACTTTATTTCATTTTTCACGCAAAATTTAATACAAATTTTTGACTCTTCAATTCTTCCATTGTTTAAACTAACAAAAATCGCCGAGCTCAAAAAAACACGACTACACAGACAGAATGTAAACAATGAATACAGCTGAAAATTTCACCATACATTAGGGACATATTTACCAACACAATAAAAAAAAATTTTGACCACCGGACTCTCCAGACGCGCGCAATTAAAAAATTCCGGGAACTTTTTGAACAGACCTCGTACAACGTAAATCGCTAATCAGACGTAGCAAAACAAAGTCTTAGCGTTACATTCCTTTTGTGGAATTTGACCTTTCTATTTCAACAGACTGCGCAGTCGATTCTTAGCGTTCATAAACACAGATCTTTCCAGGTCGGGGCTCAAACATACGATAATTGGCTTGTGAGACCAGCGCCCTATGCATTGAACTGCCATGCAGACGTAGAGTTAATGCTGCTTGCATCTAAGGGCCATGTCTTTACTGAAGTATCGACAGAACGAAACTTAGTAACGAATATCTGTTCATTAACAAATAGTAGTTATGTTGAGATCTTGGAATTGGATACCAGATTGTGCCAATTGCACATAACAACTTTTTTATGTTTACAATTCGTCTATAATTGGTACTGTCGAAAAAATTTGCCTCAGATGCATCCCGGAGCGGGTGTGTTAATGTACGGTGTTTAAAGAAAACATTCGAATAACTTTTGGAAACGAAATATGGCTCTCACTAACGGGTGTTTTTAAATAATTGAACCGAGTGTTATTTGATCTCTGAATTCGATATAATTTCAAAACATAAATATCTCATATATATTGCAACTTTAATAAGGATTTTGGTTCTGGCTACGATTACATTTTGGACGAAATTGGATCCGAAATAAAGACTGTCCCAGAAAGTATGAACGCACTTTGATTTCGCCGTAAATAATTCACAAGTGTTAGATATTCAAATTTTATTCGATATACTGATAATATTAGACTACAACAACAGAATATTATTCTCAACATTTGCTACTTAGCCAATGTAGACTAGCTGGCGCACCTTCTTGCGAACGTTCCTCATTAAATTCCGTACAGACTTCTTGGTGACAAGTTTTGACACTTTTTTCCAATCTTTATCGAACTGTTGAATGGTTTCGGCTGCCGAGACATGTTTCCTAAGATGTGCCTTCGTTAATGCCCAAAATTCCTCAATTGGTCGAAGTTGTGGGCAAGTTGGTGGATTCATTTTTTTTATGACGAAAGTGACATTTTTGTTAGTATACCATTCTTCCGTTGATTTCGAGTAGTGGCAAGAAGCAAGATCTGGCCAGAAAACAACAGGATCCTTGTGGCTTCGAATCATGGGTAGAAGTCGTTTTTGTAAACATTCCTTGATGTATATTTCGCTGTTCATTAAAGCAGTGGTGATGAAGGGTTTCGAAATCTTACCGCAGCTACAAATTGCTTGCCAGACCATAGCTTTCTTACAAAATTTTTCGACTTCAATCGATGACTCGGACTGGTTTAACATTTGCCCTTCTCGCACCGTATGATATTGTGGTCCCGGCAAGGAATAGTAATCGAGTTTCACATAGGTTTCGTCGTCCATGATTATGCAGTTCAAATTTCCAGCAAGAATCGTATTGTCCAGCTTTCGAACCCTCGGCCTGATCGATGCTTCTTGTTTCGGACTTCGTTTTGGTTGTTTCTGCTTCTTATAGTTTCGAAGATTCAAACGTTCTTTAGCACGAAGAACATTTGACTTCGAAGTGCCCACTTTTTTTGGCCACATCCCGAACTGAAACCTCTTTCTTTTGCTCGAACGCCTTCAGTATACGTTTATCCAACTGAGGGTTAGCAGGACCTTTTTTTTAACCCGTTTTCGGTTTATCCTCAAAGGTGTTATCCTCACCGAACTTCCTAATTGCATTTCGCACGGCTTTTTCACTTACTCCTTCTATTTTTGCTATCTTTCTCAGTGACAGTCCGCGTTCTGTGCACCATTTGAACACCATTTTTCGACGTTGTTCTGCTGAAAGTCCACGCATTTCGAAACAAACTAATGAAAACGAATAAACAACTGCACAAGTGGTTAGAGAAGAGTGTAAACAACAGGACGCAGTCATAAAAATTGACAGATTCTGAACCATTGCGAAAAGGCAGCGGTTTTTGGTTTCGTCCATACTTTCTGGAACAGTCTTTATTGGATGTTTTAATATTACAATCTACATGCGTTATGAATAATTATTATGGCTAGTAAAACTAGTGCGTTGAATTCGGTTTTTTTGAAGCATGCTTAAAAGTTACGTTGCTTATTTCCACAGATGGAATGGACGGATAGTCAATTCAAGCGTTACTATTAAAACATTTCAAGACGAGCTCTAAACATTTAACACTTTTTGAAATTTATTTCGCCCTTGTTGAACATTATAATACAACGACGATAGTGTTCGATCCTAAGCGCATTATTGAATGCCAATATGCACGCTGGGCACTAATGATGTTGCTTTTGCATGCCTGTACTAAAACTGGCTCATATCACTAATCACCGCTAATGACCAGTTGCGCTTTAGTCCCAAATGAAAGCTCCAGTATCTCGAACCGAGAAGAAGTTTAAATTTTCAATACCCTCACCATCGAATTTATTTTATGATAATCACACATAATCACACTGCACACATATGCAAAACTATCCTTAGGGAAGTATATTATTACCACAGCTCATTCATTGTCGGGTCCTCACTGGGAGGAGTGAGTTACTCGTTGCTGTCAGAGACGGTACTCTGAGGGCGGCGAAAATGGGAACAAAATGATTTAATGCGTAAAACCTCATCGAATAAATATTTGTCCGGCTCTTCCCGAGTCAATGAGCGTCCCGGAATGGGCTTTGTGTACACGTATCGCTAGTGCAAACTTGCTGTTTATTGTGCTCGGATTACGTATATATAATTATGTGAAACTGTTTAAATCGGTATGAATAGTGTTTGGTTAACTAATCTGTAGGATTATCGTCGGATGAGAGTTTGCCGTTTATATGGAAAGGTTGGTTTATTACAATCAATATTCATAACATGAATGAAAGAATATTCACAAAAAAACTTTTTCTGTTGGTGGTGAGAT
Organism: Malaya genurostris; assembly: GCF_030247185.1. NCBI lineage: Eukaryota > Metazoa > Arthropoda > Insecta > Diptera > Culicidae > Malaya > Malaya genurostris. The sequence goes on along the minus strand of NC_080571.1, from coordinate 301,481,392 downwards.
ATCGGAATTGTTAATTGCAGATGGTGGGGAGTTGAATACATCGCTTCCGTTTCATCACGTGGCGATTAGTCAGCAATATCCGGAGTTTAAAATGTTGTTTTTCCCATAAAAATATAGGAGATCATTCAAAAACGATGACGAAATATTTTTCATTTAAAGTGTTGGTCTTCGCTTTCAACACATTTTAGCCATCTCTTGAACAATTGGTAGATATAGCGTAGAAGAGGATAATGTTGTGAATTGATTGTAGCGACTGAATTAATGAAGCAAATTATTTGTCATCGGTGTAGTAGGTGCATTACACCAAACAAATATCATGTAGGTAAATTCGAATGTAGTGGTGTGTTACTCTGCATAGTTATTGCGTTGATGTTAAAACTCGAGTATCCACAGTGGCAGTTATTGTTCTTTGTCTGCTCAAAATAAGCCATTTTAATTGAGGTAAATAATATCAGGTGAGTGTTTTCTCAAGTGAAATTTTCCGCTAAACACAAATTCGATGCTGTTTGTTTTATTAAAAATCAACGTAAGAGCAGCCGCCAAGGCTGCAATCAAACATAAATATAGAAGTGACCGTTCAAATGATTATGGTTTCAACAGGACGGTGCAACATGCCATACAGCTCGACTAACAATCGATTTGTTATGACCATTGTTCCCCGGACGAGTCATATCGAAAAACGGTGATTTTGACTGGCCTCCGAGATCACCCGATTTGACGCCACCAGACTTTTGTTTTGTAAGGCTATTTGAAATCCAAGGTATACGCTGATAAGCCAAGAATCATAACTCAACTCGAAGACAACATACAATGTGGAATCGGTGCCATATCGACCGATACATTGGCCAAAACGATGGAAAACGCCGGAAAAAAGGGCACATTTTGTACTTAAGGCCAAACGTGGCCAGTCCAAAAATATCAAATCATACAAAAAATTGTTGTGCGCAAAATTAGTTTAATTTTTGAATTAAAATACTGGAAAATTACATATAGAACCAAACACTGGAAACGATTTTAAAAATTTTGAAGATAAAATTCAAAATACACCATTATTTATTTGAATGAAATAGTCCCAACAAAGATAATTATGTTCCCGGTCAACCTTTCATAAGTAGCATGATGGGCGGAAAAAGTTTATCTAACAAAAACCCACTGTCTGGCGGTTTACAGAAAAAAAGATGTTTTGCTTATACCTGCAAATAACTTTAGTCCAGAGCTCAAGGAGGTGATGACTCAATCGAATTCCCATAACCTATTCCGTATACAGAGCAAATTGTGTTCCGCGGTCACTGTTCCATCGACCAGCCCCGCCTAAATAAAATGTTTGTATCAAATGGATTAAAACATTACAGAAAGACTTTCGATCCCTTGAAATTGGTAAGCAATCGATGCGTATTTAGTGTATGTTCATCAGTTTTGTATCAATAATTAACATTTTCTATTCTTACCATTACTCGAATTGCATTCAATGATCTATTTCTTATCGTATCAAACCTTCAACTTCTTCTGAACCAGCCAATTACACCCTTGGAACATAGTGTGATATTGCACACTCCTGAATGTTTTTTTTTCTACAGAATCCTAATTTTGCTTCATGCGTCAAATTATATAAGGATGATGTGCAAAATGATAATTCATGAATTGCAAGGAATGCTGCAGACGGTTTTCATCAAAACAAATTGACAATTTAAAGTTACAATAAGAGTTTAAATACACTTTAGCAATAGGACGTCAAGGCGAAATATTTGGCTTATTTGAAGGACTTTCAATAGTTTTCACATTTAAAATGAAATATTATATATCAACCAATTCGCATCCTCTCGTTCTGCTACTAAAACAGAAGGCGATAGGACCCAGTCGACGCCGTTCTTTTGACCACATATCATCATTGACCCACGGGGAGGCATGAGATAGGAACTTGCGAGCACTTAGTTAGCTCCTCTTTTGACGACCAGTACTGATACTTTTTGCTAAAACAGGTAACTAGCAACAGGGTATTCGATGTAATTTTCTTACAAATTGAAATCTTGGATAAAAATGACTTTCCGTTAATATTAGTTCTCAATAAAAAAATCAGTTTAGACAAGAAATGGGTTTTGATGGAAAACTTTTTTTTCCTTAAAACTACTCACCCTGCTTTTTTTCCTTAAAACTACTCACTACTGAATGGTTGGTAGGGAACATAACCACATATCTTGGGACAAAATTGAATCAAAATCGAAAATGGTTTTTCAAGTAATTCGATTTTAAATTTTTAAGTAAATTTTTTTCTGGGTAGGTATTTTTGAGATTCTATTAATTGTGTGAAAATCACTTTTACTACACTTTTTTGTACGATTTGTCATTTTTCGACAACAACTATTTGAAAACCATCTTTTAATTCACCTAGTGGTGTAGTGATGCCTCTCGTATATTTTCAAAAATATAGCATATTTTCAAAAATATCACAAAAAGATTCTGTGAAGAATTTTTTTCTTTCAATCTTGAATAAAATAAGAAAATTCCTTTGCGTATAAACTAACATAACCTTTTCAATATGTAAACAGTTCAAGTTAGTAAGAATTTTCCTGTATTTCACATCGTCGCATTAAATGATTAAACACACTTTACCCTATAGTTCTGGAACCGAAAGTCGGACCCGGACTCGGAACTTTTATTTGAACCTGTTTGTGTAAATCGATCAAATTATTTCTGAGAAAATCGAGTGAGTCTCGTTTTAACTTTTGACCACTAGTTTCAGTACTTCTCGAACCGGAAACTCGGACCTAGTATAGCCGAAGTCGGTTCGTTTAGTAAGTAACTACTATAGATCACAAATTGAGCTTTAATTTGAATCATGATTCGTATAAAACCTGTTTAACCGTTGCTGAAAAATCGAAGTAAGTTCTGGTTTTGTAGATTTTCTTTACTATTATCGATGCTTTCGGAAGCGGAAACCTGGGACTAGTAATCCCAAAGTAATTTAATATATTCACTTACTAACAAGATCTGCCAACTAGATGAATTTAGCAGTAAGTTTTATAAAAATATGTACCTCGTTTTGCCATCGCTTGTGAACAAATATTGATGAAATTGAAAACTTTCACTGATCGCTCTGTAATACCGGAACCAGAAGCCGTATCTGAATCAACTTTTCGGGGACTTTTTAAAGAAATTCAAGACCTTTCATTTGCTTATTAGTTTGTGAAAATCGGTTGAAAAATTTCCCAGAAAATTGAATGCGCATTTTTTATAAGTTTGCACATATTTTCCAAAACCGGAAGTAATATCCAAATGAAATTTAAAAAAATAATTTGAGGCCATAAGACCTTTCATTTGAATCTAAGTTTGTTCAAATCGGTTCAGCCATCTCAGAGAAAGTTGAGTAACATTCTTAATCAGATGGGAATAACAGAATTATAACAACTGGAGTAATTTATTTCAGAAATATTTTGCATCAAATTTTGAAATATTTCTGGCTGGTAAGCTGTTAAAATAACAAAAATCATAACAAAAAAAAAATCTAGCGGGAACAAAATCGTAACAGATTTTGAAACGTTTGTATCACAATTAGTATTGAATTTGATATAACTACAGAAGTCCGAAAGCAGAAATTTATAAGAATAGTTGTAATAAATTATATAGCAAATTTAACACAGAAAAATTATATCACATCCAACTTTTAGCATCGTTTCAATCCAAAATTGTTGAATGATTTATTTTTATTATATGAATAATTTATTTAGTGATCTGATTTCTTCTTTTAGTTTTTTGAAATTCTGATCATTATTGTTCGATATAAAGCAACGGAAGAACTCATTTTTGCTAATAATGAACGTTGTCATGAGTCTTGCAAATGAAAATAAAACATGATAACTGATTTTGTTATTATATTTTTATCATAAGCTTTAACTTTCAATAGTTTTCATTTGTTAAATATCTCAAAATAACACATATTGTTATACATATAAACTGTTCATATACTTGTGTTATGATTTAGTTATGTGCATCTGATCGGGTTATTTGTCACATACACACATACACACATACACAAACATACACACACAGACATTTTTTGATCTCGACGAACTGAGTCGAATGGTATATGACACTCGGCCCTTCGGGGGCTTGGTTGTAAAGTCGGTTTTCACAGCGATTGAGAAAGGCAATAAATAGATTAAAAAAGTTTGACCCTTTTCAAAAGATAGTTTAGAACAAAGTATGCAAAGCTTCTTTTTGTGACAAAGTCTACATATTCCGATAGTTTTAATCAAATCTGAGAGGGTGTGGCAAACATTTGTTTGGTTGGCGCGAAATTCGTCTCTTGCTGTGCTAAATTTGCTGTGCTGTAATTGATTTCGCTAAAAACAGTTTCGATTTGTACGTTATGCTAGTTTACTGTCGAACAAACTTGTCTGTTTATCGAAATATATTATATATTAATATGCATCACTTTAACGAATTCAATAGCAATCGAAAAATACATCACAGTAACACCATCTCGGGACGAAAAAGGCTAATATTTCAGTTAAGTTTAACAGTTTGCGTTTAGCGTGCATCCAGAAATGAAATGTAACAAATAATTGAGCATGATGCCCACATAGAAGTGTGATTTTTTTTATATTTTTGTGTTTTTTTTCTGATGAAAGCAAATATCGCCTATAAATGTTGTAGAATCACGCTTTTTTAGACCTATCGTTTTCACTTTCAAGAGTTATAAAGTAGTATTACACTTTGCTTATGAATGTTATGAATAGTGCTGAAACGCTTATCATCACGAAACCTGAGAGGGCGGTCTTTGGCAGATCACTTTTGATGTATAGAATATATCAACAAAATTAGAATGAAATGAACGGTGTATTACAAGTTACTTTGGTTGCGCTATTTTTTTCGTTGCGTTCATGACATTAATTTTAAATTAATTGCACATTATCTTTTCTCAAAGAAATTTAGAATGTAAAAGAAAATTGTCATTTTTATTAATTGTCTATGAATTAAAAGTGCATATACTAAGCGATCTGCCCCTTGCTTTGAACTGTTTTGTGAATAGTTTAAACTTTTAGTCAAAATTTGAGATTTCGATATTTATTTTCTGAAAAGTAATTGAATTTCATTTAACAGACGAACCATTCCAAAATTCGAAAAATAAAAAGTTTGTTTAGTATTGGAAAAATGTTAATAAATAGTATGATAAGTGCAATACAGTTATACTTATTACTTTTACTTCAATTCATAGCTCTCGTTAAGGCGAATTACATGTTATGGTTTATTCATATAATAAACAACCTAATATTTTACATTTGTATCACTGGAATCGTAATCATTATCACAGTAAACATGAATACAAATGAATTGGGGGGTTACGCACCGTGTTAAAAAAATCCGTGTAAAAGAAAACCGTGTTAATTGCGGAAACCGTGCAAAAAAAAAACCGCGTGGAAAATTTGACGTAATAATTTCAAAAATTCCGAAGGTACGATGTGTAGTAAACACTAACGATCTTGACAGTCATTTTCACCTAAACTGAGTGGGAAGACATGATTGTTGTTGCAGCGGTGTGCACGCAGCGACAGAATCAAAGGGAGAGAATTCATAGAGATAAATGTGGATCAACTTAGAAAAGGTATTACTATGTGTCATGCTGAAGAAACTCATTCTATCGGCGTAAATCATAATACTACTAGAGCTATATCATTCAAATTGGTATAACATACTGCTCGATATGATGAAGAGTTCCAGAGATTAGTAAATTCGACTAGTTTTTCAATGCTACGAAATTCTCGATGATATCAATGACTATGCTGACATTAGAGATGGGCAAAACAGTTAATTTCGAAGAACCGTTCAGTGATGCAGAGATCTTTTGAAAGTACTAGTTCTCCTTAACCGTTCGTTGGTTCATTTCATAATTGGTTCGTTTGTACAAAGACTAAACAAGAACTTAGTTTAGTTAGATCAAACGAGCAAAAAACAAGGTCCCACGATTTTAAACTTAGCTTTCATGATGAAGCTTTCTTATAACAGAGCTACCGTTCTTCATAAAAAACTTTGAACTGAGGAACTATCGTTCTATAAAAAAGAACTATTGTTCATTCATTCTTTCACAAGAACTCTAGTTCTTTTGAACCGTTCACGAACAAATTGCCCATCTCTAGCTGACATCATACACCACAACTGAGCGGAAGAGACGTTGTCGTTTTCTTACAGACAACCTGTTCCCTATTTTAAATTTTTTTTTCAAAAAACAAATGATAGTGCTTTCTAAACTTTAAACGTGTTAATTGCGAAAACCGTGTTAATTGCGAAAACCGTGTTAATTCCGGCATCCGTGTAAAAAAAAGCCGTGTATAAAAAAACCGTGCGGAAAAAAAAGTGTAAAAAGAGACCTTAGTGTGCTAAATTAGGAAATGGTGGAAAAATTCTGAAATTAGCATTAAGATTAATTTGTTTAGTTCTGCGTTTACATTTCACACACATTTATACGTAAAGAGATTTTTCTACAACAATACCCAAGTAGCAAATGTAACTTATTGAAATTTCAAGAGGTTCTACAATTGTTTTAGATTTGTTTTTTATGTTAGATAAGTTCTGAAAGATTTTCAAATATATTAAAATCGGTTGTGCAACTTATTACTGTTAAGTTTTACAATACTACCCAAAACTATAGAACTACAGAACATCTGAAACAATTGTGCAGCAAATCACCAACTTGCTTACATTTCACTTACAGTTATAGAAGCTCAGCAAAAAATTTCACATTGTCATATAAAAACGAAGGAACTAAAACAATTGTTCAACTTATCAAAAATTTTACAAATGACTGTCATAATTGTATCCGACTCAATATATGCCGAAATGGCTGTATATCTCTTGTAAAAAAAATAGTGAAATTATGCTCTCCGCAAGGCAAAAAATGACAAACCGAATTGGAAACCTCACAGTAAAGACTATTTTGCAGGCTTGGCCGATTCTTGGCAGTCTCATGAAATTTTAGCTCTGTGTGTACAGTTTTCTTCATTTTTAGAAACACAATTCGAAACTTGCAAATAAGTTGTACCAGATTTATCTGCTTGAAATGAATGCAAAACTTGCCGACATGAGAATATTGTCATGAAAGTTCCAGAACTACAGCATTACATATGCAATGAAAACAAAAAAACAATGAAATAATTTGTATCCGTTTTTTTTCTCGCGAAAAAAATAAACATACCTGACATTACTTTTTAAAGATATTGAAAGAAAAGTTAAGTTCATCATAGTCACACTCCTAGTTATATTTTACCGCTCGAGCAACTTCTTTTTGCAACTAAAGCACACCTACAGTGCGTATCACAAAAGTCGGCTTCACTAAGATGAATGACTTAACTGTATTGTTGTTTTGTTATTTTGATAAAAATAAAAACAAAAATTTATGCTTTCAATATTTACATGTTTATATTATCTTTTATTTAGGTGAAATAAATCATTATGTTGGGTGAACCATTTTCTTTTCAACACACTGTTACCCTCGATGCCATATTGGAAAATATTGAAGAAAAATTCATTTCAAGATATTTCAGATTATTTGAAACATCGATATGATTAAAATCGTCTGTAAAGGTGTATGAATGTTTGCAAGCTTTCTTATACATATTTTGAACACTATTCCGATCATATTAATTGAAAAGAATAGATTGTCATTTTCATAGAAATTGATGTGCAATCATCAAAACACGTACATTCAAAGGCGCTTGAAAATTCCAGGCGTACGAAGACATGTTTCACCATAAAAATGCAGTTCGTTGTCGATTTTCTATTTACTAAAAGATAAAAGATCAATTCTACAGTATGTAGTATTACCATTTATTTATGTGCATAATATTTTTAAAGTTCCATGTTTGTGTTACGTGCAGTTGTTTTGAAAATCAAATGTGAAACTTATTCATTAGAGATTATGTTTGCTATTTTTTTGTAAACATCAATTCAATTCTTGTTTACATTACGTAGTAGTTTCCATAAGTTTCACAATCGTTTTTTCGCTGATTTAATGCTGAATGCATTTGTAATGGGATCGATGCATGAGTTTTTGTATCAGTTGCACAATAATTATGAATAAATGTTCGTGACAACGGAAGAACTTAAAGATACGTTGCACAACAAAAAAATTGCGCTTTTTCCATAACACAACAGTTACTAGAATAGTAATATACACTAATTCGATAAATTGCACAATCAGTAGAAAAATACAGGACAGTAACTTAACGTGCTACTTGGGGTGTTCTCTTCCGAGTTAGAGATTGCAATTCTAAACCGCATTTACACCTTATTTTTTCGTGCAGTGTAAATCGAGAAATATTTCATATATTTGGGGCTGTTTGATTCAGTGTACTGATTGGGGAGGCTGTCATATGTGCATTAAAAAATTTGTAGTGTGTTAGTAACCTTTTTTGTCACCGCACTTTACTGTGATGTCCCTCGTGAATCGCAAGAGTGATCCTTATTGATATATAATATATTTGGTTTATCATTACCTTTTCTAATCGAAATGAAAAATGAGTAATAAGAGGAAGACATCATCACACAACTAGGATTTGTTGTATACATTTGTTAAAATAAATGTTTCGAACCTTAAAAACTATAATTTTTTTTTGTTCACGTAGATTTCCGAAGTTATGCGGTAAGTATTTCTCGCATAAAAAAGCCTATAGTGTACTACAATATTGTCTAGTCACAGAATGGGGAAATTACATTTTTTAAATTTCGAATGAAAGATTGACAAATGGATCGCCGCAGTTTGTCTTCGAACGACATGTGATAACTTATTTTATGAAGCGTGCGTGTTCATGAATGACACCACGTAATACATGTGCCGGTCGTTTCCGAGCTTTAGCTAGCTTACTCGGCATGATTCCTTGTACTCGAGTATGCCATTTCAACGGTCTTTCAAGAGATTTATAATGACATATGGAGCTCGCATCAGATATGAAGCGTTTCTTTTCCCAACTTCATCTCTTACACCAAGTACTGACCTTTCTTCTCCGTTACTTGTTTGGCACGCGTGCCGGAAAAGTTGGACCACCTGACCACAGCCGTCTTCGACTCCTACATTATTGTTAGTGGAAGCAGTACAGGAGTGACACATTTTTATGTCCGACTCATGTATGTCAGTTAATATGGCAGGATAGGGAGAACCAACAGGACACCACATCACCACACTAAAATAACAGAGATGGTCCTCCTAACTAACAGCGGACCAGCTTTAAGTTTGTTTGTGCATGTGCTCCCAAGTCGATTACCGGTATCGTTTTTTCGTCCGTCTTGTAGATTCATGACTGGTCGAAACGTATGGACCATAACGGTATGTTTCCAACGAAGCATGATCGTAGAAGCCTGCGGAATATGGTCGATTACCCACTTGCTGTTCATGTTGAAGGAGTACCGGGGTGGGTCCATCTATTCAGCTGTCCTTGTTGATACTGTCGGAGTCGGAGGGCCGCTCGAGTTGTATCTCTTCATTTTGAGAAACGAAGAAGAAAGCTACACTTATGCTTATCTACCCACTCCCCACATTTCCCAGAAGATTTAACTAAGTTATTTCAATTATCGTTAAATATAATTTTCCACTTCGAAATAATCCAAGAAAATTGGTTCAATAATATTATTACTGGTGTATGGCAATTTCATTAGACATCGACCAGAAGAAAGTGAGTGAGGTCAGACTCATCTCTGGACTAATGACAGCCGACTACGGAAACGAATCTGAGAACTAATATGACCAACCAGTCCATCCGGGTTTAGGAATGAACTTCTGCTATAACATGAAACGAAATGGTTAGAGCTGCTTGCGTACGCAGTTGATTCGTTCAATTGGTCGGAAGAATGTTTATCTACATTGCTTGGTGGTTGTTCTGTTACGGGGAAAACATATTGCGAAGACCCAACCGTTCTGATGATTGCTCTTCTAACGGGATTCTTCATTAAATTGCGAGTCTACACATTATTGGAATCGCAGAGGATAAATGATTATCTGGCATATCGGAAGTCTCTGGCGAATAAATAACAGTGCTGATCCAATTTCCCTCGTCATTTCGAATGCAGATCACGATGTTCCACCTTTCCGTAAATACAGTTAATTTCGATGGTCCTTATGTGAATGACTTTGTTGCAAAACTAATTACTTTTATACATTACTCAGGCTGTGTGCATTTCGGGGGTACGGTAGCCGGAATTCATATGAGTAGCTTTTCATTCCAATGCACGTCTATCGTTGGATGGAAAAACTTTCCACAATAAATACTGGTGTTGACCGCAACAGACGAACTCTCTTACACAAGCCAATATAGCGCGTTTTTGCCTTGTTGGTTTACCGTTCGTGATTGGAAAATCATTACGTCAGGTGAGAACGAGCTCAACTAGCTGCGACTCAACTTCAGCTTACAGCTTGCTGAAAGTGGTAGGTGAATAGCTTGATGGTTTTTTTGAGTCTGCCAATCGAGCCGAAAGTTTATAGGTGAAGCGGTCAAATAATTTCCAACTTTTCTAATTGACATGAATATGTATGCTCACTTCTGGAAGGCTCGAATGCGTGCTACAGATCGGTGACGAGTCTGACAAAAACTTCAATCATTTTAAAGGGAAAGATTTTACGATAGATGGGGTTGGATGCTTGTGAAATATTTACACATTAGTTTTTGAATAAAAGTTTGAACTTTTTGGTGGTTAAATTTTTATAGGAATGCTAAAATTCTCTGTATTTTTTCGATTAACGGAAACAACGACATTTATTTCAGGTTTTTCGAAGGCGGGTATGAATCAGAGCTGGAAATTTGAAATTACTTTGAACATACTTCTGAAAGTATCGAAACTGTATTGTAAGTGAATGCTCTCTGGAAGTCTTCGAATCCGTGATATAATATTTAAGTACAAGTTAAATATTATATCACGGATTCGAAGACTTCCAGAGAGCATTAACATACAATACAGTTTCGATACTTTCAGAAGTATGTTCGAGGTAATTTCAAATTCCAGCTCTGATTCATACCCGCATGTAAAGTCTATATAAGAATAGCAAAACCTGTGTGATGATGCTTTTCCAATCGATTTGAATTTTTATATGGCTAATCTGTTTCTTCACCAGATATTAAATTTAAGCTACAGGTCAACGTTTCGAAAGTGACAGATATTAGCCTCAGGGTACAACTAGTGGGTACCTATTAATTGGAACTAATTGTATCCAGTGATGGTATTTCACTAGATGAACATACCAGTGTGAAAGTTTCATTCCTACACTGCGGATGCATTCGGTGGCCATCACACAAAATTTAAAGCGCACTTCTTCTCAGTGCTCATTAGACAGATTCTGAGTGTATGCTTGTATTGAAGAATCTGGTGCGAGAGAACTACCTTCACTTCGCATGAATCGCTCTCACGTACTTTCGCCTAAATACACCCAAGTAATCACTGGCTCGGGATAGTGAGCGAAAACTTCTGTGAACTTTAACGAATAGAGAGCAGATCTGGCCTCGCTATGGTAATCTTGCAAGAAAAAACGAAAATTCAACGAAAAATTGTTTTTTTTGCGTACCCCACGCTTCTTCTCACCGGCGTGTACACCTTTGTGAAAATATTTGCGTCCACCTCAGAGAATTTGAGAGCTCTGCTCTAGCACTTTGGTGCGATTCAGTGCTAGAGGTAAAAGAAAATATACACGTGCACTCATGATGCGTGTATACTTTATACAACAGTGGTGCATATATGTGAAAGGGAAGAGCTCTTGTTGAAGTTGTCAGTGCGAGGGGAGAAATTTCGCTTGCTCTTCGTCAGGCAGAGGAGATGGATATCTCTGATTGAATCTGACCAAAACTATTGAACTATAACTGTATTCGGAAACATAAAATCAAGATTATTTTAAAATTTTCACGCTTCGCATTGTTGTTCGCATGTTGTAAGACTTTTCCTTTGAACCTATAAGTTTGTGAAAATAGATTTGGCCATCTTAGAAAAAGTGATTGAGATCCTTTTTACAGTTCTTGATTACTATTTCCAATACTTCCGAAACCGAATCAAGCTGACCGGTATAGCCGAAGCTGGTTCGTTTGTCAGAAATATGGCCTACAAATTGGAGTAGTTTTGAACCTAGTAAGACTTAGACTTATTATCTCATGCTCTATTTCGATTAAACCAGTTAAACGAAATCTAACAATCGAAGTAAATCGGCGTTTTTGTTACTTTTATGTTTTCACGTGGAACAGTGAATTGAGTTTCGAATGTTGCACTCTAATTGTATATGTCAAATGAAGTTTTTTGTTTCTTCTCATCTTCCGGGCTAAGCCGTCCGGTGTATTGCTTATATTCGGTTTTTATTTTCCGAGTGCTCAAAGTATTCAGTCAGACAGTCGATTTCGCGAAGTCGAATGAAGAAAACAGCGATTTAGAAGAAAAATTTTATAAAAGAAGTTTATGTTTCGTTTATGTCTCTTTCTCCAATACAACATCGTGTTTATATCTGCCAATAGAGAAAAGACAACGGCGACTGGAAAATTCTTTTCGGCAGTAGTGTGCCATCTAGTGGCTAGTATTCATTACGGTGTTACCGTTTTTTTCGGTGACAGTGCGCCATATAGCTGCAAATTGCAGAAGCCAATTCAACCATTTATGTTGGTTGAAAACAACGTATTATTTCTCTAATTCAACTAAAAATGGAAATGAATTGTGCCTTAGCTAAGAAATGACAGCACGTTTAATTGGTTAATTCAACTAAAAAAATAACCATTTCAACATATATTTTACTATTATTATTAAGGGAATGAGAATTAAAAATTCTAAGTTAGCAAAAGTAAGATTCTTTTATTTGTCTCAAAAAATAACTAACTAAAATCGAAAACTTAACTAATTTTTTCGTTAAAATGCTGATTTCGGTATTTCCGTGTAAATGAAGCTAAACTGCATAAAACATGTAATAGAATTATTATTATTATGATTGACATCATTACACCACCGGCACGGAAGTATTGCCCTACCGGCTGTGAAAATTGCATTTACACTGCGAAGCTTGATATTCCTATGTATGTTTATTCTTTCAAAAAAATTTCAATTCATTGACATTCTTTCATACTTTCGGTTGTGCTTATCATAACATTTTTATCAACCGCAGCACCGTCATTTACCAATATCACACACCAGTAGCAGACATCCGTAACCGTTTCGTTTTCTTTATAGCGTGTACGAATGGAAAAATGCACGCATACTTCGTGTTGTGTTTTTTCTTCTTCCACGTTGCACGTACCGGTGTTGTACACAGAAAAAAAATATGAATTTTACAGGTGGTATAATTCTACTAACGATACAATTCATAACTACTTTGCTTTTCAAATGACGCAATATTCCATTCGTATAGAATTTTACATGCTCCGAGTGTTATTTGAACTTGGCTACCAAGTGCCGTTGTTTGGATTTATATGTATCAATTATTCATTAAGCAGATATGTGATTCTGTGGCTAAGTCGATTAACTGGAGTGTTTTGTGATCTAATGTTTCTTGGTCCAAACCGCGCTGTTGCTATCGATCTTTTGTTTTTTTATTTCATTCGATTTCAAGCCATGTAATTTTCAAATCACACAATTTTACATGTTATTGACTATAAATTTGTGTGAAATATGACGCTCCGTTTATGTGCATCTTATAATATGTAAAATCACAAGAATTTTTCGAACTGTGTACATCTTGCCATTCTATATGCCGATTTGAAAACTTTGATAACTATCACCCTGTAACTGCGGAACCGAAAGTCGAATCCGAATGAAATTTCACAGTAGCTTTTGAGACAATGTCAGCCAGTGTGTTCCTGTTAAACCAGGATATCGGTTCAAGTATCGCTAAGAAATCGAAGTGAGTTCTGGAGTTTTTCTTCACTACTTTCGGTACTTCCGAGGCAGGAAAAGAGGGCACCAGTAGTGCCGAATTAAGTTTATATGGCCACAAGCTAACAAGTTCTGCAAACTAGAAAAATTTATCAGATAGTTTTATAAGATTTCAACCTGTTTTTTACCGTCGTTCGTGAAAAAAAATGCTGATGAAATTGGTAATTTTCGACTTATCACGCTATAGTTCTGGAACCGGAAGTCGGATCCGGATCAACTTTTCTACAAATTTGTACAAAACTATAAGACCTTTCATTTTAATATTAGTAAGTGAAAATCGGTTAATTATATTTTCTGTTATTTTAGCATATTACTTAGTAACTCTGGAACCGAATATCGAATTCAAATAAAATTTAATTTCAGTCTATGAGCCCATAAGACCATTCATTTGAATCTAAGTTTGTGAGAATCGGTTCAGCCTACTCTGCAAAAAGTAAGTGCATATTTTTTCCTTTTTGTATGCATATCATCCTGCATCTCCGGAACCGGAAGTCGGATCGCAATCAATTTCAATAGCAGGCTATGCGACTATGAGAACTTTCATTTGAATTTAAGTTTGTGAAAATCGGTTTTGCCATCTCCGAGAAAAGTGAGTGCATATTTTTGTTACATACATACACACACAGACATTTGCTCAGTTCGTCGAGCTGAGTCGAATGGTATATGACATTCGGCCCTTCGGGCCTCGGTTAAAAAGTCAGTTTGCACAGTAATTGTATAGCCTTTTTATATGCGAAAGTCAAAAAGGCTGTCATTAGGGGTGCATTCTATAAAACGGTATAAAAAATGGTTCATTTTCTTTATAGCCAGGTTTCTTTAAAAACGTGTTTTGACTTTTCTTTGAAGAAAAGTAATAGAATTGCTGGAAAAACCGACCGACAAAGCGCGTTCGTTTTTACCGCTCAGTTTTTTTCTGAGATGGCTGAGCCGTCAGGCTCGTTTGAAGGTACTATTGGATTATGAATGAAATTCGATAATCAAATGGTTATCACTTCTGGTTCTGAAGATATAACTGTATTAGTGTCGTAGCACATTTTTCAGCTGCTGAGCCTTCTCGAAGATGACTCAACAAATTTCGATAAAAATTTGACTTTTTTGAAAGCTAAGAATGTCAATCTAATTTGGAAGGGTTATTTTTGGAAACGAATCGTCTGAAAGCAAAAAGCAAGACAGTTCGTGAAAAAATTTGAAAATATGTGGTCTCGAGAAAAAGCCGATCGAAGCTTTTTGGCATTAAAAATGCCTTACTCTTCACTATATGGGGCCGGGTGTCAATTAAAAGTTTCAAAAATAGCCGCGTAACCTTTTTGTGTCATAATTTTGAACGTTAATAACTCGGTCATTTGTTGATGGATTGTTATAATTTAACAACCAATCGATTCGGAAACTTTTAACTTAAACATGTATGACGACGTCGTTTCAGTATTTCAATAGCATACTATTGAAAAAATGGTTGGAATCGAACTATGTTTTCATCCACCAATCCCTGTTGTACAAAATGACGTCAACTTCTTGTTCGGCATAGGAGGCTTTGCGTCATGCATAAAAAAACGCAGCATCGTTCTGCGTAGTATGAAGAGAAATCTATAAATATAGGCTGCACAATATTTCTTTGCCTAGTTGATGTTTGACTGCGAATGAAACAAGTAGCTCGTCCAGTGAGCTGATGACTGGATTGTATATGCGTTCACTTGCTGGATTGTCGCTTTTGCATTATGTGTTGGTGAAATTTCCTGTTGTCTGCGCAACACCGTGTTCGCTTGAGTATCTTATATGCCATCTAGATATTGAAGAACCGAATAAGCGTGTTTACCGATTCTTTCGAAATATCCCATGTATTTAGCAGAGATGTCTATCTTCTCTGTGTGACGAAGAGCAAGCAAAATTTCTCCCCTCGCACTGACAACTTCAACGAGAGCTCTTCTCTTTCACATTTATACACCACTGTTGTATAAAGTGTGCACGCATCACGAGTGCGTTTGTTTATTTCCTTTTACCTCTTCCACTGAATCGCACCAAAGTGCTAGAGCATTAGCTAATAAATTCTCTGAGGTGGATGCAGATACTTTCACAGAGGTGTACACGCAGGTGAGCACTCTGCTGTATGGTTTGCGTAGAAGAAGCGTGGGCACGCAAAATCAGCAAAATAAAACAATTTATCGTTAAATTTTCGGTTTTCCTTGCAAATTTTTCATAGCAAGGCCAGATCTACTCTCTATTAATTGAAGTTCACAGAAGTGTTCGCTCACCATCACGCGCCAGTGGTCACTTGGGTGTATTTAGACGAGAGCGCGTGTGAGCGATTCATGCGAAGAGAATGTGTTTCACTCGCGCCAGTTGCTTTAACCACAAGCACACACTCAAATGCTATCTATTCGACACTGAGAAGAAGTGCGCTTTCCTCTTTGTGCGGTGCTTCGTTTTTTGCATCCTCGGTGTGGACAAGAATCTGACTCCAGCGTGTATCACTCTGGTGAAATGCCATCTCTGGTATTTAGCAAATTTTTGGTCGATTTTACCATTAGGAATGCCTATTATGAGATAACGACATTTGAATATTTCAATTGCATCCCATTGAAAAATTGGTTTGAATTGAGAATTTTATTTTAGTTCTCTGGTAACTATCAGACCTATTTAGAATTATCGGCGATTGATTTTTCGGATCTAATTTGCAGCGCTTGTTCCTCGAGGATTTGTATTTGTTAATAGAATTTCCTAATTTAAATGATTCCAAAGCTTCAATATTGTAAACTTAAAAATGTTTTAATTTGCCAATGGATCGATTTCCATACTTAAATCTCAATTCCTATACGAACAAAACGTGACAATGTGACTGAAAAAGTTGTTGTCCCACCAGGAATTAAACGCTTCAAATGATTCAAAAATAAATTCTGAAACTTTTCTAAAAGCGGCCTCCTCGGTTTAGTAGTATAAATGAGTTCCACAGGCTCGCATATACAGTACAATTAGATGCAATATCATATAGTTTCAAAGATAAACTCAAGGTAAGCTTACCTGCGATTTTACATGTATCGTTTGAATAGGAACCCTCGTAGAATTTGGTTAACCGCCAGTTTCAGTTTAATTATTATTTTCTTTAAAACAATAAGCGTCTGATGACTACACGCGTTGTAACTATGACAATGTTCATTCATGTGTTAATAACATCAAGTTACAATATGAACAAAATTTCGGAATTTTGTTGCTTATCCATTCCGTATATTCCTAATATGCCAAACCGAAAATCAATGTAAGTAACTAAAATATTTTATGCGAATTGTTTCACATGTTTTCTTCCTCGTATTGTTGCCATATTATTTACTGACACTTTCCGAAGATTATCGACGATTTTGAAGATGGATTAATAAAATTACACTATTGCTGAGTATAAACTCCACACAACATTTTTCGTTGAAATATATAAAATCTTCTCTTGCATCGATTAACTGTTTATAAAATTAATAAGTCGGTACGTTTCTCGAAAATTATGATCATAAAATAAAATAGTTTTATTTGTTCAGGTTCAAATCTTTAGGTTGTTTGTATCAAAAATTGAGATTTCGAGTAACTTTGAATTCATAATTGACTTCTAGTTAAAGGACGTTATTCAAAAACTTAACAATGTAAAAATTTGTGGATAGGGATCAAAATTGAATAGAATCAATTGTCAAGGAAGAATCTAATTGTCAATTTTATCATTCGCTAACAATCTAAGCGCTTAAACTAGAGCAAGTTTGTAATTAGTCAATTGAATAAGTGTTTAGTTTAGTGTATCATCATCATTATCATCTTTATTTTCGTATTTATTATGGGAACCGTAGAAACATTTCATTTTTAATGTTATTGTGCTCGGTCGTGTCTTGAATACAACCCTCTAATTTTTTTGTGATAAATCGTGTTTGGGCGCGTCCTCTCATTTCTCTACCAAATTCTCGGTCGCGCGTACCATCGGGACTTATTAGAAGTTTTGCGAATTTTCAATCGGTTTTAATAACTAATCGGTACTTGTTATAGCTATAGCTTGGTAAAGGATGTTTATGTTATCTATTTATTTCTTGCTACAATTTCCGGTTTCGTAACATAGTTTGAAACCATTAATACCCGGCAAAATTTTCCAGGTATTACGCTTTTTATTGGCCTTAGATTCTCGTTTGACTAAGTAATTCAATATATCCACGAATTAATTAGTTGCTAACGTATCACAAAGAATCTTTTCAGAAAGAACTCAACTGATATAAGCGTTCTTAAGATGCCAGCGACCAATTGCACAAATAAACATTTCATCTGTAGCAGCTCATTTGAAGTCACTCGTACCAACGATGAATTCCTTTCATTCCTGCTGGCTCAAGCATTTCCATCCTGTTCATATTGTACGTACAGGAATTTTCATAATGTAAGCATCACTTTCATCGCAACGGATAGTGATGCATCGAGTTAATAAGTTTAGCATTGAGTGGGATTCCTTGGTTGCACGGAACGAGCTCTGCCACTCGCTTCACTCTGTCAGTTTTTCTCGTGGATGGAAAGTTGCTTATGTGGAATACATAGAAAACCTTCTGACCTGCCTAGGAAATTTCCTTCAGTTTCCATAGCGGCGTACGTCATCGTCAATTGGTACAAATAAATAGATTATGTTGCAAAATCTAGCTTCCGGTCTTTAAGGTTAAGAAAACAATGTGGTTTGGTTTCGGAATTGTGATTAAATTGACTGTCAATGAATAGGATGCTTTATTTGTATCAGGTCAATTTATAACAGTAAGATTAAATAGTGTTTACAGTTTCCAAAATAATCCGAAAGAGGATTTTCTATTATTATGGTTACAATTGTTGTGTTGCCTATAATTCAATATAGTGGTGGAAGGAATCCGCGATATAAAAAGGTAGGGAGCCACTGCACTAGATGACACTACATATACAGTAGAGATCTCGGGTATTTTAACCGAAACCCGACCCCTACCCGTAGCCGACGGGTTTTTGGTCGGGTACAGTTAAAATTTTTTATTTTCAATCGGGTACGGGTTTTTTCATCATTTCATCAAAAATATGATCAGAAATTTAGGATAATATTTTGAACAGTGTGAGATAACCACAAACAACTCAAAAATTAAGTTTTCTCAAACTTTGAAAACAACGCGGAAAACTCTTTACTTTTGCTTGGCTTTTTTGCGCAAGGACGACGATTTTGAGGTAGTCAGGTACATATCTTCAATTGACTGCGTATAAAAGGGCAACCGTGGTCAAAAATCGATCATTTCTTCTTGTTCGTTGGACGGAAGCAAACGTCGTGGGACCAGCAGCTTCGGAGAGTGCACCTTCTGCGTGGTTAAAAACCTCAAACGCTCAGGTCGCAGCTCTCATTTGGACTTCAGTCGTCAATGAAAGCAGACCTTTTGCGTGGTATAAAGCCTCAAACGCTCAGGTCGTGCTTTCATTTGGACTTCAATCGTCAGGTGGAGCAGTCGTCAATAATCAGAGCAGACCTTTTGCGTGGTATAAAGCCTCACACGCTTAGGTCGTGCTTTCAATCGTCGAGAGCAGCAGTCACTATAGTAATGAAAGCAGACCTTTATCGTTGTACAAAACCTCAAACGCTCAGGTCGCAGTGCCAGTTTCGCTTCGAAGAAGATTGATTACATCATCCTGTTGGTGGTCGTTTGCATTGGAGCAAAATACAACGGGAAATGGACAACAATGTGGAACATTATGCAAAATCAGCCTTTCTAATGGCTTTAAATGTTACCTAAAGAACTATAAAGATTGCTTCTTTGTAAATCGAAAATTAAAATTAGCAGTGCAGTGCAAATCTAAGATAATATGATCCGTTTTTTTGCAATTTTCACAGTTCTATATTTGCAACAGTGTTCAAAATCGTTTATATCCAATCAGTGTTTAATATCTTAGAAAATTATACAATTTGGCCCTTCACGCACGCCTTCATAAAAGGTTCTTTCCAAAACCACCAATATTTTATCATAAAGAACTATACCGGTTATTTTGTAATATTTGTGTGTCAGAATGTTTGATGTAACTAATCTGTACTGTAGTTTGGGTGTATCGTTTCAAATTCTAGTAGTGAAAAATGGAAAAGCTTGCACAATTCACACAATCGATCAACTAATAGATATTCGGAAGTATAAAGAAAGAGTGTCAGTTTTATTCGTATTCACGACATCCAGTTATGTCTCTGACATTACACACCTGTACTTTTTCTGATCGATTACTCGACCATTTGTACTTCTCCTAAATATGTTTACACGTTGACGAGAATTTTTTATTGCAAAACAGTTCTTCCGAAAAATGAACAATTTGATTCGCGCCTAGGACCAGACCTGACAACTGGCATTTTTTTCCAGAAAAAAGATTTCCTTTATTCATTCAAAAGAAAACCGATCAATCATAGTTACGTGAAAAGTTATGTGAATATTTTCCACCCTACTATTTTATAACATATTTAATAAGACACTGCCTTAGCTCTAAGATGTTGCGGTCAGACCCTACTTTTCACGTAGGTTTTAATGGACTGCCATTTTAAAACTGTTTAATGCACAATCCAGTAAAAATTATTTGATTCATATATAAAATGTAGTGTAGTACTCATATCACATTCAGATACCAGAAAACTGTTATTTTAAATAATGTTTGGAGATTTTCTAAATTTTCATCTAAATTAAAAGGATTCAAACTACTTACACTTGAAGGACTCACTGTTCACCATTTTCAAAATTGAATTTTTCACACCGGGAATACACATACATTATTTAATGGTTGGTCAATTCACGTAAACAAACTGATGATACTCTATTCATTTTAGGGGATGTTCGCATAACATTCATTTTCGTCACGTATAATATTCATTTTGACATTTGGAGCCATTTTACGTGATTTTTCAAGTGATTCGAATGTGAATTTTTATTTGTGTGTCAAGATAATGAGCACGATTCATGTGGTTCTAAACAATTGGATCAAAAGTCGCACTGTTTCGTAAAAACCATATCTTCCTCAAAATTGAATACAACGGGTATTACGACATTTTGGGTAAATATGCTTCTCGAAAAATTTGAGTAGATATTACTCCCTTTTGTTGACATTTGTAAATGAGTATAAAGTACCAAAGCCATTGGAAATCTATTCCTGCTTCGCAGTGTATTTATTTGTTTAAATGTGAACAAGCATTTTAATGTATTTTACTTACCAACTAGAGCCTGATACAGCTCGCTATCTAAAACACCTTATGTTTTCCATCCTGAATTTTAATAAAATTTTTACTACTCATTCGGGTCGGGTAACGGTACAGGTAATGTTTAATCGGGTACGCCTAATTTTTTTTATTGTTGATCGGGTACTGGTCGGGCACGGGTAAATTTTTTTGCTGATCACTCGGGTACGTGTTGGGTTCGGGTATAAGAATTTCTATACCCGACCATCTCTAATACAGTTGAAAGTTTCGAAAATTGCCTTTTGCAGTTTTGACTGGATTTCAAAAAGTTGTATGTTCGAAGGTAGCGTTATTTACAGATAAAATAAAATTCCATCCCCCAAAAATTGTGGTTAGGAAGAATTTGCAGTTGATTGCAGTATAATAATATATAGGTCATAACTTGATTATTTTCGACATATTTTGAAAAATGAGATTGAATAAAAGTTTTAGTAAATAAACGTATATTCTGCATTTGCGTAATACGAACTAGTGTTCTATCAGTGATTGTAGTGAAAGACTGTTGCAATCGAATTAGCTATTGTGCCTAGCCGTCCAAAAAGTCACATTTAAGAGGTACTCAGAAATGATTACTTTAAAAATTGTGCCCAATTTTGCTACCAAATATTACCTCATCATGCTTCGTTTAAAACCCCAACTATTTTCCGGTTTGATCGGATCGGCCTCATGTGGGTAAATCTTAAGTTTCATAGTAACCTGTTAGAACATAGAAACTTTTATTGAAGCGTAGGTCTGTGGAAATCTGCCATTCCTATGAAATCGAAGTGAGTTCCTATTTTTGAACATTTTATCCGGAATTTCCGAAACCGAAAGCCGGGAGGCGATGTAGCCAAAGTCGTTTGCTTGGCCCACAACGAACAAGGTTTATACATTGAAATAGATTTTCGCACAGCATCGTAGAGTTTTTACGTTCTTTTAATTCCGGAATTGGAAGTTGGATCCGAATGAAAATACTTAGTAATCTATGCGATATTAGAATGTTTTGTTTGAATCGAAATCTGTGAAAATCGGTCGAACCGTCTTCGACAAAGCGAAGTAAGCATACAATTGCAGTTTTTAATCATTATTTCCGATACTCCTGGATCCGGAAACTGATACAGCCAGAATGAGTATTTGTATGCATTCAACTAATAATTCCCCTGAAAATTAGAATATTTTAGAGAAGTTTTGGAGAATCCGCTATTTTTTCGTATGGACACTTATAGAATGATGCTTTTGAAGTTGAAATTTTTGCACTTATCACCCTGTGGATCATAATGAAATTCCGGAGTTTTATATGCGCCTTCTTTCATTGGAAACTAAATTTGAGAAAAGCGGCCTAGCATTTTTTGAGAGTAGTTAGTGTACATATTTTCATTCTTTTTGCTTGAATTGCCCTATAATTCCGGAACTGGAAAGAGGATCCGTATGAAATTCAAATTTTCCAATAGGACAACTATCGAATTCTGACCGACACGCAAACAGACAACAAACAGCTGTCCATGTGAAGAAACTGGATACTTCAAATTCAAAAGCTACCAGCTGGACAAAAAAAAATCAAGCTTCAATTCGCAGCTTATCAGTTTGATAATACGGTGCCCAAACAACGACAGTGTACTCAAGGGCTGAGCAAACTAATGCGTTATATAACGATTTCAAGCAATATATTTTGATGCTTTTGAAATTGTATATTATACGTAACCTTTGAATTAAGTTCAGTATCCAGTAACACTCTTAAATCCTTCATTGATGACTCCCGACCCTTTGCGAAATATTGTAATCATACGTGATTTCTTTTGCGAGAGAAAGAGATGACGGAACATTTTTAAGAAAAATTGGTTACGTTTCGACTTAGACCTATCAATGCATAGCGGTTCAAATTGAACTGCTTAATGCAAAACTCGGCAGTTCAACTTCAACCGCTAAGCAGTCGTAAAGTTTTTGCTATTTGTTAAACAGTTTTTGCCTTTCTCTATAGAAAGGTACTAGAATTGCTGGAAAACCCGACTTTTGAACGAAGCCTCGGAGACCCATAGTGTTATATACCATTCGACTCAGTTCGACGAGATCGGGAAATGTCTGTGTGTGTGTGTGCTCTTTTCGAGGATGTTTTAACCGCTCAATTTTCTCAGAGATGGCTGAACCGATTTTAACAAACTTATGCTCGTTTGAAAGCTACTGTTGGGCCATTGATCAAGTTCGAAGATCAAATAGCTGTGACTTCTGGTTCCGGAGATATAATGGAATAAGTAACGTAACGGACAAAATGTGTTTTTTACAGCGCATGTTTCTCGGAGATTGCTTAACCGATTTTAACAAGTCTAGGCCCGTTAGAATGCTATTGTCAGGCCATCGATCAAATTCGAAGATCAAATAGTTGTGACTTTTGGTTCCGGAGATATAATGGTATAAGTGACGTAACCGACAAAACACTTTGTTTTGTATCGCTCTAATGTATATAAGGGTGCCAATATTTTGGGATTGCATGAAATGTCAAGATTGAGTGTTATCTCAAATAATTTTTTTTTAAAATCGACTTTCTGGGACTTTGAAAAATTTTGATAGTCCAAATCAATCAAAAAAATTTTTTTTTCAGAGATGACACTAAATCTCGACGTTTCATGCAATTCTAAGACTTTTAGCATCAAATTTTTTTTTTGATTTCGGAAATCTCATGTATCTCTCCCCTGTGGTGATTTTTCAAGTTCTATGAAAATTCCCCTAAGAAGGGTTTTTCTTAGATTAGCATCACTCTTCTCATACAAATAGGCAACGCAAATGTCAAGCACTTGTTTGGAAAAATTATTATGACTGTGTGACATAAACACTGAAGCATGCTTTTTTGAACTACTCGAATTAATCTGAATCAATTGGTGTCAAAATTAGTATCCAAAATTATTTAATAAAAGTATGAAATATATTTTCATGAGACTGTTATGAAAGAAGAGAAAGGCATTATCACAACACTAGGTGGATTAAGAAGGGTTTTTGTTTTATCGAAATGCCATATCTGCCCGATCATAAAGCCGTAACAAGTTTATAACAAAAACTTTTTTTTCGTAACAAGTGCTGATATAAGTCTGGTTTCGTTAGTAGTTAAAATATCAAATTTTTTTAACAAGTATCAAGAAGAGAAATAATTTAAATACAGTGTGTCGATCGGGTGAGCTGATGTGCCGAACGAAAACGGATTTTCGACTTCAACTGGCCGATTCATGCTTGGTCATTTAGGGTGTGCCCTAAGCCCAAAATTAGGCTAACCCCTGAATGATTTTGAAGCATTTAGCATCATCCTGCATCAACTAAAGAATACATTTAACTGACACTGTTAAAAAACAGTGTCATTAGAATTTTCGATGAAATTAAATAGCTTAAAATCATCGGAAAAACTAGCTTCATGCACTTGAACGAAAAATTTAAATCGTTGAGATATATTAGAAATATGAATAGAAATATGAAATATGTTTGAATTGCCCTTACAATAAATGCTGGAAGAACATAACAGCCATATACCATTCGAATCAGTTCGTCGAAATCAGCATATGCATGTGTGACAAATAATTTCACTCAATTTTTTTCGGAGATGACTCAACCGTTTTCTACAAACTATATGAAAAGTCGTATACTCCCAAATAAGGTTCCTGAATTATGTTAGGTTCCGACCTCTGGTTCCAGAACTACAGGATGATATGCGAAACTAAATTAAAACTGTGTAACTCATTTTTCTCGTAGACGGCTGAACCGATATAAGCAAGGGGCAAATCACTCTAAACTCTAGACAATCTCATACTAATAAACTCATGTAATTCCAAGATAATCTTCTCTAATCTCATTTAATCCCAACTAGTCTAGATAAGTTTGGGTAATTTAAAACTAATCCAACCTAGTTTTGCCTAATCTTGTTTGAAGTGCATCTGTCATTCGAGCTCCCACGCAGAGATGCCATTTATACAGATTTATCTGTATTATACAGATTTTTACATGCGCATACAGATTTAATACAGAGTACAGATTTTATACAGATTTCTCAAATTTAATACAGATTTATACAGATACCACAAAAAGTAAGAAAGAAATAATGAAACTTTTCCGTCTGAGCGTGTTTGGTTGCCCATCTTAAAATGAAATTTTTTTCGTGCAGCTATTTAATGATGAACGCTGAAACACATTTATATCATAATTTGAAACCAATTTGAACTGATATTCAAGGAAGTCATGGCGTCATGAAACTTTATTGTCAGACTGAAAATTTAAATCGTTGAGATATATTAGAAATATGAACGGCCCCAGATTGCTTTCTTACGGAAATATATTAGAAATATGAACGGCCCCAGATTGCTTTCTTACGGAATTTACGATGAATGGTGAAATGACACACCTATTTTCACTGACATATTGTGACCCGTCAGGTATGATTCGAGCTAATTAAGCAATGATCCGTGGGATTTGTCACCTTTCTTGTGAATAAGAAAACATGTCTTCTGTGTCTTTACAGTAACTTTAGGAACATGGTTTGTCACTGAAAAAGAATCTTCCTACTAAGCTGTATAACTATCGTGAAGACATCAAATAACTCAGATCAACCATTATAGCACATTAAAAGAAAGTCACAGCACAGTACGATCACTAGCAGCAGTGTTGCTAGATATATTAAGGAATGAGCCATTGTTCGGACCTTGTGTCGGTTTTCCTTTGATCACTTTTTCTACAAATGTCAGATTGTTTCGCAGTCTTCGAAAGTTTTCTTACTCGTTGAATTTCCTACGAAAATAACATATGCACTGATTTTAAGAGTTTACAGGTTGATCTCCGACCGATTTTTTTTTTCTTGTAAAAAGTTCATTTCCCCATCTCATACAAATATCCAGAGTATATCGTTATTAGAATGAAACTGTGTTGAATCAAAGTTTACTAAACCGTATTGATAAAGGCAATTGGTTTATAATTGTTAAAATAATTAAATTGGCCCGTTTCAGATGGCACACTCTGTGTCATTACTGAAGTCATGTGGAAAATCCAAATCAAGAATGATACATCTGAAACACTTTGCACGTCAGTTTCAAATCACAATATCTCATTGGCATGTTGACAATACCCGGAAGCGATGTCAAATCAAGTTTGGCTAAATTGATTGCCATTTGTACGCAAATCGATATCAATTTGCCCATCAGTCATTGCTCGCGGTAATTTCATTTCTCTATCAGCAGCGCGAAACGGCGACGCGGTGGTTAACGTTAAATGCCCGTCGATATCATGCCTACCACAGCCACCAGTAAACCAGTATCCTGTCAGCGAGCTATCGGAATCGGGACTCTGACGGACAGTTGTGCGGTTGTTCGGACAACTGACTGAGCGCTGAACCGGAACGAAATAATCCTATCTGCATAACGCATTGAGCAGCTGCTGCTGCAGCCGGAGCACTGATTGTGGTATGCAATCCTCGGGAAAGGTTAATATGCGAACTGTACATCGTTAACTCATTTGCTCGCCTGTCAATGCTAGAGAACGGACGCTCTAGCCCGGTGGGTAATATTATACGAATAGTATTGTTGCAAACTGAACTAAGGATAGTGCCAACGGTGACAGGCCATTGTGTGAGGACTGTAAATTCATTTGATACGGTGTGTGGTGTCTGTTATATCTCTCGCAAATGCATCACATCAAATGACCAATAATCACACTGACCTATTTCCATGGTAATCAAACCGAATGCGATTTTCATGTTAACATTTTGGTTTTTACTTCAAAATAAAAATACTAAGCCACAATTTCGATCTTAATAATCATTATTAATATCACAGTCGTATGAGATTTTGTGGTTAAGAATAATGTACTGAAATCTTCTAGCAGTACGTATGTTTGTAGACATCAGAACTGATGGAGTTGATAATGTTTGCGAGTCAGTTTTTTAGTTCAAGTTTAATGAAAAAGTTGTGTTGTTCGATTCGTGCGAATTGTAAAATAGTGGATTCCGACAATGTTATTATAGAATTTTCAGCCAAATTAAAAATCGTTATTCTGTTGATTATTCAGTATTTACCCAAACGGATTCAAATGAGGGTAGTTCAATTCCGAATCAATATTTCGTTTTACGAACGCCGCTTTGTCTGTTGATACTCAATCTGGTTGAAAGCTTTCAAATTATTACCAAGGATGCTATTTTATGGAAAACTTAACCTAGAAGTACGCTCTCCATATCTAAACCTTCGTTTATTCAGCACTTTTGATGAGTATTATTGCCGCCAGAGCAAGTTAAACAAATAGCACTCTCGATATGATTCTAGTCTAAAACCATGCTATCAGCAAGGCATCGAGTGCACTTTACGGAAAATGGACTGGCAATCTCGCCTCCAAATACTGATTCGGAACCATTTGATGGATGTGCAAACAAACGAAAATTATGGTGCACAATAAGCATTCTTCTACCGGTTCAATTTGAATTCCAAACAAATGAGATAGTATAGGCGAACGAGCTGTGCTACATATTCGCAGTTGCTGGACTTAGGTGGATAATACTGTGTTTTTTAGTCAATAAAATTATCCCATTTTCATGCAACCTTAGAATTTGTTCCCAATTCGTCGAAGTGGCATCATATACTACCGTAGATCAAAAAATATATTTATCTTTGTAGTTGGGAAGCTAATCAAATTATTTGAACAATCTGAAATATTTGTTTCGAAAATATGCCGCTCTATTCACAAGAGTTTCTTATCGGTATTCAAATTTCAATTAATTACTGATTGAATCTCCCTTGGGTTTGTGATTTTTATAGAGCGGCTAGTCATTGACAGTAGTTTTAACTCAGTCCGAAGAGCTGTTTGATGTGATTGATCAACGTGTTCATATCTGGTAGGATAAGGGCACCCTATTTCATCTCATTTGTAAGGACGTTACCTTAAAAACCAGATTCAGCCACCAAAATCACTACCATTTTTTCATATTTCTGCTTAATTCGCCTTGCTCCACATTGGGAATTGATTCACATTCCTTGGAAATTAAAATAATAATTAAAAAATCAGTTAAAAACACTTTTGATATGTTCACTACAGTGCTCCTAATTTCATCTCAAAGGTTTTATATTCATCCTGTCGTTGGTCCTTTATTCATCCCATAAATTAGCAATGGCGACAGCAATTAAAACCAAAATATTACACTATTACTATTACAGTTAATTTGCATAACTTAAAAAAAAACAAAAAATAATTACGACTATTGAGGCATTAGCTCTTCCAAACAAAAATAGCAGAATCAGAGATGCCATTCACACAGATTTATCTGTATTGTATAGATTTTGGCGTTCGCGTTCGTTAAATCAGATTACAGATTCTCTAAATTTAATACAGATTTGTAAAGATTCATAAAAAGTGAGAAGTACAACGTTAGACTTTTCTCTCTGAGTATCTATTAGTATTTGATTGCAGTACTTCTTTAAAAGTTTATTAATCAACGAACAAGTCACATGTTAAAATGGGAATCTTTTGTGCAAATGTTTGATGATGAACACTGATTAACATTTATATTAAAATTTAAAACCAATTTGAATTTGAATTGGATTCATTTTATTAGTGAAAACAGATAGAGCAGATACATATTTTCTATGAAAATATCTGGTATCTCTGTCCACAGCCGATGAAACACACACATTTAACAGTGTTATGGTAACGTATAGCGGAAGGAAACCAGGGCTACTAGATTTGCTACAATGGTTATTTGATTAGTATTTAACACGCTCTATTTGGTAATATTAGAATCCGAAACAGACTTATTTATATATAAATATCAATGATATAAGCAAACT
The DNA here is from genome assembly GCF_030247185.1 of Malaya genurostris. Classification (NCBI taxonomy): domain Eukaryota; kingdom Metazoa; phylum Arthropoda; class Insecta; order Diptera; family Culicidae; genus Malaya; species Malaya genurostris. Next base: position 301,452,520 of record NC_080571.1, on the reverse strand, counting down.
AATGTCACGAGTACCAAAAAATACTTGTTGATAATTTAAAGAAGAAAAAATATTTTCTTTTATTTAACATTATGTGAAAACTTGGCAACCTTGCGATACGAAATGAGATGAAAACGAAGCGCAATCAAGTGAATTAAGTGCACATTTTCATCTCATAATTTTCATTGCTTTTATTGCTTATCAGGTAATTTCAGAAGTCTTTAATCGTTGAATAACCAAGTGGAAAGTGAACACTACTAATTATAAAGTCATCGAATATTGAATAGTTGTGCAATTATGTGAAATAGTGATCATATTTTGAGACGAATCGATTAGTAAATATACAGAAACATGATGGATTGTAAAACTTCAGACGAAAGTGGTTCCTAAATCAAAAAGTGAGTTTATTTTTAATGAAAAAAGCGATCGTTGAAGGTTTTTAAACTATTTTTTTTCAATTGGAAAGTGTGGCAAAACCTAGAATAAATGATTTAAAACGTTCCACAGTTTTGTTCATGTACGTTTGAACATATGATTAATGTTCAAAGTTATGAGGTGAAGGAATGAGATGGAATTTGGAGCTGAAATGAAATAGGGAGCCCTTACCCTAGTATAAAATAGATAATAAAATAGATTAAGTTGAAAAAGTTGCCTTCCTAATTGCATCATTAAATATTAATAAACAAAAAATTGTAATAAACAACAGTGGCTGTATAACAACGGTTAATTTTCATAGAACAAAGAAACAACAACAGCAACTACAACAACAACAACAACAACAACAACAACAACAACAACAACAACAACAACAACAACAACAACAACAACAACAACAACAACAACAACAACAACAACAACAACAACAACAACAACAACAACAACAACAACAACAACAACAACAACAACAACAACAACAACAACAACAACAACAACAACAACAACAACAACAACAACAACAACAACAACAACAACAACAACAACAACAACAACAACAACAACAACAACAACAACAACAACAACAACAACAACAACAACAACAACAACAACAACAACAACAACAACAACAACAACAACAACAACAACAACAACAACAACAACAACAACAACAACAACAACAACAACAACAACAACAACAACAACAACAACAACAACAACAACAACAACAACAACAACAACAACAACAACAACAACAACAACAACAACAACAACAACAACAACAACAACAACAACAACAACAACAACAACAACAACAACAACAACAACAACAACAACAACAACAACAACAACAACAACAACAACAACAACAACAACAACAACAACAACAACAACAACAACAACAACAACAACAACAACAACAACAACAACAACAACAACAACAACAACAACAACAACAACAACAACAACAACAACAACAACAACAACAACAACAACAACAACAACAACAACAACAACAACAACAACAACAACAACAACAACAACAACAACAACAACAACAACAACAACAACAACAACAACAACAACAACAACAACAACAACAACAACAACAACAACAACAACAACAACAACAACAACAACAACAACAACAACAACAACAACAACAACAACAACAACAACAACAACAACAACAACAACAACAACAACAACAACAACAACAACAACAACAACAACAACAACAACAACAACAACAACAACAACAACAACAACAACAACAACAACAACAACAACAACAACAACAACAACAACAACAACAACAACAACAACAACAACAACAACAACAACAACAACAACAACAACAACAACAACAACAACAACAACAACAACAACAACAACAACAACAACAACAACAACAACAACAACAACAACAACAACAACAACAACAACAACAACAACAACAACAACAACAACAACAACAACAACAACAACAGTTTGAACTCAATCCCTGAATCCCTGTTTCGCGCCCGGCAAGCCTATATAATATTTGCTTCTCCGTACCGACACGCCACTGTATGCATGCACGCACGCCCGCACGCACGCATACGGTCTTGATATCAATAATGGTGTCAAGGTAAAATACCACAAGCTGCCCTTGCTTAGCTGGAAGGACAGTGACAGATGTTACACCATACCGACACAATACCGTTTAAAGGTAACTAGGTTTAGCATGTTTTTCTTTGATTGCTTACTTTATGTGTAGTTGTAGGCTGTTGGCGTCATCTAATGAGTTTTTATTATTCTTTCAAGAACCCAAGTAGCAAATGTAACTTATTGAACTGTCAAGATGTTTTGCAATTGATTTAGAAATGTTGTTTATGTTAGATATGTTTAGAAATATATATTAAAATTGGTTAAAATCGAAAATAAAAAATTAAATTCACTGTTAAGTTTCACAATACTATCGAAAAAAATCACTGTAGAACAACTATAAGTACATCTAAAACAAATGTGCAGTAAATCATCAACTTGTTAATGTTTCACTAGACGCTCTACATCTAAATTTACATCGTCATGTAAGACGGGAGTAACTATAACAATTGTGCAACTTATCAAAAAATTCCAAACGGCTGTCATAATTGTACCGGACACAATATACGTCGAAATTGCTATAAATCACTTGTGGAAGAAAAATTAGGGAAATAATTGATGCTCTCCGCAAGGTAAAAAAGGCTAATCCGAATTGAAAACGTTGCTGTAAAAAATATATTTCTGCTGAGCCCGCATTGTTTTTGCTGCCTCATGAATTTTTAGATCAGTGTGTGCAGTTTTCTTCAGTTTTAGAACAACATTGATATAAAATTCAAAACTTGCAAAAAAGTTGTGCAAGATTTATCTGTTTGAATTGAACGCAAAACTTACAGACATGAGATTATTATCATAAAAGTTGCAGGAATACAGCGTTATATACGCAATGAAAACAAAAATCAATCAGATAATTTGTATTCGGTTTTCATCTCGCGAAATAAAAGCAAACCTGACATCACTTTTTAAAGATATTGAACGAAAAGTTAATTTCATCATAGTTATTCCCACAGTTATATATTACCGCTTGTGCAACTTGTTTTTGCAACTCCAGCACACGGACTTGCCAAAATAATACCTACAGTGGGTATCACAAAAGTCGGACCCTCTAAGATAAATGACTATACTGTATTGTTGTTTAATTCAACTAGAAGATTGAAACTGATAAAATAACAAAACGTAGAGCATTTCTTTTCGAAATAGTAACATGTTAATGTTTACTGTTATTTAGATAATATATGTCATTACGTTGGGTGAACCATTTTCTAATCAAACCACTGTTATCATCGATGCCATATTGGACAATACTCAAGCAAAATTCATTTCGAGATTTTTCAGATTCAATGACACATTAGTTTGATTAAAATCGACTGAAAATTTGAAGAATGTTTGAATACATGTAGTTTAAACACCATTCCGCATATTCTCATTAAAAATAATAGACTGTTATTTTCACTGTAATTGGTGCACGATCAGTAAAACATGTTAATTCAAAGGGCTTGAAAATTTCGGCCGTATGAATACATGTTTCACCATAAAAATGCAGTTCGTTGTCGACTTTTCAATTACAAAAACACAAAAGATGAATTCTTCAATATTATCATTTTTCTTGTGCAGTTTATTTTACAAGATCCATGTTTGTGTTAAGAGCAGTTGTATTGAAAATCAAATGTGAAACTTATTCATTAGAAATTAAGTTTGCATGTTTTTGTAAACGTCATTCCATTTTTTGTTTACATTACGTAGTAGTTCTCACGAGTTTCACAATTGTTTTTTCGCTGATTTTATTACTGCCTTGTGATTGGATCGAGGCATGAGTTTTTGTATCAGTTGCACAATCGTTGTGAATAAATGTTCGTAATAACGGATTGACTTAAAAATATGTTGCACAACACAGAAAAATTGCGCTTTTTCCATAACACAACAGTTACTAGAATGGTGATATAAACTAACTTGATAAATTGCACAATCAGTAGACAAATACAGGACAGCAACTTAACATGCTACTTGGAAAGTTGGCCGGAATGTTTTTCGAATAAAAAAATGCATCATAATCTTCAAACAATGAATAATTCTTTCTTTTTTTCAGTTTGCTTGAAGTCAAGGATCAGTCGTATCGCGTCGTCGACTGAAAAATGAGAATTGTACTTTCTACTGCATCTCATTTTTCAAAGCGTTATAACGAACTTTGAACTGTTGATTGGAAAGAAAAAGTGGCCAAAATGGATCTCCGTATAGTGAAATGGACCACAAGCGTGTAGTTCGAGCTTTCAAGCGGAAGGCAAACAGTTTTGTAAGAGATGAAGCATAAATACTTCAATTGGACAAAATTTTCGTGCAAGAAGCCGGAAAATATGAAAAACTACACGCGTACAAAGTACAACAGGCACCGAATCGCAATGAACGGCAGAATACGGTGAGAAAGTCACCGGCACGGAAGCTCTACACCCAGATTTTGATAAAACCGAATTGTCTCATTATGGATGATGAGACGTACAAGAAATCAGACTACTGGCAGCTTCTGGGACTCCTGTTTTTCACTGTTCATTATTAGTTTGTTGACCCAGAAGAAGCTTCCTAAAAAGAGCATTATCCGGCAAGCAATATGCTCATGTGAAAGGCGTAATACTCCATCGGAGACAACCGGGACGGGTAGGCATACTTAGTAGAATGTCTCCTAAAACGTCTACTTTCTCTGTTAAAGTTTCACAAAGGTCTAACGATTTTGTGGTGGGATTTAGCCCATTACTGCCCCCGAGCACACCGAAATTGCGGTCAATTGAGAAGTACTAGGTCATCATGAAGCATATGATTAAACAATTGATTTTCTCCCTGAAAATTCGAGTCCTAACGTTGTGCAGGACGGGAGCGGGGGTCATTTCGTTGAATACCATTTCTCCGAAAGCCATTTCGCCGAGTTACATTTCACTGAAGCGGCGGACTCTTGCATACAAACCTATAACCGTCTCGTTTGACTCGTCTCAAAACTAGGTTTCTCTTATGAACGAGCGGTAGCGAGGTAATTAATAAAGACCACAAGTTGTGTTGGAAATTCCGTTCTGAGGATTATGAACCAATCTGAGAATCTCATTCAAGAGAGTAGTCTTTTGTAATAAACGCGAAAAATGAAGTTATCCGTTGTTTTAAATATGAGATATTTCAAAAGTACGATTGTAGGTCCACAATACGGGTGTAATGGTATTAAATTATTTCCAATTACGATATTACCATTTCGTCCAAATGTCATTTCGTAAAATGACCCTATCGGCGAAATGAATTTCGACAAAATGGCTTTTGGTGAAATGGCATTTGGTGAAATGGCTTTTGGCAAAATGGTTTTCGGTAAAACGGCTTTCGGCGAAACGGCTTTCGGTGAAACGACTTTCGACGAAATGACTTGACGAAATGACCCTAACCCGTACTAGACCGTATGAGTAATGTTAAGAGGAAGGTTCGTGCATTTGGATATGGTATTGAAATTGAATAAAACAAACATGCTAGAAGCATAACAATATTTTTGATTTGATTCCCTAAAAGTTTAGAGGTGATCGGTTGAATGGGTGATTTTTTGCAAATGTTTTTCTGCGATGCAATTTGATTCCGTACACCCTTCATGTTTTGCAATATACACACTGATACATTTGTTATCTACCCATATTCGTCTTTATTTTTCAATGTTATGCTAAGCCAGACTCAAAACCAACACTTCATATTCGAGCGATTGAAGTCAATTTAAGTAGAAGAAGTTTTGGGATTTCACTTTGGGAAGTCGAGTATAGAGTTTATCTTCTTATGTTAAACTGATTAAAACTGTTCAAACTCATTCTTTATTTTTCGTTAATTTTATTTTTTATACCTAAGCTCATTTCTCCTATTCTAGCATGTTTTTTAGTTTACATATTCATATGGCGGTAGAGGAAGTATGTTAATAGTACATAAGCGTTAGCCAATCACGTTGCTCGCGAGGCCATGTTTGATGCGAAGGGAGAGCGCGAGAGAAGAGTGCGAGAATCAGAAATGAGTTTTGCCTTTCTCATATTAAAAAAGGTTATGCAATCACTGTGAAAACCGACTTTTGAACCGAGGCCCGGAGGGCCGAGTGTCATATACCATTCGACTCAGTTCGTCGAGTACGCAAAATGTCTGTGTGTGTGTACGTGTGTGTGTATGTGCGTATGTGTGTGTGTAACGTTTTTTGCACTAACTTTTCTCAGAGATGGCTCAATCGATTTTCACAAACTTAGATTCAAATGAAAGGTCTTGAGGTCCCATAAAAATTCCTGAATATTATTTGGATCCGACTTCCGGTTCCGGAATTATGGGGTAAAATGTGCAAAAAATGGTGAAAATAAGTGCACTAACTTTTCTCAGAGATGGCTGAACCGATTTTTACAAACTTAGATTCAAATGAAAGGTCTTGAGGTCCCATAAAAATTTCCTGAATATTATTTGGATCCGACTTCCGGTTCCGGAATTATGGGGTAAAATGTGCAAAAAATGGTGAAAATAAGTGCACTAACTTTTCTCAGAGATGGCTGAACCGATTTTCACAAACTTAGGTTCAAATGAAAGGTCCTGTGGTCCCATACGTAATTCCTAAATTTCATGCTGATCCGACTTCCGGATCCGGAAATATAGGGTAAAATGGGTTAAAAATTGTATACCATCACTAAAACTGGGGAAAACCCTTAAACAAAAATTCTAAATCGACCTCAAATCTTTTCCAATTGATAGTTTTGTAGACGGTCAAACAAATCGATTTCGGTTATTCTTTTAAGAATCTAAGAATATTATTTTGAAGAATACCACAATATTATATATGATAGTATGATTGATATGAGAAAGGCATCATTACACCACTAGGTGGATTAAAACAGGTTTTTTTAACGTGCGTTTAATTTGTTCTAAAGAGCGAGTGAGTGCCTGTCGTGAGTGTGCGGGCGTACTTGACCCAGATCGTTGAGTTACTGTCGTACGGTACCTTGTCTGTTATGCTTTAAATCTCGGTTGATTTTCCAGATGGCCGTAACAGCAAGTGACAGTTTCTCTTTGTTCACTCTCTCTTTCGATTATTGTGATGTGATCTAAAAAGATTTTCTTGTATTTCACAGTTCTGTTTGGAAGTCGAAAGTTTCGAGCATCATTCTATGCAAAGAGTTAAGTGATAAACGTGTAAACCGCTTGGTATTTAATAGAAGAGAAAGTAAACAAAGAGAAACTGTCACTTGCTGTTACGGCCTTCTGGAAAATCAACCGAGATTTAAAGCATAACAGACAAGGTACCGTACGACAGTAACTCAACGATCTGGGTCAAGTACAGCCTTCTGGAAAATCAACCGAGAAATATCGTGTTTGGTTGCAACCCGAGCCGTTGTATCTGCTTCAAGTCCGTATTTGTGGTAAGTGACACATGCTTACATGGATGTTTGAAAAGGTTGTCTGTTTAATTTCGATGAGCGGGTATAGTTCTGAATGTTTTTTTAAGTGTTTCGATAAGGGTGATCTTTGATGCGTGGGAACGTTATATTAGATTGCGCGACGTAGAGTAGTCATGTTACAAAGTAAAAGCGAAAAAAATCTACCGAAACTTGCTAAATTTTCATTTCTTTCTGAAAAATAGCCATTTAAACAAATGAGTGTGATTCGACAGATCAAAAGCAATAAGTTAACTATGTGGTTCGGGAATAATCCAGTTTTACGACATTGAACGAGAAAGTACTTACGGATACTCATGTTACATAACTTTCTGTTGAGTTGTGCATACGCTTTGAATAATTGTGCTGTGTTGTATCCATAGTAACTGTTCATTAGCTTGAAGAAGCCATTGTGTATATTCGCCATGATGATCTCAAGTTTGTATATATCGACTGTTTTGGAGTTTTATCGGGAAAATTGCGGCTTTCTCAGTCAAATGGATATAGGCAAACGATTTGTTCATAAAATTGCCCGACGTTTCGGCCGTTTTTGATGGCTTTTTTCAAGGGAAACTAAAAATATGCTTTTATTATACAACATTGAATGGACTTTTATGGTATATGGATTATTCTAATGTACTTTGTGAACTCACTTTGGTCTAATCGTTATTGTCAGTCTCGTTGATTTCCAACGGTGGGATGTCTGTTGTCTATTTACGGTAACATATATAAAATAAACTAAGTTCGTTGAAGAACTTTTCATCGGATAGCGCTATTGCCACAGAGTTTGGTGAAAAAACTGCGCTCATTAAACTCATATGGTCACTCATAATCATACCTTTGATCTCAAGAGTGTTAAAATCATAGACCGAACGTATCGATCCACCGCTCTACCGATTTTAGAAATGTGTCACATCACCAATACGAACAACAACGTTAACCATCGCACTGACGTAGATGGTCTCAATACAACTTACGCCGGCATTCTTCACACCATCAAGGCATCGAAGTGTGGAAGAAAGAAAAGCACAAAAACAGCCGAATTGGAGACATCAATCATGCCCACCACGTAATTGTACCCACAAACAAATAAACTAATAATTGTCAGATTCACTGCATACACCAAACTCTGTGGCAATAGTGCTATCCGATGAAAAGTTCTTCAACGAACTTAGTTTATTCTATATATGTTACCGTAAATAGACTACAGACATCCCACCGTTGGAAATCAACGAGACTGACAATAACGATTAGACCAAAGTGAGTTCACAAAGTACATTAGAATAATCCATATACCATAAAAGTCCATTCAATGTTGTACAATAAAAGCATATTTTTACAAGACCTCCTGCACGTCCAAGTGCATTAGATTTATCTCTTTGCTCGACTTCAATTCGACTAGATTGCACCTGGAAAGTATTTCCTGATTTACACGGTAGCGATCATTTACCAATCATCATCTCAATTAGCAGTAACAAAGGCATTGCTAATTCAGTTAATATTCCATATGATTTGACAAAAAATATTGACTGGATTAAATACCAAAGTAATATTTCAAGGGCCTTAACTTCAATGGAAGAGCTCCCCCCACTTGAAGAATATGACTTCCTCGTTTGTGCGATTCTGGAGGCCGCAGAACAAGCCCAAACCAAACGATTTCTTGGTCCATCGTCTAACAGAAGGCCTCCAAACCCATGGTGGGACAAAGAGTGCTCAGATGCTAAGCACGCGAAACAAAATGCCTTCAAGACGTTTTTAAAACGAGGAGGAGGAACTCCTCAGAATTTTGAAAAATTCTTGACTTTAGAAACCAAGTACAAGAGCATACTTCGGGCCAAGAAATGTAGCTATTGGAGACATTTTGTCGAAGGTTTGTCAAGAGAAACCTCAATGAGCACTCTTTGGAATACGGCCAGACGAATGAGGAATCGTAACGTAGGAAATGAGAGTGAGGAATACTCGAACCGATGGATATTTGATTTTGCGAGGAAAGTTTGTCCAGATTCTGTTCCTACGCATAGCATTATTAGGGAATCTTTTTCAAATAATGGTTCCATTGATAGCCCCTTTTCAATGATGGAATTTTCCATAGCACTCATGTCTTGTAACAATAACGCTCCTGGGTTGGACAGAATTAAATTCAACTTGGTGAAGAATCTGCCCGACCTCGCAAAAAGACGTTTGTTGGAATTGTTCAACAAGCTTCTTGAGCAAAATATTGTTCCACCTGACTGGAGGCAAGTGAAAGTTATCGCCATTCAAAAGCCGGGGAAACCAGCTTCCAATCACAACTCATATAGACCCATCGCGATGTTGTCCTGCATCAGAAAATTGTTCGAAAAAATTATTCTACGACGTCTCGACACTTGGGTCGAGACGAACGGTTTGTTGTCAGATACTCAGTTTGGCTTCCGTAGAAATAAAGGGACGAATGATTGCCTTGCATTACTTTCGTCTGACATCCAAATTGCCTTCGCTCAAAAGCAACAAATGGCATCTGTATTTTTAGACATTAAAGGAGCATTTGATTCAGTTTCCATTGATGTTCTTTCAGACAAGCTTCACCAACATGGACTCCCAGCGGTTATAAATAATTATTTGCACAACCTTTTGTCAGAGAAACGCATGCATTTGATTCCAAATGCACGTGGGGAGGACACATTAGGTTTCTGATAACAAAATGCCAACAAAGAGTAAATTTTCTTCGAACAATAACCGGATCTTGGTGGGGTGCTCATCCGGAAGATCTAATAAAATTGTATCAGACAACGATACTTTCAGTGATGGAATATGGATGCGTTTGTTTTCGTTCCGCTGCAAACTCTCATATTATCAAATTAGAGCGAATTCAATATCGTTGTTTGCGAATTGCTTTAGGCTGCATGCATTCGACACATACAATGAGTCTTGAAGTTCTGGCGGGAGTTCTTCCATTGAAGGATCGTTTTTGGGAGCTTTCGTCGCGACTGCTAATAAGATGCGAGGTACTGAATCCCCTAGTTATTAATAACTTCGAAAGGCTAGTTGAGCTTCAATCTCAAACAAGATTCATGACTGTATATTTTAACCATATGTCACAGGAAATCAACCCTTCAAGATATATTCCTATCCGTGTCAGCCTCCTAAATGTCCCTGACTCAACTTTATTTTTCGACACATCCATGCAGCGCGAAGTGCGTTGAATTCCGGAACACCTACGCTCGTTGGAAATCCCAAAAATATTTACAAGTAAGTTCAGGCATATCGACTCTGAGAAAATGTTTTACACGGACGGATCGCGAATTGAAGAAGCGACAGGGTTTGGTATGTTCAACAATAATGTTTCGGTCTCCTTTAGGCTTCAAGAACCTGCATCTGTTTATATAGCAGAGTTAGCAGCAGTTCATTATAGTTTGAGTATAATCGTCACATTATCTCCAAACCATTATTTTCTTTTCACAGATAGTCTGAGTGCAATTGAAGCCATTCGCTCAAAGGCTGCTGGCAAAAATGAACCTTTTTTCTTGGGCAAAATAAAACAGTGCCTGAACGTCATATTGAATAATAATCATCAAATCACAATAGTTTGGGTCCCGGCTCATTGCTCCATTCCAGGCAATGAAAGAGCCGATATTTTAGCCAAGCGTGGTGCTATTGAGGGTGAAATTTATGAGAGACCAATTGCTTTCAATGAATTCTATAGCGCGTCTCGCCAAAGAACACTTGCCAGTTGGCAAGCTTCTTGGGATAAAGATGATCTGGGTCGGTGGATGCACTCAATTATTCCTAAAATATCGACAAAGGCATGGTTCAGGGGATTGGATGTGAGTAGAGATTTCATTCGTGTGATGTCCAGACTCATGTCCAATCACTACACGTTAGATGCACATCTCCTTCGAATTGGACTTTCCGAGACTAATCATTGTGCTTGTGGCGAAGGTTACCGCGATATTAACCATGTTGTTTGGACATGCGTGGAGTATCGTGATGTCAGATCTCAACTAATAAATTCCTTGCGTACCCAAGGTAGACTATCCAATGTCCCAGTTCGCGGCATTCTTGCTTGTCGTGACGTTCCTTACATGAAACTTCTTTATTATTTCATTAAGTCCATTGGAGTTCCAATTTAAATTTTATTTTATGTTAGATTGTTTTCTCTTCCATGAGTTCAACCAATAGCCAGCTATCTTATATTAAATAAAAGTGATGAACTGATACAAACAAACCTGAAATAGTTATAAGATCATGTACAAAATAAATGTATTTCATTTAATGTAATTTATAATAGCAACTCTCTTGATAAAAACAGTGTTTAGATTAACTAATGAATACCAACATACTAATAGGATATTCGAAATGTATTAGGTTTAAAGTACTATGTATTCTAGATGCCACGGCGAAGAAAAACTTATGTATATTGCCTATGAAATAAACGTATTTATGAAAAAAAAAAAAGCATATTTTTAGTTTCCCTTGAAAAAGACCATCAAAAACGGCCGAAACGTCGGGCAATTTTATAAACAAATCGTTTGCCTATATCCATTTGACTGAGAAAGCCGCAATTTTCCCGATAAAACTCCAAAACAGTCGATATATACAAACTTGAGATCATCATGGCGAATATACACAATGGCTTCTTCAAGCTAATGAACAGTTACTATGGATACAACACAGCACAATTATTCAAAGCGTATGCACAACTCAACAGAAAGTTATGTAACATGAGTATCCGTAAGTACTTTCTCGTTCAATGTCGTAAAACTGGATTATTCCCGAACCACATAGTGAACTCTCTAAAATGCATACATCCACTTTTGGAACAAAAGTAATAAATTCGATCATTGTCCCGACCTTCATCCTATAAAAAACGGAAATATTTAGACAAGGAACTCATCGAACTGAGATTTTCGTTGAGCTGCTCAATTTTCAAACAACATTAGCATTAGCTTTAGCGAAATTAAGCACACATTTCCTTTCAATCTAAGATTTCGTACTACTGTTTGCCATCTATTCAGTTTGTTGAATTACCGAGTGCGTTCCCATTTCCGAGGTCGCTGTGATTTTTTTTTTCAAATCTAGGCGGTGATTTTAAAATGGCAAAAGCATTCAACTGATTTATTATTTATGAAAATTGTAAATTGAATCGTTGCACGTTCGCACATCCTTAAGGGCTGGTGGTCAGTAGGTCGCATATAACCAAGTGTATCGCTCTGCGTATTACATTTCTCTCCATGCTCTCTCGCAAATGTACAAAATGACTCTCGATGGGTCGGGTGACCAGAAAAATTTCGATATTTTAGGTTACTAGTTTGCATAGAATGTGTCTGCATCCAATAAAGCTACCGCTTATTTGGCAGCCTTGCTGAGCCGATATTTACTTCTCTCTCATGTTTCGATACGTTACCAGGAAACTGGAGCAGAAAAAATGGCGCGTACATAGAAATCGTCTTACCTTCACAAAAATAACATTCACGTTTTATCGCGACAACATACATGTTTTTACGCACTAATCGCCTCTAAATTAAATTATCTAGACATTGTCAGGATAGATTTTTGATCCATGCTTTTGAAGGCGAAATATTCAATGAACAAGTTGAAAGACGGCGTTTTCAGCTATGCGATTCTTCCTTCAGAAAAAAGACTTTCCCGACCGCTAAAGTCAATGAATCATTCTGAAATTTTCACAGAATAATCTAAACTAATTTTCTTAGCGATTGTAAGTTTTTTGATATTCGACATCGTTTCTGAAAAAATCAGATTTGAAGCGTGAAAATAGCCCTCTAAAACACCATGAAACACACTGGCCTCAGCCCTTAAAACTGATTAATAAATTCGTGTAGTTGGCTGCTTCGTGTAGTTCCACGCTAAATGGACCGATTTCGACTATACCAGTTCCAAGTTTCCGGTTTTAGAAATGCCGATAAAAGTTATTGAAAACTCAAACATGGATAACTTCACGACAATGACTGTATCGACTTCAAACTTCAAACTTAAGATCAGTTGAATTTTACGCGGATCCTATTCCCGATTTCAAATTTAGTGAGTGATGGGTGTTAAAAATTTCAGGCGGTCCTCTAAAGCGACGATGAAAGAAACGTACAAAACCTCGGATACACTTATCTCCGGATTCGGAATACCTAAAAGTGATTGAAAAGGACCATTCTAATTTCGCGTAAGATTATGATGAGAAAGGCATCATTACACCACTAGGTGGATCAAAACAAGTTTTTTTTCTCGCTCTCCGCTCAACCGTCACAGATAGATAGTACTTTCTTTCTTACCTTCTTATGCACGTCGATGATTGGCACCGTCAGTCTTTCGCGAGTGCCACTCTAATGAGGTAAAATTCATGCTTCCGGCAGGATACTGATCTCCAATTATAACGCATGCAAATGCGAACGACACAGCAAATACTAATGAGCGTGTTTGTACGGCAAACATGCGTCGATACACACTTTCCAGCCATACAACGATAACGAGCAGTTAACCGACGTACTACGAATCCTTTTCCACGGTACTTCACATGGGCTTACTCATTTCCTTGTTATCCAAAATAATGCTCACAGTAGGAACCTAACCGTCATTCGGCACAGTTTACGGCCATGAACACGCTATTCCGACCTGGTACCATTGTGCTCTAAGTCAAGGCTATATCTCTACAGCTGCGAGAGGACTCCACCAGTCACTCACAGCCATTATGTTCGCTGTGACGTCAGACCGGGTGGATTCCGGCTGGAAAATGTTTCCGTGGACCGCTCGGAACAAGTTTGGTTCGCTTTGGTTGGCTCGTTAGTCAACTGTGTTTGCCCTGTCTAAGTCTAACACTTCCCAAAACATGACGGATGAAGTTTCCCGGAGAAAATTTTAATCTGCTAACATTGAAGGGGAAACATGGTTCGGTTGTTTCGGATGATGAGCAGTGAAAAGTTCATTGCCTCGTTTGCTTCTTTTCACAAAAGTTCTTGCAGTTTTACGCTGAAAAGAGCGCCAAATTATCGATTGCGATGGTAAAACTATAAACTTCTACTGGGTCTTTGACTGTGAGCATCTTACCGTTGATTTAGTGTTCACGATAGCAATCGACAGTGAGTTTATTAGAAATGTAGAATTAGTTAAGTTAATGATTAGATTAACGATTCTTATTAAAATGCTATCCATGAGATAAGTTTTTTGTATTAACTGCATAATAATAACTAAACAAACAGGTTAAAGCGAGCCGAATCCTTTTTATTTCTGCCAGAGCTAGCCAAATCTAAAACCATCCCATAGGCCATAATAAGAAATGAAATTCACCACAATCCAGCACGAAATAAATAATGTTTCATCCGCCTCTCTGGTTTAACAATAGAAAACCGGCTCACACAAAAGTTATCAGGAACAGTTCTTCCGGGTGCACTGCAAGCCCCAACAGATGGCACAGAAAACTCCAGCTCGATATCCAATGGATCGATTATTCTTGGCAGTGCCAGCCTAGCTGGACGAACGGAGACTACGCATAAGTCTCTCGATAAACCTCTTGAAAACTAATAAGAAAACATTTTATTTCTTCCTATTTTCTTATCCTCGAGCAATGTTAAGGCAAAGGACTTTTCCCAATGTGGATCAAGTAAACGGTAGTAGTGGTGGTTAGGAAAGGGGAAAAACATTGAGCTGAAAAGTGTCATAACCAAACTAACCTCCTTGAATCTGAGGCCACCGTCTGTCTGTTTCACATCTTCTTCCGGGCGATACGACCGGTCCGGGGCTTTGTTTTTCTTGATTGTGGTTGGGGAGAACGTTTTCGTGTTACTACCAACTGCCATCTCCTGATTGACGACCATCAAGAAGTAAGTTATGAGATAAAGCTATTATGAAAGGACCCTTTAGAGGAGATATTGACGTTGGTTTTACACACGCCCTTCGGAAATCGGTTTTTCAATAAAGTTTAGAATAATAATTAATATAATGTTTTCAAGTTCATACTGCTCTGTTTTCGCCTAACTTCCGATTTTCTCACTAAACTTTTCTATTGTATCTTCCCTTCTTTTTTTTGGCATCGTTTTAGCTCTTGCGCTTCACTTCCAACGCACCAAATTTCATCTAGTATTTGCTTCGGTTTGTTTTTTTTTTAAATTCCCGCAAATCTCCATTACCGTTGGTGTGGGCCAAACCTAATCGAATAAAATGAACCCGGAGAGAGAACGGGTTTTCAGCTCGAGGATGGGAAAACTATAAAGCAATAATGATAACGATGTTACCTTTCAGTTTTAACAGTAACCTGCGGAACGAATGGATGATAGAGGCTCCACACCTCGCTAGCTCAACAGGGCCACCCAATTGATGATGATGATGTTAAACTTGCCCAGCAAAGGCACAAATCAGTCTCGAAACGGTTCACGCTCAGTGGAATGCTAAAGAGATCACGTAGCTGCACACTGGAAATAATTTATACCCACCATCGTCACCGGCATCGCCGTCGTCGTCGTCGTCGTAGTCGCCGGTGTTCTTGCCATGGCGTAAGGGTTCTTCTGTGGTGCTCGATCCAGGAAGCGGAAGACGAGAAAAAGATTTCTTTGAGTCTTCGAGTGAACTGAAATCTCCCGTTTTGCCAACGAGTGCACTTTCGGTGTTGATTTGCACTAGGATTTTACTTCCAGGTGCAGTTTTTCTTCAGTGTATATACCATTAAACTTTAAACATAGCCATTGACTAACAGCTATGGTTGGATTTGCAGCGCAGCCGAATTTTCGGAATACAACCCTGGTCTGTTTGCTCATTTCCTACACACTTCGCATACCGAATAAGGGGTTACAAAAACAATTTCGGTTTGTAAACGAAGCAGCAGATGGGTGGGAAATCGGTTTTTAAAACACCATCTCTCACCTCATTTGGAAAGACTTACATTAATGCTGGTCCGACACAGTTCAACACAGAAATCCTCCCGGCAAACGATTTTTCAGTAAGTGAGTTTAGAAATTGAATTCGCCCCATGGTACTCATTAGAAGTTTCTCAAAACTATTACAAAGCACAATACCTCTAATATTTAACTTTACAAAAATTATCTTACTTTTCAAATGAGTTAAATTCGAGAGTACAACGAAGATCAACAAGGGTGAGTGCATTTTTTTCATACCCTTTCTTCAAATTGTTGCAATTGCACCGAAATCTCCATTTACGAACTAAACGGGGGTTCGTAAAAAGAGGTTGTTCGTAAAAAAAGTTTACGATATTTGGAATTACTTCGTAAAAAAAGTTTTGTGTAATGAATGTGGAAACCGTGCATCATATGGCTATTTTCGGAACGGATGTGAAGAGTAAGTGCCAGAAAATGATGTTTGGGCTCGTTTCAAAATCCAAGATGGGTATCTTCGGAAAAGAAATGATGAGTAGATGTCGGAAGCGTTGCGGTGGTTCTTTAATCCAAGATGACGACTTCCGGTTTGTTTATATTCCTTGAAAACCCTTACAATATGGATACTTTCTGAACGAGATTGAAAATTAGATGTCGGAAAACGATATTTGAGGTGGTTCTGAAATGCAAAACATTGACTTCCGGTTTATCCCGTTCCAAAAATACTCATATTGTAGTAGTTTCCAAGGGTTTCCAAAAGACAATCGTGATGAGACTTAATCCAGGATTACTCCGATTTTTTGCGAGTAATCCAGTAATCGGTGGATTACATTAGGAATCCAAAAGAGATAATTGGTAATCCTAAGTAATCCGAGTAATCACATTTTTTCTCAGAGTAAACCAAGTAATCAGAAAATATCTCACAATAATCCAGTAATCATCAAACAATCAGAACGTATTTTTTCGTTTTGATTCAAAGTATCGTTATTAGAAGTTTGTGAGTAGTTTTCTATTTAAACCGTATCTGATAGTTTTACAGATTATCCAAGTGTTTTGTACGATAGAGCGTTTCAACTCGTTATCTTCTAATTTGAACCAGTTACATACAATACCGGTAGAAAAAATGAATAAAAAGGGCGCAAAACGAATCGTACCTCTGTTTTCGCGCAATTCTGACTTGTAAGCTTGACATTACATTCCTTTTGTAAAATCTGGCTTTCTGTTTCAACAGACTTCGCAGACGATTCTTAGCGTACAGTATCATTGCATGACTGGTGTTACGATCCTAATAACACTAAGAATCCTTCCAAGTCAGGGCTCGAACATACGACAACTGGCTTGTAATCCAGGTTTGTCCTTTCGTCAAATAGCTTTTAGCTCTATTATCAACTGCCGAAACACATTTAATCACAAATCCTTTTGTGAAAAGTACACCGAAAGCTCGTTATCGTTGGGAGTACAAGTTAATTCGGTACATTTTTTTGGGGTCAAAAATGCATTTATTTAAAATTAAATAGAATTTAATGATTATTCAAAGTATCGTCCATCGCAGTTCATACTTTTTCTCACCTCTCAGGCAATTTTCGAATTCCGTCTTGGAAAATGTTTCGCCTTTTGAGGTAATACAAGATTGAAGCTAATTTTCGGTTTCTGTGAAAGAAGTAAACCAATAACCTGCCAGATCGTGCTGCATCTGTAATCAGAAGGAGCAATGTCAGGAGAATACGGCGGGTGCCACAAAATATCCCACTTGTGCGTATCCAAAAGTTTTTCCACGACTTTTGCGACATAAGGCCGAACGTCTACCGGTTTCAGTTCATAGGCCACCAAATTGCCTCCTTTTAAGTCATTTACATGGATTTTAATCGCACAGAAAGCGCTTCCTTAGTTAACCCTGAAAATGTTTAGAACGAGACAATGTGGACCCATTTGGAAGCCCAGAGTAAATAAATCAGATCAGCACATGAAATTTTTATTAAAAACCTTCAGTGGAAATCATAAATTTTCTTGGACGGCAATTTATTCTTTCTCGCTTTTTCAGACAATCCATTGCCCTGTAAATAATTCATTCGTGATATACATTACATCTACATGAGATTCGAGCCAATGCATCTGCCGCCATACAAGTCTCATCAAATTAAATTTAATGACAATGAGAAATTTTCTTTGACGAATATTTTTTTCTTGTTAATCCTTACTAGATGAGTCTTTCAGACGATCTGTTGCACTTCCAATGGTTCAAACTTGATCTTCAGGTCTCATACATGAAATTTTAGTCATTGTATCAGCCTCCATGTAATTTTTGACAAGTGAACTGAACGGCAACGAGAAATTTTCTTTGACGAAAATTTATTTTTCTTGTAAATCCACACTGGATGGTTCTTTCAGACGATCGATTGTCCTGTAAAACTTTCAAACGAGATCTTTATATGATATCTTGATACATGAAGGATCTAGAGGGAAAAAAATTTCGTCTAAAAAAATTTCTCATTATCCTGAAAAATTTATTAGATAAAAATAACATGAGGTAAGATACATCTGTTAAAATTTCATATATGAGTTCTGAAGATCACGTTTGTAACTGTTACAAAACAATCGAGCGTCTGAAAGAGTCATCAACAAGAAAACAAATTTTCGTCAAAGTAAATTCCTCATTATCATTAACACTCATTTGATAAGACTTATATGGGGGCTGATTTAT
Organism: Malaya genurostris; assembly: GCF_030247185.1. NCBI lineage: Eukaryota > Metazoa > Arthropoda > Insecta > Diptera > Culicidae > Malaya > Malaya genurostris. The sequence goes on along the minus strand of NC_080571.1, from coordinate 301,433,600 downwards.
TGACTCAAATTTCATGAAATTGTCCAATAGATTACGTTGCAAATATTTATAGGGCAATGGATTGTCTGAATAACCATTCGGTAAAAGTTAACGAATGATAAATTACCGTCCAAGAAAATTTCGGATTTTCATTGATGACTGTTCTAAAAATAATAATTACGTGCTGAATAGTGTGGTATAGGGTAACAAATGGTACATTGTAACCATTCCCTACATGATTTATCAGTTGCAGCATTATCACCATAAACGTCCACAAGCATTTGGTGCACTTCAGCTGCACTTTTCTTTCAATTAAAACAGAAAAGCAGAACTTTCCGTAAATGGGACTCATTTCGCTGAAAGCCATTTTGCCGAAAGTCGTTTCGCTCAGAAGGTCATTTCGCCGAGTAGGTCATTTCTCCAAAAGTCGTTTCGCCGAAAGGGTCATTTCGCCGAAAGAGTCATGGCTCCTGTATGTTAAGTCTCTTGTAAAACTGATGTCTCCTGTAAAACTGACGCCAAGATGGCTCGGCGGCACAAAGCCTTAAATTTTCTTTGGTTTAGGTCCGAACGAGCGGTAGCGAGGTCGATCAGCACATGAACCAAAACGATGTGGCGTAGCCGCATTAGAAATTTTTTCATTTTCGCTCAATAAATGGAAAATACCAGATACATTTGCCTAGTAGATACACCTATGTAATTGCTTCGATGATTAGTAGCAAATAGTTAACAAGTTTTCTTGGAAACTCCGTTCTGAGGTTCATGAATCAATCTTTGTTTAAGAGCATAAGAATCAATTTTCATTCAAGAAGTACAATCGTAGGTCAACAAAACGGGCGTTAACGCTATCATCTTTTATTTGTCTTTATTTTGAATTAATTCCAATTACGATGTTAAGACGATTTCAGGATTCGGCGAAATGGCTCTTTCGGCGAAATGGCTTTCGGTGAAATGGCATTCGGTGATATGGCCCATTCGGCGCATTATTGTTGCTGTTATATTTGTAAATAGATGTCCTACCATAGCCAGCAAGTTACCTAGAATATAAGTTGCAGATTGCTCATTACTAAACTTTCGAATTGTGGATCGATTTAGAATAATCCTATTTCAATTTATAAAATCAGTGCATTGCAAAGTGTTGAAAATCAGATATGTTGTAAATGTTCTAGAAAAAATTATTTTGTGAAAAACTATGGGAGATGTCCTTGATTCCATTTCAAATAATTTTCTATCCATTGAAATCCTTTCATCCTGTTATTCGGAAGAAAAAAAGGAATATGAACTTTCATTTAAACCTAAATATGTGAAAGTAAATCATGCTATGGCTGAGAAAAGTGTGTTCAATTTTAAAATTTTGACCACTGTTTCCGATGCCTCCGAAATCAAAAGCCGGGGACTAATATAGCCGAAGTCGTTTTGTTTGGACTTCAACTGACAAGGCCTATCGATTAGAAATGATTTGAGTCAAGTTTCAATTTTTTCCGTGTTTTGCATCGCTGCTCCACACAACAATTCACTATTATTTCGGACAACAGGAGCTTTGTATTGGACCAGAAGACATTTCATTTGGTGAAAATCGACCATCTCCGAGAAAAGTCAAACGTTACTTACACATATACACAGACAAACATTGTACGTACTCGACGACTGAGTCCAACCAAAGGGTTTTCAAAATCGTCCCAGTTGGATTGTTGCAACCCTATATTGAAACGAGTTTTTTGTTGTTCCTACAGGGTTGTGGTAACTTTTCATTCAACAAACAAAATTGAAACAATCGGACGATACGAAAAAGTTAAATTTCGTGGTTAGCTCACTTTAGAAAAAATGTATATTGACGTAATCCTCTTTTGAAATATTGTATATTGAAAATAATTCAGTAATTCTGAAGAAATTTTACCATAAACAAGAACTAATACCAAGTAACCCCAGGTGTCCAGAGTAATCAGATTTTAAAAGTAATCGAGTAACTCAGAAATAATCAAGGTAATAATGTAAGTAATCGAAGTAATCCATTTCGAGACTGACAAGTTATCCAAGCTGTTGGAAACCCTCGGTAGTTTCCATGGAATATAAATGAGTCGGAAATCGCTTTCGATGTATGCCAAAACTTCTTTTTACGAAGTAGGTTCGTAAAAAAAGTTTACGTTATTTGGGATTTGGATCGTAAATAGAGTTACGTAAAAAGAGGTAACGTATAAAAAGTGTTCGTAAACGGAGGTTTGGATGTAAAAAACTGTTACTTATACAAAAATGATCTCCACGAGAAGGTTGTAGGAAATCAATTGGGCACTTAAAAAATTAAATATTGAAAACAGTAGTCTTAATTAACCTAGTGGTGCCAGATAGTCTTTCTCAGGTCCAATGAAACATGTTGGGCCCAGGTGGGTAATTTTTCCTACCGCGGGGAACGACCATTATTTTGAAGTATTTATTGATTTTAATGTAAATTTTACTTACTGCCGTACTTCCCACAATTGTCCCATATCCTATGGGATTTCATATGTGTATGAGGCATGAATAGAAAATATCATTTTTTTTATAATATTTAGTTTCGATATAACTTTACGTTAAACGCCTAAACTCAAGGTTTTGAGCGTTTTCGGTATTTTGTTTTACAATAAAATTGTATATTTAAGGCCTACCCAACTAGTGTCAAAATCACTGCCAACATTCGTTTTGAATATTGGAGCAACATTCTTTTGTGTTCCGTATAAATAATCCGGAAAAAATAGGTTTCGATAATCGTTATGGATGAGCGCAAAATCAAAATTCAAGAGATTAGATGTGCTTAGATAGTTAGCACATCAACTGAAAGTTCTTTTACGATCTTACGCAGAAACCTCGGCATGAAAAAGGTCTATTCCAAATGGATTCGCTCACAGTCGAACGTATCAACGATCCAGAGAGCTGTACGGTATTGTTTAGTCGCAATAAAAAGGATTTTTTGCGTTGGTATGAAACAGTGGACGAAACATGGATTCTGCATTCAGACGAGGAAAGCCTCTCAAAAACGCAACACGTAATTGTAAAAATCATGGCGTCAGTTTTTAGATGCTCGAGTCGAGATATAATTAACATATACTATCTTGAAAGGGAAAGAACCATCGAAAGTTACTTTATTTTAATATCGTCTATTTATACCTGGCTTTAACCAAGTTGCGGACGTTCGCCGGCCGAAAGTTATTATTACATTGAATTAATGAAGCGTTTGAAATGTGACATAAAAAACGATCTCATATGAAGAAGAAAAAAAGCATCTTCAACCAAGACAATGAACCGTACTACAAGTCAATGAAAGCAATGGTCAAATTGAATGAAGTGGGCTAGAGACCATTTGTCCTTTGGTTATCTCAAAAAGATACTCTAGCGAAAAATACTTGACTCAAATGAGACATCGTCGCAATAGATGCCTATTTTGAGATCGTGGACAAATCATTCTATAAGCTTGGAACGAAAAATTAGAAAAGTGCTAGAGCGATTGTATTGCATTTGAAGATTATCATAGTGATAAATTGAATTTTTGACTTAACGTTTAACAAATGAATTCAATGTGGAGCAAAATCTTAAGACTCAGTTAAAGGATAAATTGGAGTTAAACGGTATAACAAGTTTCGTGCGATCATTGCATTCATTTGTAATCCTATTTTCAGGTCTTTCTTCGTAATATAAATCGATTTTCATCAACCGCAATCAGCCTGCTTTCGGTATGCGAGAGAAAGTTTAACTAAAAATACGACTAAAATGGGGTAAAACGGGTTAAACAGGATAGTACTGTCATTCCCATTGTGTTTAATTGGATCACAGATGTTGTGCACGTATTATGAACCAATATTGATAGATCGCATTGGATCTGCTTTTGGATTGTAGATCATATTTCAACTGAATATTATAACTAGAAAAGAAATGGGGTAAAACGGTGCAACGAGTTTTCTGCTGTCAATAAAACTACATGAAATCGATTTGTTAGACTTTTTTACTTCGGAAACACTCTATTCGCTCTTCTGCAAGTTCTTCGGTTTCATGTTATATAGTTAAGCTTGATTACAATGCAGTATAAAAAGGGAACTTGGGGTAAAATGAACATGATAGCGTTTTGTGCGGTCCTGCTAAATACGTGGAATCGATTTTACTGACCATTTTACACCAAAAAAGTGCTTTGTGGTCAGCTGTATCATGCCTCCAAAAAAATCGTCGAGTTTTTGGTCCATTTTTCCCCACTGTGCAATGGTTTGAGAAACAGGGAAAATTAGACATGGTTCGTTACTAATTGAAGTTTCGATCACCAATTATCTAAAATATATAAATTTATCTACTCGAATCGATACGTACAAATATTTCCAAGCATTATTTTATAATGATAAATCAGTTAAGAAATAGTTGAGATGTAGATGTTTAGAATCTGACCGCTGTTTGTACGGTTTTGTTTTCTGTATTTTGAATTTGTAACCCGGTATGAAAACAAAGACGTAATCCTACGTCAAAATATTTGGAAAAACTTTATTAGTGTGAAAATATCGAGCAAAAAGGTGAAACGTGATAAGGGTCTTTTGAGCAAGCAGAAAGCTTTTAGTAAATTAACTTTTACCTTCTACCAGAGGAGTCGAAATTAAGCATCTTTACAACGAACATCGCTGTATTCGGTATTTTTCGGCATACCAGAGACACGAGTGATTTGCGTTGATGAGATGCTTAAACTCGACTTATTTAGCTGAAGGTAAAAGTCAAGTTACTAAAAGTTTTCTGCTTGTTCAAATGACTCTTGTCACGTCTCACGTTTCTGTTGTATATGTTCACATCCTTGCAGTACTAGCATTCTAAAATTTTGATTTTATTTATTATTATTTATTAAAATAAAAATATTCATATCGTTATAAACAATACTAATACTACCATTGTTTTGCGCTCGAAATTTTACGTGAGTAAAGTACCCACCTCTTTTGCGGGCTCTGGTCTTTCTCTTGCCACTTAAATAGTTTCATTAAAACATTTGTAAAATTCTATCCACGGTCATTAGTATTGTGAGCCTATCAAATAACCGAATATTAGGGTCAAAGTGTTTCGAAATTGATTCTTTCATCTCCGAGAAATTTTGTTGCATTGAAAAACACTGGGATTTATCACATATAACATTACATCTCTCGAACCGGATATGTTCGCCACAACCCTTCCAAATTTGATTGACATTGTTGGCTTTTAAATAAGTGTATCGAAATTCTTAGAGTCATCGGCGAGAAAATTCTTCCATTGAACAATGTGCGACTAATCGGTTACGTCACTTATACTATTATATTTTTAGAACCAGAAGTGACAACGATTTTGTTTTCGAGCTTCATTTAGGGGTAGATGGGGTAAAGTGCACCCTCTAAGGAAATGTAGCTATATCTTAACTATAGAGAATAACACGGAAGAGTTTCATGCATGACTATCTTCCGTAATCATTATTTTTCAAAATTACGTACAAATACTCGCTGAATACATTGAAAAAATGCATGAAATATCTAATTTTTTAAAACCCTTGAAAATTGTCTATTGAAATATATGCGGGGCATGACGCCCGATCGTGGAGAACATGAAAAATATACATTCTAAATTACGCGAAGTGATGATTATCTTAACTTAGAGGCAGGATGATCATAAACCCTTATGAACCTTCTTCTTCTTCTTTAAAGAAAGCTTTAGACTTTTCGTTGACAAAATATTTGCCAGGTGGAAGATTGCTCACTATTATTCATTAAATTGATAGCTTATGAATAATTTTTGTAAGCGAATTCTTGAGCATTTTGCCTCACACAGATCGGGTCGTTTTGCCCCAAAAAATATGAAACGATAAATTTAACGATTTTTCTATAAAATTGCAAATACATCGTCTGTATTAGAACTAATTTTTGAAACCCGAATTATTGGCAAAAAAATTCACTGGTTACATAATTAAAATCGTCTTCCTCACCATTGAAAAATACTATGGAACGAACATCAAAAATTACTTATAACAGAGACTTAATTGGTTTTGTAAAAGTTTTCCAGATATGATTGAACCATTGCTACCACAATTTAATAGTAATCTGTTGTTATGACGGACTTTCAGTTTCATTAAAATTTCAGTGAAAAAAATTGGTTTGAGTTTTGAGAAAAGCATAAGGTGCATTATGCCTCGGGGGTGCATTTTACCCCATCTTCCCCTACAATTCAATAGAAGCTTTCAAGCGAGTCTAGGTTTGTTAAAACGGGTTCTGCTATCTCTAAGAAAATTGAAGTGTAAAAACAAAGCGTTTTGTCGCATATGTCACTTATACCATAATATCTCCAGAACCGGAAGTGAAAGCCATTTGATATTTGGTCTTGATCAATAGCCCGATAGTAGCTTTCAAACGAGCTCAAGTCTGTTGAAATCGGTTGAGCCATCTCTGAGAAAATTGAGCGGTAAAAAAATAATGCGTTTTGTCGGTTACGTCACTTATACCATCATATTGCCATTTGATCTCCAAACTTGATCAATAACTCAACAGTAGCTTTCAAACGAGCCTAAGCTTGTTAAAATCGTTTCATTCGCCTGATGGACCGGTAAAAATTTCTTCGAAAAGTACATGCATACATACATACATGCATACATAAACCTCATATTTTCCGATCTCGTCGAACTGGGTCGAATTGTATATATCACTATGAGTCTCCGAGGCTCCGCTCGAAAATCGGGTTTTTCCAGCAATTCTAATACCTTTCTTTGCAGAATGTCAGAACGGCAAATCTGTTTTTTTAAACTAGTTATATAACCTAACATTTTACGTAATCATTTAGGATTATTGGCACCTCGTGGGGGAGACAGTTTATGCAAATTTCACATGACGAAGTTTATATTCTTATAGCCATTTATGACGAATTGCTAATGCCACCTCGCTACTTGTGCCACCATTACTGCCCATACTTCCACATCGATCGCTAATTTTGTAAAAGTAAAATAAGTAAAATGTGGAAAAAATATCAACTCATGGCTGTCCCATATGCAAAGTACCCGTATGTCAGTAACATTCAGTGCAAATTTCAATAAATTCATTTTTTTTTATTCGATAGTATAATATATATTTTTAGCCGAATAAATTCATTTGTTGCAATATTGGAATAGTAAAGGTGTATTACCGATATGTCATGTAATAATACCATGATTTAGCATTAGGTAGCACAATAAATAAAAAAATTCGGTAATAAAATTTTTATCTTCTTTTTCTCGACATGCCGATTTTCCATATGGATATGAGACTGATATGCAAGTATGGGCAAAAGAGGAAGTTCTCAAAAGTCTACTAGCTAATTATTTTTAAAATTCATTTTTGCATTTGTTTCTCGTATAGTGTAGATGCCAAATATAATTATCAACAAGCCTTCGCCATAATGAATGCAATGAAATAATTGTTGGTTTTATCTCCGGTTTTTAAAACCGACAATCAGATACAAATACAATGGCTGTGTGTTGTGTTCGTATCCACTCAACAACGATCAACAGAATTACTTATTCATTCGAGTGCTCTGAACTTTTTTCTATTTTACTTGTAAAATTGAATGTTGTGGTAAAATAGCAACGAACAGTACTATTTGTTTTTTCCAAGTAGACTGAAGCAAGATTAATTCACAAAACTTTGTTTTTTTTTAGTGTTTTATAACTGCCTTTTTTTCTTTAATATGAACTTCAGATTTCATTGCTGTTGTACACATGGGAAAATTAAACACCACTATTTCTTTTTGATTCACTCGAGTACAACATGTGCGACAAAGAGCTATTTTTTTACCATTTCTCACGTTTTCATCCTTTTTTGGTTGTGACCTTCGGAGTATATTCCCCTGCATTTACATTGGAGCAAAAGTTATTCCGTGTTGTTTTTATGATTTGTTAAATAGTTGTTAGCATAGAACATTAGTGACATTTTTCTGGTGAAATATGTTTGCTGGTTTATAGGAAATTTATTTTCCCGATTTATCAAGAACGCAGCTTCGAGTCCTGTCTCTGAGCGTATCGTTTTCCAAAAATTCATCTTTTCTGTTAGTTTTTCATTCATTTGGCTTCTCCAATATATGTTTCCGCTCAGTCATTGCAAAAACTGAATTTATTTTCATTTTCTTTTCACCTTACTTTAAACGATTGATTTAAATTTAAGTATTGCATTTTTTTACAATGACAGATAAGGTCAGAGACACCCGGTAAAAATTTAAAACGTTCCGACAAGGTTGCAAAAGTCAGTAAATCCGAAAAAAAATTGCAGTCAGTTAGTATGTCTTGCTGGCATCAATTTCTCTATAATAAAAATGATACGCTGGCGAGAAAAAAAAGGTCACGGCAATATCGAAAGTCGGTAAAGTTTGACGACAGTCTGCGAAAAACTCGATTTTCAAAAGTCTGCGAAAGTCTGCACAACAAAAAATATCTGCAGCACTATATACAAAATCAGCAGATTTACAGACAAATCTGCAGATCTGGCATCTCTGGATAAGGTATTTTGTGAGGTTATGCATTATCTTATATATATGAATATTAATATTAATTGTAATTCTACATCGAAGGCAGAGAGTTTGCTTCCATAAATATTGGTGTTCGACAAGAAAGCAATATTGGACCACTATTATGTCATTTATATATTAACGACATAAGTAATGTACAGCATAAAGAAGCTCCACGAATATTCGCCGACGACAGAGCTCTGTTCTACTCTGACAGTGACATCAATGCAACTATTGCTTCAATGGAAAATGATTTGAGAAGTATTGATTGGCATATTTAAAATACATAATACTGTTCGATTCAATCGATGCGCCGTAATAATTCGGAACAGTGGATTCAATTCCGCTCGTCACTTTTAAATAACTTGTTAGTGCACTTAAATTGTCACCTGTAAAGTAAACGAAGTCGGGGTCAACATCAAAACCAGCCTTCCTATGCACATTCAAGTTATGCGAGGACCTTGATAAAACCGTTATAAATATTCATTGACTGTCAGCTTTCAACAGGTCACCGAACCGAGCCAAAATCTTACCATGAAACGAGAAATCCTAATGTATTAGCTAGTTCTTCGTAACACGCTGTACCAAAAAAGTGACACACTCATTACGAGTGGTTCGAACTTTGTTGTTAAATATTATTCATAGCTTGCCAGCTTGACACTTCTCAAAGTCAGTTTACAGTTAACCATACATATATACGATTCAGACAGCCACTCATGAATGAATTTCATAAACTATTCAAACTCTAATGTAACCATTCCCACATTGTATATTCAAAACTACAGTAAAATTGCAATGCTGCCCAGCACACATCCCAATTATGGACAGTAATGCGACTAACTTATTCGGTAAACTAAAACTCGGTTCGCTCTTATAGTTCTCTCATCCCGATGGGCTGGATAAGTCCGGTCCGGGGGTAAATTAAAGTTCAAAAATTCACAAAATGTAAAACAATTTCATTTCCATTAACAACTCTTCCATTCAAGTTATGCTGGTCGTACTCCGAACTGGGACTAGTTTTGTTGAGTTTCAAGTTTGACCCAACGGAAGCTGGTCCTTTTTGTGTTATTTCACATGCCAGGCGGCTGAGGTAGAAACAGGATATGCAAAAGTGCTTTCATGGTATTGCTCTTCCTGCTTCACCAGGCAGGTGTTATTATTTACTCAGCTTGTTGTCCTGACTGCTACTGATTCCAATTCCCATCCAATGCAAAAAATTTCGTCTTCACCAGCTTCCTAAAAGTTGTATCATTCGCAATTGAAACATCAAAGCATTTGCAGATACCGATCTGTACACATTCCAGTAAATACGTGTGCGTGTGTCCCAGAAACATCATAAATCCTTGCCTCAAAGTGTAGTTGAGTTTATTGAGAGGAGGGTATGATGAACTCGTTCTCGAGTTCCGGCGGAGAAAAAAACCCCAGTGGGCGCAGTTTACCATTGCCCAGGGCACACGGACTGAAACCGAACTACAATTTTTTTGCATCGTTACTCAAGCTCACACTCACGGGATGCTGGCCCTTGTGTCTATCTGCAGGGGGGAACAGATACTTATCACTCTGCGTGATATTGTCTATCTTGATGGCTTCTGAGAGCACCGCTAATGGCGGTCCTTTCGACTTCGGGCTACTGAAACCTGTTATTCTACGACGACGACGGCGGCGGGAGCTTCTAATGTGAAAACAATTTTCCGGAATGATTAATGACGCACGGCACATCTTCACGCCTGTCTGCACACATCACTCTACAGGGAGACTGTGCTTTCGTTACGCTCAATCGAACCTTTCTGCTGATGCTAGCAAACTGCGGAGGAAATTTGTTTGACGTGAATCGATCCTGTGTGATGTGTGATGCTCGGGGAAGCACGACAAACGTCTTCCCAATGGGTACGGAGAAGAGTTGTAGCGTGAGGTTAGTTTACTACAATGTGTCGAAAGATAAATTTTCCTGAAAATTACTAGCGGATATGTGTCAGAGCGTTAAGTAGGAAGAGGGAATCCGAAAAATTGTGAATTTGGTGCAGCTGCAAACAGAGAAACCGAACCCTTATTCGTCTCAGTTTTACAATTAATCTTACCTTTAGAATCGTTCGTTAGAGAGAGAATTGCTGTTTCTTCTAAATGTATTGTCTAAAAAATCAGATGAAATTCCAGTTTTCGCATGTTTTTAAAAGAAGCATTGCACATTTTGTCAACTTTCAACTGTAAAGCTTGAAAAAGGAAATAATGCATAACTTGTTTTAATCCATCCAGTGGTGAATGAATGTATCAGTTATATTAATCATATCATAAAATATGATATTCTCTTTGAACCTTGAAACAGTTCGGTGCAAAGTGGAACAATTCTCAGTTTGGTTAGGCCAGCTGAAAGAAAACGAAGTGAATTTCACTATTTCCGGAAGCGGTATCTGAGTATCGATATAGCGGAAGACGCCATCAACTAACATGACTATAAATTAAGTAAGTATTGAGCCAAATTTAAAAAGTTTTGTACGTTGTTTTGCATAGTTAGCTGTTCTAAGCAACGAAACCGGATTCTGTGCATTTTTCTGTGACACCATTTCACCTTTCATTTGATCTTGAATTTGTAAAAATTATTCGAGCTGTCTCTTACAAATCTATTATTTCTGATGTGGAAAACATATTCGTTTCTTACATATGAGTGCAAATGAGGAACAAAAATGCACGTGCAAAAATGTTATCAGGTTTTGAACACTTACAGCTCTGTTGATTTTATTTCATTCAATTATATTATTTCACCTCCTGATTGGAAATATTTTACGTATTAATTTGAATTTTCAAAAACAAATGATTGATAGAGAGCTGTATCTCATTGTATCAGCTAAAAATCTAAGACGCTATGTCGGGTGACTATCCATGACGACAATGGTTTTGAAGGAGTAAGCGACATATCAGTTGGAAAGCATCGTTCCGATGGGCTATTCCAATCAGGAGCAAATATCGAACGAGTCTATAAGTGTATACAAGTCTATAAAGAATTCAAGCCCACATGAGCCACGCCAGGAAAATGTTTTCGTTTAGGTTTAAAGTATTGCAGGCATTTTCACGACCAAATCTTGTGTATCTTAGGGAACGCTTCATCAATGCTTGAAATATCAGTCGGTGTTGAACAGTCGTTCGCACCGCACGCGTATAGCTATTGGCTCCTGGAAATTTTTTCTGGCTACCTAGAGTTTCATTGATTCAAGGCTTCAGTCTTTTTCAAGGCTACCTGAATCACTAACAGTCTTTTTAAAGACTAACAATTAGTCAGTCTTCTTAAGGATATACAAAGAGTGATATTAGAGTGACTAAGTGATACAAAGAGTGATATTAGATTGACTAAGAAATTAATCAGACTTTTTAAGGCTAGCTATTCAAAGAACTATTCTTCGAACCAATCAGTCTTTATTAAGACTACCACAAAATCAGTCTTTATCAAGACTTTTCCAAACTAGGAGTCTAATGGAAGACTAATTTAGCCTAGTTAATTTAATTTAAAATTTCCTTCATTTCAAAAATGCCTGCGTCCAATCGAAAAGGCAACAAGGCTAAGAATAATTCAATACGAAATAAATCACAATCCGTTATTCAACATTTTTCTAATAACATTCACGATCTTAGAGAATCTGAATGTAAAGATAAAAGGCAACGGACGGATTTCCGTCCTATAATATTTACGAGATTCTTCCTGAATCCGATTGTAGCGACATAGAAGAAAATTCTTCAACAATTTCCAAAATGGACGCTTGTCGTTCTGGGAAGAAACATCAATCTATGCCACCAGTGACAGTGATGACTTCAAAGCATTCCGTACTGAGCTTTCTACTTTTCTCCCGGAAATAAAAGTCTCATTTCAAATCGGACGAAGGGGAGAATGTCGAGTCTTGGTTGATGGATAAACTACATAAATTTTATTCATATGATATAAAATCAGACAGACCCTTCAAGGCTGTCTTGAAAGGCTTATCAAATGATCAAAGTATTGATGAAATTAAAAATGAACTAAAAGAATTGCTTGGTTTTGTCCCTTCCCAAGTAATACTTATGAAAAAAAGAGCGAATGGTACTTCTAAACCACGCTCTGGAATTTCCCATGAACTTTACCTAATACATTTCAATCGAAGTGATGTAAACAATTTGAAAACTTTAGAAAAAGTACGTTTCATTTCCCACATTAAAATTCATTGGGAACATTATAAACGACATAATCGTATTGCAAACTTAACGCAATGTCGTCGTTGCCAAGGCTTCGGTCATGGAACCAAAAATTGTCATATGGATATACGGTGTTTGAATTGTGGTAAATCGCATTCGAAAGACGTTTGTCCAATGAATTTTCATGTTCAAATTGCGATGGAAATCATAAAACCAATTATTTGAAATGTAAAAGCAAAGTCCTGGCATTACATTCCTTTTGTGGAATTTGGCCTTTTTGTTTCAACAGACTTCGCAGCCGATTCTTAGTGTACAGAATCATTGCATGGCTAGTACTATGGATCCTACTGACACTATGAATCCTTCCAGGTCGGGGCTCGAACATACGACAACTATTTGAAATGTCCTGTCAGGGAAAAAATTTTAAACGCTCGTTCGCTTAGACAACAAGTCAAATCAACTTCCTTAAATTTACGGAACATACCTGAAAACCGTTACAAATGCCACGCCTAATTCTTCTAAGGCACTGATTTCTTCGAATTTAAAACAAAAAATAGGTACGAAAACAATTTATTGATAGGTAGATCGACCTCTTTATCATCTTCTTCTAGTATCAGTTATGCTAGTATAACAGGTAGAAATCTACCACTTAATTCTTCTAAAGTAAATAATCAAAACACATGACCGCCTTGCAGTTCATTTTCTAACGAAAACAATTTTTTAATGGGTAGATCGGCCATATCATCTTCTTCTAGTGGTAGTTCTAATGGCAGTTCTAATGGCAGTCTACCTACAAATATTCCTTCAATGCCATTCGCTTCTTTAAATGAAATTGATTTAGGCAATATAACTGAAAATAAAATGATCTACCAACAAGATCAACTTTTTCAAATGATCATCCGAATGAATTCGACTTCATCACCTTTTGAAGCACTTCAAATCGGATGGCAATTTGCAAATAATATTATAATGAATTTAAAATTTAACAGTGATGTTAAATAATTATTTGAATATTTTTTTTGTGTTACGAATAAGGATCGATTAAACGAGGCTCTTGTTCAATTGTATAATAAATATGTAGTAGTATGACTTGCGCTCAATATCGAGTTCTTTTTCTTCCACATAAGTTCAATCGAGTGGCTCGGTAGACAAAGCTTTGACAATGACGAGGAACTTACGAACGCTGTTGAAAACTGGTTTAACTCACAAAATTCAAGCAAAGTCTGGGTATTCTCATAACAGGTTTGACAAGTAGACATCGGCAAATATCCAATTTCGGTTTATTGATAAAACTTGAAAATATTAAAAATATGAGCATTTTCACCGAAAAATGCCATTATAAGCTATTCAAAACTTCAAGATGACAACTTCCGTTATATCTATAACATTTTAAAACAACTACTACATGCATACTTGAAGGATTTTAAGGATTTAAGGATAGTTTTTCGCTTTGTACTCATTAAATCCCAAATAACGTAATCTTTTTTTACGAACCTACTTCGTAAAAAGAGGTGTTTGAATACAATGAAAATCGATTCCGGCTCATTTATATTTCATGGGTATTACTACAATATGGGTATTTTCGGAACGGGATTGATGAGTAAATGTCGGAAAACGATGTTTGATGTGGTTCTAAATTCCAAGATGGCGACTTCCGGTTTCTTGATATTCCTTGAAAATCCTTATAATATGGGTATTTTCGGAACGGGATTGATGAGTACATGTTGGAAAACGTTGTTTGAGTGTAACGATATGAAGAGCAACTGTTAGTTGCTAATTCAGGTCTGTGAAAAAATCACCAAAACTATATTAAAATCTAATTGTTTGACTCATTAGTTTTTTGTGATTTACCGGAATGAAATTATGGGAAAACTAATCAACAGTTCAGGGATTGAAATCAGTCAACGAAAACGAAAACAACCGTTTTAACAGCAGTTCAAAACTTGAATCTATTCAAATAAATCATATTTACTACAATGCTGAAATTAAATATTAACATTTCTTTTACCAAAGAATGAAAGTTATAATATTTACATCGAAGCATTTTCATCAATTTATGTATTTATTTGACAATTCGATCGTAAGTGTCAAGCTAATATTATGTTGAATTTTAATAAAGTTTCCGAAGTGTTTTTGAAACAACTTTCTTCCTAACATTGACTCGTAAAATCCATTCCGAAAGTAACAATATCATAAAGTATTCGACAGTTAGTCATAATTACTCAAACAACGTTTACTAAGAACTGTTCTTCAAACCCGTTCCGAAAACATTCGTTTTGATACGAGTTTCGAGAAACACCATCTTGGATTTTGAATGACTTTGAACATCATTTTCGACATCTACTCATCAAATCCGTTCCGAAAATACGCATATTGTAAGGGTTTTCAACGAATATCAATAAACCGGAAGTCACCATCTTGGTATTGGGAGCCACTTTAAACATCGTTTTCCGACATTTACTTATCAAACCCGTTCCAAAAATATCCATATTATAGGTGTTTTCAAGGAATATCAATAAACCGGAAGTCGCCATCTTGGAATTCAGAACCACGTCAAACATCATTTTCCGATATCTACTCATCAAACTCGTTTCAAAAATACCCATATTGTAAGGGTTTTGAAGGAATATCAATAAACCGGAAGTCGCTATCTTGGAAATTGATGCTGCTTAAAACATGCTTTTCCTGTAAATACTCATAATTTTCGTTCCATAACTATCCAATATATTATACATATCTAATAATACACATACATAAAAAAAACTGTTTTTACGTTGAAAATTTCAAATAACGTAAACCTTTTTTACGTTGAAAATTCCAAATAACGTAAACTTGTTTTACGTCATAACTCGACTTACGTAGTCCCGATTATTACGTAAATGGAGGTTTGGGTGTATATGCACATATTGAAAAAGTCAGTGTTTGACTCATTAGTTTTTTTTTGTGATTTACCGGAATTAAATTATGGGTCACTAATCAACAGTTCAGGGATTGAAATCAGTCAACGAAAACGAAAATAACAGTTTTAACAGCAGTTCAAAACGTGAATCTATTCAAATAAATCATATTTACTACAATACTGAAAATTACATATTAACATTTCTTTTTGCAAAGAATGAACCTTAAAATATTTATATCGAAGCATTTTCATCAATTTATATATTTGGTTGACAATTCGATTGTATATGTATATATATATTTCTATATATATAAAAATGCAGAGATCATTCTTTGTAATCGCATCACGTAAGAACGGATGGACGGATTTAGATGCTTTTTTTTTGTTTGATCAGTTTTTACCCCCACCGGGTTCGTACATCAAAAAAATTAGGAAAACTTACCGGAAAAGTGGGAAAAACCAATAAAGTTATTTTGTATGGACAATGGAATTTTCCACTGAAAAAGTCACCAATGATTGCTAGATCATCTATAGGTGTTTGGCGCATAACGAGTTGTATAAATGTTTGGCCGTCGAAGAAAGGAATACTAGATCGTTGAAAGAATCATTTGGCGCGCAACGAGTTGTTTTGTGTGAATTCATGTGGTTCGTCATTTCGAGCCACGTGCTTAATTGGGTATCAACATTATTGATTGCCAAATGATTCAATGATGGAACGCATATGAATGTTCTAGCTATACGGTAAACATGATCAAAATTTCTGATACTGTTTACCAGAAGATGCATTGTGTGCAATGTAATCGGTTAGTTGTTTATTGTTGGCCATCGTAGGCGTGAGTTGAACAAATCACCTTATAAATAGAACGATTTTTGTACGAATCAATGATAAGATGCTGCTGTTTAAATAATGAGATCAATCATAGAGGTTTGCTTTGAATTTAGCATGCTGAAGTTCGTTCGCGTCGGGTAAATTCTGGTGGATTGAAAACCATTGGTTGTGAGATTTTATGCATTGACTCGAACGATAAGCCGCATACTGGTACAATCACTCCTCATCTTAACTCCTCTATAACAGAAGAACTGCACATTATTTTCATATAAAACTTTCTGATATAGATTCTCAGTGCCGAACTCCACCATTCATTAATTGTAGGTGGGGTACTAAACAAAATTATGTGGTGTTGACTAATGAGATGACTATTGATAAAACTATTAAACGAATGCAGTGTTCATGTAAAAGTTAATGGACACAATATTTAAAAGAATGGTAACTTGAACTTTCGAATGTCCAAGAATTACTCATTTTATCATTCGATTTTTTAACAATATCAAACTATCCATAGTACTCAAGGAGGAGTAAGGATTTGAAGATAAAGTGCGGAAAATTTGACGTAACAAGGTTCATTTAAGTAAGAAGAAGATTTCTCGCATCTAAACTTTTACCGTCTACCAGAGGAGTCGAACTTAGCGATGCGAAACTTCCGAGTCTCTGATATGTTAAATTTTTTTTTGCCCACCACACTCCCCCACACCAAAAAATTTACTAAATAGTTACTGACTGACCAGAAGTCATACATTAAAAGTAAAAATAAAGTTTTATCGCTAAATTGTTAATGGAAATTTTTTCCTGTTATTGTCACGCTACGAACATTCATCAAACACGATTAAATAATATCACCAGACTAGCGAGAAGTGACGAACTACAAGTCGCGAGGGCAGCTTTTGTAAATTTGTTCTAATCAATTTAAAGTAGTCATCTCAGTTATTTTTGCTTCACTTTTTATTCCATATGTCGAAACCATAGTCTGAGAGAGATCAACAATCGCTATTCGATGCACTGACTCAAAAGATGATTCGCGGTGCATTCGCTTTATTTTTGCTTAACAAAAGCTTTTAACATATTCACAATTTTTTTATGAATTCATCGCAGCCAAATAATCAGTAAAATAATGGGAAGATACATTAACAGCATAACGTTTGACAATTCTACTGTCCAAAAACATAAATTAAAAAAAAAAAAACGGGCGAGACGAAGTTCGACGGGTCAGCTAGTATATATACACATATATATATATATATATATATATATATATATATATATATATATATATATATATATATATATATATATATATATATATATATATATATATATATATATATATATATATATATATATATATATATATATATATATATATATATATATACATATATATATATATATATATATATATATATATATATATATATATATATATATATATATATATATATATATATATATATATATATATATATATATATATATATATATATATATATATATATATATATATATATACATATATGTATATTTTCAGAGTTTTCAAGGAATATCGAAGAACTGGAAGTCGTCATTTCGGAATCTGGAATCAAGTTCATGTTTTGTTTTCTGGCAACTTAGCGTCAAATCAGTTCTTATCAGAATACAAATATCGTAACACATATTTTCATATTATGCAAGAACCTCTTTTTAGGACCAACCTTACGAACCTTTGTTAAATAGTATACGTTATTTTGGATTTATTTCGTAAAATTATATTACATTATTTGGGACTCGGTTCTTAAAAAGAGTTACGTAAATCGAACACTTTGTGAAGACTTCATAAATGATGGTTTGGCTGTACATGGCTACTGCATATTTCACAAAGCCAAAAAAAACTCTTGTTTAGTGTGGATGCTTATGCTTTTCATCTAGAGTGCTGTATTTAATTTCGATTAAGTAAAAACGAAGCGACATTCAACTGTTTCATTACACTGTAAGGTAAACTAAATACGTTATGTTGATGAAAAAGTTGTGAAAAAAATCTTTGACTGTTACTTCGCTTTTCGGCTCTCGAACTGTGATCTCATGTTACATGTTTCTAATCCTTTCCGAATTTTCAATTGAAGCCATGGAAACTATCAAACGAACTTTACTACCAAACCTTACTCGATTACAACTGCAGCCTCACTCCGTTTCATTCTATTCAGAAGTCTGACAGCTTGCTAGTAGTACGAATATGAAAGTAATAGCAATGCTTTCAACTCTATCAGCTCCTATCGTAATCCAATATTACCAAGCGTGTTGGTCTTCCGTAAGTTCATGTGCTATGTACTTCCATCCATTTATGCACTTTTCGTCTCAACAAGAAACGGCTCTTGGTATAGGATCAAAATTTTACCAGTAAAAGTACATCAAATTGCCAGATTTCAACATGTTTTCGAGATAGGCGAGACAACGCGGGAGCGGATGGGATCATCGGGAGCCGGAAGTACTAGACAAGCTGTAACAAAAAACATACCGTTGCAAGATTAAATTTATTACACAATCGTTTTTTTCTGTGTTGTACATGGTGTACATTAAATCCGTTGTTTAATATTATTAAATCCTTCGTTAGCGTCAGGAGCTGCTATGCGTTTCTTGTCGTTTGGATTCGCTGCTACCATTCCGCATTGAGCAGACGCCACCAACAGTTGCACGGGAAAGCTCCTTTTGATTCCAGTGCTGTTAGTGGTAAGCTCGACTCGTGATGTTAGCTCCGGGATTCACTGGAATGGTTGCCTTTACTCATCTCGGGAACAGTGCATTGCGGAATTTAGTTACGCGCTATGATCCGGAATAATGACACTCCAACATATTCTGAGGGTTTGTTTCTTTGTGCCACCTCCGTGGTTCCGAGGCGTGTGCACTGGCAATGATTGATCCTCGGGAGTGTCGTATTTGTTTGTCACGGTTTGAGCGCACAGCCGGCACACTAGCTTTGGGATGTGACAACTGTATTTTTGTTTTGGTTTTAGCACTCGTCGAACAATCTTATTTCTTCATTGTATTTTATTTCCAAAGAGTATCCGAAAGAATGGCAGCAGAATAGTGTAATTTGCCATCCCTGCTAGTGACTAGGAAATTCTCTGCATCACCACAAATGCCACAGCAAAGCAGTGATATCAGTGGGGCCAGGAAGCTATCCGAATTCATCTTGGTAAACTTTATGTTCCGTAGTGAACCTCATCCTAACTGTTTCAAGCCAAATATTGAGCTTTGTTGTGTCCTGATCTTCCACTTCATACCTAGTTATCACAGTAAACATCTAGACACTTCAACTGTTTCAACTAAAAAATATCTAAGCCAACCAAGACGCCTGCGTCAAAAAGACGCAGAGACCGACTTAGACTATATAAATCGTGTTTTTTTCCGGACAGATTCATATTTGGCCAAACAAACACTAAACGAAGCATTAAAGCAGTTTATTTAGTAAGAATCGCATAACTTTGAAGTTCAAAGTTATGCGATTCTTAATAAATAAACTGTTTTAATGCTTCGTTTAGTTTTAGTTTCAAAGTTTGAGCATTTGCTTGATAAATTACCGCATAACTTTCAAATCGCAAACCATATTAATGTGCCTCATTTAGATGGTCATATCAAATTTCAGCGCAGTGCAGCCATTTGTTTCGTGTTGACAGCCGATTGTTATGTATAGTTAAACGAATTTCTTTCTTTCGTTAAACGTTTTATTTTTTTCAGCGGAAGGAAGCCATTCTGATGCGGTTACACAGGATAAAATAAAAAAAAAACACATGAAATCGTGTTGGCACACCACACCGAAAAGTGACAATTCGTAAACTAATGCCGTTTTTCATTGAAAAACACTGGTGGCGTGGATTGCTCTGGTTTTGCACTTTCGAGCAGAAATGCAACATTCTGACGGTATTTCATTGCGATTTTCGCTCGAAAGTGCAAAACCAGAGCAATCCACGTCACCAGTGTTTTACAATGAAAAACGTCATAACAGTGGTCACAAACATTATTACTGAGTGCATACGTTACTTCAAATGAAAAATATGAACGCGAGCTCACTTTGGAAGCTTCTTTGGCCATGCTGATTCGGAGTCAACAGAATTTTTGGCGTCGATTTGTTGTTGGTGGTGAAATCGGGATCCACCATTACAAGCCAAAGAACAGAACTATTGGCTGGTAATGGAGTAAGGCAAGCAAGGCTGGTTCAATAGAATGGAAAGTTATCACATCGATTTTCTGGAACTGTAAACCAATCATCGATAGTAAGTATTAGTACGCATTATTTGAGCGATTGAAGGCCGAAATCACCGCAAAACGACATCACAGGAAGCGAAAACAAAATGTCACAGCAAGGCACCAAGTACTTTGGTCTTCAATTATTTCCTCACCCGCTTTATACGCTCGATTTGGCTCCCTCGAACTATTACATCAACAGATTTCCCATAAATAAAGAATTCTAAAGAATATTCCCCCGTGGCTTCGATTACCTTACTAAAAGAAATAATCGAAGCCACGGTGGAATATTGCACTAACCGTCCGAAAAATTGCTTTTCATGCTTTCCATATTGTTGGAAAATTGTACAAAAATCTAATAAAATTCAAAGAAATAATTTTTTTCCCAAAGAGGCTATTTTCCGCCCCGCAAATCCTTTCATTTGAATTTTAACATTTTGTAGTCGTAAAAAAATTTATACACCAGAAGTATTACAAAAAATAAATTTTATATCGGATATTTTTGAAAAACTCAGGGAATAAATAAACACATTTTAGCTATGCAAATTTAGGTTTTTCATTCTCCTCTCCTAGAATGAAAAATTCCGAGCGATTATACAGGGGAAAACGACAAGGATTTGAAGGAAGAGTAAATAAAGTGAGTTTGTGAGAGAGATTGCATTAGTGTTTATTACCTTTTTCTTCAAATCCTTGTTGTTTTCGAGGATATTATTCCGACACAACAACAGCATCGTGGGCTCCATCACCGGTTTTACATAATGGCCCGATGCCAGATTCGACTAAAACATAGAGCCTCTTTGCCAGGATCAGAGAGTAGGGCAGTAGGCATTCTTATCTTTGTATTTGGTCGTTGATGGTGCCGTTCGATATAAATGTATTGTTGAATTTACTGCACCTACAGATCGCCTGCCACACCAACAAATTATTAGCGATTGTGTCAATCTTCTTCTTCCACAACTTCTCTGGAACATCCTGGCGGAATTTTTCGACGAAAAATTCCAGGCCCCAGATCTGATTGGCGTCCGTTCCAATGTATTAACGTCTCCAAGTAGTCCCGCTCGCTTCATTGTCTGCTGGATGAACCAGACGGAAGAAACTACCTTTTTGGCCACGTCTCTAATCGAAAGGTTCGGATTCCGCGGAAAGAACACCCTAACTTTTCTTGCCTTCACGAGGGTGCATTGCTTTCGCTGCCAGTTTGCCGTTAGGTCGTCTGGGTTTTTCTCAACGATTTTATCACACTGGACATGGTCAAAATTTCGATTCCCAACTGTTTCGCGGTTCACCTGCGGGACAGACCTGGATAATCTTTTGTAGAACCACTTTTGGCTTGATGATTACTTGACAGATTATGACGAAATTTTGAAAATGTAAACACTACACTCTAAACTAGTCTTACTAAAAATTTAATCCGTTTTGTTCGTGTAATGAACAGTTATAGATAAAAGAAAGTATTGCTTAAAGCCTTTGACTAGATTTGTTTCGCTTCTACATTAATTCCTTATAGTCCCATTCTAAATATTAAATTATGAACCTATCAGTAGTCATGTTTTGGAGTTTAGCGGTCTATTGAATAAGAACGACTTTTCAACCACTGGTTATGGTCCTTTTTACGGGAAAAGGAACGATAAAAACTGAAAAAAGACCATATACAATGGTCGAAACGTCGGGCAGTATAAAACAGCCGTTCCAATTTAATAGACCACTAAGCTACGGTCGATTTACCATATTTAAAAAAATGGTGCACTTAAATTGCTCATTGTTTATGTATCCGCTCCGCTCACAAATTATGAGAACGAAATTCAATCCAATCCAATTGTGTTCTTTCTTACATTTGCCTTCTCAGTCATATTCGTTTTTCAGTGAAAATCGTATACTGTGCAGTGTCGATATTCACCCGTAGCTTTGACAGTCGATAGTGACAGAAAACAATTTACAATGATTTTTACCTGTTGACGGTCGAATCTGTAGAAGTTTTGAGCTTTCTTCACGTTTCGCCTTTGGCTCATCAGTGCTTAAAGCAGTTCAAATTGAACTGCCATATTTGCCTAATAGTTGAACCTTTAAGCAGACGTAAAGTATATACTATTTATGTAACGACTTTCTGTATACACCCAAACCTCCATTTACGTAACTTATATATGTATATATGTACTGATATACGTACGCATGTGTGCAAATATTTGTATTTCTTAATACATATAAATATTGGTGAAGTGAAAGCGATCATTTATATGTATAAATATATACACATATACGCAAACGAGTGAGTGTGTAAGCATACATACATACATATATAAGGTTCGTAAATGGAGGTTTGGGTGTATTGCACCTAGATGCAATATCCTTTATTATGGCTAGGACGAAAACGAGTGAAGACTGTAGTGCTGTTCAAATTGAACTGTTAGGCGGAGATGGTAGCTCAATTTGAACTGCTTTAAGCACTGATGAGCCAAAGGCGAAGCTTGAAGAAAGTTGAATTAAAAATTGTGCAAATATTGTACAAACCAAAAACTCAGTTCGCTTTCACATCTCATCCAAGTCAGTCGATATAACAAAACCGTTTACGTTCGGGACGGAAGAATTCAAGAACAGTATTGTGTAGTGAACAATAGAACAATCTCGAAATGAGTGAACCAAACGAACAAAGGTACCACCGGCACGAAAGGATACAATTGTTGTTAACTTCAGGCAGTGCAAAATTCGACCTACGATACGAGAACTTGAAGGTTTGCTTAAGGAGCAAATACATCTTGACATTAAACGTGTGCATTTACTTCAATGCAATAAGACCAATAATGTGGTTTACATCCAGTTTTATAAAGAGTTGGATGCAGTTCAATTCGCAAAAGACAATAACAATGTGCACTACGTGGAGCACGAGGACATTAAGTACAACATTCCAGCATATATGGAAGATAGTGCTATAGAAGTACGTGTGCATGATCTTCCCTCAAACGTCACCGATTCATATATTCGCAAAACTATGTCCCAATACGGAGAGATTCTCTCTATCGAAAAAGAAAAGTGGAAGAACTTTTTCCCCGGTGTTCTAAATGGCGTACGTTTGTTACGCATGCGCTTTGAAGAGGCCTATACATTCTTATGTGACTCTCGGTCAGGATACAAGAATCCCGTGCAAATCACTTGTTACCTATGACAATCAGGTGGCCACATGTCAATATTGCCAAAAAGCTGTTCACTATGGTAAGCCATGTGATAAACTGGACAAGGAGACAACCACAACAAAGGACAACGGTGCTTTCTTCACACCAACCCCAGGCAACCCCAGTACACCTGTGACAGTCACCAACAACAATAAAGCATCTCCTTCAATGAAACCATCAGTATCCTCTATAGAACAAAGTACACCAGCTGCAGTTAACAACTTACCATCCAACCAACCAGCAACTGCAAACAATGTACAATAAGGCGCATCTACAGCAACTAGTAACGAAATCAACAACAATACCACCGTTGTACCATATTGAAATTTCAATATGGTACATTTGCTATTTGGGGATCCTACTAACACTGAGAACTCTTCCAGATCGGGGCTCGAATGTACGACAACTACTTTGACCAGTGCCCCTTGCATTGAACCGGCAAGGCTATATATTCAACCAAAGTCGGCATTAAAGCTGTCTTAAGAGCGACTAAAATGACATTTGGTGATTTTATGCAGTCATAATCAGTGATTTTTAGTTACCGGGGCAATCTGGTTGAACAGAGCATTCCAGACGAGGCAAGCTAGCTTCAATATAAAATTGTACTGAATCAATTAAAGCTTATTAAAACTGTTATAACCCCTGGACAATTCGACACGCCATCTGTCAGTACCGCATCATCGACGAATGATGATTCTAAACCAGAACCGATAGACGTCGTCAATTGGACGATATCAAGACACTGAATTTTTTATTCGTTTTCCACCGTTCGCCTTTCGTGAAGATTTGTAACGATTTCCGTTCGTTCAAACAGCGCTACAGCATTTAGCACAGATTTGCATAACGCTCATTTGCATGCATCGCTGCACACGTTCTGGATCAATTAAGCGATCTTTTCGAAATTTGATTGCTTGATGTGCCAGCACCGTTTGTTTTCAGGCTACCTGCTACCTGTACTCCTCGTCGGGATGGTGAAGTAATTTCATTGGATGGTAGAAGCCAAATCATGTCTCAACTCTGTGTGCATTCGTCCTTGCCGGCTTGAATGCACCTCCGAATGAATTTGATTGAGATTCAAGCACTCATCAGAGAGGTGCTTTTTTTTTGCTCGTCCCTCCCGGGCGATTTTCCATACAATGATTTCGAAAATGACGATGTGATGAGATGAATTCAATTTTGCCTCTAGTGTTGGTGTTCGAGGCAGAAAATGATCGATTGAAAGCTTAATCCGATTCGGTAGCATTTTTTTTTGCGGGGGACTGTAACGAATGCTGCTTCTGGCTAACGTCGATTAAAATAATTACATAAGCTATAGCGTAGCGTCATAATTCGTTGCATTGCTTGTCAATTTGATGCATTTTTTGTACAATTCATTCAAAATGTAAAATACAAAGCTGTAATAATTCATATTGTTGACTGGAACCGATAATCCAAATTTGGAAGCCGGAGCGTCATCACCAGCGAAATTTCGACGCATTTGAACGTACATCACTCAGTGAATGGACTGCCATCAACCGCGTCCTGTGCGACCTCCACTTCATTTATCGTTAAATGGATATGGTGTACGGGGGCACCGAATGTTTTGATTTAATTATGTTCCCTATGCCACACGGAGCACCCAAACGCGTTTTACCAATTGTGACCGTATCACTTAAATTGATCCACTGCCAGGTTCAGGTCCGACAGCAGTGCAGTTGTGGATGATGGGCTCCCGATTCTAAGCCCTGTGCCATGAATGGCGAACAGCAACACTGTAGCCTGGGTTCCCACCGCACTATGGGTTGATCGTATAAAGTGGAAATCTAATTTACATAACCCGCACGGCGTGCGGTGCGGTTTGTCAGTCGTTTGGTTTCCACAGTACCTCAGCAAGGCCACTGCCGTAAGCCCGAGACGACGATTCAGTCTGGGGCTGTTCTGTAATTCCGATTAAGCAAAGACTTGAAAAACTTGAAAAACGATTAAAATTCAACCGGTGTAACTAAAATGTTAATTTATCTCGAAAAGAAATCATTTTCCGGGCGGTGGTTTTCCATAGTTGTGACACCTATTCGAACACCGTTTCTCGCTCTACCGTTCATCGAGTGTGTGGCTGCAATATCAGTAAGGCTACCAATTCTGCTAGCCGTCACAATTATTTACTGTCCCTTTTAATCATATCGTTACCCTGCTCCTAGCCTCTTTTTCCCGCCGCAGTTTGCACCGGATCTTACCTACGGCCAGTCCATGGCATCGGGCTTCGGTCTAACGATTCTGGTTGTGCCTTGGTTTGGCTTTCCCCGTGGTCATCGATGTCAACATGTCGTGATATGGAATTTCACACGCGTCCAGCAAACATGTGTACTCAGCTACACTTTCGCATATCCACCACTATCGACCGTGCAATCGCGTTGCACCGTTCCGGGAAACTATTGTAACACACTGCCTGATAGACTTGCCACAGCGTTTTGGACCCCTTAATCCCACTCGCAGCGCCTGGCTCGAAGGCTTCGAACGGCTACTGCGGAAGGAAACGAGACGGATAGGACCGCATCCAGCGAGAGTCCGAGCGGATCTCGGAAACATAAATATAAATTTCGACTGATTCGTACACATCCTATTGTTGAATTTCGAGCATAGCATTAAACCATCCTGGACAATCTATGCATAATTAACTGTGACAGATATATATTCATTATCTTTATTGAGGCACGGAAGTTACTTAGTCTGTTGGTTAGCAGAACACGCGCGGGATTTGATTCGGTGGGATCAAGGCATTCACCAGTTGTGCATTAGTAATTTTCCCGCTATCGACCATAGCGTGACGGTGCAAACATTTACGCTAGGGTTGACGCAGGGACTCTAATGATAGACAGTTTGTAATCAATTTCATATTTTTATATTCAAATCGTTTCAGTCAAATTGACTCTATACAAAAAGTTTCATTTTACTGATCCTGTTTTGTTCCTTTGTATTTTTCGTTTAAAATTATTGTTTGAATCGACTTGCTCCGCCATGGATAAAGCTTTGTTGCACGTTTTCAGTACGACAAACCATCTGTTTCGCACGGATGCAGAATTGAATTCAAGGCAGATTCTCAAAAACTCGATTACTATTGATTGTATGAAAATGGTGTCCGAGTAGAAATGTGTGAGTAATTAGTTAGGTACTCCCATATTATTCATATGTTTATAAAGGGTGATTTTTTAAGAGCTTGAGAACTTTTTTAAACAATAAAACGCATAAAATTTGCAAAATCTCATCGGTTCTTTATTTTAAACGTTAGATTTGTACATGACATTTACTTTTTGAAGATAATTTCATTTAAATGTTGACCGCGGCTGCGTCTTAGGTGGTCCATTCGGAAAGTCCAATTTTGGGAAACTTTTTCGAGCATTTCGGCCGGAATAGCCCGAATTTCTTCGGAAATGTTGTCTTCCAAAGCTGGAATAGTTACTGGCTTATTTCTGTAGACTTTAGACTTGACGTAGCCCCACAAAAAATAGTCTAAAGGCGTCAAATCGCATGATCTTGGTGGCCAACTTACCGGTCCATTTCTTGAGATGAATTGTTCTCCGAAGTTTTCCCTCAAAATGGCCATAGAATCGCGAGCTGTGTGGCATGTAGCGCCATCTTGTTGAAACCACATGTCAACCAAGTTCAGTTCTTCCATTTTTGGCAACAAAAAGTTTGTTAGCATCGAACGATAGCGATCGCCATTCACTGTAACGTTGCGTCCAACAGCATCTTTGAAAAAATACGGTCCAATGATTCCACCAGCGTACAAACCACACCAAACAGTGCATTTTTCGGGATGCATGGGCAGTTCTTGAACGGCTTCTGGTTGCTCTTCACTCCAAATGCGGCAATTTTGCTTATTTACGTAGCCATTCAACCAGAAATGAGCCTCATCGCTGAACAAAATTTGTCGATAAAAAAGCGGATTTTCCGAATGGACCACCTAAGACGCAGCCGCGGTCAATATTTAAATGAAATTATCTTCAAAAAGTAAATGTCATGTACCAATCTAACGTTTAAAATAAAGAACCGATGAGATTTTGCAATTTTCATGCGTTTTATTGTTTAAAAAAGTTCTCAAGCTCTTAAAAAATCACCCTTTATATAATGATATGGTATTATTAAAAATAATAAGTGTTTGTGCATCCACTAATATAACCTTAAAAATGAAATAGTTCTCAGATCGGTTATACCACTTCTCAGAAAACGAAAATAGCTCTAGTATTCCCGATCAGAAGAACATAGTTAGGCATACCTTATTATGACGTTGTCTCCTACTAGCAAAATAAATTAAAATGTTATTCGTGAGGTCAAATAAGAAGCTAAAATAGCTAAACAGTATACTTATAACTGTGAGCCGCATGAGCAGAGTAATAACTAATTGGATTATTTCGAAAACATAAACAACAGTTCAGTAACATTTAAACGTAGAATACAGTGGCTAAACTTAAAATGCATTTGATTTATCTTACAGGGAACACGATTGACGGTTTCGAAAAGTGAATTTTTATTGTTGATGCATGCCAAATGAATGACACAATAAAATAAAACGATGAACAACGATTTTCCTATGTTTGTATATTTTATAATCCAAAATTTTATTACCACACAAAATTTGAGTTTTTCTTGCATTTGTACTAAATTCACTAAAAATATCTCAGAGCTTTATTTGGAAGTGTTCTCCAAATAATGGTTTCATTGATAGCCCCTTTTCAATGATGGAATTTTGCAAGGGACTCATGTCTTGAAACAATAACGCTCCTGGGTTGGACAGAATTAAATTCAACTTAGTGAAGAATCTGCCCGACCTTCCAAAAAGACGTTTGTTGGAATTGTTCAACAAGTTTCTTGAGCAAAATATTGTTCCACCTGACTGGAGGCAAGTGAAAGTTATCGCCATTCAAAAGCCGGGAAAACCAGCTTCCAATCACAACTGATATAGACCTATTGCAATGTTGTCCTGCATCAGAAAATTGTTCGAAAAAATTATTCTACGACACTTGGGTCGAGACAAAAGGTTTGTTGTCAGATACTCAGTTTGGTTTCCGTAGAAATAAAGGGACGAATGATTGCCTTGCATTTCTTTCGTCTGACATCCAAATTGCCTTCACTCAAAAACAACAAATGGCCTGTGTATTTTTAAACATTAAAGGAGCATTTGATTCAGTTTCCATTGATGTTCTTTCAGACAAGCTCCATCAACATGAACCTCTAGCGATTGTAAATAATTATTTGCATAACTTTTAGTCAGAGAAATTCATATATTTTTCACATGGCGATTTGGCAACATTCAGAATTAGCTACATGGGTCTCCCGCAAGGATCATGTCTCAGTCCGCTCCTCTATAATTTTTACTTGAATGACATTAACAGCTGTCTAGTAACCCCCTGCACACTAATGGCGTTTTCGTTTTTAATTTGCACTACACCGGTGCAGTGCTACACTGAGGCATGAATAAACGAACAAAAATGACGAAAACATAAACAGTAACCATTGACTACAATAAACGATTTCATTGCACAGAGCTACACCAAACTTTTGATGAGTGCTACACCAGTGGTATCGGTGCAGAAAAAGTGTAGCACTGGTGTAGTGCAATTGGTAAAAACGAACGGTTTAGGTGCAGCTTTCGCTACACCGGTGTAGTGCAATTTAAAAACGAAAACGACATAAGACAATTGGCAGATGATGGCAGATGGTTTCAGTTACTGGACCCAAAGCTGTTGAACTGCAAAAACCATTGCAAGATACCTTAGATAACTTGTCCGTTTGGGCTGTTCATCTGGGTATCGAATTCTCTGCGGAGAAAACAGAGCTGGTCGTCTTTTCAAGAAAGCATGATCCCGCACAGCTTCAGCTCCATATGATGGAAAGAATGATCGCGCAGGTTTCAACTTTTAAATACCTCGGGGTGTGGTTCGATTCCAAATGCACGTGGGGAGGACACATTAGGTATTTGATAACGAAATGCCAACAAAGAGTAAACTTTCTTCGAACAATAACAGGATCTTGGTGGGGTGCTCATCCGAAAGATCTAATAAAATTGTATCAGACAACGATACTTTCAGTGATGGAATATGGATGCGTTTGTTTTCGTTCCGCTGCAAACTCTCATATTATCAAACTTGAGCAAAATCAGTTTCGTTGTTTGCGAATTGCCTTAGGCTGCATGCATTCGACACATACAATGAGGCTTGAAGTTCTGGAGGGAGTTCTTCCATTGAAAGATCATTTTTAGAGCTTTCATCGCGATAAGATGTGAGATATATTCCTATCCGTGTCACCTAAATGTCCCTGACTCAACCTTCTTTTTCGACACATCCATGCAGCGCGAATTGCGTGGAATCCCTGAAAACCTACGCTCGTTGAAAATTTCAAAAATATTTACAAGTAAGTTGAGGCATATTGACTTTGAGAAAATATTTTACACGGCAAAGCAAAGTCTTGGCATTACATTCCTTTGGTGGAATTTGGTCTTTTTGTTTCAACAGACTTCGTAGCCGATTCTTAGTGTACAGAATCATTGCATGGCTAGTACTATGGATCCTACTGACACTAAGAATCCTTCCAGGTCGGGGCTCGAACATACGACAACTGGCTTGTAAGACCAGCGTCATGCATTCCTATCCTATGCATTGAACCGCCAACCCGGGACGTTTTTACACCGCCAACCCGGGACGTATTTTACACGGACGGATCGCGAATTGAAGAAGCGACAGGGTTTGGTATGTTCAACAATAATGTTTCGGCTTCATTTAGGCTTCAAGAACCTGCATCTGTTTATATAGCAGAGATAGCAGCAGTTCATTATAGTTTGAGTGTAATCGTTACATTATCTCCAAACCATTATTTTCTCTTCACAGATAGTCTGAGTGCAATTGAAGCCATTCGATCAAACGCTGCTGGCAAAAACGAACCGTTTTTCTTGAGCAAAATAAAACAGTGTCTAAACGACATATTGAACAATAATTATCAAATCACAATAGTTGGGGTCCTGGCTCATTGCTCCATTCCAGGCAATGAAAGAGCCGATAGTTTAGCCAAACGTGATGCTATTGAGGGTGAAATTTATGAGAGACCGATTGCTTTCAACGAATTCTATAGCGCGTCCCGCCAAGCCAGCTGGCAAGTTTCTTGGGATAAAGATGATCTGGGTCGGTGGATGCACTCAATTATTCCTAAAATATCGACATAAACATGGTTCAGGGAACTGGATGTGAGTAGGTATTTCATTCGTGTGACTCATGTCCAATCACTACACGTTAGATGCACATCTCCTTCGAATTGGACTTTGTGCTTGTGGCGAAGGTTATCGTATCCGAACAAAACTCTTTAGTGGGACCATTTGAACCTAAGTTTGTGAATATCGGTTATGCCATTACTGAGAAGAATGAGTGAGATCCATTTTTGAGTGTATGGCTAAAACTTCCGACTCTTCCGAAATCGAATTCGCATGAAAGTGAGGTTCATGTTATGTTCATTATTTTCGGTGTTTCTAAAATCGGAAACCGGAATCGGTTTGTTAGTCCGTCTACCGATAATGGATTTTTTTACGTGTTTTGCTACACCGCTTTAAGTGACGGTATAAAATTTTCAAAAATCCTCTGTAGTTCCGGAACCGAGAGACGGATCTGGGAAAAATTCAGAAGTTTTGTATTGAACCACAACACCTTCATAGCCTTCATCGGTAATTTGAGGCCAGTTTAGATAAAAACATGTACAAGTTGTGAATCGTCGCTTTTTGTGACGGTATAAAATTTTTAACACTCTTCACCCTTTAATTCCAGAACCAGAAGTAGGATTCGGATGAAATTCATGAGCTCCGTATGGGATCTTACCATTGAATCAACGTTCGTACCTTTGAGAAAACCTAATGAGATTATTCGACCCATGCACATAAGTACACACAGACATTACTCAACTCGATCAACTGAGTTGAATGTTATGTGACACCCGATCTTTCGGACCTTGGTTCGAAAGTCGAGTTTTCACAGTGATTACATAACCTTTACATTTGAGGAAGGCAATAAATCTAAAAACAAAACATGTTTTCATTCAACTAGTGCCTTTATTATAATCGCTAATATGAGAAATCGAAGATTTTTGCCTTTCTCATATAGGAAGGCTATGACGAATTTCGCTCTAAATCGTCTTCAGAGTTGGCAGCACCCTCTCAGAATTTAATGAAACTTGATGTATATGAAGACATAGTCATAAAACCAAATTGCATACTTTCTTTTTCCAAAAATGATCTAGACTGCCTTTGGAAAAGGACCAAACTTTGTTTAACCATTTTAAATGACTGTAGTCTAAAAATGACAAATCTTGCAAAAAAGTATTGTAGGAGTGGTTTTTTTTTTAAATTAGTCAAGTTTTTGAATGAAACTATTGAGAAAAATTCTAACCGAATCTTACACCGAAAAAAATCGATTTTGAAAATTTAAAGTCGATTTGCAAAAAAAAAAAACATTTGGAAAAAATATTAGTTGAAAAAATCTTTTCCTTGTTGAAACTGATTTTTTTCATTGTAATTTTATTAAAAACTAAACCCACAAAAATCTTGATTATCTCAGAATTCAATGAAACTCAGTTAGTGAGAAGATATTGTCTAACTGCATTATTATTTCATCATACCAATATCCGCTGAATCTATTCCAAATATATTTTTTCGCAGAGCTTACGTCATAATTTGCAATGATTTTGTGATGCGATAATCCATGCATCTCATATTCCTTGTTGAGATTGATGGCATGTTCAATATTTCAGCAATACTATTGAACTTTTCGATGTGTTATACGGACCGTGTAGCTGGTTTGTTGATAGAATTGACTGCAATGATGGAATCGATGGTGCTCTATCTGGTTGTGGAATTCATGGGACGACTCCACTTCGGATTGTTTATCTTTGCACAGCACTTGATAACGTCTTACTTTGATTTATTCAATTGATCTATAATGATAATTTTACTAGAACTGCTTTCCACAATTGTAGTTACTAGACTGATGCAAGTTTATAGTATTATTTATTGGTACAATGAGTATTAATGCAGGTAAGGTACAGGTAACCAGAGTAATATGTCACACAATTCGTCATGATTCCAATAATACAGATAATGATTTTAAGATTGGTAATCAAAAGTACACAGAAAAAAATTATGAATTTTAAAGGTGACACAATTCTACATACGATACAATTCATATCTACTTAACTTATTCATGAATCAGATATGTACTTCTGTGGCTCAGTCGTTCAATTCACGTGCTTTGTGATCTTATGTTTCTCTGTTCAAGTCGCGCGCTGTTGCTATCGATCGTTTGTTTTTTATTTCATTACATTTCAAGCCATGTAATATTCAAATCACACAATTTTACATGTTCCTGGATATAAATTTGTGTGAAATACGATTCTCCATTTAGGTGCATCTTATAAGATGTAAAATCACAAGATTTTTTCTAACTGTATAGGAAACGGATCTTAAGTAGAAATTTCAGAAGCATGTGTGGAATGATCTTAATCTAAGCTTGTATATTAAGGTGTGTTTCTTGAGTTGCCTGAGGAGCGTAAGTGCCTCGCTTCGTCTTACCTACTTTAGTTTAAATAATCCACCAGTAACGACCACTTGCTCATTTGATATTTTCAATTGAAGTTTGTTATGAATATGTACCCAATTCATTACTGATACTTTTTGCATGTATCAGGTAACTAGCGATTAGGAAGCATGTAAAATCTACCCACAAATTGAATTCCACTGGATTTTTAGTTGATTATGATTTTTAATTGGTTTAGTTTTCGATAAAATTACACTGAAAAAAAAATCAGTTTAGATAAAAAAAGTTTTTTTAGAATTTCGAAACTTGAATTTATGAGGTAAGGAACATAAACATCTATCTTGTAACAAAAATTTATCCAAATCCAATGTTGGTGATTGCCGAAAATTTGACAGAAGCTGCTATATTGCTATCTATATTGTATACAACATTTTCAATCCGGTAGAAGATGCTACAATAACTCGAGGCTTTTAATGCATGAACCGTGAGAGAATTCTGCTACACTTCTTCGCTCCACTTCATACTAAGAGTATTTCACGCCCTTAAAAAAATTTACAGTCTGATAATGATCGTTGCTGTGTGTAATTTCCCAAGAGAGAATCGCAAGTTGACAATTATCGCAGAAAATCGAGTCGATTATTCAACTTGATGATTCTCATGCTAGGTTGCAATATTTTAAACCCCTTGTGTGGAGCATTCACATACATTTTCATAGACACAACCTATACAAAGGTTATATGCACATAGTTAGAATTAGCGGCAATAGTAAAATGATTCTATCGCAATTGTCAACTGCCTGTATAGAATCGGATCGCGAAACGAGAATAAGCGACCCCATAGCAGCGTGCTAACCTTTGATTCTCAGACAGGTCATCGAGAGAAATTCGCTCTTGCAATGGTGTCGATTCTATGTTAAATGAGCCATGCCGGGTTTTTGTTGTTGCGATGATTTCCGTCTCTCTTTGATGGCACTGATTGAATCGTGTGAAGAGTTGCTAGTGAGCGTTCTTTGATACGATAAAAGCCATCCTTGTCCAAATCTAAAATGTTTTTTTTTTGCACTTCGTACTTGCTTCGTACAAGTCTCCGGGAAAGGATGGAGTTTTCCCAGTGTTACTGCAGAAAGGGTATGAACATTTCAAACATGTTTTGAAGAAAATACTTACTTTTAGTCTTGCGACAGGATATATTCCAAGAGCCTGGCAGGAAATAATTGTCAAATTTATTCCCAAAGGCGGTCGCGACACTTATGAGGAAGCGAAGAGTTTCAGGCCTATCAGTCTAAGCTCATTTCTTCTTAAAACAGTGGAACGCATAGTCGATCACTATATCAGAAATGTTAGTTTGGGCCTGCATCCGCTACATGGAATGCAACATGCTTACCAGCGTGGAAAGTCCACTACAACCCTGTTACATGATGTTGTGTACAACATTGAAAAAGCTTTCTCACAAAAGCAATCTTGCTTGGGAGTTTTCCTAGATATTGAAGGTGCCTTTGATAACGTGTCTTTCAATTCAATTCTGGAAGCAGCCCGTGGTCATGGCATACCTTCAAGTATCACAAATTGGATACACGCAATGCTTAGCAATCGACTTCTTTGTTCATCGCTTCGGCAAGCAGAGATTAGAAAGCTAAGTGTCTGTGGGTGTCCTCAAGGTGGTGTACTATCCCCACTTTTATGGAACCTTGTCGCTGATGGTTTGTTAAGAAAACTTAATAACCTTGGATTTCCGACTTATGGTTTTGCCGACGATTATCATATATTGATGACCGGTATAAGCATTAACACTCTCTTTGATTTAATGCAGCAAGCCCTGCGATCTGTTGAACAATGGTGTTGTCAGGTTGGATTATCTGTAAATCCGGGCAAAACATCAATGGTTCTTTTCACTCATCGTAGGATAATCACAGGAGCTCGTCCGTTGCAGTTCTTTGGTTCAGAGGTCACTGTGGTCGAACAAGTTAAATACGTCGGGGTTATTCTTGACTCAAAACTGAATTGGTCTGCTCACATTGACTTCAGAATTAAAAGAGCTTGCATGGCTTTCGGCCAATGTAGACGAGCTTTTGGAAAATCATGGGGACTCAAACCCAGATATATTCATTGGATCTACACAACTATTGTTAGACCAATTTTAGCATATGGATGTCTTGTATGGTGGCAGAAAGGAGAAGTCGCGACAGTTCAGTCAAAGCTAAATCATCTCCAAAGGATGGTCCTAATGGCGATGGCAGGAGCATTCACGACAACTCCTACTGCTGCTCTAGAGGCGCTACTGTGCATTAAACCACTACATGTGTTCCTAAAACAAGAAGCATTATCTTGTGCATATCGTCTTAAGGTTACAGGGCTTTGGAACAGTAACCCATTAGATTATGCTACCAGCCACACTCGCTTGTGGTCTCAAATGGTTACGTGGGATGAGTATTTACTCGCTCCTAGTGACCTAACTCTCACATGCAGTTTTCCTTTCAAAACATTCAATGTGAGCTATCCTTTTCGTGAGGAATGGTTGTCTGGTTGTCTGGAACGACAACTTGATGAACACATAGTTTGTTATACGGACGGTTCTCTGTTGAATGGTCGTGCTGGTGCTGGTGTCTACTGTCGTGAAATGAGGCTGGAGCAGTCTCATTCACTTGGTAGATACTGTACTGTGTTTCAAGCAGAAATCTACGCGATTCTGTGTGGAGTACAATCGGCACTTCAGCAGAGGATCTGTGGTAAGCGAATTTATTTTTGTTCCGACAGTCAGGCAGCGTTAAAAGCACTCAGTTCGAATGACTCACGGTCGAATCTAGTGATCGCATGTCGAACTCAAATTGAAGACCTCAGCATTTCAAATGCTGTTTACTTCTTATGGGTACCCGGCCATTCTGGTATTACTGGAAATGAATGGGCTGATGAGTTGGCTAGAGCTGGTGCAACGAATGATTTCGTTGGTCCTGAACCAGCTTTACCACTTTCAACTAGTTGGATAAAGCACAAGATTCGTTCTTGGGCTGTATCCAAACATGCCAGCTACTGGCGCAGCTTGCAAACTTGCGCTCAGACAAAAGCATTTCTACCAGATTTAAATCTGAAAATGTCAAAGTGTCTACTGCATTTCTCCAAGCATCATTGCAGTATTCTGGTCAGAGCTCTGACTGGACATTGCAAACTCAATTATCACATGGCTACTATTCAACGTGCTGAGTATTATTCGTGTGATTTGTGTGAATGCGATTATGGTACTTCATATCATCTGATATGTAACTGTCCCGCATTGACGCAGCTACGTATCCGGGTTTTTGGTTCTCCATACATGGTTGAGTCTGTGTATGCGGAGCTAAAATTGAAGGATATTCTCTCGTTTCTTACCCAATGTGGTAAGGAGCTATAGTCAGAAGGGTTCATCGTTCTTCCTGGAGTGAATGAATCCCTTCTGTATTTACCTTAAATAGGGTTTAGCAGATTGTTTGGCATCTTTTAGGGGGTGCCGAATTTACTTCTGCTCGTACAAACTGCGAATCGTTCTGCATTCTTCCGGGAGTGCAGAATGGTGTCGCTTTTGTAAGATCTTCAAATCCTCTCGGGGGTTGGAGGTTTTATTAACAGCGGACTGTTCGGGACCTCGTAGAGGTTCAGAATTTACTTCTGCTTCCACTAAATGTGATCCTCAGCAGATTGTTCGGCATCCCTTAGGGGTGCAGAATTTACTTCTGCTTTTATGTGTTTTTGTGTCGTCAATTTTTCCCATCCTCCTAGTCCAACCCTTACCATTTCCTTTCAATCCTTCCCTCTTATATATCGGGAAAATGATGCTAAAAACAAATTGATGGCAAGGCACAAATCTCCAAATATCAAGGGGAACGTGCCATTTGAGCCAATTTGTTCTGATTCCTGATTCCTGATTCTATGTTAAATGAGCCATGCCGGGTTTTTGTTGTTGCGATGATTTCCGTCTCTCTTTGATGGCACTGATTGAATCGTGTGAAGAGTTGCTAGTGAGCGTTCTTTGATACGATAAAAGCCATCCTTGTCCAAATCTAAAATGTTTTTTTTTTGCAAATCGACTTTAAGTTTTTTTAAGTGTAAACCGATTTCCACAAACTGAGATCCCTATTAGAGATCTTATGGTCCCATATACTGCTATTTAATTTTATTCCGATCCGACTTTCGGTTCCAGAATTACAAGATAATAAGTGCAAATCTATGAGAAAATGTGCACTTAATTTTCTCGGAAATGTCTTAACCGATGCAAAAAAAAAATTTTTTCTGTTTTATGAGTATATTATTACAAGTGCTGGCGAAACAAAGTGCAAATTTGTGTAAAACTTACTAGTAAATTCACATAGTTGTGTGTGTGTGTGTGTGTGTGTGTGTGTGTGTGTGTGTGTAACACATATTTGCACTCACTTTACTCGGAGATGGGTAAACCGATTTTCACAAAATTAGATTAAAAAAGGTCTAATGGTCCCATAGTCTGCTGTTGAATTTCATTTCGATTCGACTTCTAGAACATTTCACCCGGATTCGACATCCGGTAGCGGAACTAAGGCGTGATAAGTGGAAAATTACCAATTTCATTAGAATGTTTTCACACACGATGGTCAAAAACAGGTACAAATTCCATAAAACTGTCTGTTAAATTCTTCTAGTTTGCAGAGCTTGTTAGTTTGTGGGCATATAAACTTATTTCTGCACTACTGGTCCCTCCTTTTCCTGTTCCGAAAGCACCGAAAGTGGTGAAGGAAAACTCCAAAAATAGAACTCACTACGATTTCTCTGCTATGCTTGAACCGACTTTCACATATCTTGATTTGAATTAAAGCTCATATTATCTTTGAAGCTACTGTGAAACTTCATCCGGATCCGACCTCCGGTTACGCAGTTACAGGGCGATAAGTGTCAAAGTTTTCAAATCGCCGTACAGAATGACAATATGCACCGGTGTTTTACGGTGAAAGAGGAAAACACAAAATGAACGATGCGTGGTTTGTTCTATTTCGTACACGCTATGAAGAAATCGAAGCGGTTAGGGATGTCTGCTGCTAGTGTGTAATATTGGTAAAAGACGGTGCTGCGGTTGATAAAATTTTTAGCTATTCTATGATATATGCGACCGAAAGAATAAACGAATGTCAATAAATTCAAATTTATGTGAAAAAAATATGAAATTTTTACAGCCGGTAGTGTACTAATACCGTGCCGGTGGTGTAGTGATGTCAATTATAACAGTAATAACAATCGCCCTTATTCTGAATAACGACGTATTGATTTTTCGATCGAATCATAGTTACCTTTGATTATGCTAGCGTTATGGGGAATGCAAATGAAATACGAGGGAAAAAACGATACGACGTTATTCAGAATAAGGGCGAATAACCCAAGTAACAATTCGAATGCCTTATGGTTTTGATCATAATTTATAGGAGTTTTGTAATTGATTTTTCAATCACTACCTGTTTTATGACAACTATAATAAGTGTCTCTTTTAACCAGCAATATCATGGTTTTCAAAGCTTCTATAAAACTCTTTACCTACACTATCAACAGAACTAAAAATAAAACAATTTGTACTAGGATAAAACCATGCAAACACTCTTAATATTGCTTTCAAACATTTTCTTTAAAACATTATTGTCAGTTAAATTCTTCCATAAATCTAGTTTTGTGTGTGTGCGTGTTCATTGGATTTCAATTTCACTCAGAGCAAATTTGAGGGTTCTAAAGTACATTTATGACACATTAGTTGTATGCTATTTGATTTATTGCTTCTTAGGTTAAGTGTATTTTGCATTAAAGGAAATTTCATGGCCGCCATTATGATGTTCTATACCGTAGCATTTATTAACAGTATGATGGACTTTCATGATTCGTTTTCAGAATGTATGCACAAGTTTTAACGCCACGAAATAGTTTTATACAAATGACGATGAATCACGAAAAATAATTTTCATAAATCATGAAGAATATCGCAAAAACCGCATTTATTTTAAGGCAATTAGTAATAATTCTTATTTTTATCCTTACATTCACGATAAAAATAAAAGCGCATGAAGTTTTTACGTTCGGAAACAGTCTCAAACTCGTCAAGAAAAATATTATCAAAACGTCAGTTTATTCAAAGCGGAATTCATTCCTTCCAAATAAATTTAATGTTGATCGTAATACTGGTTTCAAAATTTTCTTGAATTTGGAGTTTTAAAGCAGGTTTATGCTGATACTTCATTTTGATTTATAAACCTTATGAAGAATGGTCCAATTGGCAGGAACATGCTTTTCTAGAGGTTTTCAGTGGGCTTTCGTGGAGTATAAAGTTTTATTGCAAGATTTATTATGTAGCATTGAAGACAGCTACAAGTATTTATTAATATTTAAAATGTTACTTGGGAATCCTTCTACATGTTTTATGCTGCTGGTCCATGCTGTTTAACTTGACTTACATATGCAAAAGTTACAGAAACATAGGCTCGCTTCGTTTGTTAGATTTCGTTTAATTGGTTTAATCGAAATAGAGAATAAAATAGTAAATCTAGGCTTAACTAGGTTCTAAACTGTTCCAATTTGTAGGTCATATCTGAATTCGGTATCGGAAGAATTGGAAATAGTGATTAAAAACTGCAAAAGGGTCTCACTCACTTTCCTTCAAGATAGCCAAATCGATTTTCACAAACTTATAGGTTCAAAGGAAAAGTCTTACGGTTTCATACGGAATTCCTAAATTTGTTGTGGATACTACTCCCGGTTCCGGAGCTACAGGGTAAACAGGATTTGTAGAGTTTGTTAGATTAAGTCCGTACAAACCTTCCTATTTCTATTAAAGTTGTTTTTGCGAGTCCCACAGAAATATTTTTGATGTTAAGAGTAATATGAGAAAGGCATCATTACACTACTAACATAGGTGGATTAAAACAGGTTTTGTTTAAAGGTAGCGTTTATTGTAATGTAATTTTCAATCATTTCTTTTTACTATTTTACATTCTAACAAAGGCCACCATCTTTCCAACGTACCAGAAGAAATTTTAGAAAAAAAAATAATTAAACATATAAATTATTGCAAGAAAAGTTAATATAGATGAACCGTCATTAGCGGATGGGACCATTTGTAGTGTGTACCATCCTTGATATTTTTTTTATTTAAATTGTACTCTTTTATTTAAATTGTACTCACAAAATCGTGATAACGGGTCTATTCTATAAAAGTATACTTTTTGTCTTTCTCGTATGGAAAGGTTATGCAATCACTTGAAAAACTGACTAATGAAAATTGGCCCAAAGAACCAAATGTCCTATACCATTCGACACAGTTCATTGAGTTGAGCAATGTATGTGTGTGAGTATATGTCAAATAATGAATTCATTCTACTGAGATATTGCTTGACCGATTTGCCCAAATTTCATTGTCCTATAGGTTGCCATTAAGTTTCATCATGCTTTCATAGGGTAAAGTGTGTTTGAAATTGCACACCGTCATTTAGAGCAACAATGCAAAATAGGGTAAAATTTTTCTAGATTTGGTTCCAAACTGATATAATTTGTAGGCTATATTAGTAACTTACTAAACGAACCGACTTTGATTATACCGGTTCCCAATTCTTAGTTTCGTAAGTACTGAAAATAGTGGTCAAAAACTGTAAAACGATACTCACTCAATTTTCTCAGACATTAATTTATCGATTTTCACAAACTTAGGCTCAAATGAAAGGGTTCCGGAGCTGTAGGGTAGGAGTGTTTAAAATTTCATATCGCCATTTAGTGCGATGATGCAAAATAAAGATTTTTTTATTAACATGACATAACAGTTTTTTTTTGTAAAAGGTATGTTAATTTATAGCCGAAGAAAGTCTCGCTTTTTTATGTCATTTATTAATAAAATTACAAACTTTATTACCAGTAGAACGACTGTTAGTAGAAATTAACAGTCGTTCTACTGGCAAGAAAGTTTCTAATTTTATTCAAGATTGAAAAATAATTCTTCACAGAATCTTTCAGCGATATTTTTGAAAATTTAAGTAATGTGAGAAACACATCATTACATCACTCTTCTCCCTAAAATAACGCAACTTGAGTTTGTGAAAATTGATTCTTCAGATTTCCGTTTTTTAATGTTTTGACTACTATTTTCAATAGTTCCGTAACCGGAAACCGAAGACTGATATTGTCGAAGCAGATTCATCCCTCTGCTCCGAAAATTACACATCTAAAAATGTTTAGGAAAAAAACAATTTAACTCATTGTTATACTAGAATCGGATGCCGCTTCGTTAACTGGATATAGCATGAAAACTGTTTCAGAATCCCCGTTCTGAAAAAGATAACCGTCACAACGAAAAAAAAATGCATCGACAGGACAATTCAACTCTTGATCTACTGTAAAATTTATAGCCCTCGTGAAATAAAAAAGTGCTTATTCTCCCACAATTTTACTCTCGTGCTCTCGTCGATTCACAATAAAAGTATCTAAGCTGCGCCACATAAATCAATGTTTTTATCACATTTTCCCGGTCGCTCAAGGGTGAACGTGTCCAGCAATGGTGTTATTATGTACTCACAAAGGCAACGAAAAGGGAAAGTTTCGGTCGATCATCAATGGGATGGATTTCGGTGTTCACGCGAGTGCGGCACTTCGAATGTTCAAGGGTTCAAGAATGGGTAATATGATAGATTGGACGTACGACGACTTAGCCGGCAGCAATAGACCACACACAGAATGATGCTCGGAACACAACCCGCCCACCGCTCATCTTCCACCCGAACAATGACCTGGGACTGCTAGATACAAAGAGTGCCGTGTCCAAGGGCAAAAGTACGTAAAGTTCAGTTTAATGAATAATGTATAAATCGTGCTGACTGAAAGCGATTTCCTTTCTTTTTTGTTTCCCTCCAACCGGTAGGTTTCGTAATGTTTCTGGTCCCCCACCTTAGCCATTCGCATGAT
The DNA here is from genome assembly GCF_030247185.1 of Malaya genurostris. Lineage (NCBI taxonomy): Eukaryota > Metazoa > Arthropoda > Insecta > Diptera > Culicidae > Malaya > Malaya genurostris. The sequence goes on along the minus strand of NC_080571.1, from coordinate 301,391,388 downwards.
TGCAGGATTCCAAATCAAATAAAATGTAATAAGGGATACCCCACTGGCATAATTTCGCATTGGGGAAGCCGCTGTTTGCTTTATCAAGTGTCGGGAAAAGAGCGCGGCAGTCTCCAAAAATGTATATTGTATATCCTGAACTTGGAATTCTGCTCGTCCTTTACCTCGGTGCGCCCTGTTCGGTCTGGTTGCTTGTAAAGTTATATCCTATTTGCAACAAAGCTGTGGTATGTATCCGCAGCTGGTTTTATCGCCTGTACTCTTTGCTGCTGGCTGGTATCCCGGTTTCTCAATTTTGTCCTTTGGTTGCCTGTGGGAAATAGAATAGATTTTTTTCATCGTGAAGGCCTTTTCTAAAAAAAAATGCAATAAAAAATATTAAAACGAGCGGAAAACCCGTAGCGGTAGATGCCGCTTCTTTTGTAGTGCTTCGCTTCGAGAAACAAGTTTTTCGACGTGGTTGAATTCGAGCGCTGTTGGTCGCTACTTAGCATGAGATGCACACACTATTATTTGAGTGAATTAATAAAGAAAGAAAGTTCCTCTTTTATTACGATAAGCCAATTCAGATGCACGTAATAATCTGCGGAAAAAAAATTTGATTATGCACCAGTAGAAAAAAGTACGATGTAAGAGTGAAACCTGAAATAGATAAATTCATGCTAGTGGTGAGCTTTAAGAGGATTGCAGAAGTGCAATTCAATGTTTGTAACGTTTAACTAGAAAGGTTAGGCGTTTTATTATTATATTTTTTCATAGTGAAATTTTGCATTTGCTGCTATCGATTGGAACAATACAATAATATGTTTTTCCTGTCGTATAAGCTTGAAATTATTATTATTATTATTATTATTAATGTCATTTATTTATTTATATTATTTATAAATGGAGTAATTAGTAATTGATGGCTGCATAGGGTGCTGGTCATACAAGCCATTGGTCGTATGTTTAAGCCCTGACATGGAAGGATTCTGGATGTCAATGATTTCGCAATACTAGTCATACAATGGTTATGCATAGGATTGGCAGCGAAAACCGTTAAAACAGATATGGTAAAATACCACCAAAGATTTGTTTTTTTTTTGTTTCGATTATAGGGGTTTTAATCTTAAGGTCATTCACCTTTCTGACCCAATGTGCGGGGTGGGGATACGAACCCAGGTGGGCTGCGTGGAAGGCATCGACTTACCCATCACCCGTCCCCCTGAAAAGATTGTTGTAATACAGCAAACCTCTATTTACGAAGTATTCGATTTACGTAACTCTTTTTATGGACCAAATCGCAAATAACGTAATCTTTTTCTACGCAGTAAATTTCAAATAACGTAAGAGAGAGGTTTTTGCATAATATGAATTATACATCAGACAATAATCGTATCCTGTATACGCTAAGTAAGTATCTCTCGTGGTGACACCTATCTGCGCAATCAGACAGTAGCGCAGATCAATAACCTGTTGACAAATCGCGAAACGTGTGTATTTACATTTCTTCCTTGAAAACCCTTATAACATGATTTTTTAAACCAATTTTATGAGTAGATGCCGGAAAATGATGTTTGAGGTCGTCTCAAAATGCAAGATGACGACTTCCGGTTTAACAATATCTATGAAAACCTCCACAATATACGTATTTCCGGATCGGATTAGTCAAGTCGAGAGTCTTTCAATCAGCTTAGTTCGATTTTTGGCAGTGTTGCACCATCCTATGCGACTGTAAAAAACTGGTATAACGAATTCAATCGTGATCGTGGTTCGCTTGCCGATGAATTCAAAGAAAGTCATCCAAAATATTTTTTTGCCAACAAACATCGATGCTGTAAAAAATCTGATAATGAAAGATCGCCATGTGACGTACTGTGAAATTGAGACAACCTTGGCTCAACAACAATGAAAATAATGCGAAAAGACATTTCCGTAGTGCTACGAGAAGTTTTCACCACACTGCTTGGTTGATTAATTGTGTACAAATTGTGCACAGAACGCGGACTGTCACTAAGAAAGATAGCAAAAATAGAAGGAGTAAGTGAAAAAGCCGTGCGAAATGCAATCAGGAAGTTCGATGAGGATAACACCTTTGAGGATAAACCGAAAACGGGTCAAAAAAAGGTCCTGCTAACCCTCAGTTGAATAAAAGTATACTGAAGACGTTCGAGAAAAAGAAGGAGGTTTCCGTTCGAGATGTGGCCAAGAAAGTGAGCACTTCGAAGTCAAATGTTTTTCGTGCTAAAGAACGTTTGAATCTTCGAACCTATAAGAAGCAGAAACTACCAAAACGTACTCCGAAACAAGAAGCATCGATCAGGCCGAGGGTTCGAAAACTGTACAATACGATTCTTGCTGGAAATTTGAGCTGCATAATCATGGACGACGAAACCTACGTGAAACTCGATTACAAATCCTTGCCGGGACCACAATATTATACGGTGGGAGAAGGGCAAGTGTTAAACCAGTTCGAGACATCGATTGAAGTCGAAAAATTTGGTAAGAAAGCAATGGTCTGGCAAGCAATTGTAGCTGCGGTAAGATTTCAAAACCCTTCATCACCACTGCTTCAATGAACAGCGAAATATACATCAAGGAATGTTTACAAAAACGACTTTTACTCATGATTCGAAGCAACAAGGATCCTGTTGTCTTCTGGCGAGATCTTGCTTCGTGCCACTACTCGAAATCAACGGTAGAATGGTATACTTCCAAAAATGTCACTTTCGTCCCAAAAGACATGAATCCACCAAATTGCCTACAACTTCGACCAATTGAAGAATTTTGGGCATTAACGAAGGCACATCTTAGGAAACATGTCTCGGCAGCCGAAACCATTCAACAGTTCAAAAAAGATTGGAAAAAAGTGTCAAAATTTGTCGCCAAGAAATCTGTACGGAATTTAATGAGGAACGTTCGCAAGAAGGTGTGCCAGCTAGTCTACAATGGCTAAATAGTAAATGTTGAGAATAATATTCTGTTGTTGTAATCTAATATTATCAGTATATCGAATAAATTTTGAATATCTTACACTTGTGAATTATTTACAGCGAAATCAAAATGCGTTTAAGCGTGTCTGTTTTAAGAAATTATAGGATTGAAAGTAAATTTTTGAAAGAACTCTCGGGCGATTTCACATTATTCAGTTCTCAGTATCAGTAACGAAAAATAATGCAGTTGCGGTGTTAAACTCAAATACTTAACTGGATTTGATATCGAGGTCCTGGGTTAAGCTACGTCGTTAGAGTCGGTGACCGAAACAATTGTAATATTTTCCCATCAAGCACAACACCATACTAATTATAATTATGAAAATCACACTAGCTCGAACTTAAACTTTCAAAGGTTAGAAAAACGCTCAAGTTTACTTGAAAATTTGATTAAAAATTTTCAGGACATTGACAGGAGCGAAAAAATGTTGCGTCCGACGTACATGCCTACTGCGATTCAATCCAGTGTAGAGGAAAGGCGGGTAAAAGTGCGCGGTACATATTAGTGCGCATTTCATTGTGAGCTTTCAAGGGGCAAATCACTCTAAACTCTAGACAATCTAATACTAATAAACTCATGTCATTCCAAAATAATTCTCTCTAATCTCATTTAATCCCAATTAGTCTAGATAAGTTTGGGTAATTTAAAACTAATCCAACCTAGTTTTGCCTAATCTTGTTTGAAGTGTATCTGTCATTCGAGCTCCCACGCAGAGATGCCATTTATAAAGATTTATCTGTATTATACAGATTTTTACATGCGCATACAGATTTAATACAGAGTACAGATTTTATACAGATTTCTCAAATTAAATACAGATTTATACAGATACCACAAAAAGTAAGAAAGAAATAATGAAACTTTTCCGTCTGAGCGTGTTTGGTTGCCCATATTAAAATGAAAATTTTTTCGTGCAGCTGTTTAATGATGAACATTTATATCATAATTTGAAACCAATTTGAACTGATGTTCAAGGAAGTCATGGCGTCATGAACCTTTATTGTCAGACTGAAAAGTTGTATGACCTGACTTGACGTTGCGTATTGGGCGTTTGAATTCCATGTTTGAATTCCAAGTCATCATTTTCAAAGGAGAAAAGTATATGGATTTACAATTCAATTGTGGTTGATAACAAAAAAAATTAAATTTCGTCGTTGAATGTGAATGTTCTTGTCAGTGCGGCAAGGACTTACGATATAAAGGAATGCTCCTTGCATCTGCCATTCTATAACTATAATCTAATGGAATAACATCTTTAAACATCATTTTATTTCCGAAATTTCCTTTCATTAGTGAATACAGATAAATACAGATTTTTTATACAAAGCAATACTGATGAATCTATGAAAATATCTGGCATCTCTGCTCCCACGTTTACAGCTTCTTATGTCAAAATAATGCTTTTCCAGATCTCGGCTAAACTTCTCTAATCCCATTTTAATCCAGCGAGATCCCTGCTAAACTTTTCTACTCCCGGTAAAACTTGTTTGAGTCCCTTGTGAGCTTTTGTTAATGTTTATCACTGTTTTTGCGTTAATCATCAAGATTGGGCCCTATCAACCTCATTCGGCTTCATTTCACCTTCCGTATTATTTTAATACCAATACGATAGACGTATATATAAAATCTGTCATTCTCTTAGCGCTTTTCTTGGTTCAGTAACAATTTTTAGACCAAAACGAAGTTATCGTCATTTTGTTTTAATTATCACATCTAATTCAGATCATAATCGTAATTAGAAATCATAATTTCATATATCCAAATACACACCAAAAAATTAGTCCAGTTTGAAATAGCGAAACAATTAGTGGAACAGATAAAATCGAAAAACTCGTAGAAACAAACTAACCCTAAGAAATAAGAAACCTCTTGATTTGTTGCTAAAAGAAACAATATTTACAGTATCGAACGCGTTTTTCAGCTGCTACTATTTTCATAAAATGAATCGATGTGATAAGCCCAAGTATAGTTAGTTTGACATTTTTATTTCTCTGTGTGTACAAGTGCGAGCGACGTTTATTGTTGTCATTGGCAGAGATGCCAGATTCACAGATTAGTCTATGTTTCACAGATTTTCAATACGCTGCACGAATTTAAAAACTGACACAGATTTCCGATAGCGGTCACAGAATGGCAACCCAACTAACCAAAATTTCGACTAAAAGGAACTGGTTTGTCTTAAGTAGCCTACGAAGTTCATGAATAGTATTCTAAGCAGCGCATTTTAAAAGTAATTTTCCACACTTCCAAGTTTGCGCGACGCAACTGAACGAACTTCTAAGCTCATTGTTTAGTTTCTAAGTAGCGGGAAAGTTCACGTGGAACTTGTTCTGTACTTTCAAGTTGAAAGTGGATGTTTTAAGTATTTGCGGAACTTCTGGTTGCTCGAGAATAACCCAACTAACCAAAAGTTCGGATAAAAGCGACTGATTTGACTTAAGCAGCTCTCAAAGTTAATCAATAGCATTCTAAGCAGCCCATTTTTTAAGTAATTATCCACACTTGAAAGTTCGCCCGACGCAGCGGAACGAACTTCTAAGCTGCTTCTAGAATACATTGTTCAGCTTCTATGCAGCGAAAAAGTTCACGCGGAACTTGTTCTGTACTTCGAACTGTCAAAAATTGACACGTGTTTTCTTAAGCAGCTAGAAAATTCACGCGGAACTTGATCTGTACGTTCAAGTTCTCAAAAGTTCCGCGTGTACTTTTGAGCAGCAAGAAAGTGGACTTTTTAAGTAATTGTGGAACTTCTGGTTGCTTGGGAAGTCTCTAAAAGTCTTCAAATTTCTAGGGAAAATAGAATAACAATGTATTTGCCGACAGAGCGCATGAATGTGCCGATACTTTTATTACTCACGAAAATTATCCCGCTTTCCTGTGCTGTTATGGAAAGAGGACATATGTTTTGCATAGACTGATTTTTGAATCAAACACAGATTTTTTGAAAAAATCACTTGGCATCCTTGGTCATGAGCGAATGTTTTGTTTCGAGCAGCTGGATGAAAATTACGCATTGGAAAGTATTTCTTGAAATATTTCAAAGAAATACACCCAAACCTCCATTTACGTAATAAACAGGACTTCGTAAATCGAATTATGACGTAAACAAAGTTTACGTTATTTGGAATTTTCAACGTAAAAAAAGTTTTCCCTATGTATGTATATTATTGGATATGTATAATATAATGAATAGGTATGGAACACAAATTATTAGTATTTGCAGGAAAAGGATGTTCTGGGTTGCATAAATTTCCAAGATGGTGACTTCCGGTTCATCGATATTCGTGACAAACCGTCAGAATATGGGTATTTTTGGAACGGGTTTGATGAGTACATGTCAGAAAACGATGTTTGAGGCGGTTCTGAATTCCAAGATGGCGACTTCCGGTTTATTGATATTCCTTGAAAACACTTGTAATATGGGTATTTTCCAAATGGGTATTTTCCAAATGGGTTTGATGAGTAGATGTAGGAAGACGATGTTTGAGGTCGTTCTGAAATCCAAAATGGCGACTCCCGGTTATCGATATTTCTCAAATTGCCTAAATGCTTTCACAATATGCATATTTTTGGAACGGCTTTCATTAGTAAGAGCTTACATTTTTGAATCAGTAGCCTAATATCTGCGGGAGATCTAAATTATAGTCGGATGAGTAGAAAAAAGATTAAAATACCAGACAAATCAGTTTCAGATTATCAAGACTGTTGAAACTGCTGAACAAGTACAATAATGAAGTGAAATTCTGGATATAAAAAACAGGAGCAGATGGCTATGCCATCTTGGAATTTAGTATCACCTTCTACGACGTTTTCCAACATCTACTCATCAAATGCGTTTCAAAAATGCCCATATTGTAAAGGTTTTCAAGGAATATCAATAAACAGAAAGTCGCCACACTGGAATTCAGAACCACCTCTAACATCGTTTTCTGACATATACTCATCAAACTCGTTCCAAAAATACCCATATTGTAAGGGTTTTCAAGGAATATCAATAAACCGGAAGTCGCCATGTTGGAATTCAGAACCACCTCTAACATTGTTTTCCGACATCTACTCATCAAACCCATTCCGAAAATACCCATATTGTAGTAATTCCCGTGGAACATAAATGAGCGGGAAATGATTTTCATTGTATGCAAAAACCTCTTTTTACGAAGTAGATTCGTAAAAAAAGTTGACGTTATTTGCGATTTTGTTCGTAAAAAGAGTTACGTAAAAAGAGGTAACTTAAAAAAAGTTTACGTATACGGGTATAAACTTCAATCGGAACGTTATCCGTAGGTTTAAAATGCAAATTATAGCATTTATTCTTTCATTTTTTCTTAATATAGCATTAGTTTTATTGGTAACTTGTTCAGAGTTTGTTCAAATTTGCAAAATTTGGTAAACTTATCCAAAAACTGTACATATGTAACATGTTCAAGGGTTGATTCGTGTTCATCCGACGATAAAAATTGTGCGAAAAATTCATTGTGCGCATTATTATGCAATTCATTGTGCGCATTATTATGCACTAGCACGCACTGTTACCTTACCCCTGCGCACTATTAGGAACAAAATATGACTATTTTGTGGCTTTCATGTTTGTAAACGAGATAATAATTTTAATCTTTCATTTGAGGTCATTGCAAAGCAAGGTTCGAAGTTTCCGTAGACGTATTTACGATCGTGGAAAAAAGTAACACTTCATTTGTTATACTTATTAAAGCTTAGGTGCGCACTAATCACCACCTCTCCCGTTCTAAAGTACATTTTTGTCGAGAATCAATGAAATTCCGTAAGAATACTACTGATATTATGTACTCCTAGTCCCTTGTCTTCACACGTATGCCGTACATAGGAGTGCATATGCCGAATTTTCCGAATTTTCCCATAGGAAAATATACTGATGTTGCAAGTTGAAGTAAATATACGGGATAACCACCAAAGATGGTGGCTTTGAATTTAGTGAAACTCTTGTTGATATCCTTAGGGCAAAGTCAAAGTGAGGGCGTAACGCGGAGCGATACAATACGATGTACTGTTAGGGCCATGCATTCACTCTAACAGGTTTGCTTTGATCTTATGTAATAAGCTAACCCGAGCGTCGTCTTGACGTTTCACGTGACGGTTGCACTCTGGCAGCAACCTAATGCTTCGGAAGCGTGCACGTTTCGAGCATACTTCATAAACAGGATACGTGCAAGTAATCGGCAGAGTTTGGTCAGATCGAACAACGCATAGTCGATATTTTCCGATGGTCGGCATTTTCCGTAGAAGCTATCGTGTTTTCAATATTTCTTCGATGCATGGATTCGCTATGAGCGCTTTCCATGGTATGAAAAATAAACTTTTTCGCTATATTAATTTCCACAAAACCTCTGTGGCCACATGGGAAAACGAATCGAGCCCAGCGTGTTGCCAATGGATTAGAAAATTGTACGCTTTCTCACTGCTCCTGTCGCCGTGGCTACCACCGCGTTGTTCGTGCTTTCGGAAGCGCCCATCTGGCTCATGTGCGGTCAGCGTGGAACAACGATATATGCTTTTTAATATTGCCCACTGTGGGGCTGTTTCGGTGCTGATAAAACAAATTGATCATAGCATGAAAAGACCTTGTTTTAATTGAAAAATCTAAAGCACCGGTTCGGTTGAATAACAAGCGTACCACCAAATTGAGTTAATTGAGCCGCAAATAGAGAAGAGTTTTTTTGTCAGCAAAAAAAAATCAACAGATTGCTGTCAAATTTTTCACGCAAAATATTGCTCCAAATCATAAGGACAGGGTATCTATGATTTCTTCCAAATTTATTTTTAACATACGTTTCGATTTGCTTCAAATGCATAGACATATGGTGCTTCTCTTATCCATATTTCTTATACCTGAATAACATACATCCACCTATTATTACAAGAAATTGCATTAATTCTATGAAAAGGCAACTATTAGAATCACTTCACTCAGACCATTCAGAAGCCAATGTCGGTAAAATCACGCGAACACAACTAACAAAAAGCGCAAATACGACAACCACAATTCCCTGTGCGAAAAAAGAAAACGGAGCAATCTCCACGGTTCAATCTCGCCATGGTCGGGGGATCGAAATGTGACGGCGAGAGTCACGTGGTCCTGGGAAAGAAGAATGTGCGTATGTCTAGCTCAAGTGCTGTTGGTAGAGCACATCTTATGTCTGCCTTCCGAGCAGTGCCCGGCGTGGAAAACGGCGGCTGAGAGATGCGAATCCCACCTTAAGTATGCCGCAGGCACGTTTCGAGCCGTAATTTAATTTCACTTCACCGACACGTACACATCGCGGTATCGTTGCCACGTAACCCATCGTCTCCGGGAAGTGACATCGTCTGGCAGGCACTGGAGGATGCTCCACGGTGTTACCACGACTAGCGGGTCACTCAGCACTACTGCAACTGAAGAACACTTCGCTCAGCCATCCAGCTTCCGGAAGGGGCCATTGTTAGGGAAGCCCATTCATAATGGAAAATTGGTTCGAAGGTGGCATAATAGCTCAGCCGCAACTAAGTTGTGGTTCGGTTCTGGTGATACTACCGATGGAAAAACAAAACGGTTCCACAAGTCCTAGTGGTGTCAAGCGGGGTCACAAACAGAGACAATAGAATTTCTGGGATAGTTCGTGATTCCACAGGTTCACGATCAACTGCATTTTGCCTAGATACTGTTAATTCAAAACTAGGACCGAAACTCTGTCCGTGATAATTATTAGGTTAAAATAATTAGATTAGAACTTTTCGACTACCTTTGGCAGACCAGTGGTACGATTGTGGTTAATAGAGTGAAACCAATTTGCTATGTACGTAACCGCAAGGGAGCCAAGTTCTTGGTATTCAATATGTCACTGTTCGTTCTGCTCATGCCAAAGTTTCTTGTGGATATGTGATCCCAGAACGCCACGAACATGATAAATCTTTATGGTGCTTATCGTACCGACAGTGAAATTCTGCCCACATCGACCAATGGCAAACCCATGCAAACGTTGTTTGCTTAAATAATGATATGTTATTAAATTGTTTCAATGTGAGAAAGCTGTTTGTGTTTCATAAGCATCACCATGCTGCCATCTGCCAGATTTTGTGGCATTTGGTTACATAGGCCTTCCTGCAAATAAATTTATGACATTTCTTCATTATGCCACACGGTGTATTGTGAACATTATTACAGTGTATTGTGGATTATATTTCATAATTTTCAAGTTTGTCAAAAATTAGGGTAACAGAGGTATTTTGGCCACTTCATATGTTTTGGCCCAACTAACAAACTCTATGGATTTAACCGATGTTAGGTAACCAATGTTGCATCAATTTGAAGCTAATCGCATTGAATCACCTGTTGAGGAAGGATTTTTAAAGATATTACAACATTTGATAGTTATTTTTACAAAAAATAATTTATTCAGATATGGTAGTCTGTTGATACCTACGGATGATGAAAAATTAAAAGGAGGTTGAATTCTCGCCATCATTTTTCAAAAAATGTTACATCTCAAAAACAGGAGCGGGTCATTTCGCCGAAAGTCGTTTCGCCGAATGCCATTTCGCTGAAAGTAGTTTCTCCGAAAGGGTCATTTCGCCGAAAGGGTCATGTCTCCTGTATGTTGTCTCCTGTAACAGATCGGCTGAAAAGTTCGTATCGTTTGTATGAGAGGGCGCCACTAGAATTAAATTCATACCATTTTCAGTTAGTACCAACCTTCAAAAGATACGTGTATAAATTTGACAGCTGTCTGATTATTAGTTTGTGAGATATTGCAATTTGAGTAAAGCTACTTTTGTTATTGTGAAGAAAAAAAATGGAAAAAAAGGAATTTCGTGTGTTAATGAAACACTACTTTTTGATGAAAAAAAGTGCCGCCGATACCAAAAAATGGCTTGATGAGTGTTATCCAGACTCTGCACCGGGCGAAGCAACAATTCGTAAGTGGTTTGCAAAATTTCGTACTGGTCATATGAGCACCGAAGACGATGAACGCAGTGGACGTCCAAAAGAGGCTGTTACCGATGAAAACGTGAAAAAAATCCACAAAATGATTTTCAATGATCGTTAAGTGAAGTTGATCGAGGTAGCTGACACCCTAAAGATATCAAAGGAACGTGTTGGACATATTATTCACGAATATTTGGATATGAGAAAGCTTTGTGCAAAATGGGTGCCGCGTGAGCTCACAATCAATCAAAAACAACAACGAATTGATGATTCTGAGCAGTGTTTGGAGCTGTTATATCGAAATAAAACCGATTTTTTTCGTCGATATATAACAATGGACGAAACATGGCTCCATCACTTCACTCCGGAGTCCGAACCCGAACCGGAAATGAACCGAACCCAAAGCGTGGAAAGACTCAACAATCGGCCGGTAAGGTTATGGCGTCTGTATTTTGGGATTCGTATAGTATAATTTTCATCGACTACCTTGAAAAGGGAAAAACCATCAACAGTGACTATTATATAGCGTTATTAGAGCGTTTGAAGGACGAAATTTAAAAAAACGACCTCATTTGAAGAAAAAAAATGTTTTGTTTCGTCAAAACAATGTACCGTGTCACATGTCGATGAAAACCATGTTGAAATTGAACGAATTGGGCTTCGAATTGCTCCCTCATCCATCGTATTCTCCAGATTTGGCCCCCAGTGACTTTTTCCTGTTCTCAGACCTCAAGAGAATGCTCGCTGGTAAAAAAATTAGAAGCAATGAAGAGATAATTGCTGAAACTGAGGCCTATTTTGAGGCAAAGGACAAATCGTACTACAAAAATGGTATCGAAAAGTTGGAAGATCGCTATAATCGCTGTATCGCCTCTGATGGCAATTATGTTGAATATTAAAAACGAATTTTGGCGAAAAAATGTGTGTTTCTATTAAACGATACGAACTTTTCAGCCGAACTGCTAAAACTGTTGTGGCGCAGCCCGTTTGCCCGGTCTACTCAATGCTAGGTATATTTGCTTTAGTTAGGTCCGAACGAGCGGTAGCGAGGTCGGTCAGCACATGATCCAAAACGATGTGGCGTAGCCGCATTAGATATTTTTTTCATTTTCACTTTTTAAACGGAAAATATCACATACATTTGCCTGTTAGATACATATATGCAATTGCTTTGATGCTTGTTAGCTAATAGTCATAAAGTTTTCTTGGGAACTACGTCTGAGGTTCTTGAATCAATCTTTATTCAAGAGTACAAAAATCCATCTTTATTCAAGAAGTACAATTGTACGCCAACAAAACGGGCGTTAACGCTATCATCTTTCATTTGTTTTTATTTTAAATCAATTCCAATTACGATTTTAGGACGATTTCAGGAATCGGCGAAATGCCATTCTGCGAAATAACTCTTTCGGCGAAACGACTATCGGCGAAACGACTATCGGCGAAACGACTTTCGGCGAAATCTCTGAATTTCACCCGGATCCGACTTTCGGTTTCGGAATTATAAGGTACAATGTATTAAAATTTTCATACCACCACTTGAACCGGCGCAACAAAAAACGTAAAAACGTGTTTAATCCACCTAACAGTGAGATGATACCTTTTTTAAACAATTCGTATATGTTTTTTGTATGAATATTCTTCGGTGTTTAATTCTCATGGCATTATTTCAATGATCGTCGTTTTAAGCGGCAATTTGAGATTTGAATCGCTCATTACCCTGTAACGTGGAAGCTGAAAATCAGATCGAGTTTGATCTAAACGTGTGACAATCGATTGAACATTCCATGAGATGTAGAAGTTGCTAATAATAGTTTTTCGTCATTATTTACGGTACTTCCAGAGCCGGTATTCAGGAACCAGCATAACCCAAAACGGTTCATGCGACCGTAAATTAACATGACGAAGAAATTGCATTAGTTTTGAGTCTAACTTCTATATCGGTTTGAATTTAAAAAACTCATCACCCTGTAATTCCAGAATCGGAAGCCGGAATCGGTCAAATTTACCAATTTTGTATGGAACCATAAGTGTTTCAATTTGAATTATTATTAACGAAATTCAATTTGGCCTTTTCAAAGAAAATGATTGAGCTTTGAGCAACAAATGTTCAAACCCGATGAACCTGATTAATTTATGTGAAATTGACATTGTTATACTAATCAACCGGAAGTTGGATCTAAGTAAAAAGCAAGACCTTTTATTTGAATCTTAGACGGTTCTTAGATTTCATTTGAATCTTTGATCGGTTCAGCCATCTACGAGAAAAATGAGTTTCACTAGTTTAATTTCGTTTCTCATATCCTGTAGTTCCGGAACCAGAAGTTGAATTCAAACATAATTCAGGAACCTTTTCTTGGGAGCGTACGACTTTTCATATGAATCTGAGTTTGTAGAAAACGGATGAGTCATCTCCTAGAAAATTGAATGAAACTATTTGTCACATACGCATTTGCTGATCTCGACGAACTGATTCGAATGGTATATTTATTTATTTATTCATTTATTTATTATATAAAGGCTATGCAATCACTGCGAAAATCGTCTTTTTAACCGAGGCCCGGAGGGCCGAATGTCATATACCATTCGTCTGTGTGTGTCCGTCCGTGTGTGTGTGTGTGTGTGTGTGTGTGTGTGTGTGTGTGTGTGTGTGTGTGTGTGTGTGTGTGTGTGTGTGTGTGTGTGTGTGTGTGTGCGTGTGTGTGTGTGTATGTAACAAAAACATGCACTCACTTTTCTCAGAGATGGCTAAACCGATTTTCACAAACAGAGATTCAAATGAAAGGTCTCATAGTCCCATAGCCTGCTATTGAATTTAATTCCGATCCGACTTCCGATTCCGGAGATATAGGATGATATGTACAAAAAAAAAGAAAAAATATGCACTCACTTTTTTCAGAGATGGCTGAACCGATTTTCACAAACTAAGATTCAAATAAAAGGTATTATGGTCCCATAACTTGCTATTGAATTTCATTCGAATGTGACTTCCGGTTCCAGAGTTATATGGTAATATGTGAAAATTTGAGAAATAGTTTTCACTCAATTATCTCTGGAACAACTAAACCGATTTTCGCAAATTAAGATTCAAATGAAAGGTCTTATAATATCCTAACAATTTGTAGAACATTTTATCTGGATCCGACTTCCGGCTCCGGAACTAAAGCGTGATAAGTAGAAAATTACCAATTTTATTAGTATTTTTTTTTAGTGCTTCCGTCACACCAACCCAAAGCAACCCCAGTACACCTGTAACAGTCACCAACAACAGTGAAGCATCCCCTTAAACGAAACCATCCAACGTATCCCCTATAGAACAAAGTACATTAGCTGCAATGAACAACTTACCATCCAACCAACCAGCAACTGCAAACAATATACAACAAGGCTCATCTCCAGCAACTAGCAATGAAACCAACAACAATACCATCGATGTAGGCAATGGATGACGAGACGAACCACGAACGAAGTCAATCCTCGCAGGAGGGAAATGGAAGCTCCTCTCCCCCTATAAAAAGGGTGACAACGAGATCCAACTCAAAAAAAAAATTATTTAAAAAATCGGCTCAATCGGCCACGTAAAGCTTGTACGCTAATAGGCCTTTACCTATATATGCAGATGTAACAGAAATGCGAGTTCGCTTCGTTTGTTAGATTTTGTTTAATTGGTTTAATCGAAATAGAGCATGAGATAGTAAGTATAGGTTTAACTATGTTCAAAACTGTTCCAATTTGTAGGTCGTATTTGTTGGTAGCAAACAAACCAACTTTGGCTATTCCGGTCATCTGAATCCGGTTTCGGAAGAAGATGAATGGTGATCAAAAACTGCCTAAATGATCTCACTCACTTTTCTTGGAGATGGCCAAATCGATTTCCACAAACTTATAGGTTCAAAGGAAAAGTCTTACAGTTTCATATGGAATTCTTTAATTTGTTGTGGATACTACTCTTGGTTCCGGAACTACAGGTTAAACAGAATTTGTAGAGTTTGTGAGATAAGGTCCGAACAAATTTTCCTATTTCTATTCAATGAACAGTTGTTTTTGCGAATTTCACGATTATAAAAGGTGATTTTTTTGAGGTTAGGATTTTCATGCATTAGTATTTGCTCAGATTTTTTGAGGTTATGATTTTCATGCATTATTATTTGCTCAGTATGCTCTGACATTTCATTATGAATAAACTTACTAACGAGCAACGCTTGCAAATCAGTGAATGGGCCCTAGAAAAGTTGGCAGAAAATCCGCTTTTTTATCGACAAATTTTGTTCAGCGATGAGGCTCATTTCTGGTTGAATGGCTACGTAAATAAGCAAAATTGCCGCATTTGGAGTGAAGAGCAACCAGAAGCCGTTCAAGAACTGCCCATGCATCCCGAAAAATGCACTGTTTGGTGTGGTTTGTACGCTGGTGGAATCATTGGACCGTATTTTTTCAAAGATGCTGTTGGACGCAACGTTACAGTGAATGGCGATCGCTATCGTTCGATGCTAACAAACTTTTTGTTGCCAAAAATGGAAGAACTGAACTTGGTTGACATGTGGTTTCAACAAGATGGCGCTACATGCCACACAGCTCGCGATTCTATGGCCATTTTGAGGGAAAACTTCGGAGAACAATTCATCTCAAGAAATGGACCGGTAAGTTGGCCACCAAGATCATGCGATTTGACGCCTTTAGACTATTTTTTGTGGGGCTACGTCAAGTCTAAAGTCTACAGAAATAAGCCAGTAACTATTCCAGCTTTGGAA
The DNA here is from genome assembly GCF_030247185.1 of Malaya genurostris. Lineage (NCBI taxonomy): Eukaryota > Metazoa > Arthropoda > Insecta > Diptera > Culicidae > Malaya > Malaya genurostris. The sequence continues at coordinate 301,375,725 of NC_080571.1, read as the reverse complement.
GACAACATTTCCGAAGAAATTCGGGCTATTCCGGCCGAAATGCTCGAAAAAGTTGCCCAAAATTGGACTTTCCGAATGGACCACCTAAGACGCAGCCGCGGTCAACATTTAAATGAAATTATCTTCAAAAAGTAAATGTCATGTACCAATCTAACGTTTAAAACAAAGAACCGATGAGATTTTGCAAATTTTATGCGTTTTATTGTTTAAAAAAGTTCTCAAGCTCTTAAAAAATCACCCTGTATTTATGATGTAATGAGTAATATGAGAAAGACATCATTACATCACTAGGTGGATTTAAATAGGTTTTGGTACTAAGAAACAATTGTATATAACAGTATATCGTGTTTCACGTTGCTCCCAAGCATTGCTTTGTCATACAATGCACAAAACTCTTACTGCTGGAATAGGGGGAAAAGTCGTTTACACAAAAATGTCGATATCTCCGGTAAAAATGCACGGATTTTCACAATCTATGGCTTGTTCGATAGCTATTACCGTGCGCAATCTAAGTCTGGAAACATATTCTGTTTTCAAGGTCAGTTGTGACAGATACTGTCAAAAAACTGAAAATTTTGACAGAAAACTTCGTATAACTCAAAAAGTAAACATCCGATCTCAAAACCATTCAATAGCGTTCTGGGTGACGGGGAGACCTTTCATTTGCGGCTAGTTTGATCAAAATCGATCCAGCCATCTCTGAGATCTCGATCTCTTTGTTGACAACACACATACAGATCCACACACACACACACACACACACACACACGGACATTTGCTCAGTTCGTCGAGCTGAATCGATTGGTATATAACATTCGGGACTCGAAAGTTTTTTCTAAAGTTTGAGCGAATTCTGTACCTAGTTTTTATAGGGCAACGGCTCCCTATTTCATCTGAGCTCCTATTTCCATCTCAACTCTTCACCTCACAACTTTGAACATGAGTAATATTTTAAATAATATTTTAAAATGTTTTAAAATCATTTGAAAAGCTATTGTCACACTTTCCTATTGAAAGAAATGGTTTTGAATTCTTCGGTGATAGTTTTTTTCATAAAAAATAAACTCACTTTTCAATTTAGGACACATTTTCGTCTCAAGATTCACAGTTCGTCATGTTTCTGAATATCTACTAATCGATTCGTCTCAAAACATGATCACTATTTCGCATAATTACACTACCATTGAATGCTGGATGACTTCATAATTAGTTATGTTCACTTGCCACTTGTTTAGTTAACGATTAAAAACTTCAAAAAATACCCGACAAGCAATAAATGTCTTCGAAAATATGAGATGAAAGTTTTTCACTTCGTTCACTTGATTGTGCTTTGTTTTCATCTCATTTGGTTTCGCAAAGTTGCCAAGTTATCTCATAATGTTACAAAACAAAAATTGTTTATCTTCTTCAAATTCTCATAAAAAGTATGTATTTGGTATCCGTGACATTAGTTTAATTATATTATGGGGGACGGGTATAGCGTGATGGGATAGTCGATGCCTTTCACACAGCCCGCCTGGGTTCGATTCCCAACCCCGCACATAGGGTCAGAAAGATTTTCTGGTCCGAAGAGGCGAATGACCTAAGATGTTAAAGCCTCTATAATTGAAACAAAAAAAAAATTATATTATTGATATTAATATTTCAATAAAACTGTTTCAGCTTCGAATATTACCAGAAAGAACGTGTTAAATACTAATGAAATAACCATTGTGGCAAATCTAGTAGCACTGGTTTCATTCCGCTATACGCCAACATAAAGCTGTGAAGTGTGTGTGTGTTTCATCGGCTGTGCACAGAGATGCCAGATATTTTCATAGAAAATATGTATTACTTTGCATAGAAAGTCTATATCTGTTCTATCTGTTTTCACTAATAAAATGATGTTAAAAGATAGTTCTTTAGATCTCCGTAAGCCCCATTAATTAGATAATTCAAGGAGTAAATTTTTTACCAATAATAATAATGTGGAAAAATCCTGGTGGGTACGCACAGTGGTTTGAATCGACAAAAACGTGAACTTAATTCTCTAGCTGCTAAACCGTTGAACCGATATACATAGTTTCTTTGGAGAACTTATTCACAAAAATATACCTCGTGATTTGATCACAATAAAATATGTGCAAAGCCTACTAAGATAAAAGTTCATTTCAACAACTTTATTCCCCTAAGAGATAGAAAAATGATGTCTTCTACAAAGTTTTAGAATTTCTAACGAGAAAAAACTTTGCCGAAGAAGCTAAAGGTCTAACGCATATAGTTTCGGATATATGAAGCATTTTCTTTCGAAACCACTTAAAATCAATTTTTTGTACATAACTTTTTTCGCAATAACTTTCAGTGTCTACTATATTCTAGACAATTGCTAAAAACGTAAAATTACACATTTTTGTTGAAGACTGTGTACGGTTTGGCTTTTTCCTTAAAAAGTTATTTAACATTTAAACTTTTATATACACTAACTTTAACTACTAATAGGAAGCAGGGTCGCAGACCAAATGGCACATACATATACTTTTTGGAAAGTTTAAATCAAGTACTATAAAGTTACGAAGTGTGTAGCGTGGCCTTTTCAAAATGAGTGAATGAGAGAACAAAATATAGAGTGCTTTTTTGACCATTTTTCTTAGGAAAAACGTACATTAATAAAATTGTTTATCTTCATATAACGCGTTTTTTGTGATATCGACCGAGTTACCTTTAGGCAAAAACTTTTGCAAGAAATAGTTGTCCAGGTATAAAAAATAGAGCATTCGTTTTAATACTTTTTCTTACTAAAACGACTCTTTTTGGTTCATTAAAAAGAGCTTTGCAGGAAATGTTAAAACATTGGAATCGGTCGTTAGTGTAGCTTTGGTGCAATGGTGTAATGATTGAATATAATTTCATGATGCATTCTTGTATGCAATTGATCAAACTAAAGAAGCCTGTTAACGTGCTCATTAAATTTCGACAAATTTCACTTAAGTTATTTTAATAGAATATTCCTTATCCGTTCATTTAATTCCAATCCAATTCATTTAAAGCATGATATCTTACACCACTACCAGTACGCCAAAAAACATCGTTTAAATTCAAGTTTTCTGAGATTAATTTTTATGTGTGTAAGTGTAGCTTGAAAGGCTGAACCCTTTTTGTAAAATCATGTAGTTCTACGAAATACGTTCTAATGAATTAAGCCATACACTGAAAAAAATAATGAAATTCACACGATTTCTAAATAAATAGTACTATGAAATGGACATCAGTTGAATAAAAATTTCGATTCAAAACCATCCTCGATGTAAAACTAAATTGGAATACTTTAATTTCAATGGATATGACCGTTTATTTATATTGACGCTTAGTTTTACTTTTAATGTATATTGAAAAATGAAGCACAGTGAAGTAACTTTATATTAAATTTCTGCTCCAAATATGCGCTGTTGGTGTTGGTGGTGAGAGTAGCGCTGCATATTATTTTTAAGAACACAAAAGAGTTGGTTGATAATAAAAATGCTGGAGCATTTGGTCGATGATAATATTACAATAAAATGCGTGAGTGGTTCAACGTTACATACGTTACATTCCAATGTTTTAACATTTCCGGCAAAGCTCTTTTTAATAAAACAAAAATAGTCATTTTAGTAAAAAAAAAAAGCGTTAAAACGGATGCTCTATTTTTTATACCTGGACTACAATTTCTTGCAAAAGTTTTTGCCTGAAGGTAACTCGGTCGATATCACAAAAAACGCGTTATATGAAGATAAACAATTTTATTAATGTACGTTTTTCCTAAGAAAAATGGTCAAAAAAGCACTCTATATTTTGTTCTCTCATTCACTCATTTTGAAAAGGCCACGCTACACACTTCGTAACTTTATAGTACTTGATTTAAACTTTCCAAAAAGTATATGTATGTGCTTCCTATTAGTAGTTAAAGTTAGTGTATATAAAAGTTTAAATGTTAAATAACTTTTTAAGGAAAAAGCCAAACCGTACACAGTCTTCAACAAAAATGTGTAATTTTACGTTTTTAGCAATTGTCTAGAATATAGTAGACACTGAAAGTTATTGCGAAAAAAGTTATGTACAAAAAATTGATTTTAAGTGGTTTCGAAAGAAAATGCTTCATATATCCGAAACTATATGCGTTAGACCTTTAGCTTCTTCGGCAAAGTTTTTTCTCGTTAGAAATTCTAAAACTTTGTAGAAGACATCATTTTTCTATCTCTTAGGGGAATAAAGTTGTTGAAATGAACTTTTATCTTAGTAGGCTTTGCACATATTTTATTGTGATCAAATCACGAGGTATATTTTTGTGAATAAGTTCTCCAAAGAAACTATGTATATCGGTTCAACGGTTTAGCAGCTAGAGAATTAAGTTCACGTTTTTGTCGATTCAAACCACTGTGGTACGGTTGTATCGTTTGAGTAGTATATCAGGCAGCGGTGAGGCAGTCGGTCACCAGAATGTCTGCCCAGCCATATTTTTCATAGCTGGCAGCGTTTAGTCAGCCATCTGGTAGCCATGCGTATGCGGTTGAGAGTGTAATAGTGGAATATTTTGTTTTGATTGCTGTCGCCATTGCTAATTTATAGGATGAATAAAAGATCAACGATAGGATGGATAAAAATCCATTGAGATGAAATTAGGAGCAGAGTAGTGAAAACATCATTAGTGTTTTTAGATGTTTTATAAATATTAGTTGAATTTTCAAGAGATGTGAATCAATTCTCAACGTGGAGCAAAGCGAATGAATCAGTAATATGAAATAATTACAGTGATTTTAGTGGCTAAATCGGGGTTTGAAGGCGATGTCCTTACAAATGAGATGAAATAGGGAGCCCTTACCCTATATATAAAAAAATCTGAATTGGCCTCTGAACTACTCCGATCGGTAGCCATTATCAGTAGGCAGCCAAACGAACCGATTCCGGCTATCTTGGCTCCCGGTTGTCGATTAACGACGGGAAATAATAGTCACATGGCCAAATATGAATTTTACTGAACTCATTTCGTTTTCTGGTATTTCATTCTGTACGTTATACTAGTTAATGCACAAACAATCCCTTAGTTTCTTTCAAGAAACGGAGAGAAACATTCTGAATAGAACACCACTGTATTACGCATAAGAATATGATTGATATGAGAAAGGTATCATTACACCACTAGGTGGATTAAAACAGGAATTTTGTATCTTTCATCATGTACGGCTTGCTAAATTTACCTCAATAAATCGCTTGAAACGCCAAGAACTTCTTGGCAAATTTATCAACCTTACTCTTTTGAAACATCCAGGTGGGACTTTTCGACGAGAATCTCTAGACCGTGGATCTTCTTGATGTTCGCTTTGAAGTACATCTCATATTCTGCATATTGGTCTTCTAAAAAAAGACAGAAAAGAATTTACATAATTAACACATTCAATCTAGAGCAATTATCTGTATTGAAATTCTATGTGAACGCAGCTTGTCAGTATTATTCGTATTCACGTCATTTCACAATGGAGAAGAAAGTAGAAGCCTAATCATGCAATAAATTATTACACATTGGCAGATATTGAATAGAAACTTCTTTCAAAATCTTATGCGTCCACTATTGACTGCAGAGTAATGAAATGAGAACCGTAGCTAATTGGTTAATAGATAAGTTTCACCGGAAAAGGCTATTAACTATTTTCGCGCATATTTCATCCAACTAAAACCGCATTGACAGCAAGGCACAATATTTCTCCATTACTTCACTACTCACAGGATCCCATAACTTCCACCTTTACTACCGAGTCTACGACAGCCGACTAAATTACATGCAACTCACGTTTCCTGATTATGCCAAGTACATATACGTGTAATTACAGGCTAAGTCAACCCGCAAAACGGCTTGCGTATGCTGCCGGCATGCCGTAGAAGCAACAATGACAAAGTCCCAGTTCCCGACCCGATACAGTCTCAACTGAACCCTTCAACGGGTTTCGAATAAAGCAATTTATGTTTACCTTCTCCTGAACCGCCTCGTTAACACGTGCAACTTTCTTCGTTCCCAGCTGATCCAGACTCATCTTCCGGTGCCTCCCACAGACCGAACGCTGCGGCGGACTATGAATCAACTTTGTACGTTCGGGGTATGACAATGATTTATCAACAATGTAATTAAATTTAAAGTTTATCAAATTCTTCACATTATCGCACCTACGCGTGATTGTGATTACTCTCGGCAGCAAATGTGGGTTGAATAGTCGCACATCGTTTCGTGACAGGTGGTGTTTTGGATTCATCTTTCCTCGTCTGCTAGCAAAGTAAGAGGATGATGATGGGCCCATTTCCGATTTTCGCAAACTAGACGTGCGAGTTTTAAAACTTTGCGAATTGATTGCAACTTTGCTTGTATGCGAGATGTTATTGTATCAGGTGATATGAACAGTTTCTGAAATTTATCAAGAATAACAGTCAATCACATCAAACAATTAAGTTTCGGATTTTGCAGATATTTTTATTTTAGGTTTTGAAAGAGATTCAGATAAAACTCGATATAATTCCGTCTGTGAACTCGTAGAAATATTGTCTGAAAAAATGCATTCTTGTAATCGTCGAGTCTCAACAAGGTTGTGGTTAAGTACTACTACAATCGAAAAATACTTTATTGGTACCATGCCAAAAAGATGGATTCCATTGAAATGATTCTCAATCCACCAAATTTCCCTAATTTTCACCCAGCCCAGCAATATTTGATCCAAACCGAAATGGTATAACTCTATTCCATGACTTTGTTGAAATTTATTACATCTGAAACGACAGCGTGGAGCTTACCTGCAGTCGAAAGATGGTCATTTAAATGCGTCCAACTGAAATAGCAGCACATTAAGAACAAATTGGAAGAAATCCAGTTGAAATTTATATGTTCATAATCAATAGCGGGAGAAGTACTTTAAAAATCAAATCCGCATAACACGTAGATGCTTGTTTGCAGAGAGATTTGTTGCACCATGAAATTCTTTGTATTCCGTGAATCAGAGCTAATATATCACTCCTGGTAGTTTCTCCTTACATTCACCAGCACATCGAGCGGCACGCAAAAGCTTTAAATCTTCCCCGTTTACACCAGATGCCCCACGCGCTCATTATTTATTATTGTAATGTGTTTAACAATAATGATAAATACACTTCCTCGAGGCTGCTGGCGAAACCATGGCAACAAACTCTGGAGAGAATCATATTTTACATCAGCGAAATTCCTTCAAACACAATTTGTGACCAGGGCATTCCTTCCTTCCTGGTATCAGCAGCAACAGCAGCAGTATCAGTAGCAGTAGCACTAGTGAACGCGGTGGGAATGTTGCGGAAAATGTCTCGCTCCCACCGAGCAGGAGGCTGCAAAAATTTTATCCAGATAATGGTACGCGCTTAAATTTAATGCCAGGCGATAACTGCAGCAGCAACAAACTCGGCAGCGGCAGCAGTAGCACAAAACACGGCAACCGTTCGGACTCTGGACTTTTCTAAAAAACTATTACTTGGTCCTGGGCAGGAAACTGGCAAAAGTCGGTCGTCCCGTACCGTTTTACTCGGAGGCCATTAAGGGCAAGTGCTCCCGCGGGGGCTACAAAGCCAGAAGCTTAATTCATTTTTTTTTCTCTCGCAGCACCGCTCGGTGCGTCGTTTCCTGTACACGTAGTGGAACTCCCCGTTCCGAGGACCGGCCGTACGACGGATGAGCCGACTGCAGGCAGGATGCACCAAAGTTGGACCTCGCTAAATGCTTGCAAATATAACCGCTCCCGCCGGTTGGCTAATTTATGCTATACGAATTGCATTTATACCGTACATTCTCGGTGTTTAAATTATATTTGAAATGTGAAACTATGGAGATATGAACGTGTTTCGCGCTTTGTTTGGCACTCGCGGATAAATTTCAAGCTATATGGTTTTACTGCACATAAGAATGATTCTTCTCGCAGATGTGGTGTGATCTTGATACTGTAATTACGACCTGTGATCCATTTCGGAATTTTTCAGATTTAATATACGCTTGTAATCATCAGAAATGATTTCGTGGTGGTGGTTAGCTTCATTCGTCCACGTCCCCCAAATTCATTGCTCTTGCTATTGTTGTTGCTAATAATGTTAGTATTTTATTGCAAAATTGTGTTACATTTTTTATTCAAATGCATGTTTTATATCGTTAGTGCGTGAAAGTGATGGCATTGTAAGTAAATACCTATGCACCGGTTGATGCTAATCAACTCCACTTGTTTTCGTGGTGAATTAAGCAAGCAAGGGATTCTTCTTATGAGTTTTAAATATTTGAAGGGAACACAAAATGTGAGCTATGTGCTCTTTGATGTATCGTTTTGAGTTGAAATTTGATTTCAATTTATTCTTGAATATAAAGAGGAATATAAAAGAAATTAATATTCAGTTTCATACTCCTCTTATGTGGGTAAGAGTATGTAATGCTCCTGTTTCCATAAAATAATGTCACAAGATTCTTATTGTTTCGCTCAGCATATGCAGGTCTTATACGTCGTGTCATAGCCTGTTGGGAACTTTTATCCGGATCAGGCTTTCGGTTCCAGAGTAACGGGAAAAAATGTGCATACAACAATAAATAGGGCACTTGATTTTCTCAGACACAACTGAACCAACTTTTATAAACTTCGATTGAAATTAAAAGTCATGCTGTTGAATTTTATCCTTCTTCGACTTTTATATCCGAAGTAACGGGGTAGAATGAGTCAACTAATTAAAATTATTCGCTCGATTTTCTCATTCTCAGAAACCATTGCTACTTTGGAAAATTGTTTCTGAAGGAGAACGTCTAACTACCGGAAGTAACGTGTTCCACTTTGTTACGCCTCGGACGAACAGCGAACTAGAAAATCGCACTGTCAACAGGGTATATAAGGTTTTATAAACGACATTTTGTGTTTCCAAGAGACGTCTGAGAAATATACAGAACGGTATCCTCGTAGACAACATCGTATAAAGCTCTGTTGCAGATGACTCATTTGATCGTAACGGCTCAGTCCATAGACGTTGATGCAGTTTTGTGTCCAAATTAGATCAATTTTTTAGTTCTTGTCACCGACGTTTTGAACGATGATTTGAAATTTCAATCACTTATTGTCTTGTAACTCCGCAACAGAAGGTTGGATCGAAAGAATTCAGGAATTTTTCACGGAAGACAATGTGTGTGAAACTCAGTTATAAGATGTCGGAGTTAGTTTCGTTTTGGAGTTTTCGAGTATTATTTCCAATATTTTCGGGTCCGGAATCCTAGGACCAGTATAACTACAAACGGTACGAATGACCATCAATTAACATGACCTTCAAATTGGAATGGCTTCGATCTTAACTCAGAAGATTTTTTAACATTTTTTTATGTCGTCTTCTTCTATGGCGATTAGATATTTCTAAGACTCATCATCCTGCAATTGCATAGTCAGACTATAAGTTTCTTTTATTTGGAGATCTAGATAGATTAAATTTGGATTAAAACAAATTTGGTGTTAGTTCAATCCAAGAGACATTTTTTATTCATTTATTTGTGCATTATAAGTCATTCTACAACTAATTACAGTGAATTGGTTTGGCTGTGGGCAGAAACTACGAACTTTAGAGTTTACTCCAGCTATTAGGGTCTGTGAAGATTTCTTTGCAACCAATTTAGCTGCTTTTGTCCAAGATTTTTGAAATTATTCTATAGTTGTAGATTGCTGTTAATATTGAGAAAGTTATCTCTTCGCGATAGCCCAATACCGCTCAATCGATCGCAAATCGCCACTCCAGACAGTTAGGTGTATTCGCTTCTTTCGGTACAACATGTACTCCATTCGCTTTATACCATTCCAACATATCTTTGGCGTAGGGACAAGATTGCAAACCTTACCAGAATCGCGAAGGGGCGTCATGGCTGCGTAGGAATGGTAGCAACCCCTCCTTTAGGCATTTTGCATGGAATATTTTATGGTTGTTTTCCGTTCTGGTGTTGATGAAGCTTTGAATTATTCGACCACACATGCATATTGCCTGTCAAACCAAGTATTTTTTTTGACACTTGGTTGTTTTATTCGTACTAAAATGCTTCTCTAGACCGTTCCGTTGTATACTCTTACTCTTTCAGTCGTAGACCACGCGGGTATCTGCTGTATACAGGAGGCGTCTCCACTAAACTCGGTTCATGGCTGCTTGCCGCCAGCCTCGGTAGCTGCGAAGGGTCCGCAGGTCGTCCTCAATTTGATCGATCCATCTTGCCCGCTATGCGCCTCTTCTTCTTATACCGATCGGATCATTTTAACCGGGTTGTTCTACGACATTCTAATAACATGCCCGGCCCACCGTGTCCGCCCGACCTTGGCCGTTTGTATGAGGGTTGGTCCTCCCAGCAACTGGTGCAGTTCATAGTTCATTCGCCTTCTCCACGTACTGTTTTCCATCCGCACTCCGCCGAAGATGGTTCGCAACACCTTCCGTTCAAAAACACCTAGTGCGTGTTGATCCTCCGCAAGCATTGTCCAGGACTCGTGCCCGTAGAGGATAACCGGTCTAATCAGCGTTTTATAGATAGTTAACTTCGTACGATTTCGTTCGTATTTTGCTCGATCGAAGCGTACTGCGCAGTCCAAAGTAAGCACGATTTCCTGACAATATGCGTCTCTGAATTTCTCTACTGGTGTAGTTATCGGCAGTCACCAGTGAGCCCAAGTACATGAACTCGTCGACCATTTCGATTTCGTCACCACCAATCAGAACTCGTAATGGGTGCCTGACATTATCTTCTCTCGAGCCCCTGCCTTTCATGTACTTTGTCTTTGACACATTGATGTCTAGTCCGATCCGCTTGGCCTCAGCTTTTAGTCCGATGTACGTATCTTCCATCTTCTCAAAGTTGCGTGCTATAATATCAATATCATCAGTGAAACCAAGTAGCTGGATGGACTTTCTGAAAATCGTGCCACTCGTGTCTATCCTCGCTCTTCTTATCACACCCTCCAAAGCAATGTTGAATAGCAGACACGAAAGGCCATCACCTTGCCGTAGCCTTCTGCGAGTTTCGAAGGGACTCGAGTTTATCCCCGATACTCGAACAACGCACATCACTCGATCCATCGTAGCCTTGACAAATCGTATCAGTTTGTCCTTATCGATACAACTTGCGAGGCCGGGTTTTAGCCGTCACATTCATCACATCATTGCGGTTAAGTACAGTTTTCACCTTGAACCTTTAACGATCTTGCCGGTGCTTCGAAGTATGTACGAAAATTGGAGACATTTTTATTCTTCTAGCCGCAGTACGTACCGAAAAATCCAGTCTGTTCTGTAATATTTGCTGTACCTTCGCATCCTTCTGGTGGTTTCTTACTTACCTTACCTAACAACTATAGGCCTGGGGTGTCCTTTGCTGTATCAAGCATACGTCTCCACATAACTCGGCCCATGGCTGCTCGTCGCCAGCCACTCAAGGCACGGATGCTTCTGAGATCACCCTCCACTTGATCGATCCACCTTGCTCGCTGCGCTCCTCTTCTTCTTGTACCAGTCGGATTAGATTCAGGAACCATTTTCACTGGGCTTTCGTCCGACATCCTCATGACATGCCCAGCCCATCGTAGACGTCCGATTTTAGCTGTCCGTACGATAGGTGGTTCTCCTAGCAGCTGTTGCAATTCGTGATTCATACGCCGTCTCCACGTTCCGTCTTTCATCTCCACTCCGCCATAGATGGTCCTCAGTACCTTTCTTTCGAAAACACTGAGGGCGCGTTGGTCCTCTGCCAACATAGTCCAGGTCTCGTGGCCATAGAGAACAACCGGTCTAATTAGCGTTTTGTAGATGGTCAATTTCGTGCGGTGGCATACTTTTCTCGATCGGAGGGTTTTTCTAAGTCCAAAGTACGCACGATTCCCTGCCAAAATACGTCTATGAATTTCTCTGCTGGTGTCATTATCGGCGGTCACCAGTGAGCCCAAATACACGAACTCGTCAACCACCTCGATATCGTCACCGTCTATCAATATTCGTGGTGGGAGGCGTAGTGTTTCTTCTCTAGAGCCTCTTCCTCTCATGTATTTTGTTTTCGACGCATTTATGGCCACTCCGATACGCCTAGCTTCAGCTTTCAGTCCGATGTAGGTTTCCGTCATCTTCTCAAGGTTACGTGTCACAATATCAATATCGTCAGCGAAGCCAAAAAGTTGTACGGACTTTAGGAAGATCGTGCAACTCGTGTCGATCCTCGCTCTTCGAATCACACCTTCCAGGGCAATATTGAACAAGATACAAGAAAGTCCATCACCTTGACGTAGCCCTCTCCGAGATTCGAAGGGACTCGAGAGCGTCCCAGATACTCGGACGTAGCACATCACTCTATTCATCGTTGCTTTGACCAATCGCGTCAGTTTATCCGGGAAACCGTATTCGTGCATGATCCGCCATAGCTGTTCTCGATCGATTGAGTCGTATGCCGCTTTGAAGTCAATGAATAGGTGATGCGTGGGTACGTTGTATTCACGAAACTTCTGGAGTACTTGTCTTATCGCGAATATGTGATCCGTAGTGGCGCGGGCTCCAGTAAATCCCGCTTGGTACGGCCCTACGAATTCCTTAGCTATTGGTGATAGACGACGGCAAAGGATTTGGGAGAGTACCTTGTAGGCGGCGTTCAGCAATGTGATTGCGCGGTAATTGCAACAGTCTAGCTTATCGCCCTTTTTGTAGACGGGACATACCACTCCATCCATCCATTCCTGCGGTAGAATCTCCTCCTCCCAAATCCTAGAAATCATCCAGTGCAGCGCTCTACCCAGTGCCTCTCCTCCATGTTTGAGCAGCTCGCCTGGCAACTGGCCATTGCCCGCGGCTTTGTTGTTCCTCAGCTTGCCGATCTCCTCAATTATCTCCGATAGATCAGGGGCTGGGCATCTGTCGTCGGCTGAGCGTGCACCCAGATTGATTCCTGTACCGTTCTCTGTATCTTGTGCTTCGCCATTCAGATGCTCGTCATAGTACTGCTTCCACCTGTCGATCACCTCACGTTCGTTCGTGAGAAGGTTACCACTGGTATCTCTGCACATTTCGGCCTGTGGCGTGTAGCCTTTACGTGAGCGGTTCACCTTCTCATAGAATTTCCGTGCATCATTTGCGCGGTACAGCCGTTCCATCGCTTCGCGATCTTGGTCTTCCTGGTGGCGCTTTTTCTTCTGGAAAACCGTGTTCTGTTTGTTCCGCGCCTGTCTGTATCGTTCCTCGTTCGCTCTAGTGCAGTGTTGTAGCATCCTCGCCCTTGTTGCATTCTTCTCTTCGACCAACTGCTGACATTCGCCGTCAAACCAGTCATTTCCTCGATTCCATAACCTCGTATCTAGAACGGTTGCAGCAGTGTTACTCACGGCGGACCTTATGTTCCTCCAGCCGTCCTCAAGAGTCTCCGCGCCAAGCTACTCTTCCGTTGGTAGCAGTAGCTGCAGTTGTTGCGCGTATTCCTCTGCAGTACGGACGCTACGTAGCTGCTCGAGATTGAATCCCGGCGTTCGTGTGCGACGAATATTGTGCACCGTCGATAGTTTTGAGCGGGGGAAGAAGGCGCTTCGAACTACCATTCCTCGAGAGGCTGCAAAGTTTACGCATCGTTGACCGTTATCGTTTGTTACCGCGTGCAGGCTCTCCAGCCCGATCACGGGCCTGTACATTGCCTCCCGGCCTACCTGAGCATTCATGTCGCCGATGACGAGTTTTACATCCCGCCGTGGACAGCTGTCGTAGGTTCGTTCCAGCTGCGCGTAGAATGCTTCCTTCTCGTCATCGGGTCTCGTCTCATGTGGGCAGTGCACGTTGATGATGCTGTAATTGAAGAAACGGCCCTTGATCTTCAATACGCACATTCTATCACTGATTGGCTGCCACCCAATCACGCGCTGGCGCATCTTGCCCAACACTACAAATCCCGTTCCTAGAACGCTGGTTGTGCCACAGCTCTGGTAGAAGGTAGCCGCTCGATGCCCACTTTTCCACACCTTCTGTCCCGTCCAACAAAGTTCCTGCAGTGCTACGACATCGAAGCCGCGGATTTGAAGCTCATCATGCAGCATTCGGTCGTATCCTGGGAAGCCAAGCGATTTGCAGTTCCATGTGCCAAGCTTCCCATCGTAGTCCTTTGTTCGTTGCGTAGGTCTTTGCCGATTATTCCGAGTCGTATTTATTTCTTGATCGTACGTAACATGTGTTTTTCGGGCGGCTTGTTAGGCCTGCACCAACATCCTGTCTCGCCGGAGGGCCATCGTGTCAGCACTGTTTAGAATCCCACACTGACGCAAGGACGGTAATCAGCCGCTCCTAACATGGAGAACAGACGCTGTTTCGAGCCGTCCCAACATGGGGAACAGACGCTCGGGTAGGCTCGCTCTCTGTAAAGATAAGGCAAGCCCCCCTTCCCTGTCAGCATACGACCAAGGTCCCACCGGGGTTGGTTACCCGATCTTTCCTATGGTTGCTCGTACCCCAGCCGGCATTCGATTTCGGAAATTTCATGCAAGACAACCCCCCCCCCCCTAATGTTGATTTTTCAAATTCCACAAAGTGGACTAAGAAGGGTTTTTTAAATTAGCATCACTTTTGTCAAAATCAAAAATCAAAATGAAAATTGAGCCCAAATTAGTGTCCGAAATTATTTTATAAAAAGATTAAAAAAATCATGAGACTATTTATAAGAAAGAGAAAGCCATTATCACACCACTAGGTGGATTAAGAAAGGTTGTCAAAAATGGCTTACCGATTTTACTCCTGAATTTCATTTGGATCTGACTGTCGGTTCCGGAGTTATGGAGCAAAATGTGCAAAATTGAGAAAATAAGTGCACCAACTTTTTTCGGAGATGGTTAAACTGATTTTCAAAAACTAAGATTCATATGAAAGCTCTTTAGGTCCCATACTAAACTCCTGAATTTCATTTGAATTTTACTTTTGGTTTGGGAGTTATGGGGTATAATGTGCAAAAAATGAAAATATGTGCTCTAACTTTTCTCATAGATGGCGCGACCGATTCTTACAAACTTAGGTGCAAATGAATGAATTTCATCCTGATCCGACTTCCGGAACCGTAAATTTTATACCATCACTGAAAAGGCAAACAAAACGTAAAAATTTTGCTAAATCGACCTCAAATCTTCTCCACTTAATAGTTTTTGTCAGTAGACGGCCAAATAAACCGATTTCGGTTTTATTCTTTCAAGTATCGAAGAAAGGTATTTTTAAGAATGCCACAGTATTATATATGAAAAAAGTCAAAAATCGAAAATTTGCCTCCATTTTTTTTTCTCGGCAAAAACTTTTCATTCTAGCTCCGACCATAGCCAATTCGATACAAATTATAAAACTGATTTGCTTGTTGCTTTCCGATGATTGGTTTCCAAGCTAGGCTGACACCCACCAAAGCATCGAACGAGTTTGAGCAGCTATATCCAGAGCCACCACAATGAAAAAAATAAACGAAACGTTTCTTTTATGACGTTTAATATATGTACTTATATCTGTAAAAAGAAAAATTCTGATATATTATTAAAGCAATAAGTGATATTTGTTTAAATACACGTTTTTTTGAGGAACCTTGAGAGCTTTGAGAACGGTATGGACCGTTGATGCAGGAAAACCAAGCTTTTTTGCAAGTTTTATAAATTCTTCTTAATGATTTTCATTTCATTATTCATCAGTCTGCGAAATTTTTCACGCGTTGATGAAGTATTTCCAGAGATATACGTATTTCTGGATGTCCAGATTTCGTCGCGAACAAGCCTTATTCGGTCGTCGACTATCAAGATCTGCCATCTAGACAAACTTTTAAGCTGAAGCTGAAATTTTTACACTGACTATCCTGAAGTTGGATCTGAATAAAAAATTTTTATGGGATATTTGGACATTTTCTATGAATCTAAGATGATGAATATCGGTTCAGTCATCTTTGAGAAACGTGAGTGATAATATTTTTATTTTATAGCTCATATTTTCACATATAACTCTGTAATTACAAAACCGTAAATCGCATCCAAATGAAATTTCTGAGCATTGTATGGAAAAGTAATACCGTACATTTGAAAACAATTTTGTGAGCGTCGATTCATTAATGTTGGAAGCAATTTATTACATTCTTTTGTGCATATCAACCTGCAACTGCGGAACCGGAAGTCGGATACAGATGAAACTTTGAAACTGTACATGGGACGTGAGACCTTCTTTTTAAATCTAAGTTTCTTGAGAATCTGTTTAGCCATCTCCGAGATAATTGAGTTACATTATTGATCACACTCACATAGACATTTTGCAATTTATACTAACTGATACGAATGGTATATGACAATCGTCTCTCTGGACTTCGTTTCAGAGGTCGTATTTCGCAGTGATTGCATAGTTCTTCCTTATGAGAAAGGCAGAAAGCGCACTCGATTTTGTAAGACACCACATAACCTTATGTTGAAATGAAAATGCTTACGGAAGGAAAAGTCCCGGGCCTCTCACAGAAAAGACGTGAATAGTTTCGAATCGTGTATATTTTTGTTGAGAACAAACTTCTAGATGGCCCAATACCAAATTTCATGACAATCTATCCATTAGTATTTGAATAACAGCTAATCCTGTCAGACGAGTTCTAGTTTTCATCAAGAAAACAGTTCGGTTTTACATCTCATCCAAGTCAGTCGATAAAACAAAACCGCTTACGTTGGGGACAGAAGAAACCAAGTACAGTATTGTGTAGTGAACAATAGAACGACCTCGAAATGAGTGAACCGAACGAAAAAAAGCTACCGCCGACACGAAAGAATACAATTGTTGTTGACTTCAGGCAGTGCAAAATTCGACGTTCGATACGAGAACTTGAAGGTTTGCTTAAGGAGCAAATGCATCTTGACATTAAACGTGTCCATTTACTTCAATGATTCCAGTATATATGGAAGATAGTGCTATAGAAGTGCGTGTGCATGATCTTCCCTCAAGCGTCACCGATTCTTGTATTCGCAAAACTATGTCACAATACGGAGTGATTCTCTCTATCGAAAAAGAAAAGTGGAAAAAATTTTCCCCGGTATTCTAAATGGTGTACGTTTATTACGCATACACTTGAAGAGGCCTATACCTTCTTATGTGATTTTCGGTCAAGATACAAGAATTCCGTGCAAATCACTTGTTACCTATGACAATCAGATGGCCACATGTCAATATTGCCAAAAAGCTGTTCACTATGGTAAGCCATGTGATAAACTGGACAAGGAGACAACTAAACCAAAGGACCACGGTGCTTCCTTCACACAAACCCCAAACAACCCCAGTACACCTGTGACAGCTTCCAACAACAATGAAGCATTCCCTTCAACGAAACCATCAGTATCCTCTATAGAACAAAGTACACCGGCTGCAGTTGACAACTTACCCTCCAACCAACCAGCAATTGCAACCAATATACAACATGGTGCATCTACAGCAAATAGCAACGAAAAGAAGACGGAAATCGACAACAATACCATCGATGCGGCAATGGTTGACGAGACGAACCACGAACGAAGTGGCCCTCAATCCTCGCAGGAGGGAAATAGAAGCTCCTATCCCCCTAGAAAAAGGGTGACAACGAGATCCAACTCAAAAAAAATTATTTAAAAAATCGGCTCAACCGGCCACGTAAAGCTTGTACGCAAATAGGCCTGAATAAAAAAATATCTTTTAAATAAAAAAAAAATAAGCTATGTTAAAAGACGCACCCAGACGAATGATTCACGGTACGGTTTGGTCCACTATCCCGCGTATTTTCCAGACCTGGTCCCCAGCAACTATTATCTATTTCCCAACCTGAAAAGGTTTCTCCAGAGAAAGAAATTTTCGTCTAAAGCTGATATCATTGCAGAAACGGGCATCAAACTATTGGAGGAAATGGAGAACATACCAAAGAATAAAAAAGTTTTCGCAGTAAAAAATCGTCTTTTTCTTTGTTAGGCCAGGGACTTCTCATTCCTTGTATTATTATTATTATCATGTTGCTTTATTTACCCTCGGTTTTAGGGTAAATAAAGCAACATTCCTTGTAGTAGTCCCATGGTATGCTGTTATATTTACTTTGGATCATTTCTCCGGTTCCAGAGCAACGGGGTACTGTATGCAAAAACTATCAGCATCGATTTACATAAAACATGGATGTAAATTAAAAGTCTCATGGACTACTGCGCAAGCTCATCTGAATTCGATTTCCGGTTGCAGAGGAAAGGCGGTAATTATCATTATTATTAATATCATTTATTTTACCCCGGTTTCAACCTTTTGGTCGTTCGCCGGGGGGAACGAAAGGCGGTAAATCAACAAAATAATTTGAACTAAAAATCGAATTTCGTATCTGATTTTTGAAATTATTGTACGATACTTTCACAAAATCACCTCGAATCGTTTCAGTATATTTTCCTTTTGTGAACTACAGTATAAATCATGTGGAATTTCAGATCACGCGGGATCTTTCGGAGCCGTTCACATAATACCGATTAGTACCTTTGTAGAAACGATTATACATTATGTGTTGATAAGTAATCAACTCAATATTTCCGAACAGAATGGATTTGTTTATTTTTGTGTAATAATGGAAATGTTTCGAAGAGTAGATTGTTCCTTCAACGATTCGTCAGTTTCGAAATCCGGTCAAGATTCAAATGCTTTTCCTTGTCCACGCGAGCAAACCAAACAGTAATTAAACGCTGAGGTAAAATTGCAGATAGATTCGTACTGTGATATTTTTCAATCAAACAACTGAAATGGGAAACGGGACATGAGATTAGACTCCCGGGGGCAAATCGTTGCTGCAACTACCGAGCTCACGTGCTAATGCTAATCGGTGGTCGTCTATCATATCACTGATTATCCGTCGGTGAAACAATACCGCTGAGATCCTTCGTGACAATGACATTCCTCTTCTGTCGATAATGGAGAAACGTGCGGTTAGAAGGCACCGCAAACGTAACTGTACGGTATATTACTGCTGTAACAGAGCACCCAGAGAAACCGGTGATCCGTAGAAAATTTACCATCGAACCAACTCTTTGGTGGCGAATACATGTAACCTGCCATGCATTGCATTGTGTTTCTCGGTTAAAGGGTTAACATTTCAATTTGCCATTCTTCTTCGTCTTGCTTGCCAACTGAGATGAGCAAACCGTAACGAATCGGTAGTGTAGTTCCCTAGGACACGGCCGTCAGTATTAGCCACAGAACTTTCCCAACTGTGCTGCCACTTTGGGAGTGACTGCCTGATCCGCTTAGAAAGGCAAGAGGGAGAACTAGCTAATCACATGCCGCAGAAAGTTTAATACATTTTGCAGCTCATCATTTCGTCGGGCTGATGGGTTCTTTGGAAACTAGAGCAGCCGGGTCTGGGTCTAGGATAACCGATCGGTTCCCTTCTGCATCGAGGAACCTCGTGCCTGCCCTGGAGAAAAGTCGCCTCTAATCCCGTACGATGATGTGACAACGATGAGGTGCGCGGTGACGATGAAATGGCACATTCATGCGACCGGAACCATCAGCGTTCCGCGGTTTACAACTGGTTCGGGCGTTCCATCTGGGGGAACCGACACAGATAGGAATATTTCTTCAGCCCGTTGTGTGTTACGAGCGCGTTGCTAATCCAGTGTGCTAAGTGGTTACCAAACCACACGTTTTAGCATTTATGATTCAGTTGAAAACGGAAAGCGAGATTGAAACAGAAAGACCCACACAGTGGACTAAGCCGTCTAACCAAGCGGATTATGAAAATGTTCTGTGAGGATCTACATGCTATCTGTGCTAAACGACTTGACCAGAGCTGTTTAGTGGCGGATTGTATTCCGAATCTACCCCATCCGGCAGCTGGTGTTTTCGTCGGTACTGCTCTGTAGGTACCAAAACTGGTGAATGTGTGTGTGTGTGGTAAGATTGCACTAGCAAAAACATGATTGCGGAAGGAACGATACCGCATTGATTGTGTGGTTTTGTTGGAGCACCAAATTTCGGTATTGCCCAAACTAAATTATTTTGAGCGGATCTTGACGTTCAAAACCCGAGGACGAGATTACTCCGATGTACACACAGAAATTGGCGAGAAATCGCAGTACAAAAGTGGATTATCGATTTTAATTTTAATCAATCTGAAAACAAATTTCGCTATCCAACGTCCGCATCGAACTTCGGATCCAAGCGACACAGCCCACGAGGTATGATGATTTAAATTTTGATTAAATATTATTTTTCATTCGCGAATTACCAACCAATT
Source organism: Malaya genurostris (assembly GCF_030247185.1). Taxonomy (NCBI): domain Eukaryota; kingdom Metazoa; phylum Arthropoda; class Insecta; order Diptera; family Culicidae; genus Malaya; species Malaya genurostris. The sequence goes on along the minus strand of NC_080571.1, from coordinate 301,355,477 downwards.
GATTGGTTATTATTTTTTCCCGGTGTCGGAATATTGAATAAACATGGTTTGCAATCCTTTGCATTTATTTTTTGTCATTGAACAGGTCGGCGACGTTCACGCAGTCGACCGGTGGATGGAATAATCCAGTAAAAAAAAAACCTGTTTCAATTCACCTGTTGGTGTACCGATGCCTTTCTCACATTACAAAATTTGTCATAACATTTTATTTCAAGCTTGAATCAAAATAGAAAGTATCGTTGGGTAAGAAACTAACATAACCATTTCAATTTGTAAACAGTTAAATTAAGAAGAATTTTTCCCTGTCTTGCTTCGTCGCTTTAAATGATGGTATAAAAAGTTGAAAACACACGTTAACCTGAAGTTTCGGAACCGGAAGGCGGATGTGGATGAAAATTAGTAGCAACTCGTAGGACTACGAGACCTTTCATTTAAGCCTAAGTTTGTGAAAGTCGGTCAAACCATTTCAGAGGGAAAAGAGTCAATTCCGTTTCGTTGTTCTTGATCACAACTTTCGGTTCTTCCGGAACCAGGAACTGACAACCGGTATAGCCGAAGTCGGTTCCTTTAGTAAGTAACTTATATAGTCTACAAATTAAAACAGTTTTGAGCCAAATGTAGAATAAATTTTCCTTATTTTTTGTATCGTCACTTCAAATGACGGGGTGCCTTTTGAAACACACGTTACCCTATAGTTATAGATCCGGATGAAATTCAATAGCAAACTACGGGACCGTCAAACCATTAATTTGAACTTACGTTTCTAAAAATCGGCGCAGCCATCTCTGAAAAAATGAGTGACATTATTTGACACCTACACACATACATACATACATGCACACATCAGATAGATGAATTGAGTTGAATGGCACACACACTTAAAACCGATTCTCGAGCTTGGCATTAGATCGGCAGCACGAAATTTTACTGATTGTTCAGTAATTCACATGCTCATTGCCGAAATTCGTTATTGTAAAGTTCTGATATTTCGGCGAAGCGCATTTTATTGCCGAAGTTTGACATAATATGTTGATGAACTTGTCCGTAAACAACAAATATACTGAAATCAGCAAATCCGTTTTTCGAGATTCCGAACAGTGATAGCTTTTACTAAAATTCTGCGCGACACTTGTCATCTAATGTCACCTATCGATTTTGTACAGCACCGGACGTCGCCATTTCTCATGGAGCTAAAAAATATATACGAATTTGGTGAATGAAAGAGATTTCAGTATTACGTGAAAAGCTGAGTGGAAATTCCCCAAACTTGGCTTTCGTGATAGGTTTTGCGTACAATAATAAAGCAAAATCTTTTCTCCACTCGATTACTGATGACTCGGCAATCCATGATTCGATCGCGATAGCTTTTGCCGAACTAACAGCAAAATTGCTGCTGACTAGTTCGGCAATAATCGACAGTTTAGGATTGCCAAAATTCTCAGTGATTGGACATTTTGCCGAGCCCTCGGTTGTGCAAATCTCGGAAATTATTTTGCCAAGATTCAGCAATAAAATTTAAGTTTGCAGGATAACTTTTACTTTTCGATTTTTCAAGTGATTGTATAACCTTTCTATATGAACAAAGCAGAAATCAATTTCATAGACCTAGGCGAATCAGATTATTGAGTATTTATGAGTTTTTTTGAGTCTTTGTTTCCGAGGCAACCAAGTAATTTCATATCATTTATTATTATCAACTCATGCTCTAGTACCATTTTTATAAAAATTTCTATTGATGTTGTGTTTTACGGAACTGTGCATGATCCAAAAATATAAACGTGCATGATCCAAAAATATAATAGTTTCAAGTATCTGTTTGCAGCTCGTACATTCAAAAATACGTTTTTCAACATGATTTTATGAAAATTTGCTGCATGATTCCGTTTTGAGATATAGCGAGTTTACTTAAAATCTCCAACATTCGAACGATCCCAAATAATTGTCGAGTTTCGTTAATTTAGGAGTAAATTTTCCTAGCATTTGTTCCTAGTACTCATTTTGGTATAGTACAATACTGATACTGCAAAGACACAAGCACGTAGGAAGTAAGTGACAAGCAAGCAACGAAAGTAAAAAGCAAAACATACATCCGAAGTGGAGAACGAAGCACATATTGAAAATCTTCTACCATAGCAAACATTGGTGATATCAAATAATCATATATCATCGTTGAAAAAAATCATGCCAGATTTTAGGCATTCACTATCACTATCCGCAAAATTATCACTAATTAGCATCACTCGAAGAGTGTATGGAAAAATTTTCATCGGGCCCAATATTTCTATAATTTGCGCGATTATCAGTCATGCAGCGAATTGTAAGGTGAGTGTTAGTGTAATATTTTTTATAAATTCAGCAAGTAATATTGTCATACATTCTACGATTATTAAATATTAATGTGACTTTAATAGTAATGCAATCACAAAGCATGTTCCATGTTTTTGTTTCAATAATGCTACACTATTTACTTGAATTTTTTACGAAGTGGTAACAGGAGTGCAGGATTTCGTTTGTCTAGTGAACTCAACAAGTACAATAATCCATTTTTTTTCAATGTAGAATTCAATTTAGACTTGTTCAGTTTTTTTATTTGAAAATTTGGATTATTATGGGAAAATCACTAGTACAACACTTTTTTGAAGGATTTCTTGTTTATCGACCATTGGAAAAAAGGCGGGTGAGTAATGTCAGAGACATAACTGGATGTCGTGAATACAAAAAAACTGACACGCTCCCATCACTTTTCCGAATATCAGTTAGTTGATTGATTGTATGAATTGTGCAAGCTTTCCTCTTTTTCACTAATAGAATTTGAAGCGATACACCTACATTAAAGTACAGTTTAGTTACATTAAACAGCTACTATTCTACAACTATATATTCCAAACTTGAAACAATTCCTTTTTAATTTGCTAATATAGGAAGCTAGGTACGACAAATTTGTAGTTTATTTTTATTGAAGCTATGAAGTTCGAAGATATCTGATTCTTCTCGAAATTTCAGTACGAGACAATTGCAATGGCCTGGTCTGAAATGTATCTACGATCTTCGGTATGCAAGAGTGATTCTAATAATAATAATAATAATGATAATAATAATAATGATAATAATAATAATAATAATAATAATGATAATAATAATAATAATAATAATAATAATAATAATAATAATAATAATAATAATAATAATGATAATACAGATTAATCTGTATATATGGCAACCCTGTTTCGCAAGGCATATTTTCACACGACCCCATACTAGTATAAAGATGTGTTCAACATCATCATTTTCGCTTTCGCATTGCCGTTCGTAATTGAATGTGTTAGTGACGGTACAAATCTGCTTTTCTACCTGTCTTCGGAGCCATCGTTCTGACGGTGTCTCGTACGTACAGAGTAGCTGCTTTAACTTAAATGACGCTATTTCTCACATCACATTTCCTTTTATACGTGCTAGTGGTAGCACGGTAGGACTTCCCCTTTGTTGGAATTCCTTTCCTATACGCAGAACGGGAAACAGTGAAACGATATAAAAGAGAGAGTTAGCAGAGCGGCAGCCAGTAATACTGAATGGGTCGTCGAGCTGTGGAGGAACAATTAAGGGCAAGGCAAAGTCCCGCTCAAACTGTGCTGGTCTGAAGTGCCCAGTTGGCGGCAGAATCCATCGTTTGCCTCGGAAGGGGAACTACGCCGAGCGTGTCAGTGCTGGTGCATCGGTCTATCTGGCGGCAGTGATGGAGTACTTGGTTGCCGAAGTGTTGGAGTTGACCGGTAACGCTGCCCATGACAACGAAAACGAAAATCATCCCTCGCCATCTGCAGCTGGCCATCCGTTGAAAACCCCGTCCTTTTCAGGATGACCACATCACTGTGATAAAGAAATATTTAGAATTGCTTTAAGTTTAGCCAGTTCTGATACGCCTGGAAAGTAGCATGCGCAAATCAAGTGGAAACATTTGTTCTAACAATTTTTGTTTTCGGCCGCATACTAAAGTACTCGCGACAAAAATACATATTGATCTGTGGCAACTCTGTTTCACACGGCATATTTGTAAACTAGTATAAAGATGTGTTCAAAATCATCACTTTCGCTTTCGCATTGCCGTTCGTAATTGAATGTGTTAGTGACGGTGCAAATTATTTTAACTCCCATCTTGAATCTTTTGGTAGGAAATATTGAGATCTGAGATGGTTCTCGTGTGTGTCTTGTTTCGGCAATGGGCCTTGCTGGACTTTTTGGCTGCCTTTTTCGGTTTCATTGTGCTGACGGTGTCTCGTGCATTCATATCGGGAAACAATGAGACGACAGGTCCTCGATGTTGCTGTCGTGTGTCTTGTTTCGGGGAGAGTTGCTCAGCAAATGATAGGAAAAGTGAACCATTCAACTTTTATATGGATGCTCTTGTATAGATACAGACATCTCGCGTTCTGATTGGCTGGTGCTGTCATGGGTTAAATCAAACAGGTTTTTCAATAGTGTAATACACGTTCAAGTTGAATATTTTCGATTCTATTGGTAGTTAGATTATATAAATCCTTCTACAGATCACTGAGCTATGAGCTTTCAAAATACGAGAAAGGCAAACGCGCCATATGAATTATCCTCTTTGATACTCGTTTATACCAAACATTTCAGAAAAGTTTAATTGTGAACTATTTAAGAATATGTCACACAACTGAAAGTCTTAGCATAAAATTGTGATCATATTTCCGATGGCATGTAGCAAGAATTATGTTGATTCGTTAGATATAACAGGAGATATTCACGATCAAAAACTTATCACTCTCTCAGAGGGTAAATTTTGAAAAGGCGCCCCATAGTAAAGTAAGTCGTATTCACGACAAAAGACTGGTTGAAAAGGTTTACCACTTTTAAAATGACAGTCTAGCTGAATTTTTTTTTAAATTAAAAATGTAAATTGGCTTTTTGTGACAAAGTCTACATGTCCAGAAAGCTTCATGAAAATCTGAGAGGGTGCTGTCAACTCTGGATACGATTTGGCACGAAATTCATCGAAAATAAATCTAGAGTCAAAAAGTTTGACTAAAAGTGCAAATTGCTCGTTTTGGTAATGAAATATGCAAACGGATGAGGAGACCGATTCGACTAGACATAAGTTTGTGAAATGGTAGGAAACAAACAACAAACAACAAACAACAAACAACAAACAACAAACAACAAACAACAAACAACAAACAACAAACAACAAACAACAAACAACAAACAACAAACAACAAACAACAAACAACAAACAACAAACAACAAACAACAAACAACAAACAACAAACAACAAACAACAAACAACAAACAACAAACAACAAACAACAAACAACAAACAACAAACAACAAACAACAAACAACAAACAACAAACAACAAACAACAAACAACAAACAACAAACAACAAACAACAAACAACAAACAACAAACAACAAACAACAAACAACAAACAACAAACAACAAACAACAAACAACAAACAACAAACAACAAACAACAAACAACAAACAACAAACAACAAACAACAAACAACAAACAACAAACAACAAACAACAAACAACAAACAACAAACAACAAACAACAAACAACAAACAACAAACAACAAACAACAAACAACAAACAACAAACAACAAACAACAAACAACAAACAACAAACAACAAACAACAAACAACAAACAACAAACAACAAACAACAAACAACAAACAACAAACAACAAACAACAAACAACAAACAACAAACAACAAACAACAAACAACAAACAACAAACAACAAACAACAAACAACAAACAACAAACAACAAACAACAAACAACAAACAACAAACAACAAACAACAAACAACAAACAACAAACAACAAACAACAAACAACAAACAACAAACAACAAACAACAAACAACAAACAACAAACAACAAACAACAAACAACAAACAACAAACAACAAACAACAAACAACAAACAACAAACAACAAACAACAAACAACAAACAACAAACAACAAACAACAAACAACAAACAACAAACAACAAACAACAAACAACAAACAACAAACAACAAACAACAAACAACAAACAACAAACAACAAACAACAAACAACAAACAACAAACAACAAACAACAAACAACAAACAACAAACAACAAACAACAAACAACAAACAACAAACAACAAACAACAAACAACAAACAACAAACAACAAACAACAAACAACAAACAACAAACAACAAACAACAAACAACAAACAACAAACAACAAACAACAAACAACAAACAACAAACAACAAACAACAAACAACAAACAACAAACAACAAACAACAAACAACAAACAACAAACAACAAACAACAAACAACAAACAACAAACAACAAACAACAAACAACAAACAACAAACAACAAACAACAAACAACAAACAACAAACAACAAACAACAAACAACAAACAACAAACAACAAACAACAAACAACAAACAACAAACAACAAACAACAAACAACAAACAACAAACAACAAACAACAAACAACAAACAACAAACAACAAACAACAAACAACAAATTTATCCATTAGTTTTCAGTTAATCTTATAAGTTCAACTCAAATAAAGTAAATGAATGCGTTTAATCCAAAGTGTTGCCCATCGCTTCAACATTTAAGCAATTTTTCATTTCTCTGGACTATTCATGACCGACGTTGTTTTGGGTTTCCTCTTCATTAATCATCGACCGGAAAAAGTGAAAGTTTGAATGAATTATGACTGGAGCAGTCCGTGGGAGCATATCCAGAGTATGCTGGAGAAGAAAAAAGTTTTCTTGACTAACAAGAAGCTCCTTCCGTTTGGGTGTATCAAATGTTCACATGGTTTGAGCACAAAGAATGTTTCCATTCTACGCTTCAATGTTCTGAAACAGGCTTATATTCAAAGGCACATGACGACATGAAGCTTTAACATGACTATAGTTATGATGTCTTGCAATTGTTTTCAATACAAAAACACCACATGCCACGCGAAGTTTGATTGCATATAATCTTTTTTTCTTCTTTGTAGAAAGAAATTTTGCTTATAACTGCCGTTGAAAAATGAATGAATGAATGATTCTTTTTAGGCTAAAAGAAACACAATTTCAGGCAACCTTGCCATGCTGGGTGCGATTATTATAAAAAAATTTCAAACCTGAACAGCAAATAGGCGTAGAAGATAAGAATGAAGTATCAAGTATACCGGTCTCTAGCCCATTCAATTACATTCTGTCAGGATATTTTGAGTGTATGGATAAGCTGAATTGGGGGAGAGGGAATTTGTTTGATTTCATTTGAAGGTCGCATGTTACTGATTTTTAACTACCGTAGTATTGGTTCAAGTGACACGTTTCCCTGTAACCAAACTGGTTACAATTTATCAGTATCTAATGGTATGTAATACCTTAGATTGAATGTGGCTTTACGCGTTCATAATATGTTAGTCAAAATGTTATAATGTCAAAATTTAAAAAAAAACACCGAATTTCGGTTTCATTCTTCAATGAATTCACATTCAATTGTTGCAACGGTCTTTCAACATTTCTATGTCAAGAGTTCTCCTTAGACAAAAAAATCGCTCCAGTCTGAGCGATGACATCATCATTCTATGCTGATTTATTTTCACTAAGCTTCTTTTTTAAATCTGAGTGCAGGAAATAGTCGGTGCGGGCTAAATCTGGTCAATATGGTGAATGCGGTAGCAATTTGAATTAAGATTCTTGGAATTTAACCATCGTAAGGTTCGATTGAGAAAATGAGGTACCAACGTTGCAAGCAATTTTTCATATTGAAATGCTCACACCAAATTGTGAGTACACTTCCATTTGCAACTTCTCTTTTAGATTTTATATATCGAAGGAATGAACTTTTGAAACGAGAATTTCTGTTATTAAAAAAACAATATTTTATCATATCGTTAAATTCGTTTTTATCCATTGCTCCTAATTTCCCAAAATAGCGTCATCTATGAATAACTATCACATTAATGAATGTCGATGAAATTTTGTCAGATGACTTCCGAAGGATGTCTCTATTGAACGGTAAAGGAATTTTTCGGGGATTTTTTAAAAACGTATTAAACATACATATATACAACTAACGCGATTTCGATGTATGTAGAACGGAAAATTTCTGTGAAATGAGTTTACGATCAATTTAATCGAATACGAACAAGTATTTGTCAATTTTACTCATCACATCCGATAGCGCATCGATTTTCATCATATCTGGAGTAATCGAGCACAGATACATCACGTTGTGCGTCGACCACGTTGAAGCTTTCGTTGTCCTACTAACTATCATTATTATGCAAATCAGGCGTCACTAATTAGGTATCACATATTCAAATCATCCGAGCTCTTTTCGTGCCTCTTCACACGCGGTGGAATCTTCCTGAGCACACATACATCATCATTTCGCGGGTCATTGGAAGTAAGTGAATAGAATGACTATCATCGCGGTGGAGCATGTTGATCGGATATCGACAAATAACGTATCACATATAGTCCCATTTCCCAACGCTAACATTATTCCTGTCGGAATGGTAATGGATTTACGAATAATTTTGAATGTATTTATAGGTTTGCTGAGGACAAAGTGATCAGATGGGGTATAATAGACGAAAGTCAATTTAGTTATACATCAGTGAAGTGTACATATGATTTCCAATTACTTATTACTTATTACTGGAAGCTTTTTGAAAATCATTTATCAGGGAGGAAATCAAAATTGGTTATTGTTGCAAAGGTAGGGCAACCATTACTGTTGAAGTTTGGTAAACCATGCTCTGAATATAAGAAATTTCATCTCAGAATAACATTTATCAGTACCTAACAAAAGACGAACAGAAAAATGACTGATGAATAAAATAGCTACTAATGAAAATTTGCGAAAAAAAACCTAAAAAACAAGACTTAGCCTCACAATATATTCCAATATAAAGAAACGTTTTGCCATATGTATTACAATGAATGTGATGGAAGACAACTAAGGCTGTGAACCATTTCGCGGTTTATTTTAACTTTTGGTTAAAATCCGACACTTGAGTGGTTATTTAGTGTCGAGTAGTTAAATTTAAATAAAACTGCGGCTCATTTCAAAGTTTGACGGATGGAAAGTAATTTGGGTTTATTTGCACTGGAAATAATTTTGACTAAAGAATTGATATTAGAATTTTCTTTGCAAGATTTTTTTCAATGTCCTAAAATAACCATCGATCTGTCAAAAGCAACCATGCTTTCGAGCAGGGTTATTTTTGACAACATCGAAATAACCACTCGAGTGTCAGATTTCAACCAAAAGTTAAAATTAACCACGAAATGCTTTACAGCCTAAAAAGACAGTTTGTCTTCAGTCTCGTCACTGGGGTTTTATAGAGCAAACAAACACCGAACTAACCATACTGACATCAGCAAAGCCTTCGTTTCAATTGATTTATCATTATTGCTATTTAAAATTAATAAAATAGACAAGAACTCTTGGATTGTCTTGATTATTATTTTACAAAACTTAAACAAATACTACGATATCAAAAAACATACTCCAAATTTATAAATGCCACTCCAGGTGCTCCCCTAGATTTACATTTGGGCCCTCTTCTTTTTAACTTGGGTTTAAATGACATTTCCTCCCTACTCTAGTTTCAAAAAGTATTTGTATGTGCAGTTGACAAGAAACTGTTTATGGAAATAAGAAATGTTGCTGAAGTATTCCAATATGAAATTAACGTTTGCAATATTTGTTGCATCAAAAGCTTACACTTCAGCCATACGTTGAGAAACGCAATCCAATATTATTTTGTGGAAAATATTTAGAAAACCAATTATTAGGAAAACTGTAAAATTGCAAGAAACCTAGACGTAGTTTTTCTTTCGTTGAGCATTAAAACACAATTTCAATAAAGCAATAGTATCCCGATCATAAGAGTATAACAAAAAACAATTTTAGTAACAAGCACTGATATGAAACTGGTTTCGATAAAAGTTAACATAAAAAATGATTTACCTATTATCAAAAAGAGAAATAGATTAGATTTTATATGTTGATTAGGATGTAAAGCTTCGTTAAACGTAACGGAACGTCACAGCTTTAGTGATCTTCCTCATATGAAAAAAAAAATCATCTCTCATCAAGACAATACACCGTGCCACAAGTCAATGAATACAATGTACAAATTAGTCAGAACCCTTAAACAATAAAACTACTATATGAGTAAAAAATTCTGAAGTGGCCCCCACATTTTTCATGAGGTAACCGATTTTCCGCTAAGTGTTGTTGTTTTGTAGTATTAGTATCTATAAACATGTTCGTGAAATATTTCGTCAATATTCGATTTTTTTTGACTGTTTTCATTGTAATTTTTTCAAACATACTTTTCATTGTAATTCTTCCTGAAACTTCAGAAATTTTTACTCACATACAGCTTATGTTAGGTCAGTTTTGGAAGACTGTAGCATAGTATGGAACCCATTCACTGCCGTACATGAAGAATGCATCGAATAAATCCAAAAACAAGTTCCACAGCATTCGCTTCGTAGACTCAACTGGACTGCAGTTCCTCTGCCGTCATATAAAGCGCGTTGCATGCTCATAAACCTACAAACAAATATTATCGTAAAATATATATTGATTTACGAGATGATCGACTAGATTCTTTTAAACTTTTTTTTTTGTGATAATCGGCTTTTCAGTCACTAGTGGATTAAAGCGAATATTTTTGTTTTAGAACCCAACGTTTCATCGCTATTGAATAAAGTATTCTTCATGAAAAAAAATTCTCGTGTTTGGTGTACTTTTTATTTGTTAGAGTCATTGCATTGATTTTCGGTGCGCGATTGAAATTTTGATTGACCATAAAATGAAATGCAAAGCTCTTGCAACATACATATTTCTATTTAAAAATGTCTTTAATCCCACTATTTTTCAAAAAATCCATTTTTTCTGCTTTTCCACCATCTTTATTTTAAATTTAACATTTTCATTCGATTCCTTGAACTTTTTGCCTTTCTCATATAGAAAGGCTATGCAATCAATGTGAAAAAGACTTTTGAGCCGAGGCCCGGAAGATCGAGTGTCATATACCATTCGATTCAGTTCGTCGAGTAAGCACATTCTATGTATGTGTGTGTATGTGTGAGTATGTATGTATGTCCAAATTTGTTGCACTAACTTTTCTCGGAGGTGGCTGATCCGATTTTCATGAACTTAGATTCAAATGAAAGGTCTTGTAACCCCACACCAAGTTTCTGAATTTTAATTCATATCCAATTTCCAGTTCCGGAATTGCAGGGTGATTTGGGTAAAAAAAGAAGAGAAAACAAGTGCATTAACTTTTTTCAAAGACGACTGAACCGATTCTCACAAACTCATACTCAAGTGAAAGGTGCAATTGTCAAAGTTCCTGAATTTTATTTTGATCCGATTTCTGGTTCTGGGATTAAAGGGTGATCAGTGAAAAAATGCTTATTTCAAATTACTTCCTCACTTTTCTCAGAGATGGCGTGATCGATTTCAACAAACTCAACAACTCAAAGGTTTCATGGTCCCATACAAAACATCCAAATTTTATCCGGATCCGACTTCCGGTTCCGGAATCATAGGATGAAATGTGTTGAAAATTTGATTCCTTCACTTGAGGGCTGAGGATAGTACCGTATAGTGGTAGGTTTTTTGCTATTTTCCCGCTTTAAATTAAATTTGCTTGGAAACGGTGCAGAATATAGAAAAACCCACCTGACAATGTCTTCGAAATTTAGTTGAGAATATTCAGTGAAATTTTCAAAATGATTCATTGAGTTTAGCGGTCGTGTTTTATTTTTTTCTGACTGAAGAACTGCTGAAAATTGGAACGCTCGGAAATGCATACCTCTACTTATTCATCAAATATCTCGGCTTTGAAGGTTTGTATCATAAATCTACCGTGACAAAGTCTAGATAATTTAGTTTAGATGCGATAAAAATAAAGTCTTGAATTTTTCTGTGAAACAAAGTCATTTTCAACGCATCCACCATTTTTTTCGCTATGGTTTCCTGATAGCATTCTGAAAAAGGAGAGAGAAATAAAATGGGCTCGACAAGGCTGCCAAACACACAGACATTCAATCTTTGTGAAAGTTGAATGTTTTTTCATTGTTCATTGGAATCCATGTAATGTCCAACCCATACGATAGATTAATGTGATAAAACTTCTCATCAAAATAATAAAATGTATGCTGGCAACCAGGTACAGTTTGCTCATATACGAGAGAGTACAAGAGAAATACGATGCGCAAAGGGAATTGAGCGAGCCACGTGGTCGATTTAAAACTCAACACGTGACTCTCTGTCCTCAGACCTTAATGAGCATGACACTTTGCAAGCGTATGAGTAAAGACAACAATGTGTGCGTAAAAACAAATTACTGTGGTTCTTTTCCTTGTTTTAATCAATAAATCCTTTACATGGTTAAGAAATAAAAAAATCGGTTCATTCAGCTTATAAATGCAATTCAAGAAAAGCAAAAATCTTTTTTTTAAACAAACTCTTCCGTTTTTCTGAAAACTGTTCAAGAAAAATTATTGCAGTTTCAGCTTACTTCCACTAACACATTTGATTAGCAACACATCAGGAATCAGAACAAATTGGCTCAAATGGCTCGTTCCCCTTGATATTTGGAGATTTGTGCCTTGTCATCAATTTGTTTTTAGCATCATTTTTCCGATATATAAGAAGGAAGGATTGAAAGAAAATGGTAAGGGTTGGACTACGAGGATGGGAAAAATTGACGACACAAAAACACATAAAAGCAGAAGAAAATTCTGCACCCCTAAGGGATGCTGAACAATCTGCTGGGGATCACATTTAGTGGAGGTCCCGAACAGTCTGCTGTTAATAAAACCTCCAACCCCCGAGAGGATTTAGAGATCTTACAAAAGCGACACAATTCTGCACTTCCGGAAGAATGCAGAACGATTCGCAGTATGTACGAGAAGAAGTAAATTCGGTACCTTCGAAAGGATGCCAAACAATCTGCTAAACCCTATTTAAGGTGAATAGAGAAAGGATTCATTCACTCCAGGAAGAACGATTAACCTTTCTGACTATAACTCCTTACCACATTGGGTGAGAAACGAGAGAATATCCTTTAATTTTAGCTCCGCATACACAGACTCAACCATGTATGGAGAACCAAAAACCCGGATACGTAGTTGCTTCAATGCGGGACAGTTACATATCAGATGATATGAAGTACCGTAATCGCATTCACACAAATCACACGAATAATACTCAGCACGTTGAATAGTAGCCATGTGATAATTGAGTTTGCAATGTCCAGTCAGAGCTCTGACCAGAATACTGCAATGATACTTGAAGAAATGCAGTAGACACTTTGACATTTTCAGATTTAAATCTGGTAGAAGTGCTTTTGTCTGAGCGCAAGTTTGCAAGCTGCGCCAGTAAGTGGCATGTTTGGATACAGCCCAAGAACGAATCTTGTGCTTTATCCAACTAGTTGAAAGTGGTAAAGCTGGTTCAGGACCAACGAAATCATTCGTTGCACCAGCTCTAGCCAACTCATCAGCCCATTCATTTCCAGTAATACCAGAATGGCCGGGTACCCATAAGAAGTAAACAGCATTTGAAATGCTGAGGTCTTCAATTTGAGTTCGACATGCGATCACTAGATTCGACAGTGAGTCATTCGAACTGAGTGCTTTTAAGGCTGCCTGACTGTCGGAACAAAAATAAATTCGTTTACCACAGATTCTCTGCTGAAGTGCCGATTGTACTCCACATAGAATCGCGTAGATTTCTGCTTGGAACACAGTACAATATCTACCAAGTGAATGAGACTGCTCCAGCCTCATTTCACGACAGTAGACACCAGCACCAGCACGACCGTTCAACGGAGAACCGTCCATATAACAAACTATGTATTCATCAAGTTGTCGGTCCAGAAAACCAGACAACCATTCCTCACGAAGAGGATAGCTCACATTGAATGTTTTGAAAGAAAAACTGCATGTGAGAGTTAGGTCACTAGGAGCTAGTAAATACTCATCCCACGTAACCATTTGAGACCACAAGCGAGTGTGGCTGGTAGCATAATCTAATGGGTTACTGTTCCAAAGCCCTGTAACCTTAAGACGGTATGCACAAGATAATGCTTCTTGTTTTAGGAACACATGTAGTGGTTTAATGCACAGTAGCGCCTCTAGAGCAGCAGTAAGAGTTGTCGTGAATGCTCCTGTCATCGCCATTAGGACCATCCTTTGGAGATGATTTAGCTTTGACTGAACTGTCGCGACTTCTCCTTTCTGCCACCATACAAGACATCCATATGCAAAAATTGGTCTAACAATAGTTGTGTAGATCCAATGAATATATCTGGGTTTGAGTCCCCATGATTTTCCAAAAACTCGTCTGCATTGGCCGAAAGCCATGCAAGCTCTTTTAATCCTGAAGTCAATGTGAGCAGATTAATTCAGTTTTGAGTCAAGAATATCCCCGACGTATTTAGCTTGATCGACCACAGTGACCTCTGAACCAAAGAACTGCAACGGACGAGCTCCTGTGATTATCCTACGATGTGTGGAAAGCACCATTGATGTTTTGCCCGGATTAACAGATAATCCAACCTGACAACACCATTGTTCAACAGATCGCAGGGCTTGCTGCATTAAATCAAAGAGAGTGTTAATGCTTATACCGGTCATCAATATATGATAATCGTCGGCAAAACCATAAGTCGGAAATCCAAGGTTATTTAGTTTCCTTGACAAACCATCAGCGACTAGGTTCCATAAAAGTGGGGATAGTACACCACCTTGAGGACACCCACAGACACTCAGCTTTCTAATCTCTGGCCTGCCGAAGCGATGAACATAGAAATCGATTACTAAGCATTGCGTGTATCCAATTTGTGATACTTGAAGGTATGCCATGACCACGGGCTGCTTCCAGAATTGAATTGAAAGACACGTTATCAAAGGCTCAAAGGCACCTTCAATATCTAGGAAAACTCCCAAGCAAGATTGCTTTTGTGAGAAAGCTTTTGCATTCCATGTAGCGGATGCACGCACAAACTAACATTCCTGATATAGTGCTCTACTATGCGTTCCACTGTTTTAAGAAGAAATGAGCTTAGACTGATAGGCCTGAAACTCTTCGCTTCCTCATAAGTGTCCCGACCGCCTTTGGGAATAAATTTGACAATTATTTCCTGCCAAGCTCTTGGAATATATCCAGTCGCAAGACTAAAAGTGAGTATTTTCTTCGAAACATGTTTGAAATGTTCATACCCTTTCTGCAGTAACACTGGGAAAACTCCATCCTTTCCAGGAGACTTGTACGAAACAAAACTCTCAACTGCCCATTTGACCGATTCAATCGTCACAACGCTTCGAGCAAGGGCCCAAGAATCGTAACTACCTGAAAAAGTCTCGGGAAGAACTGTCGGTGATGGATCCATACATCCTGGAAAGTGAGTGTTAAAAAGATAGTGAAGTACATCACCTTCATCAGACAAGTGTTCACCATCTGAAGTTCTTAAGAAACTGACATTGAAGTCCTTAGACTTCGAAAGTAACTTATTTAATCTACTAGCCTCGTTGAGACTGGAGACATTTGTGCAAAGGCTTTTCCAACCACTTCGCTCAGACGATCGAAGAGCATTTTTGTAAGCCCTTCGAGCCGACACGAATGCCTCCGACCCATCTCTGAGTCGGTGGTTCCAAGCTCTTCTGCATAGTTTCCTTAGTCTAGCAAGTTCAGCATTCCACCAAGGAGTTCCTCTAGTAGCTCGCACAATCCGAAGTGGACAAGCCTCTTCATATGCTGCAACTCTGAGTGAGTTTGTCTCGTCGACAACATTTTCCAAATCAATTAGGGTTTCAATTGTTGGTTGTTACCCGTAAAATCTAGTCATCAAGCCCTCTTCATAGAGGTCCCAGTGTGTAGATTTCGGATAACGATATGTGATAATATCAAATTTAACGTTTGAATGATCAAAGAAGATGATCACACAACGAAGGTTCTTTTCCTAGTTTTAATCAATAAATCCTTTACATGGTTAAGAAATAAAACAAATCGGTTCATTCAGCTTATAAATGCATTTCAAGAAAAGCGAAAATCTTAGTGTAAAAAAAACTCTTCCGTTTTTCTGAAAACTGTTTAAGCAAAATTATTGCAGTTTCAGCTTACTTCCACTAACACATTTTGATTAGCAACGCATTCATTCCTATATGAATTTTCTCTTGCAGATATTATTGCGAAATAAAGTTTTACGTACCTTCTTCCAGTAATCCCGCAAAATATGAACCTTTAATTTAACACGCTAAAGGCAATTGAAATTGAAGTCGTAAACCTGATAATTTTTCCGGAAAATACTTTTTACAGAAAATATTTAGTTTTGTTTATTTTGTGTAGCGCGATCTAATACTAATGCATTGAAGCAGTGTAGCCAACTTTTTCATTTGGGAATTAAAATCTACATTCATAGAATGTAAGTTGTAATGTAATGGTTTCCTTAAAACATTGGTGAAAAATGAATCAAAACTGATATTTCATCCAAAAAGTCAGGCTTGACTTTTGAGAATAAATTTTTGCTTAGAAGATTGTTTAAAACTAAATAGTTCAAGGCCACTTTTATAAACTGGTTGCACTGCATTTATAAATACATGGATCTATGACATACGTACCAAATGAAATGTAAGTAATTCACAAACTACCAACACAAGTAGACTTGGTTTACATTTGATCCTTAAAGCGGCGAAACAAAACATGTAAAAACATCTTTAAACTGGACTCGGAACCGTTCCAATCGGTAGCCATTGTCAATAGACAACCAAACAAAACGGTTCCGGCTATGCTGATTCACTCTGTAGGTTATACTAGTGTATGGACAAACGTTTTGTTTTTTAAGAATCAAAGAAAATTATTTTGAAGAATACCACACATTTATATATGAGACTGTGAGTGCTCTGAGAAAGGCATCATTACAGCACTAGGTGGATAATAGCAGGTTTTTTGTTTATTTTAGTTTAGAGTAGAGTTGCTAAGAGTGAAATGAAATATTCCCAAGATGCTTTCCATTTTTGACCGCCGGTTCCGGAACTATTTAGCTAAGTGCATTGAAAATTCTAAACTGCTTATTTTAGGGCTAAACAAACATTCGAGCTTTTTTATTCAAGATTCAATGAAAAGTTGTTGAAAGAATCATACAGTAATATATATATATATATATATATATATATATATATATATATATATATATATATATATATATATATATATATTTATATTTATATATATATATATATATATATATATATATATATATATATATATATATATATATATATATATATATATATATATATATATATATATATATATATATATATATATATATATATATATATATATGACACTTTGCAAGCGTATGAGTAAAGACAATAATGTGTGCGTAAAAACAAATTCCTGTGCTTTTCCTAGTTTTAATCAATAAATCCGGTTCATTCAGCTTATAAATGCGATTCAATAAAAGCCGTTTTTTCTGAAAACTGTTCAAGAATAAATATAAATATATATATATATATATATATATATATATATATATATATATATATATATATATATATATATATATATATATATATATATATATATATATATATATATATATATATATATATATATATATATATATATATATATATATATATATATATATATATATATATATATATATATATATATATATATATATATATATATATATATATATATATATATATATATATATATATATGACAACATAATTAATATGAGGTGGGCATGAAAACAACACCTGATGGATTGGAACAAGATTTTTATATTATGTTATGCGTTCAAGAATATGGCTTAGGTGGTACAATGGAATGAGCTGAGCTGAGGTGAAGTAGATCGCCCGTAGTTGCACTTAGTGATTGACCGAATGAGTGGAAATGTACAATGAACCAAGAAAATGAAGCTTGGGAGAAGCAAATCATTTTCACTGTACATACCCACTCACTCCTAACTTTTTATTAAATGATCAATAACGACGCTGGCTACGACCAAAGGCTGTGCTACTGAGGGAAAGGAAGGAATGTTAGTCCGATACTCGTTGTTTCTAGAGACCGCGGGTACCACTGTATCTTCACGAGCATCACGGGATAGGAGATTTGTTAGTAGGGAGGGAAAGAGATCCGGATATGTTTTGGTAAACAATATGATCTCAATAAAACCTGATTTTCGATACTCAGGAGAAATATAATAAATAAGAAAAATATAAAAGGAACGATCTCACCAGTATCCCTTTTCTCCTGCTCGAACTGCTGTCAGTATCGTGAGATGAAACACGACCACTGAAAGAATAAAATAAAAACACTCGCGAATGGGTCCGCTGCAGACCAACCCTAGACCTCCAGTCTGAATGACACGATCGACTTGTAAACTTTCACACATTCCATAGAAATCCGACAACACCGACGGATCAATATTATTCAATAAATAGCACTCTCACTACTAATCACACTTGCTACACCTGTACTAATACTGAAAATAACTATTTCAACTTAATTTTTAACTGTACGTATCAAACAACACATTGAAATTATACTTTTTTGAGAGCACCGCATCGCTATTCCAGTGATGCCAACTCTTTTCCTCTATGGCTTAGGTGGTACAATAGAATGGGTCGTAAAGTAGGTCCGATGCAGTTTTTTATCTGAACAAGTATAAACAGCGTTTGTGATTGTCATCAAAATCGTACACGATGTGAATTAAATGGCACATTAATTATATTTATAATCTTACCAAAAGCAAAAAAATTGCTGCCGTGTTTTAGCTCGATTTGCGATAGAGAATCTGAACCGGTCCCGATTGGAAAATTTCCGAAATCACTCGATTAGTTTTGATGTTAATGCTATTATCACAACGACATCATGTAGAACCGCAAAGACATTCTCTGGGACGAGCAGATCGCTACTATAGCTTGTGGGATGAGCGGAATCCGAAAAGTGAATCTTCCGCATGGCTCCAACATCAGAGTGATTACTTATCACTTTTCGATTAAGCTCCTATACAGGATATTTGTGACTTCTTCTACGTGTCGACTCCGATGCAACAGTTGCTGCTCATGTTGTGCTAGTTTTTTGGCCGGTTGTTTTCCTTCATGTTTGAACTACCCGGTAGCCGGATGCACTTGCGCTTCAACGGATTCTAGTGGAGAATGTTTTCATGCTCCAGAGTTATGGTTATAGTCTTCAATGAGCTCATTTCGATCAAACTGTGAGATGGATGAAACACAAGTCGGAATATGTGGAGTTGCTTGCTTTTGGGCAATATTTGCAAAAACTGTTAAAACTCATTCTAATTCTGAGTTTTTGGTTATTGAATTTGGGTGAGCTCTTCTGGCTATGACATTGACTTTAAACGTAACATATTTCTGGTGTGTACATGCTAAATTTTCAACGGATCAATACCACTGCCCGTTTTGAGATGTTTTATTTAGCAGCAAATGTTTGTGTGCAATAAGAATTAATACGATACAGATGTTTTCGTTGTGATCAACTTTCCTAAAAAACTGAGAGATAATATAAGGACATTCATTTTTATCAGTTTTATGCACGTACATGATTTTGGAAAACTTAAAAAAAAAGTTTTCACGTGGGAATATGTTACAGTTGTGACGAAGGACTTCCTTTCCGTCTTTTATCTAGATTTTAAAAAATCCGGAGCAAACAGTGGTCTTAACTTAAACATCTACAGCTCGACCAACTTTGAATTGACTTTAGACTGGGATCTATTTCTACGATTTAAATTCAATTTGAGGAAAATGCCGTCTACATTGTTAGGCGTCGGATAAATTGAACGAATCCGTTCTTTTAAGAACCTACAAATTATTTCCAGAGAACAAATTAGGATTTTCTTTGATTGAAATAATGAATGTGGCAGAAAGCCAAACAACATTTTGATCCAAGTTCTGCTGATTCTTCGTGTAGGAGGAAAATTCTGGATGATTTCAATCAGCACATCTGGTTACTGACATAAACAACCTAAACGACTCTTTTCAGGGCTACAAAAATACTCAAATAATTATTATCGAAAGCATCTTGTTCATAAACACATACAAATATATTTGGAACACGAAAAATAATAGTTTCACAATACTACCGAAAAAATCACTGTAGAACAACTTTAAGTACATCTAAAACAATTGTGCAGTAAATCACCAACTTGTAAATGTTTCACTAGAAGCTCTACAAAAACTACAACTTATCAAAAACTTAACAAACGGCTGTCATAATTGTACCGGACACAATATACGTCTAAATTGCTATACATTTTTTGTGGAAGAAATATTAGGTAAATGATTGATGCTCTCCGTAAGGTAAAAAAAGCTAATCCGAATTGATAACGTTGCTGTAAAAATATATTTCAACTAGAAGATTTAAACTGATAAAAAACAAACGTAGAGAATTTCTTTGCGAAATATTAACATGTTAATGTTTCCTGTTATTTAGATAATATATGTCATTACGTTGGGTGAACCATTTTCTATTCAACTCACTGTTACCATCGATGCCATATTGGAAAATATTCAAGAAAAAATCATTTCGAGAATTTTCAGGTTTAATTACACATTAGTTTGATCAAAATTGTCTGAGAATTTTTAAGAATGTTTGAATACACGTATTTTAAACACCATTCCGATGATTCTCATTAAAAATAATAGACTGTTATTTTCACAAAAACTGATGTGCAATCATCAAAACACGTTAATTCAAAGGCGCTTGAAAATTTCGGCCGTACGAATACATGTTTCACCATCAAAATGCAGTTCGTTGTCGATTTTTCATTTACAAAAACACAAAAGATTAATTCTACAATATGTGGCATTATCATTTTTCATGTGCAGATTATTTTACAAAAAATTATGTTTGTTATGTTTTTGTAAACGTCATTCCATTTCTTGTTTACATTACGTAGTAGATTGCACGAGTTTCATAATTGTTTTTTCGCTGATTTTATTACTGCCTTTTTTATGAGATCGACGCATGAGTTTTTGTATCAGATGCACAATCGTTGTGAATAAATGTTCGTAATAACGGATGAACTTGAAAGTGTGTTGCACAACACAGAAAAATTGCGCTTTTTCCATAACACAACAGTTAATAGAATAGTGATACAAACTAACTTGATAAATTGCACAATTAGTAGAAATATACAGGACAGCAACTCAACGTGCTACTTGGGTACCGTTCGTAACTCTGCTCACAGCTACTAAATGTGTTTCTTATTAAAGGGTGATCTGAGCAGACGGCTATCGAGAAAAAATAAAAGATAAATTTATAATCTTATTTAAATTTGGAGTGTGACATCTTTTACCGGGTACCAGAAGTTAGATGATGAAGCATATCAGGTATTTTTTTACTATTTATTCAACATAACGATCTATGTTATCCCTGTTATTAACATTATCATAGTAACGGATTTTCGTAATAGTTGATTTCTGTCATACAATGTAAAGTCTTGAAAGACAAGATAAAACATGGAAGAAGAAAGTACCAAATAAAATTTCTCTCAGAAGCTAGATAGAAATCGCTTTAAAATAATTTTGCCGTTAAATTATTACAAAATAATAAAATTAAAAACTGTTTGTTGAATGAAGAGATAATTTAGTAAATATGATAACACAAGGAAAACAGAAACTCCTGCAGTTGTCGGTTTTTACAACATGAAAGCAGGATCGATGCTTGGTTAAGTTTCAAATCAGCCAGACTGGTCGTGTCCGGTGAAAGATAATAAGTACCAGAGCTTTTTTATCACTTCTCTCTAAGGAGCACGTTCGTGCACAATTTTTTGTACCCCTTTCACAATGTTTTAAGGAAAAATATTGAAGTCATTCCTTTTAGCTTTGTATAAAAACACATTATTTTAGTAAAATATAATAGCTGAACTTTTATTTTGGTTTTATTGTTATGAAATAGTAACTTTATAGGTAGAAACTTTTTGAAGCAGCGTCCAAACTTTAATCAAATTTGGTCATAGATATTTTCGCAATTATGAACTTTACTGTTTGGGTCAATGGGAGAATGATGAGTTTAATTAATACTGAGTCCACGTACTTCATATGATGAAAGATGTTTAGTGGTGGCCAATTGATCTTGAAATCCAATAGCAATTAAACCTATTAAATTCAACTGCTATGTTATGGACAGCATTGATGAGGAGAATTGAATTCAAACGAAAGGTATTAAGGTTTCATACGGAATTCCTGAATATTATCCAGATCCGACTTCCGGGTCCTGAATCACAGTGTGATGAGTGTTGAACATTTTTCAAACACTCAAATAAACAACGAGATGGAGAAATTCAAATCCATCACTGATTCGTTTGCTGCTGTGCGGGAGAGTATCGAGGCACATATTAATATCGCGATAGAGAGTGGAATTGAGAGACTGATCAGATCTTCCAATGATGCTCTGGAGAGCAAAATGGCCTGTTTAGAAAACAGTGTGGCCAAAAAGTTGGAAGATTTGAAAAGTTTCGTGATTAAGAACAATCAGCGCAATGATAATGAATTGGTCGTAATGAAGAGAAAGAAAATTGTTGCAGATAGAAAGACTCATTCGGAGTCAGATGGAAATCCCAGACGAAAAAGAAAAATTATGTCTAATACTGATGATAAACCACATGATAAAAATGTTGATAATGATAGTAATGACGAAGTTTTTGATAAAAATAATAAAAAGTTATACGTGGATGTTCTTTCTGGTAAATTAGCTAGAAATAGAACGGAAAGTAACAGAAAACGTAAGACTCGCTCGGTTATTATGATTAAACCTATTGAGTCTTCGCAAACAAATGATGACACGAGACAATTTTTGAAGGGTAGGTTGGACCCAAGAACACATAAAATTAGTAATTTCAAAAATGGTAAAGATGGCTCGATTATTGTTGAGTGTGCAGCAGGAGAGGATATTCAGTCAGTGAAAGAAAACATTGAAAGCAATTTAGGTACTGAATACAATGCTGTTATACCCAAGCCCGGAAAACCAAAACTGAAAATAGTGGGGATGAGTGATCGATATTCCTCTGATGTATTTATTGACCTATTTAAAAGTCAAAATCAGGAAATTTCGATTGAAGATGTAAAAGTTGTTGCTGACTTTGAGAATCCACGCTTCAAATAAAAGGTGATTTTTTTGAGGTTAGGATTTTTATGCATTAGTATTTGCTCAGATTTTTTGAGGTTATGATTGTCATGCATTATTATTTGCTCAGTATGCTCTGACATTTCATCATGAATAGACTTACTAACGAGCAACGCTTGCAAATCATTGAATTTTATTACCAAAATCAGTGTTCGGTTCGAAATGTGTTTCGCGCTTTACGCCCGATTTATGGTCTACATAATTCTGGTTGAATGGCTACGTAAATAAGCAAAATTGCCGCATTTGGAGTGAAGAGCAACCAGAAGCCGTTCAAGAACTGCCCATGCATCCCGAAAAATGCACTGTTTGGTGTGGTTTGTACGCTGGTGGAATCATTGGACCGTATTTTTTCAAAGATGCTGTTGGACGCAACGTTACAGTGAATGGCGATCGCTATCGTTCGATGCTAACAAACTTTTTGTTGCCAAAAATGGAAGAACTGAACTTGGTTGACATGTGGATTCAACAAGATGGCGCTACATGCCACACAGCTCGCGATTCTATGGCCATTTTGAGGGAAAACTTCGGAGAACAATTCATCTCAAGAAATGGACCGGTAAGTTGGCCACCAAGATCATGCGATTTGACGCCTTTAGACTATTTTTTGTGGGGCTACGTCAAGTCTAAAGTCTACAGAAATAAGCCAGTAACTATTCCAGCTTTGGAAGACAACATTTCCGAAGAAATTCGGGCTATTCCGGCCGAAATGCTCGAAAAAGTTGCCCAAAATTGGACTTTCCGAATGGACCACCTAAGACGCAGCCGCGGTCAACATTTAAATGAAATTATCTTCAAAAAGTAAATGTCATGTACCAATCTAACGTTTAAAATAAAAAACCGATGAGATTTTGCAAATTTTATGCGTTTTATTGTTTAAAAAAGTTCTCAAGCTCTTAAAAAATCACCCTGTATAACAAATTCAGTGTTATAATTGAGGTTGATAAAAATACTTATTCTAGTTTGATGGCCGCCGGTAAGGTTTGCGTCGGCTGGGATAGGTGTTCGGTTTTCGAGTCGTTCAACGTATTGCGCTGTTTCAAGTGTGGTGAGTTTGGTCACAAGAGCACCGAATGTTTAAACAGTGAAAATTGTTCCAAATGTAATTCCGCACATAGAATATCTGAGTGTTCTTCAACTGAATTCAAATGCGTTAATTGTCTGAAAATGAACAAAGAAACGAAATTGAATTTAGACATTCACCATCCAGCATTTAGTCAGCAGTGTCCTGTATATCTGAGATTGCTTGAAACGAAAAAGAACAACATTATGTCAATGGAATAGCAACTAATCGATGGGAGGCATTCAGATATTTTGTATTTGAACATAGCCGGTTTGTCTTCTAATTATGTCGCAATGCGTCATCCTATAGAGGATAGACATCCTTCATTAGTTTTGCTCTCAGAGACACATATTGTTGATTCTGACGCTTTCGATCAGTTCAGGGTTCCGGGTTACACTGTTGCTTTTTGTTTGTCCCATTCCAGGCACACGGGTGGAGTTGCAATTTACGCCAGAGAATCAATTAAATTCAGCATTCAATCAAACGAAGCAGTTGGAAATAATTGGTTCTTGGGTATATCAGTTGAAAGAGGCATGCAGATGGGAAATTATGGAGTCGTTTACCACTCTCCAAGTTCAAGCGACCGCCAGTTTCTGGAAATTCTAGAAAACTGGTGGGAGAATTTCGTCGATTTTGGTAAACTAAATATTATTACTGGAGATTTTAATATTGATTGGCTCAGTGATCAAGGTTCGAATCAATTGAAACAGTTAGCAGAATTCTTCAATTTGAGGCAAACTGTGAATGAATTTACAAGAATTTCGAGATACAGTAAAACATTGATAGATCACGTGTATTCCAATTTCGACGGTGTTTATTCAAATGTGGAATCCGATTGCAAGATTTCAGATCATGAAACAATTGCAATTTCCGTAACGAGTAGCTCTAGAAATGAGGAAGATACGGTGAAAATCAAGTGTTGGAAAAACTATTCAAAGCAAACCATATCTCGACTTGTATCAAGAAGCTTGGGTTGTACACAGTTGACTGGAAATTTGGATCACAGGGCATCTATTCTTACTGACGTACTGAAAAAGTGCACTAATGAATTAGTAATTGAAAAGTATGTTAGTTTGAACAGCTCGAGTAGTTGGTACTCAATAGACCTCTTACGGTTAAAACGGGAGAGGGATAAACAGTACAAGAGATTCTGTAGAACTAACAATGATAGTCACTGGAGTAGATATACACAAGCACGAAATATTTATTCACGGGCCCTGAAGAAGACTAGATATGAATACATACAGAGGAGAATCGATCAAAATCAACCAAACAGTAGAGAGTTATGGAAAATTCTCAAACAGCTTATCAAGCCTACACATAGTGCATCGAAAAGTATAACTTTTGACGGTATAGAAGAACACACAGAACAAATTATATCTGAAAAGTTCAACAGTTATTTCATAAATAGTGTTCAGCAGATCAATCAAAGTATTGAATTGCTAGGTGAACCTGTTGAAATAACACAGCCGATGAATAACTATTGTAGACTTGATGAATTTCAACCAATCACTTTTGAACAATTGAAAAATATTTGTTTTAATTTGGGAAAATCGACGGGTATTGACAATGTAAACTCAAAGGTGATACAGGATTGCTTTCATGTTATCGGACACGATCTACTGGATTTGGTAAATGAATCGTTGTACACGGGGCACGTGCCAAAAGTGTGGAAAGAATCTCTGGTTGTTCCTATCCCCAAGGTTACTGGAACGGATAAAGCCGAGGAGTACCGTCCCATTAACATGCTGCACACGCTGGAAAAAATTTTGGAACTTGTTGTTAAAGATCAGCTGATTAACTATTTGAACTCTAACAGTTTGCTAATACCGGAACAATCGGGATATCGTAAGGGTCACTCTTGTGAAACCGCTTTGAACCTAGTATTGGCAAAATGGAAGGAGAAAATCGAAGCCAAAGAGAGTATTTTTGCTGTGTTCTTGGATCTGAAGAGAGCCCTTGAAACAATTTCAAGACCTTTATTGTTGCAGACATTGCGGCGTTTTGGCATCGGGGGAATGGCACATGAATGGTTTGAAAACTATTTATGTGGTAGATCTCAAAAGACTGTCTTTAACGATGTAATGTCTAGTTCCCTCGGCAATTCACTTGGTGTGCCTCAGGGAAGTGTGTTAGGTACTATTCTATTTATCATGTATATTAATGATATGACGCGAGTCTTACGTTTCTGTGATATAAATTTGTTTGCTGATGATACTGTTCTGTTCATTACGGCTAAAGATTTCAATGAAGCTGTTGCACATTTAAACGAGGATCTAAGTTCGCTGGATCGATGGTTAAAATTTAAGCAACTGAAACTAAACGTCGCGAAAACTAAATATATGGTTATTTCTTCTGTTAGCACCGGTCATGACGCCAATGTGGAAATTGATGGTGAAATTATTGATCGCGTTAGAGAAATGAAGTATCTTGGAGTCATAATTGATGAAAAGTTAACATTCAAATCTCATATCAATAACGTCATCAAGAAGATTGCCAAAAAATATGGTGTATTATGTCGTTTGAAAAATGACTTAACGACCCATAGTAAGATTCTTTTGTATAAAACAGTCATTTCACCACACATTGACTTTTGCCCATCCATTCTGTTTCTTGCTAATAACACACAAATCTTGAAATTACAGCGACTGCAAAATAAGATCATGCGATTTATTCTAAAATGTAGTAGATATACCTCCTCAGATTTTCTACTGAACGCATTACAATGGCTTTCAGTGAAACAGAGAATTTACTACTTAACCATGGTATTTATTTTCAAGATATTAAATGGCATGCTGCCGCGATATTTGTGTGATCGAGTTGAAAGAGGAACTGATTTGCATAGGTACAATACTAGAAACGCGTCTGATGCTAGAACACCAAGCTTTTTGTTAGCCAGATCGCAAAACTCATTGTTGTACAAGGGAATAAGTTTTTTCAATTCGATGCCAAGAGAGATCAAACGCGCGGCCTCATTGGTGGAGTTCAAAAAGTTATGTATTTCACACATAAAGTCCGCTTTGTCAGCAAATATTTAGTTAGTTAGTTCAATTTTTTTAGATTTTTTATTTTTTTACGTATTACGAAGATTGTATTTTTTTTTGTTTATATATATTATTGTGAGACGTATTAGGTTACTATGTTCGGTATGATGATGATGGATTTTTAGTTTGTTTGAGAGTTAAAAATAATGAGCAGTCTACAAACGTTTGAGCCTCGCGCGCGAAGCAGGTAGTGACTATTTGGAAAGCGAACAGGACTGGCCGAAGAGCCTTAGCATTCAGTGTGTTAAGTTTGCTCTTGACCTTGATCGCAAGGTTGGATAAAAATTTAAGGAATAGATTCGGGAAACTAATTGGGATCGACAGTTGTTGATGGAATTGGGCTTGGCTCTGCTCATCCGCAGTCTCGTTACTCCATCGTAGCTGATATGTGTAGCGATGAACTGGTCCGGCGGGAAGGGCCAGGTGAATTACTGTCTGATACTGGTAAAGATATCGGGTTCGATTCCTGATGTGATCAAGGATCTTCCCGGGTTGGAAATTTTCTTGATTAACCCTGGATAGTAAATCCGAGATATTTGAATGTTATTTTGTGGTCAGTCGTTCTTTTGAAGAAGAATCTATACCTGCTAGATTAATCAGATCGTTTTCTTTTGTTTACTGGTTAAGATATGTGCAAAAATATTAATTATCATTTAGATAACTCGTTCTGCTCACACCTTTGTAGGGGTATGAGGTGGGACCATCATCATCATCATCTTAAAAAAGTAATGAAATTTTAAAATCTGATCTTGAACATCTTTCGAAATTCTGGTTTTGGTCGGTTGTAGGATGATGGGTGATAAAAGTCGCATCCTCCATATGATTGATGACGCAAACACAGGGACGATATCATCAAGACGATTGGTATCAACATTATTCCGATTTGTTGATCTGATTGTTTGATGACCAAACTCATTTACGAGTTGATAACTATGATCAGTTAATAAATGCCCAGATGAGTCACTGTGATATTTTCGAAGTTTTATTCAGGGGCACCGAGTGCCTTTGCGTGCCTCCACAAAAAAGCCCTGATATATAAAATAATAGCGAAAAAAGTGTTGTTGCTAATGTTCTCTGATTTTTTTGTTCGAAAGGTTACATTTATGCGAAGATTTTTGGCTATAGTACATAGGAAAAATCCTTCGGGAAAGTAGAGAAAAACTAGAAAATTGGTTCGTTTAGAATTGGAAATTTTCCATTCAATGCATGCTAGATCTCCAATGATTGTTTGGCGCGTATCGAGTTATGCAATGCTGCTGCCCGCTGGAGAGCAAAATGTGAATACTAGATTATTAATAAAACCGTTTGATGCCAAACGAGCTGATTTGTGCAAAAATTTCACTGAGCCTACTTGATTCACGTGTTTCTTTATTTCGAATCACATGTTCAATTAAGTAAGGGCGCCAAATGAACAGCATACAGGTTTCCATATTGCGATATATAAATTTAGGTTCAATACCGTGAAGTCAAATTATAAAACGACTATAAGAAAAGAAAGTGATTAACGTTTTTTATGATTCGTTGTTTTTCTAAAATTACAGAAATGTGAATTGTATCTTCTTGGTAGATATAATTATTGCTGTCACAATGCACTGAGACAACAGGATTGAGGTGTGCTGCCACTTCAAATTAAGACCGTTAACTCAAACACCAAAACTGTTCGGCTCTCTACTTTTTGGAACGATTCCATTCGAATTAAAAGGATGTTTTCTGTTTTTTTTTCGGTTTAACTTTTTCATAGGCATTTCCCGTGCTATACCTCTGAAGGATTTTTTGGACGGGATTTTGTGTCATTTTTTCTCGAAACGACCTCCAAATTTCGTCAATTGCTTCAAATTGCAAGTTCGGTTATTTATTTGAGTCCAAACGTCTTCAATCGGCCCAAACGCGATATGAATTATATCAACCCAGAGTATTCCGAAATTTCAAACTATTTGCATTTGAGTAACTATGAACAGTTTCGTCTAATGTACTCGAACCATCCCGTTTGCCTTCTGTTTTTAAATTATATCGATTGAACCGGGATTTGGGAACTCATCGAAATGTTTTACTTATTCGAATGATTCGCCCTCTTGCTCATAAACCGTCAAACTGATTTTGCTAGAATCATTTGGAACTTGTAAGAGCAGGTGAAAACTGCTGTGTACGTGTGTACATGAATTGGGAAAAAATTGTTGAGATCGAATCAAAAACAATTGTCAGATGATTCATTTTTACAGAACACTCTACCATTCTACTTCACTAATCTCGAGCAATCATGAGAATCGTTCCATTCATCTAATTTAAGAGTATTCGAAATAATTTCCATCCAAAGATAATTGTTGAGCTGTGAGAAATTCTCAGGGACAGCTACAGGTACAGAAAAAAAAGGAACAAGTACAGAAGCTAAGTTCAGGAAAAAATAAAGAAGCTACAGGCACAAGTGCAGAAAGTACAAAACCAAGTAAAGAAATGAGGAAAACATGTAAAGGAAGTACTGGCACAATTGAGTGCAGAAAAAGGTACAGAATGAGCAGATGGTACAGATATAAGTACAAAAGTTACAGGACCAAATACAGAAAATACTGGAGCAGGTATAGAACGTACAGGAACAAATTCTGAAACAAGCACAGAAAGTACAGAAAAAAACACACAAATTACCGAAACAAGCACACAAAGTACAAAATAAAGTGCAGACAATAGAGGAACAAGTACAGAAAAAAATTAAAAAGTCAAAAGTTTATCGCAAATGTTGTCGAGACAACAATTTTGAATGGCAAATTAGAAGAAAAACAAAGTTTTCATTCCACGCATTCCAACGATGCCAACTGCTATGCCATTTCAATTTGAGCGTCATATTCTCATCCTTTTAATTTTTCTATTACCGTCAATAATCGTTATGAGTCTGTAGCGTGAATTTAGAGTTTTTTTCGGATGGTAAATTAAACGCTGCCAGTTTGCGTTTCGGTAAACCATCGGTTTTATATATTTTGTCCTGTTGTCCGCGATATAACAAGGTTGGGGCCACTATCATAGAGCATTATAATGATATTTTTCTTCAATAATCATTAAAATTGATAAGTAGTTTTGATTTTCTTTATCTAATCTAATATTATTGCGCTACGAAGTGTGCAGGGATCCGCTAGTGTTGTATAAATGTTCACTTACCGCTTTCACACGGATAGCTAGTGCAATTATATTGAATTATACGTACCTTTTAAATGTAACATTGAAAAGTACGTCCGTAACTCAGTCGATAAACGGATGTACTTTGTGGTAGAATGATTCTCGGTTCAAATCTGTAGTATTCTGTTTGAAGAACAATACAATTGTCCCAGCGGCGTTCCAACAGTTTTACCCCACTTTTATAATACGATTTCTTCTTGGCCTCCAAATACGCTAAGTCTTTCTTTTTTAAAATCTTAGAACAAAAAATAGTCACTGGGTTATAATCAGGTGAATATGGTAGATGCACTAGCAATTAATAGTATTTCAATTCATACAATTCTGCCATCATAACGATCGACTTGTGACACTGTGCTTGTGTTCAGCTTTTTTTTGATATATTATATTTACGATGTCAGTTACCTTCTTCAACTTCATTGTTCCATTTTCCATAACTATGGAATGAACTTTTGAGAAGATTTCGGGAACAACAGCCTAATTTGGACGATCAGTGCCGGGTACATCATTGGTTTACAGATGCCATCTGACTGTCAGACCGGAGACTTGTTGACCGTAGTTCCTTTTCATTTCCCTCATGAATTTATGTATTGAGTTTTAGTCCTTTAGTGCCCCTCATTGAGATTCATAATAAGTTAACAGTTATTTTCGTATAGTCTATATGAGATTCGAAAAAGGGAACATATGCCGAAATCGTGAAGTTAACAGCTGTTTAGAATATAAAAAGCTCAAAATTAGGAACTTGAGCGGTTAGTGGAATGAAACTAACCGACCAAATCCAAAGGAACCTATCATTCATTTTCAAGACGGTTTATATAACTAACTACTGTTGAATTATTTTATGGATTGGATGCCGAGCTGTTTCAATCAATTAAAGTCTCGTTTCGTTGCCCTTGAAATATATGACGTGTAAATAGGGCAACATTTACGAGTTTATTATGTTGGGTTAGCTTATGGTACGAGTAGTTTAGAGGCGGTAGCTAAATTAACTCATATAAATTTAACGGTATGTCACAACTGGGACCGATTGACAATCAACTCCCAATTTATGACGAAGCATAAAATTAAATTGAAGGAAAATCCCCCATGAGCACTTATTTTGAGTCATCAGTGACTCTTGCTCCGAGAAAATCGATGCTAATGACAAATTAAAAATGAGGTTAATTGAAATTGAAATACTCCTCCGATATTAATCATGCTCCTTCTCACGTCAAACCCAAATCAACAACAGCAACAACAACACATTCTTCGGGATAAAACTTTTAAATTAAAGTATATTTCACCGGTGCCACCGGTGGCACGTGATTCGTCCCCGCATCCTCGGTGCGTAAATAACTTCGCGGTACTTCGACATCTTGAGACAATGAGGAGCGACATCGTCGTGAAGAAAAAGTTTCGCTCGGTTTTTAATTGGTCTAATCGTTATCCCAAAATTAAATTCAATCCATCGCTCACCGGTTCCGGCAAATACTGGCCCGGGCCGTAATGATTAAAGTGAATAAAACTTTCGGCGACCTTACTCCACTGGACTGGACAGACGGACGAACGGACATAATCGGCAGAATTCTAAGCACAGGCACGAAATTAATCAGGATGCATAAACTTTCCCTTGACCGCACCGTCGGCGGCAATGAGCGGAGTAAAATGTGACGCAGAAATGTATTTCCAGAGTAAAACTTTTTCGCTCGCTCGCAGCAGGTTCTACTCCGTACCTCGGCGCGGTCAATATGAGAGGGCATCAGCAAGGATGAGCAACGTTGTAATGAAAATTAAATTACAATCAGCCAGCTATGTCAAAACTATGTCGGAAAGTGCTGTGATGAAAGATAGAAGTTAGCAGCGGGAAAAAACGAAAAATTATGCTATCTGCTGTAAAACTGCTCACTACACAATGATATCTAATGATTTGTAATAAATTGTGAAATTCTAATTTTGCTGCTGGTGTTGTGAAAGTTTATCCTTTCGGTGCAGTTTAGTGCTTTCAGCGCCACAGCTGCTCGGCGAGGCACAATGTTCATTTAAATTCTACCAAACTTGCTCGTACGCGGTAAAACTTAATTAACAGCAACGTGCATCAGGTTCGATTGTTTTTTGCTTCCGCAAAGTCGATGTTCCGCCGGGTATCGTGTATACGAAACTCGAATCTGGTAGCCAATTTATTCCGGCAATGTCAGACCGGTCGCAGGGAAATCGAGTAAATAGCCAATTAAATTTGGCGCGAATAATAAATTTGCTCTCATTACCCCCGTTTTTTTAGCCAATAAATTGGCCACTGCTGCACGTAATGCAGTTAACTTGTCCGATTGGGTACAGTTCGAGACCGATCCAATTTCAACGTCCGGCTCGCGCTGCTATTTCTGATCGATAACGATGCAATGCAACTTTCAAACTTTCCTTCAAACCTCCCAGTAGAAAACTACAGTACTCAGCGAAGGGGGGAAGGGATCAATGATCGGGAGTTAGAAACTCAATCCACACTCGTTACAATTTTGATGGATATGCACTCGACCACAACTATCAACAAGATTCGTAGATTAGATTTCAATGAACTTGATAGAAGCTTGAAAAATGAGGAATTTTCACCACTGCCGACTCCTTCGTCCGGCTGCTGATTAGAATATATTTATATTTACTCTGTGGTTGTTTAACGTTCCAGCCTATCTTGCCAGGTAATGAATATGATATGACACCTGATTGTTTAGGGGATACGTGACTACGTCGAGAAGGTAATTGTCCGATGAAAATGTTATCAGCTTTACAATTTGACTATTTTCTGCCAAAGGAATGATCTACTAATTGGAGTGAATTTCTAGTCTGAAGACCCGACTATCCATTGATTCTGTAGATATACTCTGTTCTCTGTTGGTTGTTACTATCAATTTATTCGTTATTGAAAACTATGCACGTAAGGTTTATTAATAGGTTTAAGTGATTCACAAATGATGACTCCATCGTACAGTGATGACTAAGTGGCAGGAATATAAAAAAAAATTGTTTTATTCATATGAAACATTAAGGGCTGAGGCCAGTGTGTTTTAGAGTGATTTAGAGGGCAATTTTCACACTTCAAATCTGATTTTCTCAGAAACGGTGACGAATACCAAAAAAACTCAACTGACAATGAAAGTACAAAACCAAGTAAAGAAATGAGGAAAACATGTAAAGGAAGTACTGGCACAATTGAGTGCAGAAAAAGGTACAGAATGAGCAGATGGTACAGATATAAGTACAAAAGTTACAGGACCAAATACAGAAAATACTGGAGCAGGTATAGAACGTACAGGAACAAATTCTGAAACAAGCACAAGGGGGGCAATTTTGTCGAACATTTTTTAGCGAAAACGATAAAAGAAATAGTTCCCCTGCATGTGAGTATTGGGCTTTACTTTAGAGAAAAGATGCGCGTTATTGAGAGCGGTGGTAGTCGGTACTTCGGGCCCGCACTATACAAATGCGTAACATCGATGACTGCATTTCCAGTAACACTTGACAGAAAGAGGGAAAGGCGCCAAAATTTGAAAAAGAAAGTTGTGTCATCCACAATATTGAAACTGTAAAAAAATTCTGAAAACGTAGTATGAATTGTCAAGTTATTTGCACTTTAATATAATAAGTACTCCATTGTTCATGAAACTTAATTTAAAAAAAATTCTTCATGGGGGGGGGGGTTCAAAACCCCCCCCTGCGCACGGGCCTGCGCAGAGCGAGACACGTGGTTATACGCGACCTACTGACCTTCGGTTACAACTTTGCATAAAATGTGTCTGTATCAATGACTTTTGTTTGGTTTTTTTCATGCTCGGGCAACGGTTTCGGGTTACCAACTGAGTAGATATTGAATGTAAAACATTACGCTTCATTCATTCCAGCCTAGTTCAAGCATAGTTGACTTTTAATATCAGTAAATAATTATTAAAGAACATTTTAATATTTTCTACCATTGAATTATCGTAATTCGTACCGTGTGTACTTTTGCAGGCAAACATTTTTTTAACTCTCTTTTGCCCTATCTTGATAATTTGTGTGTTAGAATAAGTGAACTCCTCGTACATCAAAATAGATGCACCGCCACAATCCTGGAAGTGAACAAATGAAACCTTGCACAATTCACACAATGTATCAACTTATTAGAATGATATTAGATATTGAGAAGTGTGATGTTTTATTCACATTCACGTCATCCAGTTACGTCTCTGACATTACCCACCAACTTTTTTTTCGCTTGCCTTTGACATAATGCCCCAGCAGCCGAATCAGTGGCCACACAACAAGAGACCCCCCTGCCACTTCGCATTTTGACGCTTGGTTTCGGGTTCACATTCGAAGCACCGTATTTCGTCACCAGTCACAATCGAATACAAAAAAAGTTTGGGTTCTTTTTGGCCTCTTTTATGATGTCTCTTGAATGTTGAATTCTGAGGTCTTTTCGCGTTGTTTCAAAGTGTGCGGAACGAATCGAGCACAAGCCTTTCTGAGGCCCTAAATGTTCTGTCAAAATACGACAATTCGATGCTGCGGATATTGATCATTCCAATTTCATATATTTAAGCGATGATTGCGGCTCTTTTTCAATGAATTCATGCACAATTTCCGTGTTTTTTCGTCCGCAACATCTTTTGGCCGGTCCGAACGTTCGTCGTCTTCCAAGTTCTCCCGCCCCCCTTGAAAACGTTGAAACCAGTCGTGAATTAATTTTTTTTAAATAAAATTTTTATTCTGGCCTTTTTGTGTAAAAGCTTTACGTGGCCGATTGGCTTACATTTTTGTTACTTAAATTTTTTTTTTGCTGTTGGATCTCGTTGTCACCCTTTTTCTAGGGGGAGATGAGTTTCCATTTCCATCCAACGAGGATCGGGGGTCACTTCGTCCGCGGCTTATCTCATCATTCATTGCTTCATCGTCGGTGTTGTGTGTGATTTCCGTTTTCTTTTCGTTGAGAGTTGCGCCTTGTTGTACATTGGTTGAAGTTGCTGGTTGGTTTGGAGGGTAAGTTGTTAACTGCAGCTGGTGTACTATGTTCTAT
Source organism: Malaya genurostris (assembly GCF_030247185.1). NCBI lineage: Eukaryota > Metazoa > Arthropoda > Insecta > Diptera > Culicidae > Malaya > Malaya genurostris. The sequence goes on along the minus strand of NC_080571.1, from coordinate 301,319,967 downwards.
AGGGGATACTGATGGTTTCATTGAAGGATATTCTTCATTGTTGCTGTCACAGGTGTACTGGGGTTGCTTGGGGTTGGTGTGAAGGAAGCACCGTTGTCCTTTGGTGTGGTTGTCTCCTTGTCCAGTTTATGACATAGCTCACCGTAGTGAACAGCTTTTTGGCAATATTGACATGTGGCCATCTGATTGTCATATGTAACAAGTGATTTGCACGGAATTCTTGTATTCTGACCGAAAGTCACATAAGGATGTATAGGCCTCTTCAAGCGCATGCGTAACAAACGAACGCCATGTAGAGTACCGAGGAAAAAAATCTTCTACTTTTCTTTTTCGATAGAGAGAATCTCTCCGAATTGGGACATAGTTTTACGAATATAAGAATCGGTGACGCTTGAGGGAAGATCATACACACGCACTTCTATAGCACTATCATCCATATATACTGGAATGTTGTACTTAACGTTCTCGTGCTCCACATAGTGCACATTGTTATTGTCTTTTGCGAATTGAATTGCATCCAACTCTTTATAAAACTGGATGTAAACAACATTATTCGTCTTATTGCATTGAAGTAAATGCACACGTTTAATGACAAGATGCATTTGCCTCTTAAGCAAACCTTCAAGTTCTCGTATCGAAGGTCGAATTTTGCACTGCCTGAAGTCAACAACAATTGTATTCTTTCATGTTGGCGGTAACTTTTATTCATTTGATTCACTCCTTTCGAGGTCGTTCTATTGTTCACTACACAATACTGTACTTGGTTTCTTCCGTCCCGAACGTAAGCGGTTTTGTTTTATCGACTGACTTGGATGAGATGTGAAAGCGAATTCATTTGATAAGTGTGGAGCTAGTTTTCGGTCGGCAGGCGAAAGATGATGATTGTCAAATATTTTTAGCAGCTAAACATTATTTAAATTCGTTACCATTAATTAAATCTCTTCATTTTGTACGCTCAATTTTTTAACAATTTCACAAATACGCAAAATGATCACTAAACTATGATAGTTGCACATAAAATCGCTTTAACTTTTTCTTGAAACTCAACTTTCGAATCTCGATATCCTGAATGGTGGTCATAACGTTTTAATACCAATATAATCAATACAACATTTTCCATTTGTACGAGTGCTAAATTGTTTAATGTGAATGTCTCTAATTGTACTAAACGTATGAAATGTCATTTTTTCTCAATGCTATTGAAAATATGATCCGCTGTTGAAGATACAATTTTCAGTGTTATAAGAAACTATGGTCGAAACAAAAGAATTTTTCCTAGTGCGATGGAAGGAAAATCTGTTCTGGGTTCCAAACAATAATCCACGGCACTTTTTGGTATTTTTTCAATTTATAACGGAATAATTAATGTTCATTCATTCCGTTGTATATTTTGTTTCGTTTCGTTTATGATAAACGTGTAACAAGTCCAATACTGCTAGCGTCATTATTAGTTCAATTCGCACCGTGTGAAACCCGGCAACTAGTGTACTGAACAAATAGACATAAAACTAAATCATTAATAAAACAGTAAATTTCAAGCGTGGGTTGTGAAACGGCCAAAGATTTAGATCTGGTATGAGTCCGTGAATTTCCATCAGGGCAATGCTCGGTCACACGTTGCAGCTCCAGTTAAAAACGATTTGGATTATAATGGACAAGGAATTCTTTGGCTCACGTTATATGATCTAGACAAGGTTCATAATTTCTACAGTTGAGGGTATCAAATATTGGTTCAATTCCTTCTTCAGCTCAGAAGATAAAATTTTTGTTTGGTTCAGAATACATAAAGATGGCGAAAAATCATGACTATAGATGGAAATGCTAGGAATAAAAAAATACGGCATCATATCCCCACGAAAAAACTCCGATTTGAAGGAAAATGCTGAAAACGTTCTTGCATACTTACCTCATTTCGATGCTTATTATTTTCTGGAATTATCGAGAAAGTATACGAAATTGTATGTTATTTATCCTTTAAAGCAGCGCCAAAACCTCTCTACTTTCTTCATTATTCAAGTTTGTACAGTGACTCACATACTACGTATTTTTGTTTACTTCCGCAAACTTGACCGATAAGCAAATTGTAATTTGATATGCGAAAAACGAAGGCTTATTCGACCAACAAACTTTATTAAATAACACGATAGTCGGTTCGGGCAGCATTTTATCCGGATTTATTAGAAATTTATTAGATCACATCTCTGTACACCGTTTTACAACAAAATCTGATACCAAAAGGGGAAGAGCTTGTAGAAGTATGTACAGAGCAGTCAAGAGTCGTTAGATCTTTTTTTATAATTTTTAATCTTCGGGCTTTGTCCTACCGTCTTAAAAAACATGTGGTAAAAATTTCATCTAAATTTGAGATTTGTTGAAATTACATAAGAACTTCCAGTTTGGATTGTTAGGATTGTTGTGGCTGAATACGTTATACCTACTCTTTGATGTTGTCATTTGTTCTTCAATAGCAAAACTGGCACCGGAGCTAGAGAAGCAACACGTCAAAGTTATGCTTGAACAATGCAAAATTTTGAGCTACTCGCACGCCAAGTTGACAAATTTGATCAATGGGGCCAAATCAGTTGAAATAAATAATCTGTGCTACAACAAAATCTTGCAGCAGAAGCCAGTAGAACCACTTCAACAATCTCACGACAACGATAAAACAAACATTAAATTCCGGTAGGTAACCTGTAACCAACCCTAAAGTTCCTATTAATTGAATAAAATTACCATTGGCTAAGTGGACTGGTAAATCTAGCCAAATTTCGCCTTACTAATTACAACACTTTTTTCATGCTCCCGGATCATTACCGTTGAAAAACAAGCTGTCGAAGTGAAACCGAAAGCAAAGTGCTTAGGTTGCTGTAATCATGAAATTCCATGAAAGCTCATAAATGACAGTAATCAAAAATAATTCACGCATTAAATTATTCATCATCAGTCCCTCATTTTCTTGCAATTAGAATTCGCTCGATAGCGACTGTCGTTTCACCGCAAATTCCAAAGCTTGGTTTCTGTTTCCGATTCGGTCTCCGCAAATTAACCGATAAAAAGATCATTATGAAATGGCGCGTAACAGGGAAAAACAGAATTGATATTCTTACTAGAAGAATAAACAAACCGACAACGAAAAAGTAACCGGAAGATTTTGATAAAAACAGCTTCCAATTACCACCACCTCCATAGCCACTGTTTGTGAATTAGGCAAAAGCTTTTAGCGCCCGGTGGGATTGCCGCCAGTTCATTGTAACTCTAGGCAGTGACTAATTTTAAAACTTGATTCACAAGTGTCTGATTTTCTCGGAAGTGGATTCAACCCATGCTTACTGAGACTTACTACCTGGAATTATTTGTTTGTTGTGATGAAGAAATTTCGCGGCGGCTGGTTTTCGACAGCTTGGGTATTTCCGTTGAATTTACCCCTTTTAGTACGAGATGTATTAAGTTTTTATTTGGGCGGAAATATTTTCTGTTTTATTTTTAGATTCTCATTCGTAACAAGGCACTGTAATCGAGCCAGAAGGTATTTTATGTCAGTGATTCCCAAAGAGCTCCCTACCGCCTACAAGTGAACATTACCTCATTCTGAAACTTGGGCAGCGGGGCTTACAATTATTTAAAAACTTTCTCATTCAATCTTTAAAGAATGAATCGATATAAGCTTATTTTTGATGTTCAGCTCCGGAATCCGAGGACAAGTATAGCTGAAGTCGGTTTATTTGGTCATCAATTAACGAGGCCTACGGATTGGAATAGTTTCAAATAAATTATTTGTTACTACAATGCTATAATGCTGGAACTTGGAAAGCTGGATTCGAATTAAATCCTGTAGGATCATCAGCGATTGTGAAAATCGATTGGGCCGGTTATGACAAATACAATTGACTATTATTTCTGGAGTTTTCGAAACCGGACAACGGAAACCAATGTCGTCATTGGACTTCTTTTAATGATCCGTGCTAATAACTTGTTTATTGATACAATTCGACGTATTTTATTTTAGATGTAGTCAATTTTGCGTTCTGACTTAAGAACATAATTCGAGTCAACTTCACTTCTACATACATACTGAAACATAAGATAAATTAAATACCGTCTTAAAGAAAGAAATTATAGGTTCATTTGGATTCCACTATGAAAAAAACCTATTACGTTATGATAATAACGTAATAGTGAACGACCAGAGTCTATTGAAGAAAATTTGCTGTGCTGTGTCCTTTGTAGTAATGTAGGTAGATCAAACTCAGGTAGTAACTGTTTATGTACTTATTTATTTATTTATTTTTTGGCCTTTAACCACTATGGTCATTCGCCTGTTTATATACTTCCTATGTTTGTTTTTTGTGTGTAGGTAGCAACCTGAAGAGCCAGGAATATTTGTTGCCTTGGTCGTGATTTAATAACGAACGAAAGGATTTTTTTTTCCCATAAATACGTTTATTTCTTAAGGCAATTTACATAAGTTTTTCTTCGCCGTAGCATCACTTTTACATAAAATTCTTATAATAATTTAATTCTAACATAGTCACAACGATTTGAATTTATTAAAACATATTCCTCTTATTACTTAAATATCATCTTAGGTAACTCGTCATTAATTATGAAATCTACTCGGAAATATTATTTGAACCAAACGATTAACTTCTATAAATTATAAAATAATCTGTTATTTTCAGACATTTTGTTGATAATTTCATAAACTGTTTCGAGTTTGTTTGTATCATTACATAATTTCTGTTCTAATTTAGCTATTGGTTGAACTCATGGATGCAGCTGGAATCAGAACTAAATCTTAAAAGGGGCCTTTATTAAACTGAAACTCGAATTTTCTTTATGAAATGATAAATAAGTTTCATGTATGGAAGGTCACGACAAGCAATAATGTCTCGAACTGGGACATTGGATAGTCTACCTTGGGTACGCAAAGAATTTATTAGTTGAGATCTGACATCACGATACTCCACGCATGTCCAAACGACATGATCAATATCCCGATAACCTTCGCCACAAGCACAATGATTAGTCTCGGAGAGCCCAATTCGAATGAGATGTGCGCCTAACGTGTAGTGATTGGACATAAGTCTGGACATCACACGAATGAAATCCTTATTCACATCCAGTCCCCTGAACCATGCCTTTGTCGATATTTTCGGAATAATTGAGTGCATCCACCGACCCAACGAAAGGATTGGTTTTATTTATTTCTGAACTTTCCGCCATGTCTTATTTCCATGGGTTGGAAATTTATTTCAAAATTTTTATGTCATTTGTAGAAATTGTAGAACCCTTTCCAAGTTCCGCTGTGAATGCATAGCCTTTCTTTGTGAGAAAGGTTAAACTGACGATGATAAATGAATTTCCATAGTTTCCATTGTCAACTAATGCACAGCTTTTTACAAGAAATACTGAAACTTTAATTATTTTTATGAGGATTTTAGGTTTCGAACGCAAACGTCACTGAGATATTTATTTTCATGTTGGATTCAACTGTAAAATTTGGGAAACTTCTTATTCCTGAACGCATTTAATCGATTTAAAAAGGCGGGTGGGTAATGTCAGAGACATAACTGGATGTAGTGAACACGAAAAAACTGGCACGCTTCATTCACACTTCCGAATACTAAAAACTGTCTCAAAGAGTATGGACGCACTTTGATTTCGCTGTAAATAATTCACAAGTGGGGACGGGTATAGCGTGATGGGATAGTCGATGCCTTTCACGCAGCCCGCCTGGGTTCGATTCCCAATTCCCGCACATAGGGTCAGAAAGTTTTTCTGGTCCGAAGAGGCGAATGACCTAAGATGTTAAAGCCTCTATTTTAAAAAAAAATCACAAGTATTCAAATTTTATTCGATATACTGATAATATTAGACTACAACAACAGAATATTATTCTCAACATTTGCTACTTACCCATTGTAGACTAACTGGTGCACCTTCTTGCGAACGCTCCTCATTAAATTCCGTACAGACTTCTTGGCGACAAGTTTTGACACTTTTTTCCAATCTTTTTCGAACTGTTGAATGGTTTCGGCTGCCGAGACATGGTTCCTAAGATGTGCCTTCGTTAATGCCCAAAATTCCTCAATTGGTCGAAGTTGTGGTCAGTTTGGTGGATTCATGTCTTTTGGGACGAAAGTGACATTTTTGGTTGTATACCATTCTACCGTTGATTTTGAGTAGTGGCAAGAAGCAAGATCTGGCCAGAAGACAACAGGATCCTTGTGACTTCGAATCATGGGTAGAAGTCGTTTTCGTAAACATTCCTTGATGTATATTTCGCTGTTCATTGAAGCAGTGGTGATGAAGGGTTTCGAAATCTTACCGCAGCTACAAATTGCTTACCAGACCATAGCTTTCTTACCAAATTTTTCGACTTCCATCGATGTCTCGGACTGGTTTAACACTTGCCCTTCTCGCACCGTATAATATGGAGGTCCCGGAAAGGATTTGTAATCGAGTTTCACGTAGGTTTCGTCGTCCATGATTATGCAGTTCAAATTTCCAGCAAGAATCGTATAGTTCGAATCCTCGTCCTGATCGGTGCTTCTTGTTTCGGACTACGTTTTGGTTGTTTCTGCTTCTTATAGGTTCGAAGATTCAAACGTTCTTTAGCACGAAGATCATTTGACTTCGAAGTGCCCACTTTGTTGGCCACATCCCGAACGAAATCCTTCTTCTTTTGCTCGAACGCCTGCAGTATGCGTTTATCCAACTGAGGGTTAGCAGGACCTCTTTTCGACCCGTTCTCGGTTTATCCTTAAAGGTGTTATGCTCACCGAACTTCCTGATTGCATTTCGCACGGCTTTTTCACTTACTCCTTCCATTTTTGCTATCTTTCTCAGTGACAGTCCGCGTTCTGTGCACCATTTGTACACATTTTTCCGACGTTGTTCTGCTGAAAGTTCACGCATTTCGATACAAACTTATGAAAACAAATAAACAACTGCACAAGTGGTTAGAGAAGAGTGTAAACAACAGGACGCACCCATAAAAATTGACAGATTCTGAACCATTGCGAAATGGCAGCGGTTTTTGGTTGCGTTCATACTTTCTGGAACAGTCTTTAGTTATTTGATCGATTGTGTGAATTGTGCAAGCTTTCCCTTTATTTAATTACAGTAACAATAATGATATTGATAATAAAAATAATAATAATAATAATATTAATAAAAATAATAATAATAATAATAATAATAATAAAAATAATAAAAATAATAATAATAATAATAATAATAATAATAATAATAATAATAATAATAATAATAATAATAATAATAATAATAATAATTATAATAATAATAATAATAATAGTAATAATAATAATAATAATAATAATAATAATAATAATAATAATAATAATAATAATAATAATAATAATGATAATGATAATAATATTTATTATTATTATTATTATTATTATTATTATTATTATTATCATGAAAATAATACTAATAATAAAGGACAAATGGCCAAATTTCATATACAATTTAGTAATATTAAAATCAATTATTCGAAATATCGTTTATTCAGCGCGAATTCAAGCTAATCAACAAGATGCAAAATTATGGGAATATACCAAGAACTTTAACTCCGTTATCCGTAATATTAACACTAGCACTTCATAATTAGTATTGAAAATTCTTTCGCGACTTCAAAATATAGTAAAATCAATAATGATAATAACAATAATATGTTATCTTATGATTGTTAGTATTATTTTTATTTCACTTTTATTATAACTTTCTTGAAAAACAAATAACATCAGAAGTATGTTCAAGATAAGTAAACGAACCGTTATAATCAATAATCATATTGAAAAAGTATGTCAGACAGCATAGAAAAATTTAGCATAAACATACCATGTCGGCTCACAATCAAAACCGGATTTTGAACCCCGCTCACTCCAAACAGTTTTAAAGCAAGTGTGGATTTTCAATGGTTTTAATAAATTCTTTCCTTTCGCAACATTTAAATCTGTATTTTTCAGGAGAAAAACAGATTTATCTGTACATATGTACATATGCTTCGCACGGCATATTTTCAAACGACACTTATACTAGTATAACGATGTGTTCTACATCAAAACTTTCATTTTCACATTGCATGAGTCGTAATTGAATGTGTTTCTGACGGTGCAAACTTTGTATACTTCCATTTTGATGAATCTGATGCTTTTGGTACGAAATAGAGAAAATTCAATTGATTCCTAATGATGACCTGTAGCACTGAAAAGTCACGACCAACAGAATCTGCATTAAAATAGTTTTTCGCGTGTACACTGATGACTTCAGCTGGCAGACTTCTGGTGTAGTAACGCTGTGTGCTCGGCTCGATGTTACTCTCGTGTGTGTCTTGCTTCTATAACCGTTGCTCACAAAATGATAGATAGTGAAATATTCAGCTTTTATATCGCTGGAGCAGCACATATTTTGTTCTCTTCCTCAGAATGCATTCTGATTGGTGCTGAAATGGATCAAATCAGACAGGTTTGAAACATTTAACTGTTTTACGTGAGTTTACGTTTCGTCTTAGACTCATCCGTGCGTACCAGTTGAATGTTGTTGCAATACACGTTCAAGTTGAAAAATTTCGATTCTATTGGTAGTTAGATTATACAAATCCTTCCACAGATCACTGAGCTATGAACTATCAAAATACTAGAAATGCGAACGCGCGTCATGTGTTTTCCTCTTTGATCTAAGAAAAGTTTAATTTTGAACTATTTGAGATTATGTCACACAGCTGAAAATTTTGTCATAAAATTGTGATCATATTTTTCGATGGCATGTTGCAAAAACTATGTTGATTCGTTAGATACAAAAAGAGATATTCACGATCAAAAATTTTTCACTCTCTCATTGAGTAAATTTTGGAAAGGTGCCAAATAGTAAAGTAAGTCGTATTCACAACAAAAAGTGCGTAAATTGCAGCAGTGCTGAATTATCCTTATTGTGGTCTAAAAAAACTCGGAATTACGTCGATCTATTCCAATTAGGCAAACTACCTGTCAATAGAACTCAAATGAAATGAAATGATGTAAGCATTGTTACGAAACAGCTCCTATTCCAGCCGTAGTTATGTATAATACTGCTTGTTTAAGTCGTACATAAAAATCGGTTGGTGTTTGTATTACTGGTCCCAAAAATACACACAGATGCTGATAGCATGTGTTTTCCGAATGCCAAGTCACTGCATATGATTGTGCATCATGGCCGTCATATTGTAAATCATGGGTTCCAGCAAACGTCACTGTCTAAACACAACGCGTGGAAATACACATAAACAGGAATGTTACGCCGTTTGGTTAGGCCACTTAAGAAACCGCCACTGTGTTATTGTTGTTATCGTTGTGTGTTTATCGTACAATCACTCACTTTATTGCCTACATTCCTACAACCGCGTACCACGTTTGCTTTGATATCGAGCTTCACAAGGAAAATTGTTACGTCCTTTTTTTTTGATTTGTCATGCTCTCCGGCCATGTTGTATTGGGTAGACAGAATCTAGCTTCGAGGGGGTAAGGGTAGCCTGGCTCTAGTGCCGTGGTTAAATTGATTTGCTACTTGAACTTGTGGAAAATCAATCAAAGAAAATGGAACAAAGACAAACTACTTAGTCATTGGTATCACTTGCAGAAGCCATAGAGAAGCATGTTAGAAAAATTAATCACCATCCCATTGAGTAGAGGAGAAAAATGAACGAATCTCTTGTTATCTGTAATGAAGAAGAAAAAATATTACCCTCGCTTGAGTCCCGTAACCAGGAAACGCAGAGGTAGTTGAAAAGTCTCTCAGTGCTCTGCAGCAAACGTGGTTGTGGGGTTTTAATTATTAGAATGACTTCACTCAGCCCTAGGTTCACTCGCTTATCTACGCGGCCGTCGGCCAAAATTTGCTATTCTTCTCATGTTCCAGCTTGCTCATAATGGTGGTGAGTTATGGCAATGGGGGCCGGAAAGTTCATCGCATCCTACGTACCCGAAACCGAACCGAATGGTGTGTTTGTGTGCCTTTTTGAATTGTTTTTACTGCCGAGTACGAGCTACGAAAACGAATGAGTTTGGCGTGTAAAAGTTTTACCTCCTTCTCCACGGGATTGACCGGGTGGAGGTGGTGTGGAAAGAGAGAGAGAGAGAAAAAAAAACCTGCTGCAGTTGGGCACTGGCGGGCTGAAAACTAATTGGGACCATGTGCTTTAAGTGAAGGTTGATGAATTACCTCTGCGGATGATTGTTGGTGCCATTCGATATTTGTGGAAATTTTTCTACGAAAACCGCCGATTGTTGGAAAACCGAATTAATTTGTGTCCTTTGATCAAAATCCGTGATTGGTAAATTGGTGTGCAATCAGCGCGTGCCTGCAACCCCTATCACAATTATATCCTGCGTGCTCTGCGAGCTTACACAATAACAAAGGGAGTATTCGATCAAACACGGATTGGTGGATGATAAACCGTCCTTTCCGGAATTTACTCATGATAGCCCGAAGGATGGCTTTTGATTCCAATGGCAACGATATTTCGATTTCAGCATCAAATGGTTCACTTCAATTGCGTTGGCTGTAAAAAGTCTTATCCTCGTGTTGTTTGTACGAAAGTTTTGAATAGAAAGATAATTCCAATAATTGGTGTATTTACATCTTAGAAAGTTATTGCCTCATTATTATTCAGGTTAATCTGACCAGATCTCGCACAGGTTTTTTCACGAATCAAATTCAAGTGTTTTTACTAATTGTCAAAACAGATCCTTTTATTATTAGTGAGGATGTTCCCGAAGATTCGAAAAACATATTAGAACAAGAAAAAGTTTTCGGACAAGAAACTTTGATACACATGGGCTGAAAAGTCCCAGGCCTATCACATAGATGGCGCTAGTTTTGATGCAGTCACCTTTTTTTCATGTTAATATTTACCTTTAAGAGACAACTGTTTAAATTTCATGATATTCTATTCATTAGTTTGAGAGCTATTGTGCTAAGAGTGACGCTGTTTTAGTTATTTTTAGAACAATGGATCAAAAACAATGGATCGTGTTTTAATTTTACACTGCTTCTTGATGGGAAAAATACCGTTCACGCAACGCGACGGCTTGAAAAGTATTAAAGACTGTCCCAGAAAGTGTGGACGCAACCAAAAACCGCTGCCATTTCGCAATGGTTCAGAATCTGTCAATTTTTATGGGTGCGTCCTGTTGTTTACACTCTTCTCTAACCACTTGTGCAGTTGTTTATTTGTTTTCATAAGTTTGTATCGAAATGCGTGGACTTTCAGCAGAACAACGTCGAAAAATTGTGTACAAATGGTGCACAGAACGCGGACTGTCACTGAGAAAGATAGCAAAAATGGAAGGAGTAAGTGAAAAAGCCGTGCAAAATGCAATCAGGAGGTTCGGTGAGGATAATACCTTTGAGGATAAACCGAAAACGGGTCGAAAAAAGGTCCTGCTAACCCTTAGTTGGATAAACGTATACTGAAGGCGTTCGAGCAAAAGAAGGAGGTTTCAGTTCGGGATGTGGCCAAAAAAGTGGGCACTTCGAAGTCAAATGTTCTTCGTGCTAAAGAACGTTTGAATCTTCGAACCTATAAGAAGCAGAAACAACCAAAACGTAGTCGAAAACAAGAAGCATCGATCAGGCCGAGGGTTCGAAAGCTGTACAATACGATTCTTGCTGGAAATTTGAACTGCATAATCATGGACGACGAAACCTACGTGAAACTCGATTACAAATCCTTGCCGGGACCACAATATTATACGGTGCGAGAAGGGCTAGTGTTAAACCAGTCCGAGACATCGATTGAAGTCGAAAAATTTGGTAAGAAAGCAATGGTGTGGCAAGCAATTTGTAGCTGCGGTAAGATTTCGAAACCCTGCATTACCACTGCTTCAATGAACAGCGAAATATACATCAAGGAATGTTTACAAAAACGACCCATGATTCGAAACCACAAAGATCCTGTTGTCTTCTGGCCAGATCTTGCTTCTTGCCACTACCCGAAATCAACGGTAGAATGGTATACTACCAAAAATGTCACTTTCGTCCCAAAAGACATGAAACCACCAAATTGCCCACAACTTCGACCAATTGAGGAATTTTGGGCATTAACGAAGGCGCATCTTAGGAAACATGTCTCGGCAGCCGAAACCATTCAACAGTTCGAAAAAGATTGGAAAAAAGTGTCAAAACTTGTCGCCAAGAAGTCTGTACGGAATTTAATGAGGAACGTTCGCAAGAAGGTGCGCCAGCTAGTCTACAATGGCTAAGTAGCAAATGTTGAGAATAATATTATGTTGTTGTAGTCTAATATAATCAGTATATTGAATAAAATTTGAATATCTAACACTTGTGAATTATTTACAGCGAAATCAAAGTGCGTCCATACTTTCTGGACTTTGCACCATCAGAAATAACAATAAAACGCTATTCAGGGGTTAGCCAAATTTTGTGCTAGAGCACATAACCGACGAAACGTAAACATATCAAAATCGGTTATGGCCTCGGTATTTTAGGATGTGCTTGGTGTAATATTTACCGACAATCTTGAGAAAGGAAATGACATTAACAGTGAATGACACATTGCGTTTCATCAAGACAACGCACTGTGTCACAAGTCAATCGAAACAATGGCAAAACTACATGAATTGAATTTCGTGTTGCTCCCACATCCACCGTATTCGCCAGATTTGGCTCCCAGCGACTACTGGCAACTCTAATAAGAATGGCTATCCTTCACCATCGGTTTATCCTTTCATCCATCGGAAAGTAGAGTCTAGCAGAATTTTCGATTAAACGTGCTGGTGATGCATCAACTGCGCAACATCAGACGTAAAAAGTAAGAAGTAGGGGAGAGTAGGCAGCCTTGGGCCTACTCGTGTTTTTTCGAAAAGTATTGAAGGTATTGATTTGATTTTTTTATTGTTAGTAAAGGGAGAAATTTATGTTACCTCCATTAAAATTTCATCAAAAATATTGGATTACTTTAAAAAAAATTATTTTTGAAACGACAATGTGAATTTTTGGTTTCGTGATTTTTTATCATTGAATTGACGGAATGTAAGATTACTTTCAGTTCTGTAGGCATAATGAAGTTGAGTTTAATCGAATATGATTTTATAGATTTCATTACATCCAATTGTAAAAAATTTCATTACATCTGTTGCAAAAAATATTTCATAAAAACCTGTTTTAATCCATCTAGTGGTGTAATTATGCGTTTCTCATATTACTCATAACATCATAAATATTGCGGTGGAATTCGCCAAACTAAATTTAGGAATTCAGTATGAAACTGTAAGACTTTTCCTTTGAACCTATAAGTTTGTGAAAATCGATTTGTCCATCTTGAAGAAAAGTGAGTAGAAACTTTTTGAAGTTTTTGATCATCATTTTCAATCCTTTCGAAATCGGATTAATATGACCGGAATAGTCGAAGTCGGTTCGTTTGTCAGTAACAAATGTGACCTACAAATTGGAACAGTTTTGAACCTAGTTATACCTAGACTTACTATCTCTACGCATCATAATCGACCAATTAAACAAAATCTAACAATCGAAGCGATCCTACGTTTCTGTTACTTTTGCATATATAAGTCACGCTAAACAGTATGAATCAGCAGCATAAAACATATAGTAGGCTTATTATTACTGTTATTATAATAATTTACATCACTACTTCACCGGCACGGTAATACTGCACTACGAGCTGTAAAAATTGCATTTTCATCGCGAAACTTGAAATTCCGATGTATGTTTACTTTTTCAAATAAATTTCAATTCATTTACATTCGTTTATTCGCAGTACCAGTCTTTTACCAATATCGCACAACAGTAGCAGACATTCGTAGCCGTTTCGTCATCTTCTTCTTCTTCTTCCTCTTCTACTACTTCTGGTTAATGTCACCTCGCTTGAGATGACGCCGATTGATGGCTTAGCAAGTTAGGCTTAGGAATTGCAAGTGAAAACCTCGCTGCGTGACAACGTCGAGTCGCCAAAGTACGGATAAAAATTCTTTCTTTCTCGCGAAATACTATAAATTTTCAACACACTAAAACGATATAACGTGATCACTCGTTGAGGATTCAACCGGAAGTGTTTCGATTTCTTCATAGCGTGTACGAAATAGAACAAAGCACGCATCGTTTGTGTTTTCTTCTTTCACGTTGCACGTACCGGTGTTGTACATTTTGTTATTCTATATGGCGGTTTGAAAGCTTTGACACTCATCGCCAAGTAACTGCGGAACCGGAAGTCGGATCCGAATGAAATTTCATTATAGCTTTTGAGATAATATGAGCTTTAATTTAAACTAAGATTTGGGAAAATCGGTTCAAGCATTGCTCATAAATTGAAGTGAGTTCTATTTTTGGTGTTTTTCTCCACTACAGGAAAAGGGAGGCCCAGTAGTGCCGAATTTTTATGCCCACAAACTAACAAGTTCTGCAAACTAGAAGAATTTATTAGACAGGTTTATGGGATTTGTATCTTTTTTTTTGGCCATCGTTCGTGAAATAATACTCATGAAGAAGGAAATTTTTCACTTATCACACTTTAGTTCCGGAACCGGAAGTCGGAACCGGAAAAAATGAGAAATTTAGTTGTTTTAGAAAACTATAAGACCTTTCATTTGAATCTTAGTTTGTGAAAATCGGTTAAGCCGTTTCCGAGAAAATTAAAATTTACACATTTTTGTCGTGAATACGACTTACTTTACTATGGGGAGCCTTTTCAAAATTTACCCTCTGAGAGAGTAATAAGTTTTTGATCGTGAATATCTCTTGTTGTATCTAACGAATCAACATAATTTTTGCTACATGTCATCGGAAATATGATCACAATTTTATGAGAAAATTTTCAGTTGTGTGACATAATCTCAAATAGTTCAAAATTAAACTTTTCTAAAATGTTTGGTATAAACGAGAATCAAAGAGGATAATTCATAAGGCGCGTTGTCCTTTCTCGTATTTTGAAAGCTCATAGCTCAGTGATCTGTGGAAGGATTTATATAATCTAACTACCAATAGAATCGAAATTTTTCAACTTAAACGTGTATAGCAAAAGCATTGAAGTATTTCAATAGTACACTATTGAAAAACCTACCTCATTTGACTCATGTCAACACCAGCCAATCAGAACGCGTTCTGAGGAAGAGAACAAAATATCTACTGCTGTACAACAAATCGTTCGAGAAAAATGTTCCGAAAAGTGGTGAAAATCGTAGTGAGTTCCTCAATTTGGTCCTTCTGAATGCTAGAAACGAATCCCTACAGCATATTGATAGTTTCTTTCAATAAATTATGCAAATCCGAAATGAAATAATCGACATTAAAATTCTGTATGCGGCTATTTTTATAGCCCATCAGTGAAAAAGCTACAAACGAAATCACGTAAAAGAAAGCTCCTAACAAAAATTGAATCAGTTTGGATTCTATCGCCAATGCGAGCAGATGTATTTTGTGCCGTTTGCAAAGCTAGTTTCGGTGGAGAACATTACACCAAATCAGCCGTTCTAATGGCTCTAAAAGTTTTCTGAAGAACTATTAGGATTTGTTGTTCGCAAATCGAAGGTAAATATCCTCAGTTTAGTGCAAATCTAGAACAGTTTGGTTAGATTTTTGCACTTTTCGCTGTGTGAAATTCACAGTAATCGAGATCAAGTGAAGCCTTCTTGGTTTTTGCGAAAACTGTGGAAAAGGGGAATGCTTGCAAAATTCTTACAATTGATCAACTAATTTATATTCGGAAGTGTTAAGGAACATGTCAGTTGTTTTCGTATTCACGACATCCAGTTATGTCTCTGACATTACCCATCCGCCTTTTTCTTCAGATTTTCACATATTACCCTGTAACTCCGAAACCGGAAGTTGCATCCAAATATAATTTAATGGCAGGCTATGAGAACATAAGACCTTTCATTTGAATCTAGGTTTGTAAAAATCGGTTCATCCATCTCCGGGAAAAGTGAGTGCATATTTTTGTTACATGCATACACACATACACACGGTTGGATACACAAACACACACTGTAAAGGTAAATCGGCAAGGTAATGTATGGCGCCAAGAGTAAAAATCAATTTCGCTTCAAATAAATATTATTTTATTCGTACTTGCATCATACTATTTATAATGATTTAAAGTAAACTGTAAAAATAACAACTATAAATTCAATTATGATAGTTGATGATAGTTGTGATCCAAGGCACCCGCGATGGAGGGTGCCTTGGGCCAAATGTCAACAAATTTTCAAGTTCAATTTTTATGTATAAACTAGCGGACCCCTGCACACTTCCTAGCGCAATAATAATAGATCCGATTTAAATCAACCAAAACTACTTTCAATCAATTTTAATGGTTATTGTTAAAAGACGGAGCCACAGGTTGAGAATAACTGTTCTGCAATAAAAAACATTTTTTGTTTCTCCATTTTCGGTACACAACAATTTTCCAAGTAAAAACTCAAACTTCATGACACAAACTCCTTACGATTACCCTTGTGCTTTTTTGACGGTAACATAAAAGCTAAACGAATGGGAAAATGACGTTTAAATTTAAATGACATATCAGTGGGAGTCATTGGAATTGTTTCCTCGATAACATTTGCCATTAACCTTTTAACTGAACTTTTTTTCTTTAACTTTTTTTTCCTGCATTTACTTCTGTGCTTTCTGTATTTATTGTTATACTTTCTGAACCTGTTCCTGTACTTTCAGAAAAATGTGGCCATGACTGTTCGCGATCAATGAAGTTGAATGATAAAACGAACCAACCATTGTTTTTAATCGATCGCAGAAACTTTTCAGTTTGTGAGAAAGTTGATGAATCGTTTAAAGGAGGAAAAAAATGTCCACGTGATAATTCTCAAATCCCGTTCGATGATGTCCGTAAAAGCGACAGAAGTGTTGGTTAGAGTATGCAGTACGGAACTGTTTATAGCCACATAATAAATTGAAATTTTGAAGTACTCTGCAGGAACCGATGTTTAGAGAAAAATAGGCCCAAAGATGTCTCGAACGGATTGATATAATTTGGATCGTATCTGGGTCAAATGAAGACGTTTGGGCTCAAATGAATAACCGTATTTGAAATTTGAAACAATCTCTAAAATTTGGAGGTCATTTTGAGAAAAATACGCACAAAATCTCCAAAAGTATCAAGTATATATTATTGATGTTGATGGTGAATGGATTTGCAATAAATGTATTAGCCTGAAAGTACTCGATCCAATGAAGCGATATTTGAAATGAGTTTCGCACACTTGTAACTGCGATTATGATCTTAAACCTTTTGTACAAATAGTCATCTCAATAGTAGAGTCGCCATATTATTTTACCGATTGTTGGACTTTCATTGAGTCAACGAATTGTGATAAAATCGGATACAACATCTTTGTTTCGATTCTAAGAAGCAATACCACAGACAGAATAGTTCGAAAATTGTTCAACACTACTATTATAGCGACGTGAAAACTCGAAGCGAATGCACATATTTTCAACTTACTCTTAAAGTCCATCCATCGAACAGAGATATCGGATCTCACTCTGACAATTAGTTTTTGCATATTGAGATGAACAGGGTTGCCGTTACTATACCAAATTATATTCGCATTTTACTCCAAATTTATTTCATTTACCAATTGAATGTACTTTTTGTAACAGTTGTGTTTGGGTTCATCTAATGAAATTCAAGAAGTATGACTATAACTGGCCCCAAACTTGTGATGCAAAATTTTACTTTTCGGGCAGTGGTAATGCTTATGTAAAATTTAGGTCAAAAACAAACCAAAATAAACATCCTTCGAATTTAAACGCAATTACTCCATTGAACCCTTCAATCTTGTTGTCTCTGGATGAAAGTTCAGCGCATTGTGGTAGCAGTAATTACATCCATCGTAAAGATAGAGATTCAGATTTTTAAAATTTAAAGAAAACAACGAATCATAAAATAACGTGCTCTCGTCAATGACTTAATTTTCTACAGTCGTTCTTTAATTTCAATTGACGGCATTGAACACAAATTATGTATATTGAAAAATGGAAACTGTGTATGCTGTGCATTTCGTGCCCATACTTGATTGAACATGTGATTCGAAATAAAGAAACACTTGAATCAAGTAGGCTCAGTAAATTTGAATACAAATCAGCTAGTTTGGCCCCAAAAGATTTTATCAATAATCTAGTATTCATATTTTGCTCTTCAGCGGGCAGCAACATTGCATAACTCGATACGCGCCAAACAATCATCGGAGATCTAGCATGCATTGCGAGGAAAGTTTCCAATTCTGAACGAGCCTATTTTCTAGTTTTCTCTACTTTCCCGAAGGATTTTTCTTATGTACTATAGTCTAAAACCTCCGCATAAACATCACCTTTCGAACAAAAAAATCATTTGTAGATCGGCCCACGCATACCAGAGAACATTAGCAACACACACTTTTGTCGCTATTATTTTATATATATAGATTACAAAAGAATTTGTTTATAAAAACATCACAATGAAAATAAAATGTTATATTAAATAGTCAAGCGGCTATACTAAATACCTTCCATGTACACACACCAAAAAAATCTGAATTTTACAGGTGACCGAATCCCTCATACGATGCAATTCTTAAAGACCTAATTTGTCAAATGACGGAAATTATCATTTTTAATGACGTAATGTTAGATTAGCTTGAATTTTACTGGTTTCGACTGTAACTTGCATTCTGTTAGCAGGTGCGACTATATGAATTTAAATGCACCTTTTACCAGCCTAGCAGTTGTGTGCTTCTGTGGCTCAGTCGATTAACAGACGTGCTTTGCGATCCAATGGTTCTCGGTTCAAGTCGCGGCGCTCACTATATCAGTAGTATTATTTTTTTTATTTCAATGAATTTCATGTTATGGAATTTTGGATACAATATTAAATATTCTTCCACGTAAATTTGCGTGAACTGCGACACTCCATTTGTGTGAATCTAATAAGATGTGAAATCACAGGGTTTTTTCGAAGTGTGCAGTTATAAAAATGTCAAGTGAAAAATGGCCCAAGGGTGCCGACTCTCCCCTTATTTGTGGAGTATCAAGCTTGGGCACAAAGCTTATCAACTTTAATTTTTATGCGACCGATTTAATATGATCACAAATAATTATGTTCAAGGTGAGTAAAAACACTGCCCCCTAATTATAATGACAATAAAGAGGTAAACTAAATTATAAAATAAAGTGTTTTACAGTATTTAAATCAAATAACACTTTGGAAAATTCTGAAGCAATCTACTTCACATCAAACTCAATTCATATATACAAAGCAGCTACAAGGTATCTAATGAAATGGTTTCCAAAATGAGGCCACCGCCGAATGAACAAAATACGTGGAAAGACTTTCTTCACAGACTCACATTATGTGTACCTGTGACTGCGGATGCTTGAGTAGCTTATCATGAGCCCACCGAGTGTGCATTCACAGCCGATTTGAGCGTTCTATTCCAGGTGAACAAACCTTGAAGTGCAGATTCTCGGTTACAACCCACGCCGCATCTTCATTAATCTGTTTACCAACTATCTCAGCACAATGATTACACATCGCAGAAACTAATTATGTTCCCGGGCGTTCCTGGAGTTCTTGGTCCTGCTGTGGTACAGAAGATAAATTCCCACTCGCTTTCGCATCGCACCGCACCGCATCACACCAGTAATCGTAGCGTTGCTGTTTAGGATCGCACCGAAAGCAGCTCCCTGTAGTGTACTCTGTCCGATGCTTGACGTTTGTTTTTGCAGCTCTAGTGGGTGCCTTGAACACAAACACTGTCGGGTGCACTGAGTAGCATGCTTTGGTTTGCTACGCTGGTGTTCGCCTGTTCACTCACTTGAAGCCGAACGAGTCGGAGTTCTGGCCCCGGAAAACTATGCCACGCTCAAGGAAAGCTGCCGGTGGCAGATGCCCGTGTCCGTTCGCACGTCACATCACACTCTGGGCGGGAAGCGGATAGCAGCGTAATAAATTCCACACAAAATATCTTTGCAAAGCAGCAGCAGCAGCAGCAGCATCTCGCGATGAAGACATTACTTGACCCTCATATTTTTGCCTTAATTAAAATGCTGAATCAATATTTACTCAGTAAACACAGCCGAACGGTATCGCAGCTGCGTCGACTCTTCGCCCTACGCTCGAAGAGGTACAAGAGTTAATCATGAACTTCAAGATAGAGCTAACCGTTTCTTATTATGACACCCAACTCCAGAGGAAGCTTATTTTGGGATCCTAACCGAAAGCGGTTAGTTTTTCATGGAACTTGTGCTAATTGCTTTCGAACTTTCACTGTTCAGAAAAAACACATTCCACTTCCTGTTTCATGTATACGATTCATCAAGACTATTTCATGCTGCCGATTAATTCATTACCTTTCCGTTTGCGGTGATTCATTAATGAGCAGTCACGTTCCCGAAAGCTGCTTTCAACTGCAAGAAGCCCTAGTACTTACGTTGCTTGTTTTTTTAAGGTCACCACAGCTTGTGGAAAATTATGGAGCTCTGTAAGAGATAGGTTGAAAAGTGTAAAAACTGGACGACGATGGAAAGCAGTTTGCGAATAAAAGCATCCAGAAAATTCTCTCTTTACTAAAAACCAACCACTTCGGTAGTAGATTGTGAGGTTGGAACGGTACTAACTAATGGCCACTGTTTCACGCTTCATGTTTAGTACACAATAAAAAAAAACAACAGCCTCATTCCCAAGAAGAGACCAAACACTTTTCCCAGATTTATTCAACCGGTTCATTTTTACTTCCTCTTTAATAGCCGGTAGTCGTCAGTCAGTCGTCTTCGTACAATTTACAGCAAACCCTAGCGAAGTCGAAAGCGAAACTCAGGACCAAATTAGGTCCGAAAACAACGGTACTGGTACCTCACCCCATTGCTACCGAAGAGTGAAAAAATCTCGTCAAACAATCAATTGAAAGGGGATTCTGCGCCCATTTGGTCCAATCGTCACCCGCTTCAGCTCCCACCCATCAATTTCAAATTTATAACCAAAGCCGGGGTAGATTCAAGTTGGTATTCGCAGTATTGCTGAAGCCCATCTGGCTTCCGGAACGCAACGGAACGGATGTCGGTTAGCACCATGAACATTTTCCGAACCAACCCACCGAAGGTTCCGTTCCACCTCCGCATAATTCTCTTTTCAGATGCCACAGCATGAACTGAAATTAATTTGTGTGTTTTTGTTTAATCTGTCGGTGGATTAACATGAAAAGTGGCCTAATTGAAAAAAAAAGTATTATGGAAGTGTGTCACGGACCTTCTGTCCTTCTGAGAAGATTCACCAGGCAATCAACCCGATTCGAGAAAGGGTTTAGGCGTTGCTTCGGAAGCGTCCGGTTGGGAGGATTTTTCTTGGGTGTTGTTCAGTAGAGACTCTTCCGATACCGCTTTGAATGGAACCTCTTTTCTACAACTTTGATAAATAATATATGTATGGGGCATTTCACGCAAAATCAGCCACCCAAAAAAATTTTTTCATCTAACTATTTTTTGTCGGTAAAGAACTCGAAAATATTCGACACGTATTTTTTTATTTCAATATCGTGCGTGGAGTTTTAGAGATATGATTTTTTGAAATTTCGCGTTTACACAAAATAACCTATTTTTCAATAGCCTGTACTGTAAAATCTAATAAAGATACAAAAAATCGTCCAAGACATGAAATGTTCGTCTTTTCCTTGGCTTTCAAATAAGCGATTCCATAAAACAACCTCTCAAGCTAACCTTTCGGAGCAGTGAATGTTTCAATTACAACCCGCAGCGCAACTCGCTCGGATACGGGTTTAACTTGTCGACACATGTCGTACCGCAGATCGAATCCTAACTTTGTCAGTTTATTGTTAGCAACGTTTCAGGTGGAAAGCGAGTAAAATTGGGACAAAGGATTTACGTAAGTAATAAAATTGTGATGATATACATTTTTAAACAATTTTTCTATGATTTGGTTTTTTTTCTGGTTTACAAAAACTCAATATTTCAAACGTGTTCTGGGAAGAGAAAACTTTAATTTTAAATTCCTTGTCTTCGTGTGGCTCAACATAGTGCAACGGTTGTGTTCCAGAAATAGTTTTCCATTTTTCGAAACGATTTTAAATAAATTTCTCTGTTTTTACACAATCTTCCGAACATTTGTATATGACTGAAATATTGGGTAGAGAAGATGCTTTCCTAGCCCACTCGTACAATTCATTCACGGTCGAAATTTGACAATCATTGATCATTTGTAAACTTGCGCGACGTGCCATTCTTTTGATAGTTCCTCCAGCACCGTCGCATGGCCCTTTTCCGTGAGCTGTCGCGTGAAAATTCCACTGTGCAAAACGATGAAAATCATGGTCGTGATGAAAAATATTTTTTTTAATTATGCATTTTTTCCCATCAATTTTTACAGATTTCGTGTCCTTTTGACCTGGCATCATAACACTTACATCGTCACGTTCGTAAAATTGTTTGACTTTAATGACTATTTCAAAATTGTTTTTCTGTGAAATATAAATATTCATGATTTTAAATGTAAAGATATTAAAGTTTGATAACAAAAAATAGTTTTTAACTTTTTGCCTTTCTCATATAGAAAGGTTATGCAATCACTGTGAAAACCGACTTTTGAACTGAGGCCCGGAGGGCCGAGTGTCATATACCATTCGACTCAGTTCGTCGAGTACGCAAAATGTCTGCGCGCGCGCGTGTGTGTGTGTGTGTGTGTGTGTGTGTGTGTGCGTGTGAGTGTGTGTGTGTGTTTTTTTTTTACAAGGTGAAATACCTACTTATGTACTTTCCCAGTTCACGCGCTCAGTAGTTGTCAAGCTACCGCTATTGTGAACCAGCGAGTGGGACTGGCTGAACCTTACCCACTAAAACACCTTGGACATCTTGCCTTGATCCCCCCGGAACTAAGCTAAGCTCAATACTTCGGGGGAAGCTGTGCTCATGCACTTCTTCGTTTGGGAGAAAATGAGCTCCTGCTCTCTATATACATCTCGGCTGTGCTCATGCACTTCTTCGTTTGGGAGAAAATGAGCTCCTGAGTTTCTATCTTTATCCCTCTCGATCCACCTTTGGCGCCTCGACAACCCAATGCCGCTACGTCGCGCCGCACTACTCGCCTGATCCCCGATGATGGATCTAGCCTACACCGACAGAGAGTTCCCCGACGATGTGTGTGTGTGTGTGTGTGTGTGTGTGTGTGTGTGTGTGTGTGTGTGTGTGTGTGTGTGTGTGTGTGTGTGTGTGTGTGTGTGTGTGTGTGTGTGTGTGTGTGTGTGTGTGTGTGTGTGTGTGTGTGTGTGTGTGTGTGTGTGTGTGGGTGTGTGCGTGTGTGTGTGGGTGTGTGGGTGTGTGTGTGGGTGTGTGTGGGTGAAAATTTAAACTGTGTAACTCATTTTTCTCATAGATGGCTGAACCGACCTAAGATTCAAATGAAATCTAAGATTCAAAAGAATAGTTTTAAGATTCTATAAAACATCTTGTTTTTCAGTCAAATCCAACCTCCGGTTTTGGAGATACAGGGTGATTAGTATAAAAATGTCTATTTCACACAAATTAATCAGGTTTATCGGGTTACCAGATTTGGACAGTCGATAACCAAATAAACTTATGTTATTTTTTGGTTGTATTCAGTTTTCGTTTCGGAAGGCACTGAAAAATTTAATTCGCACTACGATTCTCCAAAGATGTCTACATTTATTTTCAAACATTTTGAAACAAATGTAAACTCAGGTGAATTTGTCTGACTTCGGCTACACCGTATTTCGAATACCGGTTCCAGTATCGAATCGTTTCTCAAAGCTCAATCGTTTTCCCAAAAAAGCCAAATCGAATTTCAGAAACAAAAGTTCAAATTTAAATAAATCCAATTTTATCCGATTCTCACATCCGATTCTGGAATTGTAGGATGATGAATTTTTAAAATTCAAAGCGATATAGAAGATGACAATCCCGAAAAGCTTCAAAGTTGGACTCAAAACTATTGCAATTTATTCGTCATATGGCCTTACGAATCGGTTTGGGTTATGCTGGTTCCTGAATACCGGCTCAGGAAGTACCTTAAATTACCGTAAACTCTAAAGTGGAAATTACTTCGACATATCATGGAATGTTTAATCGATTTTTACACTTTTAGGCTCAGATTCGATCCGATTTTCAGTTTCGACATAGGTGGATGAAGCACGTTTTTTTTAATCAATACGCATGTGCTTTTTGCATGAATATATTTCGGTGTTTCAGTTTTCATGACATTATTTTAATGACCGTCGTTTTAGCGGTAATTTGAGATTTTAAGGGCTGAGGTCAGTAGGTCGCGTAAAACCACGTGGCTCGCTATGCGTATTACTTTTCTCTTCATGCTCCATCGCAAATATGCAAAGACTCTCGATGAGGCCGGGTGACCAAGAAAGTTTTGATATTTTCGGTTGCAAGTTTGACTACATCACATAAAATCCAATAAAGCTACCGCTTGTTGGCAGCCTTTCTGAGCCGATTTAATTTATCTCTCAGAAAAAATGGCGCCGCCATAGAAATCGACTTACCTTCACAAAAATAACATTCACTTCATTTTTATCGCGGCAACATATATGTTTTTATACACTAAACGCATCTAAATTAAATTATCTAGACATTGTCACGATAGATTTTTGATCCATGCTTTTGAAGGCGAGATATTCAATGAACAAGTTGAATAACGGCGTTTTCAGCTATGCAATTCTTCCTTCAGAAAAAAAGATTTTCCCGACCGCTAAAGTCAAACAATCATTCTGAAATTTTCACAGAATAATCTAAACTAATTTTCAAAGAGATTGTCAGTTATGTTTTTTGATATTCGTCACCGTTTCGAAGAAAATGAGATTTAAAGCGTGAAAATAGCCTTCTAAATAACCCTAAAAGACACTGGCCTCAGACCTTAAACACTCATTACTCTGTAATTTCGAAACTGAAAATTGGATCGACTTTGAATCTAAAAGTGTGACAATCGATTAAACATTCCATGATATGTCGAAGTAAGTTCCACTTTAGAGTTTAGGGTAATTTAAGGTACTTCCAGAGCCGGTATTCAGCAACCAGCATAACCCAAACCGATTCGTATGACCATATGACGAATAAAGTGCAACAGTTTTGAGTCCAACTTTAAAGCTTTCCGGGATTGTCATCTTCTATATCCGAATTTTAAAAATTCAACATCCTGTAATTCCAGTATCGGAAGTCAGAATTGGATAAAATCAATTAATTCATTTTAATTTAAATTTTTGTTTCTGAAATTCGTTTTAGCTTTTTTGAGAAAACGATTGAGCTTTGAGAAACGATTCGATACTAGAACCGG
Source organism: Malaya genurostris (assembly GCF_030247185.1). Taxonomy (NCBI): domain Eukaryota; kingdom Metazoa; phylum Arthropoda; class Insecta; order Diptera; family Culicidae; genus Malaya; species Malaya genurostris. The sequence continues at coordinate 301,294,631 of NC_080571.1, read as the reverse complement.
AATTCGAAAATCGGTGTAGCCGAAGCCAGATAAATTCACCAGTATCCAGTGGCTGTATAGTCCACGTTAGTTTCAAAATGTTTGAAAATCAGTGTAGACATGTTTGAAAAATCGTAGTGCGAATTGAATTTTCGGGTACCTTCCGAATCTAAAACTGATTACCACTAAAACTGAAATAAGTTTATTTGGTTATCGACTATCCAAATCTGCTGACCCAAGAAACCTGATTAATTTATGTGAAATTAACATCATTTTTGGTACTAATCACCCTGTATCCCCGAAACCGGAAGTTGGACCTGACTGAAAAGCAAGATGTTTTATAGAATCTTAAAACTTTTCAGTTGAATCCTTGATGATTCTTAGATTTAATTTGAATCTTAGATCAGTTCAGCCATCTACGAAAAGAATTAGTTACACAATTTAAATTAGGTTTCACATATCATCCTGTAGTTCCGGAACCAGAGGTCAGAACAAAACATAATTCAGGAACCTTATTCGAGACGACGTTACGACTTTTCATATGAATCTGAGTTTGTAGAAAACGGTTGAGTCATCTTCGAAAAAAATTGAGTGAAATTATTTGTCACACACGCATTTGCTGATCTCGACGAACTGATTCGAATGGTATATTGGTGTTATGTTCTGCCAGCATTTATTGCTGTAAGTAGTTTAAATCAATATAATTATGGAATTGCTTTTAACTCGAAAATTCTGCCATCATCTGGTTTACATATGTCATATTCGAACGATTATGTTGCCTAAAACGAACCTTGCTAAAATCGGCCCGAGGCAAAATGCCATGAAAAAGGTTGCTGTACACAGTCTTTTCGATACTTAGAAATAATTGTAAGTAACAGTATTAAAAATCGTGTTTCACGTAGCTCTCAAGCATTGCATTATCAAACAGTGCTCAAAACTCCTACTGCTGGAATAGGGGGAAAAGTCGCTTCCACAAAAATATCAATATCTCCGTTAAAAATTGACGGATTTTAACAATCTACGGCTTGTTGGATAGCTATTACCGTGCGGAATCTAAGTCTGGAAACATATACTGTTTTCAAAATCAATTGTGACAGATATTGTCAAAAAATTTTGACATAAAACTTCGTATAACTCAAAAAGTAAACATTCGATCTCAAAACCATTCAATAGCGTTCTGGGTGACGGGGAGACCCTTCATTTTCGACTAGTTTGATCAAAATCTGTCCAGCTATCTCTGAGATCTCGACCTCTTTGTTGACAACACAGATACAGACCCACACACATACATACACACGGACATTTGCTCAGTTCGTCGAGCTGAATCGATTGGTATATGACATTATATATGGTATATGGCCTTGGAAAATTTTTCTAAAGTTTGAGCGAATTCTATACCTATTTTTATATATGTATATATAAAAAAGTAAAACAGATAAAACATACGAGAAAGCTCGCTGCATTGCTGAATTCAATTTCAAAGTTCAAAGAATTTCCAATTTACGCTCGCCTGTCTCTCCATGGTACATGTCCGATAAATTGTCTCGAAATATTTCCTAAACCAAAGTTTTCTGCTATGGCAGGACGGACATGCAGTTGACCACAATTTCCAATCAAAAAGTTAATCAAACCCTCGTAAAACTAACCGCATGCAATTGTTTATGCTACTGCAATCTCGTTTCGCTGCATTTCGCTTAGCTTGGCTGCAGAAGTAAATGACACCTTTGAAATGTAAAATTTCAGCTTTCTAACTTTGATTCCATTAAAATCTTTTCACTAACCCTATGATCATCATGTATCCCAGGAATCCGGTAGAAAAATCCACGCGAACGTATTCCGCAGCGTAATTGCAGCACTAAGGCTTACCAGTTCGAAGCTAACCTTCCGGAAGTGGTGCAATATATACCTACCCTGTGGATGCTACTTCATGCCGAAAATTTCACCATCGGTGCCGAAAAAGGACAACCAGGATTCAATTGGCGTTGAAAGTACACATTCACCGCAAAAACGTGGTACGATTTCATTGCCATTATGAAGGCGGAACAACATTTCTTTTTTGTCCAAACACCAAACACAGTGAACCCACCACCCGAAAGCACTTATTTGAATTTCATACACTATACAAATTTCAAAACTATAAACATGCTTGTGAAGCTGGCCGTAAGTCCCGTTCGGGCTCACCAATGGATGACGTCGAGTAGGCGGGTAGACCAACTGCTCGATCTTTGTGGCGAAGAAAAACTACAATAGCTTTCGAAAAAATGTGCACGGTTTATGGTGCATGGGTGCCTTTGAATTCACCCACAATGGCTGCAGCTGGGCGATGGACTTGCTTCGCATGGTGTGTGTTCGCTTTTTGGTTTTTGGGTTCATACGTATGGAGTTCACTTACTGTCATCTTCATAGGAACCGATATTGTTTCGCGATTTGGCTGCTGCTGCTGTTCGCGTTTGCTCGAGTTATTTTGTTTTTTGTACCTCAACGTAAAAATATTCCGCGAACCGAGAATGTTGGAGGTCAACAACAATGGAACAGTTTACAACTGAACATTTTGGGAGAAATTTTTGTATTGCTGAGAAAGTGCTAGGATACAAATAGCTGTTTTAGTGTTAAAATATGGACTGCGTTGTTTTGTAATACTTTATGCGCGTTTAATGGAATGAATAACCACAAATTTATGGTAGTTTTCGTTACAACGGTGGTACCGGGCACGCATAGCAGCATAATTCAAGTGTTGTGTTAATTTATTACCGGTTTACATTGAACATAACATAGCATCAAGTTTGTCTTGGGATTAGTTTGATGAATTGGAGAATTTGAGTAGAAACGAAAACGGTTTGTATCTCTCGAAATGCTCTCACGTCATCTTTTTTCGTTACTGCGTCCATTTTATTTCATCATCTTTTTTCTGCGCTAGAGTAAATCTTTGTTAACATATTACATGTGTAACAAGGATCAATTTACATCCGATTTCCAAAAAAAATGGTACCATTTCAAAGGTTCAAAACCATCCAAAACACCCTGCAAAATAATAAAATAATTTGCAACAGAAACATACTCTCGCAATTCAAATGGACCAGACATTACCGCAGTTCAATCATTTCTGTTTATACGACAGACATGATGTTATGACAACGTTTTTACGAAATTAGTTGCCAATTAGAGCAGCTGACAAGCATCATCGTTATCTGCCAGTAACGTTTGGGTAAAACTTTCATAAGGCAGCTTCGAAAAATCTGCGATACAAGAAGCAGTCACGACAAATGAGTTTAGCTAAAATCCGAATTTTTCAATTGGTTCCAAGTATTCTAGAAAAATGTTATCAGCACCGAACCAGTTGGAACCCAAAAAAATGGATATGTCTTTTCCGCCATAGAATTAATAATATCACTAGTAAAATATTTGGAAGTCCATTTTGTTACTTGATTATCTTTCAACGAGAACTTGAAATTTCGAATATATCTGTAAATTGTTTTAGCTGTAACTTCTTCATTTTTCAAAAGGTTGGGATAGCCATCAATCTGAAGGTTTTAATAAGAGCTTTAAAATAAAAATTTTCCAAAAAAATTTTTCGGTGTATATTTTTTTTAGAGTGTCCAATTGATTCCCTACAAATTCTTCCTGGAAGTCATTTTTGTACGATGAACGGTTTCCGAATTACAACGAGAAGAACTTGATCAATTGCATGCACCCGTAAACTGTTTTAGCTGTAACTTCTTCATTTTTCAAAAGCCACGGATGAGATAGCCATCAATCTGTGAGTTTTAATAACAGCTTTAAAATAAAAATTATGAAAAAACTAAAACCCTGATTTTCTTTATTCAACTTGTACGGATTATTTTGTAATTATTGAGAAAAAAATCAAATTTTTTTCAGTGTATATTTTTTTAGAGTGCCCCAGTGCCATTTTTCTTACAATTATCGGTTCCCGAGTTTCAATGATTTGAAAAAGGCAATTTTTGTGAAATGCAAAAATACATACGCTCTTTTGAAAAATCAGTCGTGAGTCGGATTGACCTGTACATCGGTTCAAAACTTATGGTTTGCCATACTTTGTGCAAAGTTTCATCCAAATCGGAGAAGATCGATTCTGATTTTGTCACTTCTTCGTCTACTCATTCCTGGAATTGATCTTTTGAAAAATCATTTATTATTTTCTTCTAGTAAAACATTTCAAGAATTTTCTGTGAAATTGTCAAGCCTATTGGAATGAAACTCTGGAAATTATGGACCTTTATCCATGGGTATCTCATTCTACAAAGAAGCAAGAGCTCGGCGCACAGGTCCAAGATTTCTACTTCGATTGACTTCAAAACTTGACAAAACTTTCTGTTTCGTTATAATAAATTATAAAAGAAAAAATATGATTTTTTTTAAATGTTAGGCCCTACGGGCTCCCTGGAGTAATTAATTGTCTCCATTGATTTTATAGACAAAAAACTTAAAACACGTTTTTCTTGAAAGCAGGTTCTGAAAGTCCGTGTCCATCGTCATTCAAAAACTACTGCACCAATTTTTTTTCAAATTTTGCACACACTTTCTACATACAGGGTCCGCCATCTAATATTTTTTTTTAACTAGCGGTTATTTCGACATTGGTAACCTTAATGTCACTTCTGATTTGACAGAAACTTAGTTTTATCCTTCCGCTGAACGAAAATGGTTGTATATACACTTGAGGAACGCGTGAAAATAGTGCCAACTGGGCTTGCGATCAGCTTGAAGAAGACTCCGATTTTTGCCAAAAATTCATTCTCTCGGATGAGGCACATTTTTATCTCGGCGGGTATGTTAATAAACAAAATTGTCGCATCTGGGGGACGTAAAACCCGCACGTTATCATGGAGAAGCCGATGCATCCTCAGAGAGTGACGGTTTGGTGCGGATTTTGGTCTGGCGGCATCATTAGGCCATTTTTCTTCGAAATGAGGCAGGAGCTGCCGCCACGGTTAATGGCGAGCGCTACCGCGCCATGATTAGCAATTGGAAGACTTGGACACGATTTGGTTCCAATAAGACGACGCTCCGTGCCACACAGCCAACGCTACGATCGATCTTCTGCGCACAGGCTTCGAAGATCGAATTATCAGTCGAAATTTGGTTGTCGTTTGGCCGCCTCGGAGCTGTGATTTGACGCCGTTAGACTATTATCGTTGGGGGGCTGTCATAGATAAGTGTTATGTGGACAAGCCAGAGACAATTCAAGCCTTGAAGGACATTCATGCAGCCATAGCTGAAATAAAGCTGCATACAATCGAAAATGTACTAAAAAACTGGACCGACCGTATGGCGTACTGCAAGGCCAGCCGAGACAGCCAATTGAATGAAATTATATATTCCACAATTAACCGGAAGGATTGTACTTTAATATGAAAAAAAAAAAAATTTGAAATCGGATGAACCGTTTGTGTTTTATTACATGTTTAAAAAAAAGTTACATGGCGGACCCTGTATAAAAAACCAGACCCCAACCTTTTCCTTTTCGTTGTTTGTTACTTTGAAGTGGTTTCACAGCTACCAAATGGCGTTTTTTTTTCGTGAAAAATCGTAGTTTTCACTTTGAACAACCATCCAAAATTTTAAAAAAAACATCAAACAGAAGCGTTGGGGTCTAGAAAAACTTCTAGTCCAATGACGTTTTTCATTGAGAAACACTGGTGGCGTGGATTGCTCTGGTTTTACACTTTCGAGCAGAAATGGCAATGAAACACCGTCAAAATATTGCATTTCTGCTCGAAAGTGCAAAATCAGAGCAATCCACGCCATCAGTGTTTTTCTATGAAAAACGGCATAAGTATGCTGCGTTCATTTGGTGACTTCTGATTAGTCTGCGCTGGGATACAGTGGACACTGCAACATGATTTTCAAGAAGCATCCTCAAAAATACCTCTTCATCGACTTATTTCTTAATATTTTTCCACGAAAAAATTACAAAATGTTGTTCAAATGATGCTTTTTATCATGCAAAACATTTGAATTTATTTTGTTGAACGATAATGTTTGAAAAAAATCGCAAAAATGCAACAAATCGCAAATTTTTCTTCGTTTAGACCCATCATCTGGTGAACCTCATCCAAAGCGCCCGAAAGCACAACAATCGGCAGGAAAGCAATTTTGGAATGTCCTTGGTGTAATATTTATCGACTATATTGAGAAAAGAAATACCATTAACAGTAAATATTATATAGCGTTATTGGAGCGTTTGAAGGCTGAAATTGCAAAGAAACGACCGCATATGGCAAAGACAAAAAATGCACCGTGTCACAAGTCTATCAAAACAATGGCAAACAAATTACATGAATTGAACTTAGAATTGCTTCCATATCCACCGTATTCGCCAGATTTGGCTCCCAGCGGCTACTGGCTGTTCGTAGGTCTGAAAAAAATGCTCGCCGGTAAGAAATTTCGCATGAATGAAGAGGTTATCGCTGAAACTGAGGCCTATGTTGAGGCAAAAGATAAATCGTTCGACAAAAGTTGTATTGAAATGTTAAAGCGACGCTGGAATGATTGCGTTGCTTTGATTGATTCAAATTACGTAGATGAATAAAGTTAATTTTGAAACAAACAAAAATCGTGTTATCTTTGTTAGGCCCGGGACTTTCCAGCACATGTGTTAAAAAGTTATTTTTGGCTCTTTCGTTATAATTGAGAATCGATCCTTGTATTCCTTATTATATCGATGTGTGTTGCAACATGTTTGATGTTAATAAGCTACTATGTACTTCAGTATGAAGTTACCGTTTCTAGTTCTGTAAACGAAGGAGCTAGTACAATGTACAAAATCAATCCACTTACTATCCAGTTATTATCGATATTCGAAAGTGGGAAGTTTTTTATTCGTATTCACGTCATCCAGTTAAGTCTCTGACATTACCCAACCGCCTTTTTCAGATAACTCAAATCAGAGACTTTCTTCTAAACTTTTCAGAAAAATGGATTGCTGCTTTGCATACGTTCTATCGTCCATTAGTATGCATCCTGAACGAGTTTTGGACACTCGGCTTGTTTTCAAGTTTCTGGCTGCTGCTGCAATCTGACTCCATTCCCGTTATAACCTATAATCGTCTGGTTGTTGTTTTGAAGTGCATTAGTTTAAATACCTTCAACAATTTATATTCCATTTCACAGTCGACCGCACAGAAAAAAATAAAATGATATAACGATAGGCTTGTTTGTAAATGGACTGAAATCACATTTTATTTCCTTTGTGTCCAGCTGGTCATCAGATTCTTATATACAATTTAAATAGCCTGAATTATCAGATTGTGTGTCAACCACCAACACCAATCACCACGCACACTCTGTTTCGACTTTAGCGTTGTCGAGAATGCACTTATCGTCCATCACAATAGGCCAATCATGAATGTTACAAGTAATTAAACCACAATTGTGTCATATCGCAACAAAAAACCGTCTGTGACCAATAACACATTTGGTTGTGTTATTGTTGAGTTGCGGTAAAATAAATGTATCACTGTTGACAAACGATGCACCATAATCCGATCAATTTACGTCGAAAGCTGTGTCCCCAATCAGTCGCTTTCACTAGCCGTAACTAATGCAAACAAATTTCTTCTACCACGTTCAAATGTTTTTCGTCCTGAATCTCGTATGTGAGGTGACAATTTTCTTTTGCTAGCATCTGGTGAAAGTGATCACCGATTTGTCCTCCCATGTAGGAAACTCGTCATCAATCAGGTGAAACAATCTCTACCGCTTTCTTCACCGAAACGCGTCGCACCCTCTAGTGGGGGGAGGGGTGCTCCACCCGCGGCGAGCGAGCGATCATCAGACCAGCCCACATACAATATTTAATTTATAAAGTCAACAGTAAGAAAACCAAATAATTGAAAGCAAATATTGGAGCAACCGACGTTGAAAGCACACACACAGCGCTGGTATTCATGCAAAGGAGAGTACGGGAAGAGACATGCGTGGGTGCACAACTGAGACAACAAAAAACCGTACCGGATGTTTTGGCACTGAGGGTAGTTTCCGACCAAGACTTTCGACCAAGAACAGCGGCTGGTGGAGCTCAAACAGACCGAAACACACAGACAGTGTGGGAAGGTTCTCCAGCTGCTCGAGTGGCCCTTCCACATATAACGAACTAGGGAAAGCATGACGAATGTGTGAGCACAGAAAACTCCCACCCAAATGAAAGAATAATAACGTTAATGTTCGATATGTAAATCGTGACGTATGAGTGACAGGCCTGGCAGAGTGGGTTTACGTTATTGGAATGTTACAAAGTGGTTCCTAATTGGGACACGAAAATACATTCGTTTTGGTTTGTTATAGGTCGCGATTCGCAATGTACAAATGCTATTTGGGGCACGACAGGAGCTTTGAGTTCACATGCGTCGTAACATGGTTCACGGATAGGAAAAGTGAGATAATCCGGTTTTTGGGTTCTAATGTAGGTAGCGGACTATCGCAGGGTAATACGTGACAAAAAGATTGATGATGTGTTTATTAATTCGTTTGTAACGTGTCACAGACCTTTCAGTTAAAAAAAAAAAGTAAATGTGGGTCAAAATTAGTATAAAATTTATCGAACGCCCAGCTGAGCGTTCGTGATCACCCTTACGACTGGAGTCACTCTCGCCCAATTTATGCACATTTTATTTTGTGGATGACACTTCATTTGTGCCCCCTGGGACATTATCATGAAACCTATTTGCATATACACCACGTTTTCGAGATGGAGGCGATCCATCTCACGTCTGTCGCATATAGCATGTCACTTTTATCGGCCTCGGCAGGACCAAATCCACCCATCAAACGTACGGTACTACCCCGGACCAAGTTCATTCAGCCGGGCGGGCTAGTCGTTTCAGTAGTCGAACCCGAAGTCCACAAACTCACTCACAAGCACAAACACACACACACACACATACAGAGAGACACACAAACACTTCCAGCCAGCTAGTCAATCCAACTCGACTCCATGTCCGTGTCTGAATTACTCCCGGTTGTTTGTATCTGCCGAAGCAGGCAGCCCGCAAACTGGAACCCAGCCAACGAGTCCAAATCATGACGGTCAGCGACCACAAACTGTGTATATGCAAATCTATGTTGACAAAATGCTTAAAGGTTTATGATGTTTGTCACTGCGTAATGGTGTAGCTTTGGTTCTCTTTCGTTTTCCATCTGCAGTGGATTGGATTGAAGATTTGTTGTGGCAATGGTTTTTTTTACTTTAGACTTTTCTGAAACCACTAGCGTAGGTAACAACTGCCGAGAGGTGACATGAAAAATTGGATACCGTAGTGAAGAACACATGTTTCGTATATACTTTCCAGGGTGTGGTTTTATGATAAAAGTTTAAGCCCGGAAGATTATAGATAACAAGGTCGAACGATCAAAATTTCTAATTTATCAAAATGAGTGTTAGTAAAACCGAAAAGTAAACAAAAACATAGATGAGGTAGGGCCAAAAGTATCCAGTTTTGATGAGCGACTACAACCTTGAATTCAATACGGAGTAGTAAATCATAACCTGTAATTTCAAGGTTTAAGCTTTTGTGGAATCATACCATCTTACTTCGATAGAATTCGCAGCAGATTTACGGTCTACAGCACCACTACATGACTCGTGTTATGGTTCTATTGACACGGAGAATCGTTCCAGCTCGCAGCTGTGGACTTTGAAAGAAGACGGTTTATTTCAATGAATAAAAATTGAAAATGAATTCTGGTGATCGCAGTACTGTTCGCCTTACAATCTGAAAAAGGGTATCAAATTGGCATCATCTTTCGCACAGAAGCTCGATCGACCTATTCGACTCATTTCTGGTATTTGAACAGCATTGATTTATCGTCTTCCATACTATCACGTATCCTTTTGAAGATTAGCTTGCCCATTCTCTACTACTTCTCAATGGGACAAAGCTCAGGGCAATTTCCACTACCTTTGTATTAGGGTAAGTTTGTTCCAACCTCCATACAAGATTTCCTCAAATCTGAATATTTATAACCAAATTATCTGTTATTTTTGTCCACATTCCATCCAACTGAACAAAGTACGTGAATATTTTTTTTCTTGGCTTCAAAAATCGTTTGTACGACTCAACTTCAACATCTTCTAACATCTAAGCAACAAAAGGAGTCGCAATTATCAACGATCTCATATTTTTCATTTCTGCAAGTTCAGTTTTCACGGCAGCTCTTTCGTTGGGAGCCGATACAAGACAAACCAAGTTTTGCCTTTCTAATATAGAGAGACTAAACTCAAATATATTATATATCAATATGGATCACTTTAACGAATCCAACAAAAATCGAAAAGACATCACAGTAACATCATCTCGTGACAAAAAAGGCTATTATTTCAGTCATGTATAACAGTTTGCGTTTTGAAGTGAAATGTCAAAAATAATTGAGCATGATGCCCACATAGAGATGTAAATTTTTCAAATTTTAGTGTGTTTTTTTTCTGAAGAATATAAAAATAGCGCGTATAAATAATGTAGAATCGCGCTTTTCTAGACCTATCGACTTCACTTTCAAGAGTTATAAAGTAGTATTCAACTTTGCTCATGAATGTTATGAATAGTGCTGAAACGCTTATCTTCACGAAACCTGTGAGGACGATCTTTGGCAGATCACTTCTGATGTATACAATATATCAACAAAATTCAAATGAAATGAACGGTGTTCATGACATGTTCATGACATTGCATTTAAATTAACTTCACATTAACTTTTTGTCGTGAATACGACCTACTTAACTATGGAGCGCCTTTTTAAAATTACCCATATGGAAGAATGGGCAGAACTTAATCGTGCATATCTCGACTTGTATTAACATAATTCTTTCACTATTTCAACAACATAATTCTATCACTACTTCATCAAAAATATGATCATGAATTTAGGATAATATTTTGAACAGTGTGAGATAACCACAAACAAAAAAAAATAGGTTTTCTCAAAATTTGAAAACATCGCGGAAAGCTCATTACATTACGCTTGGGTTTTTCGCGCAAGGACGACGATTTTGAGGTCAGGCAAATATCTTCAACTGAACGTTATAAAAGGGGAACCGTGGTCGAAAATCGATCATGAGGTACAGGCAGCACACCAAATTCAGTGGTGACTATAGAAAATTTTTTAATCGTATTCAGGTTCTTAATCGTAGGAAGGTTAGCACATCATTTTCAATTGCTAGAGTTTTTTGTATCAGGTGTACAACTTTGCTTCCGCCGATTTTCGATAGGTGGCTGAGGCTGGTTAAAATACATAGATAATAATGCCTTTAAAGTGAGTGTGTACAGTGCCTAACGAATTGTCATAGCCGTTTCAGTGATAGTTGTTCTTGTTTTCGTATTATTCACGCTCGAAAATGTCTGTTTATGTGCCCAATTCTCGCCATTTGCGGTAAGTTTTACTTGTCTGTTACAATTCGAAAAAAATGCAACTGAATCGCATCGAATGCTTTCAGAAACTTACGGTGATGCTGCTCTGAGTAAAAGAACATGTCGGGAGTGGTTTAAAAATTGTGATTTCGATGTCGAAGACAAATATGATGGTTGAAGAGAAAAAACCTTCAAAGATGAATAACAATTTACTACAAGCTAAAAGAAAAGCGGCCAGAGTGTCAAGAGTGACATGACAAAGTCATCCTCCAACACGACAATGCTCGGCCTCACGTCGCAAAAGTGGTTAAAAAGTACCTGGAAACACTGAAATGGGAAGTCTTGTCCCACACGCCGTATTCCCCAGATGTCGCCCCATCTGACTTCCACCTATTCCGTTCGATGGCACACGGCCTGGCAGATCAACATTTTCAATCCTTCGAAGAGTTGGAAAAATGGATTGCTTCATGGATAGCGTCAAAAAAGGACTTCTTTTTTCGAGCCGGGATCCGAAAATTTCCGGAAAGATGGGAGAAAGTTGTCGCTAGCGACAGACAATACTTTGAATAATACATCTGTAAGCACTTTTTCGCAATAAAGCTTTAAATTTTGGAAAAAACGGCGGAAGCAAAGTTGTACATCTAATAAGAGTTACCGTTAAAGAGGAAATTCCCTAAACTAGAAAAAAAAACTTGCATCTGGTTTGCAGATTCTGTTCGAGTATTTCGAAATAAACTCACTTCGGATATACACTCGAACCTCCCTTTACATAATAATCGGGGGTTCCTAACAAAAAAACATGACGTAAAATAAGTTAACGTAATTAAGAATGTAAAACATAAAAAGTTTTTTTTTTTATATACTGTAATGTATATATTTGGAACGAAAATGATATGTATACGCCGGAAAACGATAACCGTAACAAAATGGATATTTTTGGAGTGAGTTTAGTGTTGGTAAACAAGTCTGAAGGTTAATGAAATTGACAAATTTCGATTTATCAGTTTTCTTCGGACATCCTTGTCATTCAAAATAAAATAAATAAATAAAAAGGGTAAAAACATTCAGACTGGTTACAGCCCAATCCTTTTTATTTAATCATTCTTATTTTTCTTGTCCGCTTCGACAAACAAGCACACGAGAATGTCGCTCATAACAACTCATCAAATACTTATATTGGGAAGATTTTTAACGAATATATATATATATAGCGAAAGTCGTCATCTTGGATTTTAAAATTACTTCAAATATCCCTTTTTTTGCATCTACTTATCAAACCCGTTTAAAAAATACCTATATTGTGGAGACTTATAAAGAATATTGTAATAAGGCAAGCCCAATCTTGAATTTTGAAATGACTTCAAACATCGCTTTCCGGCGTAAACTTATTAAAGCAGTTCAGAAAAAACACACATGTTGTCATAGTATATGTTTTCATACTACGCAAAAATCTCATTTTACGAAGTCGGTTTGTAAAAAAATTTACGTAATTTTTAATTTACAATGTAAAAAAAGTTTTCGTTATTTGGGATTTATTTCGTAAAAAGAATTACGTAAATGGAGGTAGCGTAAAAAAAGTTTACGTTAACGGAGGTTTGGGTGTATTAGTTTTTATTTATCCTGTATAGGTATTACACCCAAACCTCCGTTTACGCAAACTTTTTTTTACGTTACCTCATTTTACGTAACTCTTTTTACGAACAAAATCCCAAATAACGTAATCTTTTTTTACAAATAACGTAACCTTTTTTTACGAACCTACTTCATAAAAGAGGTTTTTGCATACAATAAAAATCATTTCCGGCTCATTTATATTCCGTGGAAATTACTACAATATGGGTATTTTCGAAACGGGTTTGATAAGTAGATGTCGGAAAACGATGCTTGAGGTGGTTCTGAATTTCAAGATGGCAACATTTACTCATCAAACCCGTTTAAAAAATACCCATATTGTAGGGTTTTCAAGGCATACCAATAAACCGGAAGTCACCATCTTGGAATGCAGGACTACCTCAAACATCGTTTTCCAACATCTACACATCAAACCCGTTCCGAAAATACCCATATTGTAAAGGTTTTCATGGAATATCAATAAACCGGAAGTCGCCATCTTGGAATTCAGAACCTCCTTAAACATCGTTTTCTAACATGTACTCATCAAACGCATTCCAAAAATACCCGTATTCTGATGGTTTGTAACGAATATCGATAAACCGGAAGTCGCCATCTATAAAATTGATGCGACTTAGAACATCCTTTTTGTGCAAATACTAATAGTTTTTGTTTCATAGTTATCCATTATATTATACATATCTAATAATATACATACATAGGAAAAAAACTTTTTATACGTTGAAAATTCAAAATAACGTAAACAGTTTTTACGTCATAATTTGATTTACGAAGTCCCGATTGTTACGTAACTGGAGGTTTATATGTATAAAGTTATGAGCTTTAGAAATCTTCGTTACTTCCCCGAGGTGTGTTAAAATTTATTTGTTTTGGCTAATTCGTTTTACAGTTTTCATTTCCGGAAGTACCGGAAATAGTGGCTGAAAACTTCAAATCGGAAATTTCAAACTTCAAACTTCGATTTCTTCGATTTTCACAAACTTAGATTAAAATGATGTTTAAGCTAAATTAAACTTAATCAACATCTAACCTTCGATTCCGGTGTTATAGTGTGATGATTGCTAACAATTTCGAGTCTCCATTTAAAATGTCGATGCCGAAGAGGCTAGCAATCTTTAAAGCTTTCAATGTATGGGTTCAGAGAAAAAAAACCTTCTATCCAAGTAGATCATGGCCAGATTTATCGTTCGGCTCATCAGTGCTCGAAACAGTTCAAATTGAGCCGCCATCTCCGCCTAACAGTTCAGTTTAAACCGCCAAGCAGATGCACAGTTCACACAATTTACGTGACCCTTTAAGGATATTACATTAGGTGAGGTGGTGATGGTGATGTAAATATGTAAATCAAATTTTTTTTGTCAATACATATGCGGAGCGTATTCAAATCGATGAAAATGAACTCTCAGAATTTTTATTTTAAAACTCCATTGGCTGCCTGAGATATAAAAATATAAAAAAATACATTTATCTGAACACTCCCACGCATATATAAAGACAAAATTAATTATTGATTTACATGTTCACTGAGCACTAAAGGTTACGAAAGTGAGAAAATTTACAATTACCAGCGATTTGTGCACTAAGAGTCATATAAATTGACTCAATTTTCATTGAATAACTTAAGCTCAAACTAGTGTTGACATAGTAATTCCCCAAAAATGAAGAATCAAATCTTTACCTAATAATAGTAATAATAATAATAATAATAATAATAATAATAATAATAATAATAATAATAATAATAATAATAATAATAATAATAATAATAATAATGATAATAATAATAATAATAATAATAATAATAATAATAATAATAATAATAATAATAATAATAATAATAATAATAATAATAATAATAATAATAATAATAATAATAACCTTTTTATGTAGCTCACCTGGGTTCGATTCCCAACCCCTCACATAGGGTCAGAAATTTTTCCTGGCTCGAAGAGGCGAATGGTCTTAAGGTTAAAACCTCTATGATCGAAACAATAAAAATCACTTATGATTATGAATGATCATTCTCACGATTATCATCCACGCAGCGATTTTTACTATGGATTAGTTTGAGACAATGTTGCTTGAATATCAAAAATGCAACGAACGCCAATGATAATCGTTCGCTTCCCTACCCCTTGGTTCGATAATCGATCTGATATTCGGACTTGTCCTTACATTCGGGTGCGAACGAAGCCGACACTGCTTCGTTGCTCGCATGAAGATCTATTCCTTGCAGGTGTTATTCGGAAAAACAAAACCCAGAATATCTTGAGGCGAATGAGGAATGAATATTCATGCAGTGATAATCGTCGAAGCTTATTTCGAAGAATGTATTAGTAAATTTTGTTCTCTACGATTATTCCTTATTCAGTTTCACCCTTCTCTCTTTCGTGCAGTGAATAGTTAAACGTGGTTCGAGACGGGCGTGAGTAATACAAGTTCATTCGCACTGAAGATTACGCGAAGAATATGGGCAACATTGTCTTGAAACTCGTCCACGATATTGAATATCAATAAGTGTAAGTTTATGGAACATCACTAAAGTGATATTGAATGGAATGAGAATTTGTCCATACTCTGTTCGAGTGATCATAATCATCGTTGATTTTGCAGATAGTGATAATCGCTGCCAAAATCGGGTATAACATTTCTCGGCGGTGATATCGGATAATTTGGAATTTTCTCAACAATGCACAGAAAAATTTTATTAATTCTACAAGTGTCATAATTCTACACACCATACAATTCAAAACTACACCCAAACCTCCGTTTACGTAAACTTTTTTTACGTTACCTCTTTTTACGTAACTCTTCTTACGACAAGAATCCCAAATAACGTAATTTTTTTTTTACGTTGAAAATACTTCGTGAAAAGTGGTTTTTGCATACAATGAAAATCGATTCCGGCTCATTAATATTCCATGGAAATTAGTACAATATAGGTATTTTCGGAACGGGTTTGATGAGTAGATGTCGGAAAATGATAGTTGAGGTGGTTCTACATTCCAAGATGGCGACTTACGGTTCATTGATATTCCTTGAAAACCCTTACAATATAGGTATTTTCGGAGCTGGTTTAGTGCATATTGCGTAGAAAATAATGTTTGAATATTATTGGATTGCTGATCGTATCTTATATTGTATTAATAATTTCGAAATGGGAAGAGTCGCTTAAAACAAACTATGTTGTGCCTCTAAAAACCACGTGACATACTGTGAGTCCAAGCAGTGCTGTAAAACTTCATTCAATTCAATTGAAACTGAATGTGGAACACATTGACGATCTCTCGAATGCAGTAAACTTAACTCTCTGACACAGACAATGTTTGCTGACGGCCCGCACGGGCAGCATTCAGTCATCAATCGTTTCTCTTCAATCGAGGCTCAGTTTAACCACCGTCAGTTGATCTCTTGAAGTAACAAAATATCTCTTTCAATAGTGTGAGAGCGGCCTTCAAATGAGGTTCATGTAAACATTCCAATTGGTTCAAGATAATAGATGAAAGACAAACCAGATTGCTGAAATATCAATCACAGAATACACATAAATTAATTGTTTCCTCCTTCAGTTTTCATTTTTAATACTTTACTCCATTTATAATTCTATTCGTTCGAATTTGCTTACTACCAAGAGTGAAGGCAATGAAGGAGTTACACTACTCCGCACTTGAAACTGAGCAAGCAAAACTTCAAATGACTATCAACGATTATTCAACTGACGATGAATTCCGGGAGCTTCACTTGAAAATGGCAGCAAAAGTCAAATGAATTAGTAGGGATATGCTGACGGTCAGCGGCCATAAATTTCGTTTTCATCTTATATTATTCGATTGAAAATGAAATTTTACCGCACTGAGTCCAAGTGTTTCACTCTGTACTCCAGTACTTTCACACTTGATGAATAAAAAATGTGTTGTAATCCGTCCAATGTTTTATGTAATGTAAAATTATATTGGCTATATTTTGCAAATATTATTTATTTAATTCTCAATTTATTGAGTAACTAAGGTTTTCATTGTTTAAGTCATAGTCCTCCATTGATACCTTCCACTCTCTATATATGTAACACATGGTGACTTTTGCTAACAGTTTTGTTAAATGTGTTTTGCCTTTCTCGTATAAAAAGGTTATGCAAGCCGACTTTCTAACCGAGGCCCGGAGGTCCGAGTGTCATATGCCATTCGAATGAGTTCGTCGAGTACGCAAAATGTCTGTGTGTGTATGTGCGCATGTGTATGTAACGTTTTATTACACTAAATTTTATAGAAGATGGCTGCACCGATTTTCACACTCTTAGATTCAAATGAAAAGTCTTGAGGTTTCATACAAAATGTGAAAATAAGTACACCAACTTTTTCCGGAGTTGAATAAACCGATTTTAACACACTTGGATCAGTTAAAAAAACTCTTCAGGTCTGATACAAGTTCTTGAGTTTTGTGTGGATCTGACTACTGGTTCCGGAGATATGAGTTAAATGAGAAAAATTAAAATAAAATTTTTGTACTAACTTTTCTCAGATATGGCGCGACCGATTTCCACAAACTGTTTCAAATGGTCTAATAGTCCATTACAAACTTTCTCAACTTCATCTGGATCCGACTTCAAGTTATAAAATAATAGGGTAAAGTGTGTCAAAATAATGTGCACACCATTTTTGTTTCAAATGTTTCGCGTATGAAAGTGCGTCGCCATATGCCATTAGCGAGTGTCATAATATTTGAATGTTAAGCGTGGCCATGCTGATATGGACCGATTTGTGCATAAGAATGAATAACAGTTCAGTGATTGAAATCAGTCTATTCAAATAAATCATATTTACTACAATACTGAAAATTAAATATTAACATTTCTTTCACCAAAGAATGAACCTTAAAATATTTACATCGACGCATTTTTATCAATTTATGTATTTGTTTGACAATTCGATTGTAAGTGTCAAGGTAATATTATGTTGAATTTGGAATAAAATGCCTGAAGTTTAGTTGAAACAACTTTCTTCCTAATATTGACTCGTAAAATCCATTCCAAAAGTAACAATATTATAAAATATTCGACAGTAAGTCATAATTACTCAAACAACGTTTAATAAGAACTGTTATTTAAACTCGTTCCGAAAACATTCGTTTTGCTACGAGTTTCAAGAAACCAATGTTGCTCGAATATCAAAAATACAACGATTGTCAATGATCATCGCTCGCTTCCCTTCGCCTTTGTTCGATAATCGTTCTGGTATTCGGACTTGTCCGTATATTCGGGCGCGAACGAAGCCGACACTGCTTCGTTACTCGCACGAATATCTATTCCTTGCAGTTGTTGTTCGCATTGGACATATCCCCGAATGACTTAACGCGAATATGGAACGAATATTCATACAGCGATCATCGCCAAACCTAATTCGCGATGATCTTTCGTGCTGTCTTTGAAACAAGCAAATTAAGATGTTTCCCCCCGCACTATTGCCATAGTCTTATGTGTATGTGATGAACCATATTCCAGCACTCTCCCATTGCTGCTACCCAACAAGATATGATGAATTTATTAGATGAAGAATGCTTCGCGAAGAATGGAAACCAACGATCATCGCAGTGACGGTATTCGAACCAATTCGAAGAATAAAATAAATGAACGAATGACAAACGAATGTATAAAACGAACATGCACGATGTATACCAGCAGCGAAGAATGTATTAGTATATTCCGGTTCTCTACGATTATTGCTTATTCCTTTTGCACCCTTCTCTCTTTCGTGCAGTGAATAGTTCAACGTTGTTCGAGACTGGCATATTCGAAGGCAGTATGATCACAGCGAGGAAGCGTACATGAATTAGTTACACGAAGAATATTTGCAACAATGGAAGAAACACAATCTTGGATTTTGAAATGACTTTAAACATCATTTTCCGACATCTACTCACCATACCCGTTCCAAAAATACCCATATTATGAGGGTTTTCAAAGAATATCAATAAACCGGAAGTCGCCATCTTGGAATTCAGAACCACCTCAAACATCATTTTCCGACATCTACTCATCAAACCCGTACCGAAAATACCCATATTGTAAAGAGTTTCAAGGAATATCAATAAACCGGAAGTCGCCATCTAGGAAATGTATGCTGCTTAGAACATCCTTTTCCTGTAAATACTCATAATTTTCGTTCCATAACTATCCAATATATTGTACATATCTAATAATACATATACATAAGAAAAACTTCTTTTACGTCGAAAATTCCAAATAACGTAAACTTTTTTTTTTCGTCATAATTCGATTTACGTAGTCCCGATTATTACGTAAATGGAGGTTCGGGTGTATTTAACTCTTCAAATGATGCCATATCCCACTCGTACAGAATTTTACAGACACCGAGTGTAATATGGATTTATATGTATCAATAATTCATCAAGCAGATATGGGCTTCTGTAATTTAGTCGACTTCTTTGCGATCTAATGTTTCCTGGTTCTAGTCGCGCTGCTGTTATCGATCTTTTTTTCTATTTCATTCGACTTCAACTGAAGTAATTTTCAAATTACACAGTTTTACATGCTCATTTATGTGCATCTTAAAAGATGTAATAAAATCACAAGATTTTTTCGAACTGTGTCATTCAAATGTCTGGAAGCATAATCTTTCCACTCGTATTATGCGATATTTAATAATTTGTTCTATAATTCGGATTAAATTTGGGCTGTTCCACTGCCATAATTCGCATCCCAGTTCAACATAGAGAACCACACAAATGAAACAGCTCCGGAGGCAGCAATTTCTGGAAAAAACATTATCATTAACAATAAACGTACAGTCGAAGTTTAATCACAAAAGTATGAATACAAATTATCACTTGATATTTCCGTCACCGTCTGTTAGGTTCAAATTTTTCAACGGTTTAGCAGGTGAAATTTAGCTGATTTGTCAGCGCTAGTTCATAATAATGGCTTAAGGTGTCATCCAGATCGGTAATCAAATTTAATGTGTGAATATGATTCTACAGTATTATTTGCATACAATTTTCAAAATATTCGCGCTCGTCTGATGGCACCAGTTCAAAATTTTTCCCTGCCTTTGGGCCCTAAATTCTTGGCAAATGGCCCCGTTGTGCACTCCCAGACAGTGTTAAAGCCATCGAAAAATGGGTTTCCTTTTACCCGAATGCCGTTTCCGACATCGCCCTTTCGGCGTTCCATATGATTGGGTTTTAATTTGGAAGGCATTCCTCGAGCGAATCGGTTTAGTATGTCTAGAGTCTAGAACGATTCAAATACTTTTTTGGTAGGAACCGACCTCGGCCACGGGTACGAGTGGGTGGCTTTCTCAGCTCCTAGACCGGTAACCAGACCACCACAGAGAAAAGACGAATTCGCCCACCACCGAAGATGGTGCGTACTTTTATCACTTCTTCTTAACCGGGCAGGACGGAGGTATCTCTCCGAGTTCGGATGACGCAGGGCATAAAAAAAAGCGTCGAGGCAATTTATTACTGAAAGTCCCTGCCACTGCCACAATCTTGGAGTCTTGCCGGAGCGATGCGGTTTGTAAAAGTGGCTGTGCAAGAGTTGCGAAGGCAAGTCATGGTTTGTGTGCAAAATTATTCTCCTGATCATAAATGCTGCTGGTACGGAAGAAGAACGGCATTTGTAATGGGCCCTAATGCGCCAGGCGGCGGAGTCTGCTTTCCGGTTGGTTGAAGGTTGAAGTTGGCCATGGTCGGCTCCGCCATCGGTACCGGACTGGAAAACCGTTCGAGTGCAAATGAGTGCGGTTCCATGTGCTAAGGGGTTAACGGCAGCGTAAATTATTGTAATGAAGATGTACGGATTCGGCAGAAGATGAGTGTGGAAACTATTAAGATGATTTATAAAAGTATTGTCAGAGGTAGGCCACAGGCGGCTGTTGCCGAACCGAGCGCTTTATTGTTCGGCACAGTTGTTATCTTTTCCGATGCTAGAAACGATTGTAGACAAGAGAACGGTGGTGTCGATTAGTAGAAGTTTTTCCGAAATATTAATGGCCTCAGATAATTTCGGGACACCACGCTTCCAGTACCAAATGAATTATCGTGACAAACGTTAATAACAGTGCGAAGACTCGTTAATGGGATTTTTGTCTGAAAGTTTCAACGATAAAATAAAATCGATCAGCCACGGTCGAGTAATCTTATTTGCATCAGTAAATAAGAAACACGAAAAGTTCTTCCAACTCCCCTCTCTTTTGTGTGACTCTAATTAGCAGATACTTTTTCAAGAAAATGAGAATTCTCAATTATATCCGCAACGTTTTGAATAAACGGAAACTGTCACAATCACAAACACAAACACAAACGCTCTTCTCTAGCTCTACCTGGTGACCTACGCTTCCATCAATGATTTATTTCTATTTCATAGCTTCGGACGTGCCGACCATCGAACGAAACGAAACAAATATACTCAAATGAACATTTTAGGTGATAATTAGTTTTCTTTAACAGCTGGATAAAATTTTAACGAGAAAACTGTCTGATGCAAATATCAAAGCCGGTATTTGGTGCTCCAGAACATTTCAAATATGTATGCGGCAGCGTAATCAGAAGTCGGTTGAAGGATGTATTATTGTAAACTTGAAAACTAGCTTTGAAAAGGAAACTTAGCAAGAAACTTCCAAGACTGCACAAAACTTCTTGCCGTACCGGCACTGGGTGAGACACACTGCGAAAACAATGCCAAACAACTTTCCGATATCGGGACAAGTCCTGGTTAGTGACCATTTTTTACCGTTTGCAACATTGCAATTGTTCAATCCGTTCGTTAGTTTCGACGGATGCAGGAGTTTAGCTCTACAGTTGATCCTTTTTGATGCGGTGGCAATGCTTGGATTCCGATCACTTTGCTGTGTGCGAGTGTACGGGTCCTGTTGAGACTTTATCCGAAGTTTGTTGGTTTCGAAAGTTTGCTATTGTGTGCTTAAGATTTACCGTCCACGTCGATAGCATTTGTTGGATATTGAAACTTACAGTAACCACCACATTGTCATTCGGGCAAAGTGATGGGTTTACTTTTTGTATCTTTCAGTCTCGGACAGGTGCGTAATTTGTTGAATACTTTTTTAAGTTTAGGTATTTTCTTAGTTTCAGTTACTGTTCTCCATCATGCTAACGTTGCGTTCAAAGTAATAATACGAAATCTAGAATTATGGTACTTATATAAAATATGAATCAGCAGTGTTCTTTACGAATTTGTGTGCCGAATTAAGGAAATATGTTCGTCTCGAATACAATTTTTAATATTTAACAAAACTAGCTCACAATAGTACTAGAATTAAAAGGTATTTTTGTACGATAACTGTTGGTATGTATAAAAAGACGACTGGGTAATATCAATGACATAACTGTATGACGTGGATACGAATGAAACTGACACGCTTTCTTCACATTTCTGAATATTGATACATAGCTTTTACTTCTTCGCTTCCAGAAATGTATCAGTGTCGCTACCTGAAGTATGACTTGCTCTCATCAAACATACTAACTAACATCTAGCACACAAGTAAATAAGGAGTGGTAAAAGAGAGTAAAAACATTTTCCGCCCTCAGAACTGCTAACTAATGCCAGCATTGCAATGGAAGAAAATAATAAATATTGTACCTTGGGATCTATTTCAGGTTCGTACAAGAACTAAAGTAGATGAAACTATATATTCTGACAAGAATTCGTTTCATTTCACTGTAAGTTACCTGTGAGAATTAAAGAAGAATGCTGAGAATGCTCGGACGTTGATTTAAAGTGATGAAGTGAGTGAATTGATGAAAATTCAATCTTCTGCATTGTTGAGTGAGCAGGACATTTTGGAATCCAGAAGTTCGCACTCAGATCCAAACCAGGTCCAAAATTCAGGCCATGTCCAAAATTAAACTCTAGGTTTTAATTCAGAATCCAGATCCAGAATACAGGTATGGAAAACTAGAAATTTCAGATATCAAAGTGAACCCAAACCTTCATTTACGTGATAATCGGGAGTTCGTAAATCGAATCATGACATGAAAAAAATTTACTTTATTTGGAATTATTTTATATTATTCAATATGTATAACGCTCGTATCCGTACTGTATTTTACAGTATTGTACTGTATTGACGACCTGAACACTGTGCACTGTTTTTTACCACTGTATCTTAATTTGTACTATATTTTCCCATTGAAATATACTGTATGTTTGACATCACATAATAAATATTGCGCTTTAGAGATTTAAGGCATCGAATTTTGATTTTCCGCAATACAAAATGTCAGAAAGAAGAGTGACAACAGGTAACGAATATAAATACATGGAAACAAAAATCAGATCCCATTCATCACGATTTTTTCATTGTTCATTCTTGGTCAGAGTGTGTCACAACAATAATTTTGTTGATTTAAACAAAAGAAAAATGTCCCCACCTAAAAAAATATACTAACTCAAAATCAGCATAAAAAATATCCGTTTCTCAAAACATAATTTTTTTAATTTTTTAATTTTTATTGATCTCAAGTCCTTAAAAAGAGGAAATATAAAAAATATTGAAATTTTGAAAACAAATCATCTGCAGATTATTTATCTTTGTTTTTTACTCACTATTGTTAGATAAAATGCTTACTGTCAGGCCCGTGCGCAAGAATCATTTAAAGGGGGGGGGGGGGGGGGGGGGGGTTAAAGAAAGGGTTCAAGAGAGTTCAATGGGGCGTTGATTCAAGGGAGGGAAGTGGTTCAAAAGGTGGGGAAGGTGCAAAGATTTAAAAGGAAAGTCAAGTTGTTTGCACTTTTATATAAAAAGTACTTATTGCTCATGGAACTTTCTGTTAAAAAATCTTCCAAACCCCCCTCCCCCCCTGCGGACGGGCCTGCATACTTTTTTTTATTTGTTTAAGGACCTTTTTTTAAACTTTGCCTGCATACTGCAAAATGTACTGTTTTTCCAAAGTCGATATACTCTATTTAATTTTACATAACATGTACTGTTTTTCGTCAACACAAATATACGAGACTTCGAAAAAAATTATCTAAGTCGCTTCAAAATCCAAGATGGCGACTTCCGGTTTATTGAAATTCTTTAAAACCCCAAACAATATGGGTATTAGGGTACGGAACGGATGTGAAAAATACGAGGTCTGTTCAAAAAGTTCCCGGAATTTTTTAATTGCGCGCGTCTGGAGAGTCCGGTGGTCAAAATTTTTTTTTTATTGTGTTGGTACATATGTCCCTAATGTATGGTGAAATTTTCAGCTGTATTCATTGTTTACATTCTGTCTTGTTGCGGCTGGTGTAGACGTGTTGTTTTGAGCTCGGCGATTTTTGTTAGTTTAAACAATGGAAGAATTGAAGAGTCAAAGAATTTGTATAAAATTTTGCGTGAAAAATGAAATAAAGTGTAACCAAGTGTGCGAAATGTTACAGAGAGCCTACGATGAGTCTGCTATTAAAAAAACAAGTGTTTACGAGTGGTATAAGCATTTCCAAGATGGCCGCGAAGACATTGATTAGGGACATATGTACCAACACAATAAAAAAAAAATTTTGACCACCGGACTCTCCAGACGCGCGCAATTAAAAAATTCCGGGAACTTTTTGAACAGACCTCGTATATGTCGGAAAACGACATTTGAAATGTTTGAGTAGATATCGCAAAACGATGTTTGAGTTGATTCTGAATTCTAAGATGGCGACATTCGGTTCATTTGTAATCCTTGGATGCCATTACAGTATGGGGATTTCGGAACGGATTTGATGAGTAGATGTAGGAAAACGATATTGGAGGTCGATCCGAAATTCGGCTTCCGGTTAATTGCTATTCCATGAAGACTTTTACAATTTGAGTCGATATTACTCGAATTGCTTCACAATATGCATATTTTCGGAACGGTTTTCATGAGTAGGTGCTCACAAAAAAAACTGTTTTAATCCACCTAGTGGTGTAATGATGCCTTTCTCATATCAATCATACTATCATATATAATACTGTGGTATTCTTCAAGATCATTCTCTGCGATTCTTGAAAGAATAACCGAAATCGGTTTGTTTGACCGTCTTCTGATAAAAACTATCAATTGGAAAAGATTTGATTTAGAATTTTTTAAAGGTTTTTCCCCATTTTCAGTGATGGTATACAATTTTTAACACACTTTACCCTATATTTCCGGATCCGGAAGTCGGATCCGCATGAAATTCAGGAATTACGCATGGGACCACATGACCTTTGACTTGAATCTAAGTTTGTGAAAATCGGTCGCGCCATCTATGAGAAAAATTAGAACACATATTTTCTTTTTTTATGCACATTTTACCCCATAACTCCCGAACCAAAAGTCGGATCCAAATAATATTCAGGAATTTTGTATGGGACCTCAAGACATTTCATTTGAACCTAAGTTTGTGAAAATTGGTTCAGCCATCTCTGAGAAAAAAGTTAGTGCACTTATTTTAACAATTTTTTGCACATTTTACCCCATAATTCCGGAACCGAAAGTCGGATCCAAATTATATTTAGGAATTTTGTATGGGACCACAAGACCTTTCATTTGAACCTAAGTTTTTGAAAATCGGTTCAGCTATCTCTGAGAAAAGTTAGTGCAAAAAAACGTTACATACACACATAAGCACATACACACACACACATACACACAGACATTTTGCTTACTCGACGAACTGAGTCGAATGGTATATGACACTCGGCCCTCCGGGCCTCGGTTCAAAAGTCGGTTTTCACAGTGATTGCATAACCTTTCTATATGAGAAAGGCAAAAACCTGCTTAATCCACCTAGCAGTGAGATGATACCTTTTTTTATCAATCCGCATGTGTTTTTTGCATGAATATTCTTCGGTGTTTCAGTTCTCGTGACATTAGTTTAATGACCGTCGATTTAAGGGGCAATTTGAGATTTTAATCACTATCGAATCTGCAAATCGGATCGAATTTGAATCTGAAAGTGTGACAATCGATTGAACATTCCATGATATGTCGGAGTAAGTTCTACTTTAGAGTTTACGGTAATTTAAGGTACTTCCAGGGCCGGTTTGAATTTTAAAATTTCATCATTCTGTAATTCCAGAATCGGGAGTCAGAATTGGATAATATTAATTCATTTTGTCTTCGTAGATCTGGCTTTTTTAAAAAACGATTGAGCTTTGAGAAACGATTCGATACTGGAACCGGATTTCGAAAATCGGTTTAGCCGAAGTCAGATAAATTCACCTGAGTAACTGTTTTGTTTACATTTGTTTCAAAATGTTTGAAAATTAGTATGAACATCTTTGAGAAATCGTAGTGCGAATTAAATCCTAATCGAAAACTGAATACCACTAAAACTGAAATAAGTTTATTTGGTTTTCGACTATCCAAATCTGTAAACCCGATAAACCTGATTTATTTATGTGAAATAGACATTTTTATACTAATCATCCTGGATCTGACTGAGAAGCAAGATGTTTTACAGGATCTTAAAACTTTTCATTTGAATTTTAGATTGGTTCAGCCATCTACGAGAAAAATGGGTCCACCATATTCATTTCGTTTCACATATCATCCTGTAGTTCCGGAACCAGAAATCGGATCCAAACATAATTCAGGAACCTTGTTTAGGATCATGCGAGGTTTCGCATGAATCTGAATTTGTTGAAAACGGTTGAGTCATCTCCGAAAAAAATGAGTGAAATTATTTGTCACACACGCATTTGCCGATCTCGACGAACTGATTCGAATGATACATGGTTGTTATGTTCTTCCTGCATTTATTGCTGTAAGTAGTTTAAATCAATATAATTATGGAATTGCTTTCAACTGGAAAATACTGCCATCATTTGGTTTACATATGTCATATTCGAACAATTATGTTGCCAAAAACGAACCGTGCTAATATCGGTCCAAGGCAAAATGCCATGAAAAAGATACTGTACACGGTCTTTTTGGTACTTAGAAACAATTTTATGTAACAGTATAAAAAATCGTGTTTCACGTTGCTCCCAAGCATGTCTTTGTCATACAGCGCTCAAAGCTCCTACTGCTGGAATAGGGGGAAAAGTCGTTTACATAAAAATATCGATATCTCCGTTAAAAATGGACCGATTTTACCAATCTATGGCTTGTTGGATAGCTATTACCGTGCGAAATCAAAATATAGAAGCATATTCTGTTTTCAAGGTCAATTGTGACAGATACTGTAAAAAAACTGAATATTTTGACATAACACTTCGTATAACTCAAAAAGTAAACATCCGATCTCAAAACCATTCAAAAGCGTTCTGGGTGACGGGGAGACCTTTCATTTGCGACTAGTTTGATCAAAATCGGTTCAGCCATCTCTGAGATCTCGACCTCTTAGTTGACAACACACATACAGACACACACAGATACACACACACACACACACACGGCCATTTGCTCAGTTCGTCGAGCTGAACCGATCGGTATATGACATTGGGCCTCGGAAAAATTTTCTAAAGTTTGAGCGAATTCTATACCTATTTTTTATATTTATAAAAAGTGCATATCAGTTTTTGTTGAACAGCCAGCGCGATCTGACAGCTCAATATAAACCGCTAGGCAGACGTAAACTTAATGCTACTTGCAAAACACTTTGCTATTACACCGTAGTGTAATGTCTTAACTGACGTCTCGGCTTACTAGCCGAACAGAAAAAATGGTACAAAAAAGTAAAGTTAAGCTAGTGAAAATACTTTTGTCTGAGTGCAAGTTTGCAAGTACCTGGCATATTTGGATGACTGGATTCGATCGTGAATCATTCAAACTGAGTGACTTTAAAGCTGCCTGACTGTCGAAACAAAAATAAATTCGTTTATCTCAGATTCTGTATTGAAATGTCGATTGTATTCCACACAGAATCGCGTAGATTTAGGCTTCAAACACAGTACAGTATTTACCAAGTGAATGAGACTGCTCTAGCCTCATTGCACGACAGTAGATACCAGCACCAGCTCGACCACCCAACAGAAAACTGCCCGTATAACAAATTATGTGTTCAGCAAGTTGTCGTTCCAAATAACCAGACAACCATTGCTCACGAAGAGGATAGCTCATATTGAATGTGTTGAAAGGAAAACTGCATGTGAGAGTTAGGTCACTAGGAGCGAGTGAATACTCCTCCCAGGTAATCATTTGAGATCACAAGCGAGTGTGGCTAGTAGCATAGTCTATAAGGTTACTGTTCCAAAGCCCTGTAACCTTAAAAAGGTATGCACAAGATAATGCTTCTTGTTTTAGGAACACATGTAGTGGTTTAATGCACAGCAGCCCCTCTAGAGCAGTGGTAGGGGTTGTCGTGTTATTTCATAGTGGATTTTAAGGCTTGCATTTTTCATTTTCTAAAACGGTTTAGTTTAATTCCACTGACCGCTCAAACCTCAAACATTGTTTTTTTACTTGTTATTAAAACAGATAGAACAATATGCGGCCATATGTAAAACTTTATGTTTTTTATATGCAAGATGGTCGTTTAAATAGTAAGTTTGCTATGCAAATTAAAACCAACAAATTAATAATGGATGTATCCTTTCTCTTAGAATTAGTTACCTGGAAATATTTGGGTATGAAGACTTGACTTACTTTTGATCAGTGGTACCATTTTTCTCTGAAAACACTTTCTATCAATTTCAAAGTATCCTACACACTTAGAAAAATTTACTTCCTCATAGATGCACATAAAAGGAGCGTCGCGATTCACTTCCATTCACAATTCAAAGCATGTGAAGATAAGTCATACCATTACCTTCACAGTTCATCTAGCTGAAGCTTACATCGATACAGACTCGATTCGAATTCAAACCCTTTCAAAATTAAACAGCACGATACAAAATCCCAGATACGGTTAAGCAGAAAAGTGACGAATTTACAAAGTAAATGGAGTGAAATGTAATAAGCTAACTTTTTTTTAGCATGCACAATTTTTCAGTATTTTCGATATACGTTGTCTAGGATCAGCCGATTGTTGATTTATTGTCTATGTCAGCATTTTTAAGATATGTGTGATTTGTACAACATATTTCATCTACATGTGCAGCTAGGGAAGTGCCGCTGGGAAACTAATTTCCAGGGAAGTCCAACTTAGATCATTCGCTTCCCGGATACTGTCATCAGCACTGTTACCAGCTCTTTGACAAAACTACTCTTCAAAGTTTAACACTTAGAGCTCAATAAGCATTTATCATCGGGGATAATAAATGTCATCCTTTTCCGAATGATTTATACCATTCGCTTATTATACCCACTTTTTAGTTGAAAAACGCTCAGCCAGCTAGGAGTCATTTCATTCGTTCAACATTGTAGAGATCGTCCCAATGCTATCCATGGTACCGTACAATCCGCCACCACCGGGGGAACAAAGCGACTTGGTTCCATTGACATTCAACCGAGCTCGGAGTCGTCTCCTGAATCGTACCCATAATGCAAAATTTCTTCCCCAGCTCGAAGAAGCATCACCAATGTTTGGGAAACTTTACCGAATACAATCGCATCGTCGTGAATTTACTCCTAATCACATACGTCAGTGTGGGTTGGGGTGGGATTGGTTCGGGCTGGGGGTGGTCTAGTATGTAAAGAGCTCGTTCGAAGAAAATATTTATGCCAACCGAAGGGAGAATATTCGGGCCCGTCGTCATTGAGGATCCCGGCTAGTCTCGGTGATAATGACAGTTGAATTAGAGCTGTCTTTGGTTTCTGGGAATGGGTGAAGCTGGTAATGAGAACTGAAATTTACAAATCATTAAACACTTTCAATTAGGAAACTGAGCAAATATTTGTCGGAATGCTAAATAATCAACCATGACTAAGATAATGTTTGAGACGATCTGATGACGATGGCTTTGCGTAGGACAATCTTGTAGTTGATGAATAATACATTTCATTGTTGGAAATTCGATGGTCTAGTGGCGGGCTGATGGATTTGTTAGATAACGTGACAAGTGGGTGGATTGATTTGAAATTTCAACGAGAAAACGTTGTTTGGTTCTTTTAGGATACGGACAACTATATATCATCCCACTTGTTAGAAAGATTAGAAAGGCACAATCTGAACACTACCGTGAAGTAGATTTAAATTATTCAAAAATTCATTGCTGGGTGTTTTGTAATTGACATCATTGCTACTGTGATTAATATCTTGGGCATATCTTTAAGTGAATAGTTGAATACCAGAGAAGGATGAGTGCAACTTAGTTTGGAAAATCCGGCTATGTATATTTCAATTCGGAAGCGGATAAAAATAGTAATGCACCTATTTTTTGTCTGGTTCTGAAAACAATCAAATTCTTTAAATGACTGTTGAGTTGATCAAAATCCAACACAATATTGGAAAACTATGCAATCATTATGCAAACAGACTTTTCAACCAAGGTCTGGAGAGCCGATTCCCGATTCCCACAGAGCCGCTTGTCATATACCATTCAACTCAGTTTTTCGAGATTGGAACATGTATGTCTATGTGTATACAACGAAAATGTGCGCTTGATTTTCTGTGACATGACCATACTTCAAAATTCAAATCGAAGTTATTGTATTCCTCTAGTTAGCTACTCAATTTAACCGGACCTGACTTCCGGTTCCGTCGAAACGGGTTAAAGTGTTCAAAATCTCAAAAAAAAAGTTTGATCATCTCAGGGATCGCTGGTCCGATTTTCTCATACTTAAATTTAAATAAATGGACTATTTCTTCACATTTCGCTTCTTTTTAAACTTATATTCAAATCGAAGATCTACATAGTCAAAGCCAGTATTTTTTAGTTATCTTGATCCAAACAATAGAATGTGGTGGTCAAAAAACGGAGTTAAAAAGCTCACTTCTGTTATATTCGCGAAATACTGGAAGTCAGGGCCGGTGAAAGAGGTGGGTATGGTGGATAGAACTACCCACCCGAAAATTCCAAATGTGGGTAATTACCCACCTGAATATTCGAACGAAAAACAATAGTAATATTGTTATTATTTATAAGATCAAGAATATTTTTATTGTAACTAAAAATAATAAATAAAATTAAAATTATTGATTACTTATACTCAAGGTAGAGCAAGGATGTGAGGATATACAACAGAAAGGTTAGACGTGGCAAGGGTTATTAGAGCAAGCAAAAATCTCTCTAGCAACCTTCAACCAGAGGAGTCTAGCTTAAGCATCACATCAATGCAAATCACTCTCGTCTCGGGTATGCCGGAAAATAGTTACCAGAAGTTGTTACTTTCTACTTGCGGCAGCTTTCTCATACACAATGAGTTTTTCACAATCTCTGATAGAAAAAAATACTGTCTATATTGACTATACAGGGTCCGGCACTCGAAGTGTAACCAATTAAAAAGGCCATAAATTCAGTTTGGAAAATTGCTTTTACTTAATTCAAAGTACAAAATGTGTAAAAATAATACAAAATTCAGAATCAATTCACTTTTGCTCGATATGACCACCTTTTGCCTTGACTTGATGACTTGAGAGAGCGAAGGAGTTGTTTCGTTTGGCCGAATGTGACTTGCAGGTATTTTGGCCCACTCGCGGACAATAACTTTTTTCAGCGCCTCGAGACTGGTGTATCTTTTAGTTCGGACTTTGCTCTCCAAAATGGCCCAAAGAGAATAATCCATTGGATTCGCATCTGGTGAATTCGAGAGCCATTGTGTGGACGTGATGAAGTTCGGAACGTTGTTTTTCAGCCATTCTTGGTTCACTCGAGCTTTGTGAGACGGTGCCGAGTCCTGCTGAAACGTGCATGGTCTGCCACCGAAATGTTTGTATGCCCACGGCTTCGAAGCAACCTCCAGAATACTTTCCCGATAATATGTCGCATTTACCTTGACGCCAGGCTCGATGAAAACGATTGGAGAGCGCTCATCTGCGGTTACAGCGGCCCAAACCATTATCTGTTGCTGGTGCTGCCTCCTGGTGGCCAATCGATGACTCAAATTCTCGTATGAACGGTCGGTCAAGTAAACCCTATTCTTTGAGAGTTTACGAATTGCTCAATTGGAAAAATTTTCTCGTCAGAAAATACAATGTTCGAAAATTGACCGCTTTCGGCCAAACGAAGCAACTCCTTCGCTCTCTCAAGTCATCAAGTCAAGGCAAAAGGTGGTCATATCGAGCAAAAGTGAATTGATTCTGAATTTTGTATTATTTTTACACATTTTGTACTTTGAATGAAGTAAAAGTAATTTTCCAAACTGAATTTATGGCCTTTTTAATTGGTTACACTTCGAGTGCCGGACCCTGTAGACTTGGTCGTGAGCGAACGAGACATCCATTTGAACAAGATTTTCATGCCCAGATATTCGCGAAAGTCTATTCATCTTAGCTCATCCAATCTCATGAACTTTGATTTGGCGTTCATCTATCATGATGTTAAAAACTTGCTGTATTTTTTCCGGAAGAATATTTCATTTGGCCACGTTTAAAATCAGACTACCACAAATCTTTGTTTTTAACGGATCCGGGTAACATTTATTAAACCTTGCGCGGGTTTCTTCTTTTAAAAAGTAATATTTTATCAACACACGGTGTTCGTAATCTCCATTTTTGTTTCCAAAAATAAATAACTAACGGCACTTATATGTCGGTAGGTTTAGTGTTTGTGGTGCGACAATGTGTTATGGACATCAGCGGTTGGACTGTTTGTGGATTTGTTTTGTGCGCCGTTCAACTTTCGTGAGACACATTTTTGTCGAAAATCAGCTGTTTCTTCGTATTCAAGGAAATGCAGGATGATCTCGATCTACTTTCTTGTACTGGATGAACGAGTTCAGCACCTTTCATCATCAATTTCACTAAACGGTCAGGGTAACCAAAAGTCTCATATTTTTTAAAACTCGCAGGCACAAATACTATTATACGAAATAGAAAAGACTGCTGCCTCAGTATTCAAAACAATATTGTCAATGATTTTGAAACTAGCTCAAAAACCTCAACCGTTCAAAAAACCGCACAATAGTTTTATGTCGTATTTTGTTTCGAAACAAAATTCCGAAAACACTTTAAACTTCAAATTTACGTATTTTATGTATATCGAAATCAGTGTTGGTGATTGCCGAAAATTTGACAGAAGCTGCTATATAGGCTCACTGCATATCTCTAAATAGCGATTAAAGCGACACCTTGTGAGGGCTGGCGTCGTCAGCGCGGTACTCTGTAATATCCTTAACCATGGTTTTACATGCTAAACTCGACTATTTTAATTAATATTATTTGCATAAACAGATGAAGTATGAGCACGGTTATTGAAAATCTCTTTCAAACTGTAAAATTCCTCAGTAAATCGTTGAGGAAGGGAATAAAATAAGGAAGGGCGAAATGACAATGGGTTTCTCCAGGGATCTGTTTTGCGCACCAATAGCTCGCTAAAACGCGAAAATTTGTATTATCCCGTTTTTTAGGTATCTTTACTTCTTGTCAATTAAGGAAATTCGCGTATAAAAACGATTAACCACACTTAATCTCACTACATACATTTGAATACTTTTGCATCACTGTTTCTGCCTTCTTCAATAGAGGGTAATAGAATTATAGGAAAAAACGACTTTTGATCGAGCTCGATTAGACGACGAGATCGGAAATTGTTCCTCTGTGTGTGTATGTGTGTTTGTGTGTGTTAAAGGCTGAACCAATTAAAACAAGCTTAGATTCGTTTGAAAACTACTATTGAGTTATTGGTGAAGTTTGAAGATCAAGTGGCTATCCTTACCAGTTCCAGAGATATGATGATATAAGTGACGTAAACGACAAGTCAGTTTTATCTACCAGTGTTTTTTTTATTTTAGAGTCGTTCGTTATCGTTTGTTTCAGATAGAGATAATGAAGGAACATTTTTACACCTCCCAACAGGTTTTGGGAACAACTAAAGAAAAACTAACGCATATTAGAGTACTACGTTTAGTAACGAATCTTAAGACACTGATTTCTAAAAGTGTATTTTCATATTTATTTAACGCCTGTGCATAGTGGGTCGCGTATAAATTGTGAATCGACCACGTGGTTCCCTCAATTCCCTTTTTCGTCTGTGTGTTTAAGAAAGTTATGATGCAAAAACTACATTTTGGGAGCCTCATATCAATTATGCTCCTTATATTGACACCAATGCATTTTAAAGGGCCCATGTGTTCGGCATATTTTTTGTAGTAACATGTTCTATAATTCTTCGGCTTAAAACTTATAACTCACTTCTATAAATGACAACTTAGATTTTATTCAAAGAAGAAGACAGTTCCAAACAAAAGTTTTTCTGAATGCAATAAAGCCCCAAAATCAACCTCTGAAACTCAAACAGAAAACGTATTTTGATGGGGTTGGGACCACTGAGTACTCTGTTAAAAGTGAATGGATTTTTACAATCTATGGCTTGAAACTAACCAACCCAATTATTGCAATTACAAAAAACTGAAAATTTTGACATCTAACTATGTATAACTTAAAAAGTAAACATCGCAAAACCAATCAGTTGCGTATTGGCTGACTAGAAGACCTTTTATTTGCAACTAGTCTCGCCATCTCTGAGATCTTGACCTCTTTGTCAACAACACATAACTAACCACACACACACACACGGTCATTTGCTCAGTTCGTCGAGCTGAATCGGTTGGCCTTCCGGGCATCGGGTAATTTTCCCAAAATTCGAGCGAATCCTATACCTAATTTTTTATATATACAAAAATATTGTAAAAACTCACCAAAAAAATCTGGTTTTGCAGATAATGCGAACAGAAGTGTTCAAAATTCCAGTTACGTTTATGTAAATGAAGAAAATAGAGACCATTGTAAACTTTGTAAGCTATAGGCTACCTGCATATCTCGAAATAGCGATTAAAGCGACATCTTGTAAAGGCTGGCGACGTCAGCGCGGTGCGCAGTGATATCCTTACCCATAGATTTACGAGCTAAACTTGACTTTTTATAGTTGCTATTATTTCAATTGTAAGCTGTAAAAAGAACCTGAAAATGAGCACAGTTATTAAAAATCACTTCCAAGCCATAAACATCCTTGGTTTTCGTCGGAAATTGATAAGGAAAGGGAGAAAACTAATGACAAGTTTTCACGTAAGTGAGGTGTTTGAGGAACGACGAGATGACAATGTTTTCATTCAGGGAACTGTTTTACGAGAAACTCCTGGAGTCACCAGCACGCAAAATCGTGAAAATTTCTATTTTCCTGTTTTAGAGGTATCATTACTTATTATCGTTTAGGAAAATTTGCGTGCAAAAACAATTGAAAAATAAACTCACCAAAAATTCTCTTTTTTGCAGATAAACAATACAGATAGAAAAGTTCAAAATATGCCCTCGGCATCTTATAGCTTAACGCAGTGTGCCTTAATATATGTTATTGAATAAAAAAATAAGAAAAGTTCAAAATGCCAGTTGCACTTGTAAAGGTGGCAAATGGTACTGTAAACACGCAGCTGCAATTTGCGTTTATGTAAATGAGGAAAATACTCGGTCAAAAACAGATTTGCCCATGATTTGGAACCGTGCACGTGAAGTACAATTAGAAAAATATAAAAAAGGTTGTACTATTGAATCAATGGGCTTCACTGGAGATCAGGTACAGCCTTCGGCGGTTGTTGTTAAGAAAAAAAACCTTTAATTTCGACCAGGTTCAGAATCATCAGGTATTAGTCGAGAAGAACTGCGTTTTTGCCCAAACTTTAATAAGGGAATCTGCTAATGCAGCTGCAGAAGAACAAATAGTAACACAAAGACTTGCTCGCGAAAAAAAAAAATTGAAAGTATTATGAATATTTTATATAGTTTGCAAATTAGTGCCAATTTCAAATGTTATCATGCCTACACCTCAGCTGCAAATGCAAATGGACGTTAAAAATTGTCAAATTTCACTTGCCCATAAGAGCTCAATCAATTTTTTGAATCAAATGTCGTAGTTGATGAACGTAAGTGGGAATTAATTTTTTTGCACTCGATAAAGCAATCCGAAACGTCGACGTGGTTTCGCGAACGATACGTACGTGTGACTGCTAGTAAACACGCCCATTCTATAAAGACACGACAAAATAACAATTTTGAAACTTTGGCACGTCAATTTAGAAATGACATATACAAGACGACGATGACAGAAGCTATGGCTTATGGCATAAGAAATGAGCCAGAAGCTAAAGCCAAGCTTTCTGAACAGCTGGGAAAAACTGTTCATGACAGCGGGCTTATTGTGTGTTACAAACCGCCGTTTTTGGCTTGCAGCCCCGATGGGTTGATTTTCAATAATGGTAATTATGAGCTTGTCGAAATTAAATGTCCATCGTCTCGTGAAAAGCAAATCATTTTTGATCGAAAAATTAAAAAATCATATGTTGATTACTTGATTGTAAATTCTGACAACATGCTTGAATTAAAAAAAAACCATGTACACTTTACTCAAATTCAATTTGCAATGTACGTGAGTGGTTTACAGCTGTGTAATTTTTTTGTGTATTCAGAAGTTGATTCAGTTTTGCTGCAAATTGAAAGAGATGAGATTTTTTTGCAGGAATTGATACCACGCGTAGAAAATTTTTATTTCATGTATTTTTTACAAATGCTGACATAAGAAGTCTAATTTTTAACTGTTTTATTTTAGTTAATTTTTTCTTTGATTTTTTATTTTTATTTACATTTTAAGGTAGCTCAGAAATAAAAGTACGCAGGTAGTGCATGAACAACATACACTTCTATTTTATGTATTTATTTTAAATGCTTATATTAGTAGAGTAATTTGGAACTGTTTTCATTTTAGTTAATTTTTTCTTCGGTTTTTCAATTTTATTTACATTGTAAGCTCACTCAGAAATATAAGTACATGGGTATGTAGTGCATGAACAACATATAAAAAAATGTACTTACTACCAAGTTTGTTTTGCATACATACACATTTTCGCCTTTATTTTTTCACTTCAGTTCCCCATTTATAAGTGGTTCCTGTGTATTAGCCAACACACAAGCAATGTGCATAATTTTGTCAATTTTTGGCAAAAGTTCAATGTTTAAGTGTGATAAAATACGATATATCTTTATTCTCTGAATGGCTCTCTCAACATGGATACGAACACTTGCGATTTGATATCCCTCCATCACTTCTTCCTTAGTAAATTGAGGATTGAATGCAAAAGGTGGCATTACTAAAATACACTGACGCTTGAATAATTCAGTTTTGATTTGAGGGAAGCCTTTGTCAGCCAATATTTCATCTCCAGGCTCCACTAAATCTACAAAGCCAGAGTCATTGACAATAAATCCGTCGGTTGATCTCCCCCCATACCCTTTAGAGACAAATGTTATCATTCCAGAAGGACTGATTGCAACAAGAAATTTTACAGTAAAGCCTGACTTGTACGATGAGTACATTAAGGCTCGCTGTTCGACAGTTGGAGGAGTGTCGGTCTTAATTTCGGTGCAATCAATAATTGCTCTACAGTTTGGGTAATTTTTAAAAGAAACTGGCATTGTGTCTTGGATCGTCGTTTTGCTCGGCCAAAAAATCCATGTTTCAAGTCTAAAATAAAGTGTTTCTAAAACACTTTCAAAGATTCGTGATGCAGTTGTTGCACAAATATTAAACAATAATCCAAGCGGTTCAAATGTCAAACCAAGTTTCATTTTCATTAAAAATAGTAATAGTCTGTCTTCAGCATTCAGTGCACGATAGTACGCAGGTTGTCCAGGTTCTTTTGGTTTGATAAATTGCAACAAAGTTTTAAAAATAGACATACGAACTCCCCCAAACTGTTTCATGTGGTTATCATTGGTAATATCACTGAAACCCATAAATCCCCCCCTACTAGGCTCATCTGGACCCACGGATTTCGTCACTGTCTGCACTGGTTTTGGGGCAACGACAACTGTTTTGCTGTTGAATATGTGTGCCATGCTGATGCTTGTTTGCGTTGATGCCTCACAAGTTGCAAAATTTTGCTTACCACATACAAGTGTTTCATTCTGATCAGCTAATTCAAAGTCAAGATTAGTTTGAATTCCAATTTCACAAGTGGTAGCAGAATGATTACTAGGAGACAATGCATGTACATCAACATCTGCAAGTATATTTAAAAAAAAAGGCGCAAAAAATAAGTATTCCAAAAATAATGAAATAAACTTGCCATTCTTAATAATTGATGAACTATTCGAATTTTCCCTTCGTTACTTCCTTCGGCGTAGCCTCTCGCCACGGCTTCCATCAGATGATTGTCTCGTTTTGTATACGTCAGTAAAAACCGTTAGATTATAGGAGTCTGATCGGGGATCTTCCGATTTCCTCCCCCTAAGAAAATGTAGACTGCAAATTGTAGCATATTTACTCGGTTCCCACGGCTTTCCATCTTCACTGCAAGTAATAGAAATTTTGTAGCATTTGACGAATTTGTCGGAAAACACATAGCACGCAAAATCAGATTCATTAGAAATTTACCTACGTTTGTCGGCGCACTGATGCAATCCACTTTTTGCGACGTTCCGATTCCCAAGGGTTTGAAGTAAATTTATAAAAACTGACTCCCACGCTTGTCTTGCTTCGTAAACTCCACCCCACGACACAGCAAAATCGGCCACCCGAATGTTTTCGAACGATTGTGCGTGTTATCGAACTCATTGTAAGCTTTGTAAGCAACCACACCGTTACGAACAGCTGATGCAGAGCACCGCGCTAAAGTCGCTATGCACCACAGGGTGGCGCTTCCGGAGCTGCGCAGTTAGCCCATCACACTTTGTTGGACATTTCATACGCTCGATACAGCGCACCGCGCAGGAGACGCTATGCGCCACTTGATGGCGCTTCCGGAGCTGCGCAGATAGCCTATTGCTATCTATATTGTATACAACATTTTCAATCCGGTAGAAGATACTACAAGAACTCGAGTCTCTCAATGCATGGACCGTGAGAGAATTTTTCTACATTTCTTTGCTCCATTTCATACTCTGAGTATTTCACGGCCCTTAAAAAAATTTACAGTCTAATAATGATCGATGCTGTCAGGAATTTCCCAAGAGAGATTCGCAAGTTGACAATTATCGCAGAAAATCGAATCGATGATTCAACTTGATGATTCTCATACAAGGTTGCAATATTTCAAAACCCTTGTGTGGAGCATTCACAGACATTTTCATAGACACACCTTATACAAAGGTTATATGCACATAGTTAGAATAAGCGGCAATAGTAAAATGATTCTATCGCAATTATCCACTGCTCATACAGAATCGGATCGCGAAACGAGAATAAGCGACCGTTTGTTGCTTCAGAGAGAATCCCACAGCAGCGTGCTAACCTTTGATTCTCAGAAATGTCATCGAGAGAAATTCGCTCTCGCACTGGTGTCTATTCTATGTTAAATGAGCCATGCCGGGTTTTTATTGTTGCGATGATATTTGTTTCTCTTTGATGGCACTAATTGAATCGTGTGAAGAGTTGCAAATGAACGTTCTTCGATTCGATAAAAGCCATCCTTGATCGAAACAAAACATTATAAAAACCGTCCTTACACTTTTAAGGGATAAATATCATTTCAAAAATTCAAAATAGTGGGTCGTTCCCTTGGTACGAAAAATTACCCACCTGGGCATAACATGTTTCACCGGCCCTGCTGGAAGTTATGATCAATAGGCACCAGAATAGTAATCCCATCGATTTTGTAAAGATAACGAGTTCAGTTCTCATCAAACTAGATTCCAATAAAACGTCTTATAATTCTGTCATCTGCTATTGATTGTTATCCTAATTTTACTTCCGGTTCAACAATTACAGGATTTTAAAATTTACAAACTATCGTGTGAGTCGCGCTTCAAAAACAAACGGAACAAAATTTCAGGTCCCACTACTCAGAACTTTTCCGAATTTAGTTTTCTTTTCATTTCATCTTAAGCTCGTCAGTGCAAAACAAAGCTATGCTCTTCAAATAGCAGAAACTTCACGTCTCATAAGCGGTTTTTTGGACTGCTAGGTGGCATACCGGTTTAACATAAACTGTTATGCACTGACGAGCCTAGGACGAAACGTAAAGGAAACATAAATCAGTGATATACCCGTAGCACGAAATAAGGCTAACCCCTGAATATTCCAACTTGGTGCTATTAGTTGATGATCGAACAAAAGCACTCAGTGTCGGAAACATTAGCGAACTTTTTCCACCTTTCTCATCTACTGTTTTCTCCACCAGCACACGCTTACGTTTGGTTTCATTACGCTTTTTATTTCATTGCAGCTTTTATTGGGGAATTTGGATCAATCCGCCCTTCACATCTTTGACAGTTCTCCGAGTCAGTCGCTTTGGGGAGAGGTCTGACGTCTTCAGGAACGCCAATATCTGCAGCAGATGGACAAGTTTTGTTCGAGATTGGGTCGATCAGTGACGAATCTTGTCAGAAACTCTAAATGCTAAAAGTTCTGATGGCAACAACCACCTCCGCACAAAATTCGACCAATAGAAAACAAAGTTTAGGCTGCACTGGATACCGTTATACTATTTTGCTTTGACTTTTGGATGGTTTGGAACCTTTGAAATGGTACCACACTTTTGGAAATCGGATGTAAATTGATCCTTGTTACACATATTACTTAACAAAAACAGAAATTTACTCTGCTTCAGAAAAAAGAACAAACGTGCTCCTGTATAAATGACAACACGAAAATACCTGAAATTACGGCGGTACATGGGTTACCTAATACTCCACCAAAATCATTATAGATGTCGGAACTGCGCTTAACAGCCCTTTCCAAAAAGCGGGCAACCTGTTCCTTCGGCCAACCAGCCCCGGTGTCCCCTACAGGTTTTTGACCACGTAATCAATATCTTCTATCAACATTTTCGGTCAAATCTCTGTTTTAACTAACTAATCATATCTTGCGAAAGTGTTTTGATATTTGGAGCGAACAGATCGAACAAATTTAATCAAAGAAAATTATAACCTCAGCTCTAGTAACCAGTTCGATTAAACTAGCTCTGCAAGATAGATTATTGAGAGAAGTTATGGAATGTTTATGGGAATGTCTCGAATACTTTTCCCTGTTACAAATAGCTGCATCCAAGGATGGCTTTTATCGTATCAACGAAACGCTCTCTAGAAACTCTTCACACATTTTAATCAGTGCCATCAGGGGCCATGCATAAACCACGTAGACTCGTGGGGAGGGGAGGGGGGTTAATGAAAGTCTATGTTTGTCTACGAGGGGAGAGGGAGGGTTTTGTGCAAAGTCCAATTATTTTTATTCACAATTACTATTTTAAATTTATTATTTATTTCGGAAATCAGTCAACCATGCCCGAATTATTTTTTATCAGTTTAGCTTTACCTTAAGCAATTCAGATTCGAAAAAAAGTAAATGTGTAGCATTGCTGAAGTGTGAATTTGCGAAAAATATCGTGGTGTTGGAAAAGTCTACGAGAGGGGACGAGGGGTCCTACAATTGAAAAAAAAATCTGCGCTGCTGTGGGGATTCTCCCTGAAGCAACAAACGGTCGCTTATTCTCGTTTTGCGATCCCATTCTATATAGGCAAAGGATCATTTCGTAGAATCATTTTACTATTGCCGCTTATTCTAATTATGTGCATATAACTTTTATACAAGTTGTCTCTATGAAAATGTCTGTGAATGCTCCACACCAGGGTTTTGAAATATTGTAACCTAGTATGAGAATCATCAAGTCAAATGATCGATTCGATTTTCTGCGATAATCGTCAACTTGCGATTCTCTCTTGGTAAATTCTACACAGTGCCGATCTTTGCAAAACTATATTTATTTTCGAAACCATGAAACACTCAGAGTATGAGATGGAGCGAAGAAATGCAGAAAATTTCACTCACGGTTTATGCATTGAGAGGCTTCGAGTTCTTGTAGCATAATCTACCAGATTGAAGATGTTTTATACAATGTAGAAAAATAATGAGCCCCTCTTTGTCAAATTATCGGTAATTACCAACACTGGCTGCATCGTCTTCTAACTATACTTGGACGCAATTTGTAGCCATGTATTTATATTTATTTATTTCATTATGCAAATGTAGACTATATATAAATAATTTTGATTTGATTTTTTGACATAGTAAGGTCGAGATGATTACCACATTCATTATAGTGACGCATAATTCGATTGACTGGCCTATTTTTTTCATAATTTGATCTATTGTGTCTTTCTAAAACTAATTGCCGGTCAGGTACACAAAAATTTAATTGCGATAGTAGTGAAGTTTGTAATCGTTGAGAAATAATGTCGCCAATAAAATAAATCATTGAAAGATTCTTCTTGAAACGCTCTTTAAGTTTATGTTTATTTGAAGTTAATAGTTCTGATATATTAATTATTAGTTTAATAAGCCCCAGCTTATTATTTGCTTTATTGATTATGGTATTGTAGTGTTCCACAAAAGTGAGCTTGGATTTAAAACGGAATTTCCAAATCGACCCTAACAATGAATACGGAAACCGGCACCAGGTAGCATTTTTCATTCAATGTAATAGAAATTTCTAAATAGTAGTTTATACATGAGGTTTAGGTTTGTTCACAATCAATTTTCTGTATAGTAATAATGAGTAAAATGTTTTTTTTTTGCTGTCAACTATATTTTACCTTTTTTCGATTGAGATTTATATGCAACTAACGCAATTTTCTTTCGTCGCTTCTTGCACCTGTCGTTTCCTTTAAAAGCTTCGGCAGCCACAACAGTTCAAGTAAGAGATATTTTTGACATTGACGATATTCTAAATGATTCAGCAGGCCCGGTCCTGATTGAAATCGGTATATAATCATCGTTATATTTAATTTTTAAGGTTAATATGCGTAAGGATTCTTTTTATAGATATCGGAAATGATACCGAGATTTATTAATATATGTCGTAGGTGAAAACGTGACACTTTCCGAGATCACGACCGACATAATTTGTGCACTACAGGTTTTTATGTGTGTCCAATATGTGCACAACTTTCTGAGCATCAAAAGTCCACCAAAGTTTTTGGAGCTTGTTCAGGAATATTTCCTAAAAATATTTCCTGATAGAGGATCTAAGTCACAGGCAGTTAGAACAGGAACACAGCAATCAACAGTTAGAAAAGTGATTGCATTACTATCAGAATCAGCCTTAAATAAATGAATTTTTATCTGATGTAGCAATCTCTCATTAAACATGAAGAAACTAATATGTGTAAAATTCAAAACCCATTTTTAATTTATGATTCAAAAATTTAATCAAAAAATATTAAGAACTGTTTTACTATTACATTCTCAAGTTTTCTCAACACGTGTAAATTTACAACGGAATTGATTTCATGTAAATTTAAAGCGCAGCAGTATGTGTCACGTAAATTCCATATCACACGTAAATTTTTGTTTTATATGATGGATGTTTTTCGTTACGGAAATTTACAGGTTTTTTTTGAACTGCGTAATGTGAGATATATTGATTTCGTTCTGGAATATTGCGACGTCTAATTTTCTAATTCCAAGCCTAATTTGATGTGCCATTTGAGCCAATTTGTTCTGATTCTGATTCATATCGTCTGCATACACAGAAAGAAAAGATAAAACTTACACGACATGTAAACCAATCGTACTATTAAACAGACATCAGTTGAAACGAAAATCTGATTTAAAACCATGATTGATGTAAAATTACATTGAAATGCATCTACTTTTTCATCGAACAAGGCTGTATATTTAAAAATCGCTTAGTGTTGTAATGTAACATTCCATTCAATTACCTGCTCCAAATATGTGCATGAAAATAAATGTAAATTCACAAAATATTTTTATCTGTGTATATAAGCACTTTTAATATTTGAATATTAAAGAAATATCGTTTACATGCATTATGAACAGAAGAGGTCCTAGATAAAATACCGGATTTTCGTCAGATGTTACTTTACTGTTACAGCTTGTTACGAAAGCGAACTACTTGTACACGTTTCGTTAAATATGTTAAATAAGTCGGTGTATGGAGTTTCTACGTGGTTGCCGGAATCCATGGCATTCAGAGTGTAAGTGATAAATTCTAGAAGGTTTGTTGTGGTTGAGAAATCTTTGAAAAATCCGTGCAGTTTGTGTGTTATTACATTTGTTAATTGTTGGAAAAGTTTTCATTTACAATGTTTTCAAGTAATTTAGGAATGTTTTAAATAACGGCTATTCCACGGTAGTTTCGTATATCAGATTTAGAACCTAACTTGAATATTGGTAGAAGAAAAGGAAAAATACATGTTTTAGTGATAAATTGAAAAGTTCTTCGGCAAGATTTTTTAGGAATATAGGTGGTATTTTCTTCAGGTCCAGGTCTGGTCCAGTTTTGAAGCGTCTAGGTTTTTCAGTGCGGCCAAAATGTCATGTTATGACAGACAGTTTACAGAGATATGATTTGAAAATTCAGGTCCGAACGAAAAATATTCCCGGTCAAAATAATTATTCAAATTTTTTTCTTCGATTCATCAGTGCATTAGAAATGCAAATTAAACTGATACTATTGGTATCTAGCGATTCAACTAAAACCCTTCACCAGACACGAAGTTTATTCTATTTGAGTACCGACTCTCCTGTGTTTTTCTTTTG
Organism: Malaya genurostris; assembly: GCF_030247185.1. NCBI lineage: Eukaryota > Metazoa > Arthropoda > Insecta > Diptera > Culicidae > Malaya > Malaya genurostris. The sequence goes on along the minus strand of NC_080571.1, from coordinate 301,250,149 downwards.
TTTTGTCTCAGGAATACATGGCCGAGAGTGACGGTGCTTTTTGGTGTCAAATCATAATGAGTAATGAGATACATACCACTCAAAAAAGCCTTCTATGCACTCTTAGAAAAAATGAAATTTACGCTTGACTTAAATTCAAGCATGCCGTAATTTCTCCTTTGATGATACGATTAACATAAAAAAATATGTTTTCTGTCTATATCGATGTAAACTTAACTTTACATGCTTTGAATTGTAAATTTAAGTGAATTACGACGCTCCGTTAATGTGCATCTATAAAGACGTAAAATTACACGTCTTTTTCTAAGTGTGTGACTAAAGAGTGATCGTTTGGTGAGCTGATACCGTCCGATTTCTAGTTGTGGGTATTTTTGAATATACGACCACATGCCACGGAATTTGGCTCGAATAAAAAAGAAACATCGAACGTGAAATAGTCACGATACCGAGCGCAAGGCTTGAGCTGTCAGCAGGAAAAACGGCGAGTATTTGATCCAAATAAAATCATTTCATACTAAACTGTGTCCGAGTTTGTTTAAAACATTGTGATACAAAGCTCACAAAGAACCCAACCGAGAGCAGCTACTACACGTGAAAGTGGATATAAGCAGGAATCACATTGTTCAGCACCCTTTCCCAAAAGGTCAACGGTCGGTGGCTAGTCGCATTTCAGCGTGACAAAAAGCAGACCACCAGGTCTCATGAAGTTAATGATTTCGTAAAGTTTTTCGGTTCTTCGCGACCACTTTTTATCCGGTTTTCCCCTTTGCCGCACGAAACCCGTCCATCTACCATTTCGCCTTCGGGAAACCCAGTCCACTCCTTTACTCGAGTGGACTAACGATTCTTGGCTCGTTCGGGCAATATTTTCAATTCATTTAATTTCCTTTAATTTGGGAAGACATTAAAATGAAATTAAGAAATAATAGGGTAAGCAGCAGAAAGGATAAGCCCTTTTTTTCGGGTTCGTCTTTGCTGTGCCAGTATTTAGTTGTGGTCGCTCCAAGGATTTGAGAAAATATGTTTTTATTTTACTACTTCGGTGCAGAGCGGCGGTGGGGATTTGGTCTTCCGCATTCGGGGATGAATATTGTCGAAGTTTAGGGAAACTGGTTTTTAATTACTTCTTTAGCACGCTTGTTATTCCGAAGGACGGGGCATACCGTTACGGGAGCACACCGGAACCCATTAACTTTGTTGATAAATCAAGTATTCTTCAAGAATGGTTTTTACTTGGTCGAAGTTGTAATGGTGATAAATCCGTTTGAACTCTCGAATCGTGGCACATTCTGTAAGCCATTATATTTATATGAAATTGTTTGTTGGTCACTGTTTCAAAAAGAGCATAATTTTCTAAATTATCATTATTTTCGTTACTTTGGTATACAGTTTGTGTGTTGTTTAACAGGTTAAATGACCACAAAACTAATGACTTCAAGATCTATTTCACCGGAAAAGACGTTTTGACATCTTTGTATACTATATTTGCGAGTATTAATGCCTTTCTCCGTCATAAGTCATTAGGCAAACGAAGTGTTTCTTAAATTATCCAATGTTTCGGCCTTTTTTGACGGCGTTTCTCAAGAGAAATTGTAAAGTTATGTTGTTATTATTGTTAAAATTAAGTACAAAAAATTACGTAACAACTTGGAACATTAACAAATTTTGAACTCACTTTAGTCTTGTCGTTTTTTATGAATACGTTGATCACCAACGGTAGCGATATTTGGAACAACTGGCTGGAAATTTTTCCACGGAATGAAAGATAAAACCATGTAGCTTTAATCCTGGGTTGGCGGTTCAATGCATAGGGTGCTGGTCTTACAAACCAAGTGTCGTATACTCGAGGCCCGACCTGGATTTTTAGTGTCAGTAGGACACTATGAATCGGCTGCAAAGTCTGCTTCGAAACAGAAGGTCAATTTGCCCAGAAGGAATGTAATACCAAGGGTTTGATTTTATGTGAAACTTAGCCTGCTATGAATGTAAAACACTATGATGGATTGCTAATTCTGGCTATTCCTAACGGAGACGACAGTTTTAAAGAAGTAAGCTCATGCGGTAAGTTTAAATGGCGAAAAGGGTATAGCTGGGTTTCCATATAAAAACTGCCCCCAAACAGAATATTTTAATCGCACAATTTTGGTACCACTCTAGATTTTACATCAAAAATAAATCATTTATGAGTACATTACGCTGTATTTTTTCAGATTCTTAAAAAATGTGGACAGGTATAATATTAGACTTTGAAAAAATAAATCATTCGGAAAGCCATGCGTCTCCATCAAATTGTCATCATCCGATGGAAACGCATGGTAGTTAGTTCTAAAATCATATATCACATGCCCTTAGAACTAAGTACCATGCGCCCGCACGCCTGGCTCGATTTATCAAGCAATGATGTAGGGAATGCATTAGTGAACATGTGTGCCAGCGGACGGTTGTAATTCATTTCTAACTTCAACATCTTGCGGAATAATCTATAGGTTTCGAGGTTACCTATTAGCAGTCCTAAGAAATACTATAAAAAAGCAAAGTCTTGGCATTACATTCCTTTTGTGGAATTTGGCCTTTCTGTTTCAACAGACTTCGCAGCCGATTCTTAGTGTACAGAATCATTGCATGGCTAGTACTATGGATCCTACTGACACAAAGAATCCTTCCAGGTCGGGGCTCGAACATACGACAACTGGCTTGTAAGACCAGCGTCCTATGCATTGAACCGCCAACCCGGGATATGAGAGAAATACTATAAACCAGATAGAAATCATGTCGAAACGCCTACAGCAAGTTCCGAAGACCCAAAAGAACGTATAAATTTCGCATCGTCGGTTTTCTATACATAGAAAGAAATCCGTTACTGCTGTCATGATTAAAAAATCATGAAACCAATCATTTTAACTTCTCATGAAACCATGAGCAAAAAGTTTTCTCCCATGAAAATTAATCGTGATCCGAAAATGCGATACTTGAGGAATGTATTTCTTTCAAAGCTCGTAACTGCAATTGTCTATCCGGATATCACTTTGAACCCTTTGCCTCAAGTGATGTGATGGATTGTTTAATAGATTAATGATAAGACAAAAAGCAGACATTGAAAAGCATGAACTACTGAGAAGTTTTACTTGACCGTGAGGCATGTTCAGTTTATAATTGTGTTGGTTTACCAACCGGCTGACAGAGAATTGACAACATAAAGATAATGAACCGAAAATTGACATCCTAAGTTTTACATTTTGTATGAATATATCTGAATGTATTCTTACATATTCGATGTGACTGTTGTTGTTAAAAAATAATATTCCGATAACGTAAACCGAAAAATTATTTCGACTGTAAATTAGGAGCACCATCTAACGAAAATAAGATTTTTTTTGTTCAACAAGTTTGATTAATTTGTTTCATAGATACAAGAACACAAGCTGTATTGATTCACCTAAATATTTCAAATAAGACGATTTTGCTAACGATGTTTGGAAAACAAAAAAGGAAAAATCGATCCGCGGTATTTGCAAGAATTCAACATAGAATATCTTTTTAAGAGGTTTGATTCACACGTGTATTTTCATGCAGTTCGTTATGTTTTCCAAATTCTGAAGCAAAAAAACAAATCTGGAGCAATGAACGCAAGTAAACACGTTATTTTAGGTGTCGTGGTTTTTCAAGAACATAGTTAAATTGTTAATGCTTCAGATTAAAAGAAATTCGTTGTGTTTTTCACTGTTTTGCTATTCAAATGTACATTATTTGGGACATTAGTTGAAATCGTATAAACAATACGCCACACACTTTCACACAATTCCATTTAATTCATATTTAAAATCTTCATATTTGAAAACATAACGCCTGAATGTATGTTGCAAAGATTACCATCGTAGCAGAAACACGCCTGAAGTTATACCCAACAACGGTAAATGCGTTACGCTAAATTTCAACGAAATCAGTCCAAATGGATCATGATCCGAGAACTTTTAATCATGGTGTATTATCATAACATGAAAAAATACACTTTTCCCCAAATCATGACTCGTTTTGCTCATTTCTTGAATCGGAATTTTGCCCGTGTACAAACAAAATGTTCTTTTGAATTTAATATTTTCAGTTTTTTGCTTTCCCCTTTATTAAACAGTTTCGGAAAGTAGTATTGTTTTATTGCTTCAATCGAAATATTTATCAACTAAGAATGAATTAGAAACTAAGCTATGTGTGAAAAATTGAATTTCAAACGCTTTCACGCTTACTTGCACTTAGTGGCCTTTTTCTGGTGTTTCGTGGAGTACTTTTCTCACGTATCAGCTCAAGCCCTATTATTATGTATCTAGAAGTCGTCTCCATACAGCTCAGACTATGACCACTCCTTGCCTCCATTTGATCGATCCACCTTGCTCGCTATGCTTCTCTTTTTCTTGAGCCTTCCGAATCACATTCAAGAACCATTTTCAAATGTTTACCGTCTGTTATCCTGAAGACATTCCCTGCCGATCGTAGCTGTCCAATTTCAGCTGGACGTATGATGAATAAATACACGAATGAATAAATGAATACACGAATTCATGAACCACCACGATATCGTCGCCACGCACTCTTATTCGAGTAGGAAGGTGTTAAATTTCAAAGCCTTCGCCTCTTACACATTTTGTTTCGACGGATTTACTGTCAGTCCGACCTCAGTTTGATTATTTCGTCTCTATGAGCTTAAGCCGTTTGACTTCAGCTGTCTTGTTGAGCAGTTTCAGGCAACTTGGCTATTCATACAATGTGATACAGAACGTCGACGAACATTTTACCTTAAAACTGTTAGTTTTTAAGAATTCGCTTGGTTTCTAATTTTCCTTGATTTTGCGCTGGGTATCTGGGAATACTTTTTTGTAAAAGAACTATAATATAATTGTCCTTTAGAACTTTTACTAAATATTTATTATTGAAATATTATTTGATTTCAATACAATAAATGTAAAATAAATGGCTTATCAATTCATGAATAAAAACTTTAAACCGTATATTAAAACCTAAATATTTGTCAATTCATCAGTTCTGATTCATGTTTCTCTCACCGATCCTTCCATGAAAATTCTTTCTTAAGGGCGGAGGATAGTACCGTAAAGTGGTAGGTTTTTTTTTGCTATTTTCCCGTTTCAAATTAAATTTTCTTGGAAATGGTGCAGAATATAGAAAAACCCATATGACAATGTCTTCGAAATTTAGTTGAGAATATTTTGTGAAATTTTCAGAATGATTCATTGAGTTTAGCGGTCGTGTTGTATTTTTTCTGACTGAAGAACTGCTGAAAATTGGAACGCTCGGAAATGCATACCTCTACTTGTTCATCGAATATCTCAGTTTCGAAGGCTTGTATCATAAATTTACCGTGACAATGTCTAGATAATTTAGTTAAGATGCGATTAGTACATAAAAACATATATGTTATCGCGATAAAAATAAAGTCTTGTATTTTTCTGTGAAACAAAGTCAGTTTCAATGCATCCACCATTTTTTTCGCTTTGTTCCTGATAGCATTCTGAAAAAGGAGAGCGAATTAAAATGTGCTCTACAAGGCTGCCAAACACACAGATTTAATCTTTGTGAAAGTTGAATATTTTTTCATTGTTCATTGGAATCCATGTAATGTCAAACCCATACGATAGATTAATGTGATAAAACTTCTCATCAAAATAATAAAATGTATGCTGGCAACCCGGTACAGTTTGCTCATATACGAGAGAGTACAAGAGAAATACGATGCGCAAAGGGAATTGAGCGAGCCACGTGGTCGATTTAAAACTCAACACGTGGCCCTCTGTCCTCAGACTTTAAGCCCTGAGCTCAAGTTATAGATGGAAACGCATGGTATTTAGTTCTAAGGGCATATGATATATGATCTTAGAACTAAATACCATGCGTCTCCATCGGATGATGACGCATGGCTTTCCGAATGATTTATTTTTTCAAAGTCTGATATTACACCTGTCCACATTTTTCAAAATGATTTATTTTTGATGTAAAATCTAGAGTGCTATTAAAATTGTAACACATGGATCAATAAGTCCCGAGACTAAAGCAGAGATGGCGCTCGTAGTAAACCAGTAACCACATCTTTCTAGAGTACTAACCTTTGCTTGAAACGGGTCAAAATTTTAAGTCGATCCGACCAGAAACAGCTGAGTTATCGAGGTTGGAGTAAAGTTGTTTTGTAGTTTGTTTAAAAAATGGAAAAAACCGAGTTTCGTGTTTTGATAAAACATTGTTTATTAATGGGTAAAAACACCGTGCAAGCGAAACAATGGATTGAAAAATGTTATCCGGACTCTTGTCCATCTAAAGCAACGATTTGTCGGTGGTTCGCCGAGTTTAAACGTGGTCGTACCGACACAAATGACGCGAAACGCTCTGGTAGACCTGTGGAAGCCGTTACACCGGGAAATGTGAGTGAAGTGACAAAAATTATAATGAAAGATTGTAAAGTGAAGCTCCGTGAGATTGCTGAGATGACACAGATATCATATGGAAGTTAGGTTTTTCCCAAGTGGGTGCCGCGATTGCTTTCGATGGAACAAAAACATCCTGCCACAAGTCGATGAAAACAATGGCGAAATTGAACGAATTGGGCTTTGATCTGCTTCCCCACCCTCCATACTCGTCAGATTTAGCCCCAGTGACTACTGGCTCTTTGCTGATCTTAAAAAAAATGCTCCAGGGAAAAACGATTTGGCTCAAATGAGGAGGTCATCGCTGAAACTGAAGCTTATTTTCAAGCGAAAGATAATTTTTTTTATAAACATGGTATTGAAAAATTGGAAAAACGTTGGAACCATTGTATCACCCTAAAAGGTGATTATGTTGATGAATAAAAAAAAAATTTGCAAAAAAAAATGTTGTTTCCATTGTTAGTCTCGGGACTTATTGATCCATGTGTTATTACTGAAAGAGAAGAGACCGGCAAATTGATTTTCGTTGAAGTGACCTATGCGGCGACACGACTTTAGTTGGTGAAATGATTTTCGAATGTCTTTCGGTTTTCGGAGAAATTACTTAGTTCAATTTAGGTTCTTACCCATGCGAACTCATGTGGCAAGAAAGCATTCAAGACTAATTACTGCTGCTCACTGAATCATTTCGCCGAAATTTTCATTAGTCTTAATATCGTGATTGGAATTGATTAAAAAAAACAAAAAAAAATTGTATTGACCTACAATCGTACTTCCGAAAGGATCCAGAGATTTGAATATTTTTTGTTTCATGATGAAATTGCATTCGGGGAAGTGGAATTTGGCGAAATAACTCGCTCCCCCATATTCTCTGAAACGCCGACTCGGATTGCGGAATTGTGAATTGATTCTATCTATTTTTGGATTTTTCTTAAATCATTTGGATCTACAAATTACAAGTGATTCAACAGATACATTTAGACTTACTACTTACAATTAAAACTGAATCTATAACGCTATAACTAGTTAATGTATTAAGCATTACAGGGCAGAATTGGTGCTCTTGTCGATGAATGTCGAGATTTGGGAACTGCAGAAGCTAGAGACAACCAATACGATATTGAAGTAAATCAGCAACGAAAGATGCCTTTGAGACATTCCGACGGAATATTTCGAGGCATTTGAAACCATTCTATTGTCAATATACCAGTTCACGAATAATTCAAACTGTGACTGCAAAAATCTGGTGTCGTCGGGCGATTTTACGAGATAATATGGCTTGAAATCATCTGCGAAAGATAGTTTGTATCACCCTAAAAGGTTGATGAATAAAAAAAATTTTTGCAAAAAAAATGTTGTTTCCATTGTTAGTCTCGGGACTTATTGATCCATGTGTTAAGTGCGATTAAAAAAAATTCGAAAATTTTGAACATTTTTTTTCACATGAAATACATTTTGAAAAATTATAAAAAAATCAGGAAAACTCCCCATAATTCCTAAATATTCCTGATTTTTTAAAAATTTTTTGGCTAAGAGGTTTTTGAAATAATTAAATATAATGAAAATCAGATCAGTTCGTGCTCGCATCTCAGCCAACAAAGTCGAAAATCGTTTGCGGTCGAAGCAAAAGAAACAAAGACAATACAGTGCAGTGAACAATAGAGTGTACGGAATGGTCAAATACGATTTAACAAAGCCTGAAACTTGGCCAACAAGGCCAAATTCAATTTGTATAGATTTCAAGCGTTGCAAAGTTAGACCAGCAGCAAATGAAATTGAAATCTTACTTAAAGAACGAATGCATCTAGACGCTAATAATGTAACTGAGATTCAATTCAACAAGGCGTCTAACTGTGTGTACATTATGTTTAAACGTGAAAGCGATGCAATTGCATTCGCTTCGGTTAACAACGAGGTGCACAGCGTTGAGTGTGACAACATTAAATACAAAATTCCTGTGCACATGGTGGACAACGCCATACAAGTACGCGTGCATGACCTTCCCCCGCAGTCCAGCGATCAGTGCGTTCGGGAAATTATGTCGCAATACGGTGAAGTTCTTTCCATCGAAAGAGAAGTATGGCGGAATTTTTTCCCCGGCATCCGGAATGGCGTGCGAGTGGTACGTATGCAACTACGTAAGGCAATTCCATCATACATCATTTGTGGTCAAGGTGGGACACATCCGTGTAAAACGCTGATTACCTATGAAAATCAGCTGGTTACATGTCAGTTTTGTGAACAACCTGCACACTACGGTAAACCTTGCACTGAAACTGCGAAAAGAACATCTTCAACCAAAGACAAGGTCAACCGTTCAACAACGAAAACTAGTGAGCGTAGTACTCCTGTTTCTCCATCAAACCAACCAACAACTGCAACCAATGTACAACAAGGCGCTCCTACAGCAACTAGCAACGAGCTCAAGACTGCGAACAACAAGGAAAACGAAAAGAAGACGGAAATCAACAACAAAACCACCGATGCGGCAATGGAGGACGAGACGAGCCACGAACAAAGTGCCCCTCAACCCTCGCAGGAGGGAAATGGAAGCTCTTCTCCTCCTAGAAAAAGAGTGACAACGAGATCCACTTCAAAACATTGTTTATTTAAAAAATCGGCTAATTCGGCCACGTAAAGCTTGTACGCAAATAGGCCTGAATAAAAAAACATCTTTTAAATAAAAAAAAAAAAAAAAAAAAATGAAAATCAGAAGAACAACTCTAACTCCACCAATATGGCAGTTAAAGGGTTAAAATTTTGAAAAATTAACTCCAATATAAACCCTTTTAAACAGCGTATATCAATTTTAGATCTGTTTGGGGGCAGTTTTTATATGAAAACCCGGCTACACCCTTTAATCCGTTTCATTCATTCTAACTTGCGTACTTGAATGAGCGTTTTAGTCATTGTCTTTTAAAAAATCGAAGTGATTTACTTAGTCGATAAATTCATCTCAAAGAACTAATTGCGACATTTTCTTCAATTGTAATAGGCAAATGTTTGCTTTCATTAGAATTGCTTTATTGACTGAATTAGCAGCTCTGTGGTAGATAATTTCTTTCACCTTATTTTGCCCCTCCTTGTTCAGTTGTGTATTGCAGTGAATTGAGGATTTAAGGAGAAATATTTTTGGAAAAAATAGTTAGTTAAAATTTTATTTAGGCTTTATTGTTATGAAATAGTAACTTTCGTTGACAATATACGTAATAGACTGTAAAGCAGTTGTCACATTTTAATCATCTTTAATTTTTGGGTCCATAGAAGACTAATGATTTTTAATCAACCATGAATCCACATAGTTCATAGGGTTATATTTAGTGGCGGCCATATAAAATAAATAAAATTTGATCCTAAAACCCTTTCCAAATTCTGCTCTTGTAAATTAAATGATGGATGCTAAAAATTCTCAACCTTCACATGGTTGATAACGCAAAAACAAGAATGATGTTGTCAAAAACGATGGTATCAACATTATTCCGATTTGTTAGTCTGGTTAGTTGATAACCAAACTCATATAGGGAATAATTAGTATTATCAGCGAGAAAATGCCTAAATGAGTTACGATAAATTTTCGACATTTTTTGAAGAGGCACTGCATGCCCCCACAAAAAAGTCCTGAGAATGTGTATGGCGTGAATAATACGTTCACAGAAAAAAAAGAAATTCACAAATGACTCAATCCACGACACAATTCATAAGAAAGTAACTAGTAAAATGACTAAATTTTTTAAGAATGATTTGAATATATGAAATCCATTCTCAACATAACATGAGCATAAAAAATGGCCTTTCTCATATAGGAAGGCTATACAATCACTGTGAAAACCGACTTTTGAACCGAGGCCCAGAGGTCCGAATGTTATATACCATTCGACTCAGCACGATGAACTGAGCAAATGTGTGTGTGTGTGTGTGTGTGTGTGTGTGTGTGTGTGTGTGTGTGTGTGTGTGTGTGTGTGTGTGTGTGTGTGTGTGTGTGTGTGTGTGTGTGTGTGTGTGTGTGTGTGTGTGTGTGTGTGTGTGTGTGTGTGTGTGTGTGTGTGTGTGTGTGTGTGTGTGTGTGTGTGTGTGTGTGTGTGTGTGTGTGTGTGTGTGTGTGTGTGTGTGTGTGTGTGTGTGTGTGTGTGTGTGTGTGTGTGTGTGTGTGTGTGTGTGTGTGTGTCTATGTATGTTTCAAATTAAAGGTCTTACGGTCCCACAGATCGCTATTGAATTTTATCTTCATCCGACTTCCGGCTCCCGAATTACAAGGCAATATGTGCAAATCTATGGAAAAATGCGCACTCGATTCTCTCGGAAATCTCTCAACCGATTTTTACAAACTAAAATGCAAATAAAAGGTCCTGGAATTCTTTAAAAAGTCCCGGAAAAGTTGATCCAGATCCGACTTTCGGTTCCGGTATTATTGAGCGATTAGAGAAAATTTTCAATTTCATGAGTATTTTTCCACAAGTGATGGCAAAACGAGGTGCAATTTTTTATAAAACTGACTAGTAAATTCTTCTAGTTGGCAAATATTGTTAGTTGATGTATATATAAACCTTTGGGACTACTGGTCCTCGGTTTCCGCTTCCGGATGCACCGATAATAGCGAAGAAAAGTTTCAAAGCCGGAACTCGCTTCGATTTCTCAGCAACGGTTCAAACCAATTTTCACAAATCATGATTTAAATTAATGCTCTCAGTTTCTTAAAAGATACTGTGCAATTTCGTCCCGATCCGCCTTCAGGTTCCGAAATTATAGGGCAATAAGTATCAAAACTTTCAAACTGTCATACAAAATCGGTACGCATCGGTACGTGCTGGTAATGAAGAAGAAAATGCCACCGCCTGGCACCCAGATTACTTATGTTAGTTCAATTTTCTATAACGTGCAGGGTTACCACATTTGAATCTATATAACATAACATAACTGTTTTCAAATTGAAAAGAGTCTATACCAGAGAAAGTTTTTGATTTCATTCAAGTTTGAAAAAAATCTTGACAGAATCTTCTAGTGATGTTTCCGAAAATATAGGAACTATGAGAAAGGCATCATTACACCACTAGGTGAATTAAAAAAAGTTTTTCGCAAGCTATGGCGAAACGAGATGCACATTTTCATTAAACTTACTGGTAAATTCATCTAGTTGGCAGATCTTGTTAGTTAAAGAACATATAAAACTACTTTGGAACTACTAGTCCCCGGTTTCCGCTTCCGAAAGCACCGATAATAGTGAAGGAAATCTCCAAAAACTGAACTCACTTCGATTTATTTATTTATTTATTTATTCCGTCAAGCAAATGTAGACTACATATAAATTGTTTACAATGTTCACTTACATACTACGCATTATTTCTACGACAAAGCTGAGATTTGAATTGATTTTTAGACATAGTAAGGTCAAGATGTTCGCAGTATTGATTGTAATGGCGCATTATTCGATTGACTGGACTGAATTTTGCATAATTTGTTCTAGTTTGTTTTTCTAAAAATAATTTTCTGGAACGTAATTGACGGCTAGGTATATAAAAATTTAATTGCGATAATAATGGAGCTGATTGAATGCGTTGAGAAATAATGTCGCTGATAAAATAAAGCATTGCAAAGTCGCGGCGTTCTTTAAGTGTTTGTATATTGATGAGCATGCAGCGTGCTTCATATGATGGTAGAGGAAATGCTGTCCAGTTTAATTTACGAAGTGCATATAAAAGAAATTGTTTTTTAATAGATTCGATGCGTTCTTCGTGAATAATATTGTATGGATTCCATACTAGGCTGCAATATTCCAAAATAGGTCTGACATATGTAGTGTATAATAATTTAATTGTGTATGGGTCCTGAAAATTATGACTGAAGCGTTTAATAAAGCCCAGCATGCTATTAGCTTTATTCATTATGGTATTGTAGTGTTCCACAAAAGTGAGCTTGGAGTCTAAGATTACGCCTAAATCTCTTACAATTTTACATTTTTCTACAAGTTGATTTCCTAGATGTATGTTTGTGGGTATAGTTTCATTTTTCCTACTGAAAGTTATTGAGTTACATTTTTTTACATTGAGTTGGAGTAGACTTTTGCAGCACCAAGTGTGGAATAGATTGATTTCGTTCTGGAATATTACAGCGTCGTTAATATTTTTAATTTTCATGAAGAGTTTCATGTCGTCTGCATATATAAGCACTTTCAGATTTTTGAGTATGAAGGAAATGTCGTTTATATGTAAAATGAAAAGGAGAGGCCCTAAGTGAGAACCCTGAGGTACGCCAGAAGTTACATTAATTGGTTCAGACAGAATGTTTTGGAAGCGGACTACCTGTACACGATTCGTTAAGTATGATTTGAGCTATTCCAGAAGAGTATGTTTTATGCCATATTTTTGTAGTTTGTGTAGAAGTAATGGTATGTCAATACGGTCGAAGGCTTTGCTAAAGTCAGTGTAAAGAGTTTCTACGTAGTTTCCGGCGTCCATTGCATTCAGAGTGAATGTCATAAATTCTAAGAGATTTGTTGTAGTTGAGCGGCCTTTAAAAAAGCCATGTTGTTTGTTTGTTATTACATTTTTAAGTTGATGCAAAAGTTTTTCATTTACAATTTTTTCAAATAATTTTGGAATGCATGAGATAATGGCTATTCCACGGTAGTTCCGAATGTTAGATTTCGCACCAGATTCAAATATTGGTACAAGAAAGGAAGATTTCCATGCTTTAGGAAAAGTACATTTATTAAGCGATAAGTTAAAAAGTAGTTGTAGTGGTAGTGTAAGTTCTTCAGCAAGATTTTTTTTAAATATTGGTGGTATACTGTCAGGTCCAGGCCCTTTTGAGGCGTCTAAGTTTTTTAGTGCTGTCGAAATGTCATGTTCTGATAGATAGTTTACAGAGATGGAGTTGGAAAATGCAGGTATGAAAGAGAAGTATTCACGGTCACGGTCAGTTTCTGAATAAGATGTATATACTTCTTGGAAAAAATTTGCAAAGTGATTGCAGATTTCTGTACTATTTTTCCCTACATGTTCGTCGAGGTGCATTTGAGATGGAAAATTGTTGCTTTTTAGTTTAGTTTTTGTGTAGTTAAAAAAGTTCTTAGGGCAAGTCTTTATTTCGTTTTCAATTTTGTGGTTGTATTCTTCGTGTGCTTTGTTAATGGCTATTTTGAGTTGATTGCATAGATTTAAGTAATTTTGAAGATGAGCGTCACTTTTTTCTTGTTTGTAAGTTTTGTGTGCTTTTTGTTTCCTATTTTTCAAATGTTTTAGTTGTGAATTGAACCATACAGGTAATTTGCTGTTATGATTTTTTCTTCTTCTTTTCATAGGCAAAGTTTCGGCTAATATTTTGTTTATAATGTGATAAAATCTGTTTACTTCGACGTCGACATTTCCTTCTGTACTCAGTATGTTCCGCCAATTTATTATACTTAGTCTACACTTGACTACTTCAAAGTCAATTTTATTGTATTCCGGCACTTCCTCATATTCCAAGTCGTAGGGAAGGGATGCATTGTGTGTAAATAATGAATATTCAATTGCGGTGTGAAATGCTTCATTTTTCCATAATGGCAGGTTTGATGCATTCACACAAAAGTCTTCTGTGCAATTTGTGAAAAGAAGGTCTAAATATGCGTTTTGTTGGTTTTTTACGGAGTTTACTTGATGTAGGTCAAAATTAGAAATTTTGTCGAAAAAGTAGTGCAATGTTTCGTTTTCTCCTACGACTGGAAGTAAGATTGATTCATTTTCAATGTCAGAAATGAAGTCCGCATTACGAAGCTTTACTTCAGGTTCCATATTCGAAATAATTGTGTCTAAAGATTGAAAGAATAATTCAAAAGAGAATTTGTTCGCATTTTCGGGTGGGAAGTAGACAGAGCAGTAAATATGTTCTTCTCCCAATATTGAGACTTTGGCCCATACATGCTCAAATTCTTTATATTTAGGAGTAATAATTTCTTCAGAAGTAAAGCAAGAGTTTATGGCTATGAGGACTCCACCTCCAGATTTTTTCTGACAGAGAGATAAAATTCGGTCGTGCCGGAATACGTTAAAATTATTTCCAAATACTTCTTCGCATCTAACACTTTCATCCCAGCTGCTTTCAGTTCCAAGGATTACGTCGAAAGAGGAGGTTATTAAATTTTGATGAATTTCTTTCATTTTGGCCGGGCTTTTCATGCGGTTGAAATTTTGGCAATAGACCAAAATTTCAGTCACATTTTGTCTATGAAGCGAAGAAGTTTTTGAGAATTTTGGAATACTTACATTACTAATTCCTGTTTCTATTCCTTCGTCAAAGGGCGTCGTTATTTCCGAAAATTCGGCCTTGTAAAATTGTGTTCGGCTTCCCGGATTAGTTGGAGTCGGCGGGTACGTTCACTTGTCAAAAATTTCCCATAAGAGTCCAGGTCGGCCAGCGCTTCCTTAGGTTTCATTCCATATTCCTGATGCACTTCGATGAAGATTCGTAGGAGGTGGTCAGGTGTTGTTGGAAGGCCTTCTGATGCTAATAGCATTTTTATACTAGTTGGTGTCATACCCTCGATGCATACTGTAGGTTGTTGATTTTTCATGTATGACAAATACAGACGGACGATGTGCATTATTTTCGGGTCACGAAGCCTTGCTTTTAAGAAGCGTTCGTCGCCATTTGCAGATTGTGAAGTAAGACGTACAATTGGAGGACACATTGGATCAATTTCGAATTGGCTGTCTGTACTCATGTCCTGTGATACTGTAGATGTATTTATGTTCTGTGATATAGAAGATGTGTTCACATAGTTAGTGGATGGTGCAGCTTCGATGTCATTACTTCCTAAGACCGGAGTAGTGTTGTTTTGAATACTTCTTGTTCCTTTGTAAGGGTTGATTGTTTCACCTTTTCGAAAATTTATGAATTTTGAGGCAATATCTGAACCTGGATGCCCGGAGAATTGAACCCGTGCAGCTGCTAGTAAGTCCTTGTCCAAGGGTAAGGTATGTTGTAATGACATATTATTGTTATTGTTGTGGCAGGTATTGTTACTATTAGTGTTCCAGTTGCTGTTGTAGTGCACATTATTGTCGTTGTTGTTGTTACTGCTGCTGTTGTTGTTACTGCTGCTGTTGTTGTTACTGCTGCTGTTGTTGTTGTTGTTGTTGTTGTTGTTGTTGTTGTTGTTGTTGTTGTTGTTGTTGTTGTTGTTGTTGTTGTTGTTGTTGTTGTTGTTGTTGTTGTTGTTGTTGTTGTTGTTGTTGTTGTTGTTGTTGTTGTTGTTGTTGTTGTTGTTGTTGTTGTTGTTGTTGTTGTTGTTGTTGTTGTTGTTGTTGTTGTTGTTGTTGTTGTTGTTGTTGTTGTTGTTGTTGTTGTTGTTGTTGTTGTTGTTGTTGTTGTTGTTGTTGTTGTTGTTGTTGTTGTTGTTGTTGTTGTTGTTGTTGTTGTTGTTGTTGTTGTTGTTGTTGTTGTTGTTGTTGTTGTTGTTGTTGTTGTTGTTGTTGTTGTTGTTGTTGTTGTTGTTGTTGTTGTTGTTGTTGTTGTTGTTGTTGTTGTTGTTGTTGTTGTTGTTGTTGTTGTTGTTGTTGTTGTTGTTGTTGTTGTTGTTGTTGTTGTTGTTGTTGTTGTTGTTGTTGTTGTTGTTGTTGTTGTTGTTGTTGTTGTTGTTGTTGTTGTTGTTGTTGTTGTTGTTGTTGTTGTTGTTGTTGTTGTTGTTGTTGTTGTTGTTGTTGTTGTTGTTGTTGTTGTTGTTGTTGTTGTTGTTGTTGTTGTTGTTGTTGTTGTTGTTGTTGTTGTTGTTGTTGTTGTTGTTGTTGTTGTTGTTGTTGTTGTTGTTGTTGTTGTTGTTGTTGTTGTTGTTGTTGTTGTTGTTGTTGTTGTTGTTGTTGTTGTTGTTGTTGTTGTTGTTGTTGTTGTTGTTGTTGTTGTTGTTGTTGTTGTTGTTGTTGTTGTTGTTGTTGTTGTTGTTGTTGTTGTTGTTGTTGTTGTTGTTGTTGTTGTTGTTGTTGTTGTTGTTGTTGTTGTTGTTGTTGTTGTTGTTGTTGTTGTTGTTGTTGTTGTTGTTGTTGTTGTTGTTGTTGTTGTTGTTGTTGTTGTTGTTGTTGTTGTTGTTGTTGTTGTTGTTGTTGTTGTTGTTGTTGTTGTTGTTGTTGTTGTTGTTGTTGTTGTTGTTGTTGTTGTTGTTGTTGTTGTTGTTGTTGTTGTTGTTGTTGTTGTTGTTGTTGTTGTTGTTGTTGTTGTTGTTGTTGTTGTTGTTGTTGTTGTTGTTGTTGTTGTTGTTGTTGTTGTTGTTGTTGTTGTTGTTGTTGTTGTTGTTGTTGTTGTTGTTGTTGTTGTTGTTGTTGTTGTTGTTGTTGTTGCTGTTGTTGGTGTAGTTGTTGTTTTTACTGCGTATACTGTAATTTGTGTTATTTTGCTGTTTCCGCTTCCGATGTTTTCGTCTGAGGTTTGCTTTTTCTGCCTGTTTTTCTTGCAGTCGTCGAGTGCGCTGTTTTTTGTCATACTCGCTCCAGTCGCATTTCCATATTTTTTGCTGCCGATGAAGCACCAGCCTGACGTGACTTTCGAGTCAGCTTTTTCTTCCGAAGGTTTAGCATACTGGGCACTGATTCCCATTTCTTCAGCAATACATGAATGAGCTTGAGGGACTTGCTCTTTCTTCATTATTGCTTCATTGCACAGTGCTTTGATGTCGTCCAAAAATTCTTTCGATGATAAGCTGCATGGTGGGTCGATACTTTTTATTTCATTAATATATGTTTGCACGCCGTCAATTTTGTTTTCGAAAAAAGTAAACACTTTTTCAAGGTTTACTTCTGTCTTAGTGGACAGTTGCTTGTTGGCGGTTTTTATGTCAGCTAAAAAGATTTCGTCGCGTTCATTCAAAAGTGATGAAATGCGATTTATGAATTTACTGGCCGCGTTGCATGTATTAATGTTTACATTTTTTATGTCCGTTTCTAGCTTCAGCAAAAGAGATTCCATGCTGTCGAGAGCGTCATGTGATACTTTCATGCTTTTTATTTGTGCGAATAAAGCATGGTTTGCTTCAATTTGGGCACGGACTGTTTGGTTCAATTCCTGCTGTTGATGGATAAGTTATTTCATTTGCAGTTCTTCGGCAAATTCCTGCTGACAGTCAATACAGAGAGGTACCATGAAGGTCCTTAATAATTCTTCGTGGTTTCTCTGTGTTCCCACGCAGGCTGCATGAAATTTTCGATTGCACTTTCCGTGACACTTCCAGAGATAGCGGTTGTCGTAGTTTCTCAGCAACGTTTTAGCTGATTTCCCTCGAAACATGATTCAAATTAAAGCTCTCATTGTCATCAAATACACTGTGTAATTTCATGTAGATCCGACTTCCGGTTCCGAAATTATAGGGCGATGAGTGCCAAAACATTCAAATCGTCATTCAAAATGACAATGTAAAAACTAGTACATGCGGCTTTGCTCCGTTCGCAACGTGCTTTGTTCAATTTCGTATAGCGTGCAAGGTTCCAACATTGAAATTTATATTTTTCAGGTGATAAAAAGACGGGTGAGTAATGTCAGAGACATAACCGGAGGACGTGAATATGAATAAAATTAATGGTTCAGTTTTGTTACATTGAAGAAGCTGATATTTGAACCTGGATTTGTGGAACCAAATGTAGAAGTCGACTGAACTAGAACTGAATTTTGAATCTGAATTCTCAATTTTGATGTTAGATTCTGGAACTGAATTCTGAAGCTGAATTCTAAAACTTAATTCTGGATTGCTGAACTGATTACTGAATCTGCGTTGTGGAACTAAATTCGAGACCAGGATTCTGACTCGGCACTGAATTCTTAACCTGAATACTAGTAACGTACTCTCCATCTAGGTTCTACAGCTGAGTGTTAGCTACACAATTCCGGTTCAGGATTCAGTTTAAAAATTCGGATTCCGAACTCAGCTCCGAAATTCAAATTGATTTAGTTCAAAAATCTTCAGATTTTATTTCCTGATTTCAGTTATTCTTCTGTAGAACTGAATTCTTGAACCAAATTCTGTAGTGTATTTTATAACTTAATTCTGGAAATACAATTAAATTTTGAATCTGATTTATAATCCTAGATTTCGGTATGAAGTTTCTGAGCTTCAGGTTCAGAACTCAGTTTCAGGATTCTGATAATAAACTCCGGACAGAAACGTTGAAACTGAATTCTGATCTGATACGCATCTTCAGTTCCAGAATTCAGTTTCAAAATTCAGATCTTAGTCCAGAATTTATTTCTGGAATTTAGTTAGACAGCCCAGGTTTAGAATCGAGACCATGATCTCAGTTCCAGAATCCAGGCGCAGAATCAAGTTCTAAAATTCGGAATTCTGGAACTCGATTCTGACCTTGGATTCTAGACGAGGAGCTGAATTGAAGATCTGGGTTGTGGAAATCTTTATCTGAAATCCAGAACTGAACTCTAGAAATGGATTCTGGTCTGAACTGAAGGAATCAACTACGTAGGCTAGAATGAATGAAGTATAAATCGGTTAGCTTATTCACTTCTGAAATATTTAGGGAAAATGCAATTCGAATTGTTTGTGGTTACCTCATGCTACTGAAAATTCTGTTGAGATAAAACTATGTTAAATGGAACAAAAGATAAGCTCTTAAAAGGCGCTCCATAGTAAAGTGAAACGTATTCACGTCAAAAATTCGAGAAAAGTATGCGAAATTTTTCTAATTAGAATCTACCAGACTGTGAACCTTCACTAAACTTTTTTTTTCACTTCCGATTTGCATATTTCAACAGATATGTAATTCTAAAAGATATGTAATTCTAACATTTAGAGCCCTTTGAAGGGCTGATTGCAATTCAAACGATGACGCAATCGCTCTTGTTTGAAGTGAAACTTACACTGCGAACGGTGCACAAAAAAAACCGCCACGCAGAAGAGCTGAATGCTTGATTCTGTACCTGGAACTAAATTCTGGATACTGGAACTAAAACTGAGCTGTGGACTTCAACCAACCGAAATGATGCATTTGCTTCACTTCCTGTTCAGTCAACTGCGCAAACAAGAATGAACGAAATATATCAAGTGTTACCTTTTTCAGACCTATTCAGTAGGTAACGCAGAAATGAAATGTCGCTTACTACATCCAAACCGTCGCACAGTGGTTCGATTCAATAAAAACGTGGACATAAATCAGTAGCTGCCAAACCATTCTTTTAATGCATATAGTTGCTTTTAAGAAATTATTTACCAATATATACCGCGTAATTTGATTCTATCCCTAATTGTTCATGGCCTACTTTGACAAAAAATATAACCATAACTTTTTTTCTGAAGAGATAGAAATTTTTTTTCTTCGACAAACTTTTAGAACTATTAAAAGTAATTTACTTTGTCAAATATACTAAAAGTGTAGTTCGCACCGTTTCTGATATACAAAGCGTTTTTGTGGCAACCTCCTTAAAATCAATTTTTTTTTCATAACTAGTTTCAAGTTATTTTTTTAAGCATACTTTGTTTGGAATAATTGAAGAAAATAAAAAATCCCATATTTTTGTTGAAGGTACTGCATAGATTTGTTGTTTCCTGGCCAAGTTATACAACATTTCACCTTTTTTACCTATGATAAAACCTTACACCGAAGCGAAATATGCAACTTTATGCAGCTGATTTTTACAAAATTTATAGGAAATAATATGCCCAATACTATAAAAAAAATCTAAGTGGAACTCGATGGAACTTTTTTTAGGCCATTCCAAAGTTAATTTTAGTTATTGAATTATGACAACCCCCTTAAAACTAGTTTTTTAATCATAACTTGTTTCAAGTTATTTTTTTACATATTTTGTTTGGAATAATTGTAGAAAATATAAAAAGGTAATGCATAGGTTTATTCTTTTCTGAAAAAGTTACACATCATTTTACCTTATTTCACCTAGGAAACCTTGTACCGAAGCGAAATATGCAACTTAATGCAGCAAACTTTTACAATACTTTTATTAAATTATATTCCTAATCCAATTTATTTTATAATACGAATATTCTGAGTACTATTCGTGTGACTAATTTTCAGTTTGGCCGTGCTGGAACCATGCGTGATTAAGAAACGGAGGGTGTCACGCGTCTGCAATTTCTGTAACTCACTTTTGCAGTGAGCGTAGAGATAGACAATTCGTTCCTGAGCTATTCCAGTGAATCGAATCTTTAAAAAGAGCTGATAGTTCACAGCTCTTTTTAAAAGAACCGCAGCTCACCAGTTCACCGCACTGGTAAGCAGGGATGCCAGCTTCACAGATTAATCTGTGTTCCACAGATTTTCCACCTTTTGCACAGATTTAAAAAATGGCACAGATTTTCACAGATTTCTGAAAATGGTCACATATTTACACAGATTCTGAAACCGATCACAGATTTTTGAAATTGATCACCAAAAATTACAGAGCGTTAGGAAACACCTTTTTTTTTTGCTTACCAAAATGATTCCGATTAAAGTTATTATGGAAACGGGGAAACGTGCACAGATTTTGCACAGACAGGTTTTTGGCTTGATCACAGATTTTTTAAAAAATGACCTCGCATCCCTGCTGGTAAGATGGAAACAAGCTACAAGCTGAACGGATTTCTGGCTCTTGAAGAGCGAGTTATAAATGAGAAGAAATGTGTGCATGAGCTTTTGTTCGTTTTTCCAAATGTGTATTTATCATTCTTTAACAGATTGAATGAGCCGTTGTCAATAAAAAATCTTACCTCTCACTCAGTAGTCTAAGGTACATTCAGGGATACCACTTTTGCAGATATTCTCACATATGACATAATAATAATTCTTGGACAAGTTAGTTCGCATAGCATTGTTCTTTGTGCATCAATGATTTCGATCATGCATATGAAAGAAAAACGGTGCTCAAAACAAACCTTCAGTTCAATTTAAATGAGCTGATACATTGAATCGATTCCCATTAGTGAGCTGATCGGTTCGGAGCTGCTCACCGGTATGAGCTGCTTCGCACATCTCTAAGTGAGCGTCGCACGATCAATATATCATCTTAAAAACGTGTTGCTTCGCAATAACTCAATTTATATACACGTTTGAAAATTAAATTTCTTCGTAAAGGTTTGTACTTTTGCAATACTTTTTCATATTTTGATTGGAAAACATTTTTCCATTTTTTTTAATATGTGTTGAACTTTTGATAATTTTTCGGATTTTCAATATTTAAAACCCACTTTGAAAAGGCCTAATAAAATTGCATCGAGTTCCACTTAGATTTTTTATAATATTGTTAATTGTCAAAAAGTAAACAAAATAAAAATCCCAACAATTTGCTTAAGTTGAGCGTGCAAGTATAAGCATGTTTATGCGTGATTAAGCGCACTTTGTAGTAGATACTTAGGTAATAGAGGTAGATTCTACGTAGATAAATCCAAAAAAAATGTTTTTAAAATAAAGTGAATATATCTCGAAAAATAATTTTTTGTACACTGTTTATATCTTTAGCAAAAATACTTCAAATTTTTTTTTCTTCAAAATGAGATAGAAAAAAAAATTTTGTTTTATGAAAAAAAAATTATTATTATTATTATTCGAAATTGGTGCTACCCCCTTAACAAAAATTAAGGTGCCACTTTCAAAAGAAGCGTAATATAATCTTGGTAAACTTCTTCGAAGACACGTTTGCTCTTAAAAATCAGTGAAAGTCAGTAGAGACTTTTGACCGTCTTTTACCAGTTTTTGACCACTGTGCGTCGGCTCGGGTACGAAAAACACGCGTCGAAAAACACACATAAGTTTTCTGCTTTAATACTCCTTGATACCAAACATTTCAGAAAACTTTAGTTTTGAATAATTTGTGATTATGTCAAAGAACTGAAACTGTTATCATAAATTGATGATCATATTTCAGATGGCATGTAGCGAAAATGATGTTGATACGTTAGATACAACAAGAGATATTCTCGATCAAAATCTTATCACTCTCTCAGCGGGTAAATTTTTAAATGGCGCCCCATAGTAAAGTAAGTCGTATTCACGACAAAAAATGGATCTCACTCCAACTTTGCCAGCACCCATCAATGATTAAAGTATAGACCAAACGACGATTCATGATTGAATTATAGACCAAACTGAACAAGTTTGACAATGACACAAGACACAATTCACGCGTGATCTGTCAAAAATATACCAGGACTCCAGATTTGACATGAATGGGGTGGCGGTGAAATTGTTTCATTTATTTTTCAGTACTTATACCATAACTGTTACGCTAGCTTAAAGCGAATCTGAGACCTCACACCTACCCAAATCTCTTACTTCGTGACACGTATGGAAGAAAATGATTAGGGTAAAGTGTTATAATATGACCCCCTTAAGAAAACATTGAGATATTCCTAAATGTACTGATATATTTTCATCGAGAATGTAGGTATTTCTTTGCAATACACTAGAGGAACATAATTTTCAATGATTCCGGAAGAAGTGATGAGAAGTGATTGCTACAAACACATTTTCCAAAAAGACCACATTCTCTGTTTTTTTCGTTTGCCGTAGGCATAATGCCCTAGCAACCGTATAATATGCTTCACAAGAAATCAGTGGTATACCCCACAACAATGATGCAATATGCCCCTTGAAATGTCGATATAAATGAATAGTAGATAAAGAAGATATTTTTTGCATCAGAAGTGAATTGCATAATCAATTAATTACAATTGGAAACCAACATTTTTGATCCTCCCAACGATACATTTTGAGCTTGAGCTTGAGCGACCACCCCTGGTTGCTACTCCGTTACTGATCGGAATTAGCTGAAATTGTACAGGGAGTTTTTAGATGATCCGACCTGGGACTGGTAAATCATCCTTCAATGTACATATTCTGATAATCCCAGAAATCATTGATCAGTACCGGCGCTGGTCAGGCCCGAACGTAGATCGTCTAAGGAATGGGAAAGAATGTTAGTCCAACACTTGTTGTTACTAGAGGCCGTATATACTACTGCGCACTCCACAAGTGTCACGGGAGGAGGATATTTGTTAGTAAAAATTTCAGTATTGGTATTATTCGTGCGCGACTCAGCATGTTCCGGTTTGAAGATGCTCGGATGCACCACTAAACTCACTGACTTCCCGAGTGAACGTTTCAACAATATGCTATATTGAATTCCCGGAAAGTCTTGATTCACAGCTCTTATTCGAGGAAACTGAAGAACAATTTTCAATACTATCGCGTAAAGAACAAAAACTTCCCTATTTTTTTATAAATAAAACTACTGTATCTCAAAATAAACGAGCGAATAGGATGTAGACAAAAAAGTTGATTCATTGCATTGAAATATTCTAAACAGTTATAAAATCATTTTTAATCACCAAACAAAGGTTAACAGATTTCACACGCGTCTTGATTCTTTATTATTTCCGCTTTATTATTTTAATTGTTTATTAAAATTATTAATTGGTTATATTGGTCGATCTGGGCAGCCGGCTACCGAGAAAAATATTAATTTACTGTTTGAAATATTAATATCAAGTGTTTTTACTATGTATTCAATATACCGATATATGTTATCTCTGTTATTAACTTTGTGATATAAACGGATTTGCGCAATGGTTGATTTTTATCATTCATTTTATAATCCTGAAAGACAATCAATAACATGGAAGAAGAAATCATTCCTAATAAAACTTTTCTCCGAAGCAAGGCGGAAATTGATAGGTTGAATAAAGAGATAATTTATTAAAATAGAGTAATTAGAAGTGAAACATTGAAAATATCTGATAACTGAAAGGAAAAAGAAACTCCTGCAATTGTAGCCTTTTACGACATGGAAGCAGGAACCCAGTGGATCTATTCTTGGTTCATTTTTTCCGCCGGATTCCACACGGCATCTAGGCTGGTACAGTCCGGAGAGAGCTAATAGGTACTATCAATCTCCTAGTGGACCCCAGCCCCTTGATCCTCCCAACGATACATTTTGTTTCATTAACCGTAATAAATCTTTAAAACAATATTTTAACTTGAAGCACTGTTAATTCGAAGTTGGGGCATAATGTCAGTTGAGTGACTGTTATGATAAAATTCGTATATCAAAGAAACGGCTTTGTTTCTTTGGATTTTTATATTGTAAATAGAGACATTATCACTGCTAAAAGATAATTACTTAGTAGCAACTGACCATTAAACGTTTATACGGTTAAAATCCTTGTTTATTCGAAGCAAAATCTTACATCGAAAAGCTGCCTAATAATATTTTCAGTATATTCATATTTTCCAGCAAACGACAACTGCCAAACTTGCATAGCAGAAGATCTTACGAAAAGATAGTGTTATTGATAAAACTTTTGTTTAGAAAAGTCTTGAATACTTAAAAAAGGAAGAGAGGCGTTCTGGCCAGCAGGGGCGCTTTATAATATTTTCCCCTAGTCTTCTTCGTTCCGGAAAGCATGCAGCGCATCAACATTTTCTCATCTCTTTATCCTTAATTCTTCGTGTGAACGATGGAGACGGGGCGGTCGGCAATGGTGGCTATCATGCTGTTGAGATGTTCAGTTTGAGTTGGAATGGTAACTCTTATTTGTTAATCAGCAGAAAACATGTGCAATCCGCCAAGATCATCGTCACAACGCAACGCAAGAAACCTGGAATGAATGAATGCTATTTTTATTTTGCTTGAACAGTAATCAGTTTTCGTTGCCGTAGGCATTGTTGAATTGAAGGCTCTGAATTACATTCAGATAAATTCGAGTGAATTGAGCAGCAGCAGTTAAACATCGGAAATTCCAAGACAAGTTAACCAGAAAATCAATAAATTCAATTGTTCTTGGAAGGAACATTTCACAATAAGTAGACCAGAACGAAAAACAACATGCGATCTGGCAAACTCAAATTTGACGTTCCAAATAATGCGTTAATTTCAAGCAACGCCGCTGTTATTTGATTACAGATAAACCGTTCCACTGGCTTTTCCAGAGAGGTTACCGAACCGATGTGCATCCAAAAATAATTTTCATCGTAATTAAAATTGCAATTAAACTCGTGAAACGCTTCCGGGTAGCCTTAAACCGCTCATTAAATGGCACCACCACCGGAGCCATCCACTCCGATTGATGCATCAATTCGTGAGTAAAACATAGTACCTAGACTGCAATAACGAAATAATTAAAACATTACTATTTTATCGGTAGGCTTCCCGGTACGGGTGGGTATACGCCTATTTAAACTGTACTAGGTCTGATCGTTAGTACAATGCTATAATCTATCATAAAATTTAACACTTTTGATAGCAAACAATGTCGAATGCAATTTGAATCATCGATTTCTCTGCAAACGTTTTCAAAGAAAAAAAAAAGTTTATTTATCATAAATTACACTAGCTAGCAGTTATTTCAACCAATAAGTACAGTTTATCCCATCAATACAGACGCTCAGCTTGTTGGTTGGCGAAACATATATTCGAATGAGCTCATGTCCCGCCATACATAATTTACGATCCGCAGCAGAACGAATTTCGGCGACAGCCATTTATGGACCCGGACATCTCTGTCCCCAGATTCGCGCGCGCCGTATGCTGGAGTGATTTTTCCACGGGACATGTTTAACTTCCAATTATTTTATCGCGGTCACACTTTGAATAATTGCGTGTTCACGGAGGCACATTACTGTGGGAACCACGCACGGGGACAGTGAAATAGTGCCGCATTCGGACCTTCCGGTAACATGCACAGGTACAGCGAGAGCACGAGATCCGGAAAATCACAGCATTGGCTTGCCTGCTGCTGTTTCTGGAATTAGTTTCACGATACACTAAACAAATGGAACTAGGGGAATTGTATCTATGTTTAGTCTGAACTCACATGCCACGAACGGTGGGATGCAAACAAAACAAAAACAAGTAAGACCCCAATGGGAAGGAATACCCCCTACGTTGTTTAGAGCAATTGTTTTGAAAGTGACTTTCAGTGGCAGTCAGTGTTTGTAAAATCTTGAGTATTTTTAATCACGAAAGCACATACTGAGGCTGTCGTATTGGAATAAAAATACTTCTCATTATTTTTTTTCATTCATGCACTGTTGCAAGGCACTTCGTTCGTTCTTCAGTAACGAAACCACTGAGAAATTTTCGTTAAACTAACAGTGAACTGCGTAGTACGGTAACATTGGAGAGGAATGATTATATCGACTCGTCGGGGGGCAGGTAAACGGCTCAACGCCTTCAATATTGTGGCAGCACAAGCTCTTTTGGAACACGTTTAACACCATGCCGGTATTTTCGTACTGAATCAGGCATAATGGCAGAATTTTGTTTAGAAAGCGCAACACTCAAAATTTATTGTAAGAATAAAGATAAAAAAATGGTAACAGATAAATGAAGCAAGTTTCTCTATAACAACACAATATGTTTGAGAAACAGTAAAATGTATTCATAATGATGGTGAGTGAGGGGCTGCCATGCACTGTGACACTGTGTATTCCGAGCTAACTAGAAAAGAGCTCCCAATCGAATTGTTTACTCATTTCGAAAGTCATGGCATCTCATTGAATGTGGTAATTTTTCTTCTCAAAACGTTTGAGTTTGAAGCTCGCAAATCATTTTGATCAGACGTTTTGTCTAAGCAATCAGAAAAAGAAACAAAACTATTGTTTTACGAATCACTATGTGAGCGGATGGTCAAATAATGGACTAGTGAAAACCAGTCCGCTATCCATATTTTATTTCTTTCCGAGTTACGTCATGTACAAATTGAAAATTTCCGTTTTCTAGAATAGATACCAAGGTACGGGATGTTCGATGCTTTCAACATTACCATTCAGAATCTATTCTTAATCCACCTAGTGTTGTGATAATGTCTTTCTCTTTCATGGAGACAGTCTCATTACAATATTTTTTGTCTTTTTATTGAGACAATTGCTGACACTAATTTCAGCTCATTTTTGACACCAATTTATTCAGATTGATTCGACCTGTTCACAAAAGTGGTTCAGCGTTTATGTCGCATATTCGGCATTATTTCTCAAACCAAGCGCTTAACATTTGCTTTGCCGTTTTGTATGAGAAAAGTGATACTAATAAAAAAACCCTTCTTAATCCACCTAGTGGTGTGATAATGCCATTCTCTTCTTTCATAACAGTCTCATTAAAATATATTTCATACCTTTATAAAATAATTTCGGATACTAATTTTGACACCAATTGATTCAGATTGATTCGAGTAGTCCACAAAAGCATGCTTCAGTGTTTATGTCACACAGTCAGCATCATTTTTCCAAACTAGTGCTTGACATTTGCGTTGCCTATCTGTATGAGAACAGTGAGTCCCAGAAAGTTGATATTTTCAAAAAAAAATTTTTTTGAGATGACACTAAATTTCGATGTTTTATGCAGTTTTAAGAGTTTTGGCATCAAAAAAAATTTTCGATTTTGGAAATTTCATGTAATCCCCCCTATGGTGCTTTTTCAAGATCGAAAATTGCCAAACCTTTACCACCGGGCAGCACCCCTTACGCATGTCCGATTTAGCTCAAATTTTGCATGAAGGCTTTTTTCGAGGTGCTTAAACTTTTGAGCACTAGAGCTTAACGAAAATAGAGGTGATCCCAAAATTTTGGCACCCTTATACAGGGTCCGCCATCTAACTTATTTTTTTGAACTAGCGGTTATTTCGACATTGGTAACCTTAATGTCACTTCTGATTTGACAGAAACTTAGTTTTATCCTTCCGTTGAACGAAAATAGTTTCGTATACGCTTGAGGAACGCGTGAAAATAGTGCAGTTTTACTTTGAAAATCATGGTAATGTTGCGGAATGTGTGCCAAAAAAATCATCTTCTCGGATGAGGCAAATTTTCATCGCAGCGGGTTTGTTAATAAGCAAAATTGTCGCATCTGTGGGACGAAAAACCCGCACGTTATCATGGAGAAGCCGATGCATCCTCAGAGAGTGACGGTTTGGTGCGGATTTTGGTCTGGCGGCATCATTGGGCCATTTTTCTTAAAAAATGAGGCAGTAGCCGCCGCCACGGTCAATGGCGAGCACTACCGCGCCATGATTATCGATTGGTTCTTCCCGTTACTTGAAGAGGACGACTTGGACACCATTTGGTTCCAACAAGTAACACTTGTTAACACTTTACCATGTAACTTCTGAACAGGAAGTCGGATCCGGATGAAATTCTGAAATTCATATTGGACCGTAAGACCTTTTATGTGAATCTAAGTTTGTGGTCAAACCATCGCTGAGAAAAGTGAGTGAGATTCATTTTGGTATATATGACCACTATTTTCGGTGCTTCCGGAACCGGATACCGGGAATAAGGATAGCCGGAATCGGTTTGTTTAGTTCTTACTGATAATAGCTATCGATTTGTGTAGCTTTGAGACCAGTTTAGAAAATTTGTTACGTGTTTTCTTTCGCCGATTTAAGTGACGGTGTACAATATTGAAAACACTTTACCCTATAACTCCGGAACCGGAAGTCAGATCCGGATGAAATTGAGGAATTCCGAGGAAGACCTTTTATTTGAATCTAATTTGGTTCGGTTCAGCCATCTCTGAGAAAACCTAGTGAGATTATTTGACACATAAACACACATACATACACATACAGACATTGCTCAGCTCGATGAGCTGACTCGAATGGTATATGACACTTCTCCCTCCGGGCAAATTTTAACTAGTCGGTTTTTCAAGTGATTGCATAACCTTACTATATGAGAAAGGTTAAACACTTCTTAATCCACCTCTTGAAATCCACCTATATAGTCTCTAGTCATTTAAACCTAATTTTTTTTTAAATCCCTGAAAGTCGATTTTTACAAAAATAATCTTTTTCAATCCACCTAGTGGTGTAATGATGCCTTTCTCATACTACTTATATTTTCAAAAACATCACTGTCAAGACTTTTTCTTTCAAACTTGAATAAAATCAAAAACTTTCTTAGGGTATAACCAAAGCTTTTTCAATTGGTAAACAGTTATGTCAAATTAATATAGATTTAAATGAGGCAACCCTGTACGCTATACAGAATAGAACAAAGCATGCTGTGAGCTAGGTGGTGGTATTTTCTTCTTCCGTACCAGTTTGAAAGTTTTGATACTTATCACCCTATAACTTCGGAGCCGGAAGTCAAATCTGGATGAAATTGCACAGCATCTTTTAAGACACTAAGAGCTTTTTTATAACCAAGAATTGATCCGCTGGTTTCCTGTTCCATGCCGTAAAAGGCCACAAAAATAGGAACTCCTAAGTCAAGGTGTATTTCCGTGCCGATGGCTGAATGGCTGCAGGAGGTTAAACAATGCAGTCGTGAACGGAATATCTTGGGATTTTCCCTTACTGTGTTAAGCGAAGCTCTGGCACAGTGGACGACTTCTTTCTTCGCAACTCGTGGGATTTAAATGACTAAAACATTTAAAATAATCCTAACATGGTTCGCTATCGGCGATTATAAGCCAATATATTTGGTTTCTTGTAGTTGTTGTACGATAAGTGCTGCAGGTGGAATGTTCGTTACTCTAATTGATAATGGTTAGAGTGGCACAAATCAATCTTCAGCATAAACGTACAGCAACTATGAATCTATCCAGACTTCTGCAAGAAGGTTAAGCTTCTATAGCTTTGGTTCAAGAACCATATTTCCAAAAGGGAAACTTCTACGTTGGAAAATTGTTAAACCCAGTCTTTGTTGCCTTCAACAAGAGCGGTATGACTAATCCACGTGAAATGCCTCGAGCATGCATACTTGCAAATAGTGCTCTCGATGTTTCTCTCATATCGGAGCTCACAACTCGGGATATTTGTGCTGTCACAGTTGGTATGACTGTTGATGGCATAGACAGGAAATATGTCTATTGTTCGGCATATTTACCGCATAACCAACCTTCGCCAAGCGTTGACTTCAAAAAGGTTGTATCATACTGCTGCAAGAGTGATTTACCGCTTGTAATCGGCAGTGACATAAATGCTCACCATATCATTTGGGGCAGCACAGATATAAATTCGAGAGGCTCTGATATGATGGAATTTGTGAGCAGTACAAACCTGCACATAGTCAATGCAGGAAACCGTCCAACTTTTGCGAGATCTGGAAGAGAGGGGGTTTTGGACGTAACTCTCTGCTCTGATAGAATTGCGCATGAGTTGGTAAATTGGCTCGTCTCCGATGAGCTCGAACCTTCGTTGTCTGATCATAAGTACATATTCTTTGATCATTCAAAGGTTAAATTTGATATTATCACATATCGTAATCCTAAATCTATAAACTGGGACCTCTAAGAAGAGGGCTTGGCGACTAGATTTTACGGGTACCAACCAACAATTGAAACCCCAATTGATTTGGAAAATGTTGTCGACGAGACAAACTCACTGATAGTTGCAGCATATGAAGAGGCTTGTCCACTTCGTATTGTGCGAGCTACTAGAGGAACTCCTTGGTGGAATGCTGAACTTGCTAGACTAAGGAAACTATGCAGAAGAGCTTGGAACCACCGACGCAGAGATGGGTCGGAGGCATTCGTGTTGGCTCGAAGGGCTTACAAAAATGCTCTTCGATCGTCTGAGCGAAGAGGTTGGAAAAGCCTCTGCACAAATGTCTCTAGTCTCAACGAGGCTAGCAGATTAAATAAGTTACTTTCGAAGTCTAAGGACTTTAATGTCAGTTTCTTAAGAACTTCAGATGGTGAACACTTGTCTGATGAAGGTGATGTACTTCACTATCTTTTTAACACTCACTTTCCAGGATGTATGGATCCATCACCGACAGCTCTTCCCGAGACTTTTTCAGGTAGTTACGATTCTTGGGCCCTTGCTCGAAGCGTTGTGACGATTGAATCGGTCAAATGGGCAGTTGAGAGTTTTGCTCCGTACAAATCTCCTGGAAAGGATGGAGTTTTCCCAGTGTTACTGCAGAAAGGGTATGAACATTTCAAACATGTTTTGAAGAAAATACTTACTTTTAGTCTTGCGACTGGATATATTCCAAGAGCTTGGCAGGAAATAATTGTCAAATTTATTCCCAAAGGCGGTCGCGACACTTATGAGGAAGCGAAGAGTTTCAGGCCTATCAGTATTAGCTCATTTCTTCTTAAAACAGTGGAACGCATAGTCGATCACTATATCAGGAATGTTAGTCTGGGCGTGCAACTGCTACATGGAATGCAACATGCTTACCAGCGTGGAAAGTCCACTACAACCCTGTTACATGATGTTGTATACAACATTGAAAAAGCTTTCTCACAAAAGCAATCTTGCTTGGGAGTTTTCCTAGATATTGAAGGTGCCTTTGATAACGTGTCTTTCAATTCAATTCTGGAAGCAGCCCGTGGTCATGGCATACCTTCAAGTATCACAAATTGGATACACGCAATGCTTAGCAATCGATTTCTTTGTTCATCGCTTCGGCAAGCAGAGATTAGAAAGCTGAGTGTCTGTGGGTGTCCTCAAGGTGGTGTACTATCCCCACTTTTATGGAACCTAGTCGCTGATGGTTTGTTAAGGAAACTTAATAACCTTGGATTCCGTAAATCCGGGCAAAACATCAATGGTGCTTTTCACTCATCGTAGGATAATCACAGGAGCTCGTCCGTTACAGTTCTTCGGTTCAGAGGTCACTGTGGTCGATCAAGTTAAATACGTCGGGGTTATTCTTGACTCAAAACTGAATTGGTCTGCTCACATTGACTTCAGGATTAAGAGAGCTTGTATGGCTTTCGGCCAATGCAGACGAGCTTTTGGAAAATCATGGGGACTTAAACCCAGATATATTCATTGGATCTACACAACTATTGTTAGACCAATTTTAGCATATGGATGTCTTGTATGGTGGCAGAAAGGAGAAGTCGCGACAGTTCAGTTAAAGCTAAATCATCTCCAAAGGATGGTCCTAATGGCGATGACAGGAGCATTCACGACAACTCCTACTGCTGCTCTAGAGGCGCTACTTTGTATTAAACCACTACATGTGTTCCTAAAACAAGAAGCATTATCTTGTGCATACCGTCTTAAGGATACAGGGCTTTGGAACAGTAACCCATTAGATTATGCTACCAGCCACACTCGCTTGTGGTCTCAAATGGTTACATGGGATGAGTATTTACTCGCTCCTAGTGACCTAACTCTCACATGCAGTTTTCCTTTCAAAACATTCCATGTGAGCTATCCTCTTCGTGAGGAATGGTTGTCTGGTTGTCTGGAACGACAACTTGATGAACACATAGTTTGTTATACGGACGGTTCTCTGTTGAATGGTCGTGCTGGTGCTGGTGTCTACTGTCGTGAAATGAGGCTGGAGCAGTCTTATTCACTTGGTAGATACTGAACTGTGTTCCAAGCAGAAATCTACGCGATTCTGTGTGGAGTACAATCGGCACTTCAGCAGAGGATCTGTGGTAAACGAATTTATTTTTGTTCCGACAGTCAGGCAGCCTTAAAAGCACTCAGTTCGAATGACTCACGGTCGAATCTAGTGATCGCATGTCGAACTCAAATTGAAGACCTCAGCATTTCAAATGCTGCTTACTTCTTATGGGTACCCGGCCATTCTGGTATTACTGGAAATGAATGGGCTGATGAGTTGGCTAGAGCTGGTGCAACGAATGATTTCGTTGGTCCTGAACCAGCTTTACCACTTTCAACTAGTTGGATAAAGCACAAGATTCGTTCTTGGGCTGCATCCAAACATGCCAGCTACTGGCGCAGCTTGCAAACTTACGCTCAGACAAAAGCATTTCTACCAGATTTAAATCTGAAAATGTCAAAGTGTCTACTGCATTTCTCCAAGTATCATTGAAGTATTCTGGTCAGAGCTCTGACTGGACATTGCAAACTCAATTATCACATGGCTACTATTCAACGTGCTGAGTATTATTCGTGTGATTTGTGTAAATGCGATTATGGTACTTCATATCATCTGATATGTAACTGTCCCGCATTGACGCAGCTACGTATCCGGGTTTTTGGTTCTCCATACCTGGTTGAGTCTGTGTATGCGGAGCTAAAATTGAAGGATATTCTCTCCTTTCTCACCCAATGTGGTAAGGAGCTATAGTCAGAAGGGTTCATCGTTCTCCATGGAGTGAATGAATCCTTTCTGTATTCACC
Source organism: Malaya genurostris (assembly GCF_030247185.1). Taxonomy (NCBI): domain Eukaryota; kingdom Metazoa; phylum Arthropoda; class Insecta; order Diptera; family Culicidae; genus Malaya; species Malaya genurostris. Next base: position 301,216,708 of record NC_080571.1, on the reverse strand, counting down.
TTAAATAGGGTTTGGCAGATTGTTTGGCATCCTTTAGGGGGTACCGAATTTACTTCTGCTCGTACATACTGCGAATCGTTCTGCATTCTTCCGGGAGTGCAGAATGGTGTCGCTTTTGTAAGATCTCTAAATCCTCTCGGGGGTTGGAGGTTTTATTAATAGCAGACTGTTCGGGACCTCTTAGAGGTTCAGAATTTATTTCTGCTTCCACCAGATGTGATCCCCAGCAGATTGTTCGGCATCCCTTAGGGGTGCAGAATTTACTTCTGCTTTTATGTGTTTTTGTGTCGTCATTTTTTCCCATCCTCCTAGTCCAACCCTTACCATTTCCTTTCAATCCTTCCCTCTTATATATCGGGAAAATGATGCTAAAAACAAATTGATGGCAAGGCACAAATCTCCAAATATCAACGGGAACGTGCCATTTGAGCCAATTTGTTATGATTCCTGATTCCTGATAGCTGTGTGGCACGGAACGCCGTCTTGTTGGAACCAAATGGTGTCCAAGTCTTCCTCATCAAGTAACGGGAAGAACCAATCGCTAATCAATGATGCCGCCAGACCAAAATCCGCACCAAACCGTCACTCTCTGAGGATGCATCGGCTTCTCCATGATAACGTGCGGGTTTTTCGACCCACAGATGCGACAATTTTGCTTATTAACATACTCGCCGAGATTAAAATGTGCCTCACCCGAGAAGATGATTTTTTGGCACACATTTCGCAACATTACCATGATTTTCCAAGTGAAACCGCACTATTTTCACGCGTTCCTCAAGCGTATACACAACTATTTTCGTTCAGCGGAAGGATAAAACTAAGTTTCTGTCAAACCAGAAGTGACATTAAGGTTACCAATGTCGAAATAACCGCTAGTTAAAAAAAAAGTTAGATGGCGGACCCTGTATATCCACTAGCTAACAAGGTCTACCAGCTAGATGAATTAACTAGTAAATTTTATAAAAATTTGCACCTCGTTTCGCCATCACTTTTCACACTTAAATTTTCACTTATCGCACTGCAATACCGGAACTGAAAGTCATAAGATCTTTTGTTTGAAAAATCAGTCACGCCATTTCTGAGAAAAATGAGTTAATTTTTTTTTAATTTTTGTGGTGCATATCACCCTGTAATTTTGGAACCGGAAGTCGGATCGAGATATAATGTAATGGCGATCTATGGGACTGTAAGGCCTTTCATTTGAATCTAAATATACACACTTAAATTGGTTTAACGAACTCAGTAATATTTTTGACGAAATTAGAACAGCTGAGTGTTCGGTAATCAGTTCCGCAATTAAAATAGATGACGAATGTTCGTTTTTTTCCCATCTGTCATATTTTACCGACTAATTTGTTTCGATGGCGACTGATCGGTAATTTTTAGCAATATTTTTCGGTAAATTCGGTCAATAGCAGAATCCATGTTTTTTTTTTACAAATAATAAAATAGCGATGTTATTTATGTTTAACCCAAGCACTTTATTTTTTCTTTAAGGTTTGAATCAATTTAATTTACAAAAGAAAAATCAATCACTGAATAGTTTGCATTAATCGCTCGCCAGTCGTTGTTAGATGTCCGAGCCCAAGCAAGTTGCATGATACAAAAACATAAAACTGCTTGTCTGTCGGCTGTATATCGCCATTTAATACGAAAAAAATTCAATTAACACTTGGAAACGTTTCCTAAAATCTGGTTCCAACATAATTGAATGCTGGTTTCATGATATTGCAGCAATATTAATACGTGTATGGCGATCGGCAATATTTAAATATATTATATATACTTACCATCTTTAATGTGCTGGCCCAGGCCTTCGACATATCCCGGAATAAGACCGAACAATTTGACAGCAGCAAATACAATCTAGTTAGCTGATCAAATCAGTACAAAAATGACATTGTACAGTAATCTTTCGAACAAGTGCTGAATTCTTGTTTTTCTATTAGCTGAATACAGTTTAAATATTCCAAAAAGCATACTGTTCCTCAAAATACTAGTTTTGATGGATGGCCCAGCACTAAATTTTACCGAACTTCGAATAAGCAATTAAGTGTGTATGAAAAACGGGTCAGCAATTTCTGAGAAAGTCGAGTAACATTATTTGTCACATACGCACAGACATACATACGTACACACATAGAGACATTTTGTGATCTCGACAAACTGAGTCGAATGGTATATTACACTCGGCCTTCCGGGCCTCCGTTCAAAAGTCGGTTTTCACAGTGATTGCATAGCCTTTCTATATGAGAAAGGAAAAAATGTTTTGAGTTGTCACTAAATCTCGACGTTTCTCTAAATTCTAAGGCTTTTGTCATTGAAAAATTTTGTCGGTTACGTCACTTATATCATCATATCTCCGGAACCAGAGGTCATAGCCATTTGATCTACGAACTTGGTCAATGGCTCAACACTTGAACACGGCTTAGCACTAATAATGGCAGTAAAATAGCCCTTTATGAGCAACAAAATTTTTTTAACTCTATATCTGTAATCTGAAAGCTCATCTTTTGTGAAGCAATCAGAATTCAGCTTTTAGAATGCTCACCTGTCACAAATAAGCATTATCTATAAGGAGTGTATCGATAAGTAGTTAGCAACATTCAAACAGTTATTACTCTGAAATGGCTTAATTTTTTGCAGCGTGTTTTGCGGTGACATTTTTGTTTACATGTCAATAACAACTGCGCAATCGATTGGCTTCGGTACGGTTTATCTTTTCAATGATGAGTCGAATTGATCCGGAAACGCGAAAGAAAATTCTGTACAATTGGTGCTCAGAAAATGGTGTCACATACAACGAAATTGCAAAACGGGTGAAAGTGCACCACACCAGTGTCAAAAATATTATCGAGAAGCTCGGTAAGACCCTTTCCATGAAGGATTTGCCCCGATCCGGTAGGAAAACTGGTCCCAGCCAGCCCGGCCGAGACTTAAAAGCGGTTGAGTACATCAGGAAAAACCCATCGGTGTCGACGCGGGATTTGGCCAAGCAGTTCAACACCAGCATCGGGATGATTCAACGGATCAAAGTTCGGAACTCCCTGAAAACGTACAAAAAACAGAAGGTGCCGAAAAAGTTCCTGGTACAGCAAGTTCAGGCCAAAACAAGAGCACGAAAACTGTATAACCGGATTCTACAGAATAAAGACGGATGCATCCTGATCGACGACGAAACCTATGCCAAGGAAGACTCTCGAGCGCTGCCCGGACCGCAATATTATACGAAATCGGTGTACCAGGACTTGGACGACGCTGACACCACGGTGGCGATGGAAAAGTTTGGGCAGAAGGTGTTGGTCTGGCAAGCAATTTGTACCTGTGGTTTGCGGTCGTCGATTTTCTTCACGAAGAGCACAATTAACGCCACGGTGTACGAGGAAGAATGTTTGAAGAAGAGAATGCTGCCACTGTACAGAAAGCGTAAGGCTCCTCCTCGCTTCTGACCGGATTTGGCTTCAGCCCACTACGTCAACCCCGTTCTACGGTGGTTGTCAAAAAATAATGTACAATTCGTGGAAAAGGACATCAACCCACCGAACTGCCCGGATCTTCGGCCAATTGAAAGGTATTGGGCAATTGTCAAGCGGCACTTTCGGAAGAAAGGTACAGTGTCATAAAATATGCAGGAGTTCAAAAAAACTGGACAGTGCAGAATTTATTGAAGAATGTCAAGTCCAAAGTGCGAGCGTTTCACAGAAACTAGGATTTTCTTCAATATAATCAGTGAAATGCATAAAAATGTAATTTTTCTACAATATATCGAAAACTGATGTCAGCTCACCTTGGTTCTAATCACAACCCCGCACATAGGGTTAAAAAAATTTCTGGTCCGAAGAGGTAAATGGCCTTAAGGTGAAATAAAACCTCTATAATTATAACAAAAGAATTACTGTTGCAACGTTATTGCAGATTACTTCAAAAGCTGAATTTCTGATCCCTAACCACATTTTCTTCCACGAAAAAAGACAGTATTTATATGAAACTTTCTTAAACACCTTAAATTTACCTAGGTTTCATAATTGGTAACCCTTTTAGCAAATTTGATGTATATACTGAATCTAGCAAAGCTGTAGAAGGGTGTGTTTCTAGATTCGGTTTATTTTTATGGTTTTGTAGTCAGACCCATTTTTTCACTTTGTTTAGAAATTAGAATAACTAAAAATCTATCAACAAGAACAATCAAACAAGGACAAAAGTTATTAAGGAATATGGAGTAGTTTTGCAACGCTGGTTGTGTAATTTTGAAAATACTAACACGTGACTGTCGTAAAAAAGTCGTAGTCTTTGCACAAATCACTCAAGAAATGCTGGTTGCAGTGCCATTGACTGTTGATTGCCCTTAATCTTGATGCAGATGGCTTAACCGATTTGCACAAATTAAGATTTAAATAAAAGGCCATAAGACGCCAAATTTTTCGAATTTCATGCTGATCTGACTTCCGTTTCCGGAGTTAAAAGGTAATGAGTGTAAACAAATTATATTTCTATTTACTTACTCACTTTCTTCAGCGATGATGTAACAGATTTACCTTCAAACGAAAATTCTTATGGCCCCATATAAAACTCTTGAATTTCGTCCAGATCCGACTTCTCGTTCCGGAATTACAGAGTGAAGAGTCTTAAACGTTTTATACCGTCAATTAAAGCGGCGGAACGTAAAAAAATCTAAATAGTGATCATATACTTCAAATTGGAACTTATTTTCCATAAAGATGCTTTGGCCGACCATTCGACTCAGTTCGCTGAGTACGCAAAATATCTGTGTGTGTGTTTGTGTATGTGCATATCTGTGTATGTAACGTTTTTTTGCACTGCCTTTTCTCGGAGATGACTGGACCGATTGTCACAATTTTAAATTTAAATGAAAGTTCTAATGGTCTTACACTTAATTCCTGAACTTTGTTTAAATTTGACTTCCGGTTCCGGAAGTATGGCGTAAAATGTAAAAAAAAAATTTGTGTACTAACCTTTCTCTGAAATAGGTGAACCGATTTTTGCAAACTTAGATTCAAATGAATGGTCTAAGAGTCCTTTACCAAAAGTATGAATTTCACTTAGATCCGTCTTCCGGTTCCGGAGTTATAGGGTGATTAGTGTAATAATTTAGTTTTCTTAGAGATGGCGTAACCGATTTTTACAAGTTCAGATTGAATGCCGCTTCTTTGGAAATTCATGTGGTACGGTTCCGGTTCCGGAATTATAAACACAGAAAAAAATATTAAATTTAAACGACATGTATATAATTGAACTCGTAAATATACATTTATGTATTCAACAATTGAATTGAATTTTAAGCGCAAAACAATGTACATAATTCTTTCACGCTGCCCACCTGGGTTCGATTCCCAACCCCGCACATAGGGTCAGAAAACTTTTCTAGCCCGAAGAGGTGAATGACCACAATGTTAAAACCTCTATAATCAAAAACAAAAAAATGTACATAATTAGCATCAAAATACATATGAATTCACATTGTTATTTGCCTAATTGTACAGCACATTGTAATTTTCAATTGCTAGTTTAAAAACAATGTTGAGTTCTTGAGTTTCTCATAATCGGAACTGTAATGTTCAACCGACATGTAAAATCAAAACAACATTAATTGAAAACTCATAAACAAATCAAATGGCTGACGCGATAAATTCAATTGAAATAAGTTGTGAGTTTTGTGTGACTGTTTTCAAAGATTTAGAACATTTTATTTACCATATGCGAGTGAATAAATATCAACGATATTTTGAATGCCCGACTTTGGAGTGTGCAGTACACAGATAAAAATATTTTGTGAATTTACATCTATTTTCATGCACTTATTTGGAGCAGGTAGTTAAACATAAAATTACTTCACAATTTTGTACGTTTCAATACAAATTAATCGCAAAATAAGCGTTAATTTAAAGATACAGTTATATTCATTGAAAATTCAATGCAATCCAATTAAGTTTTGCATCGATGAAGGTTTTTAATCAAAATTTCGATTCCCATGTCTATTTCATCTCGTGCAAATTTCATTATATATTTCTGTGTACGTTGCCGATCTTTCGAGTCTTTTAAAAAACATCTTAGACCACAACATGTTGAAATAAAACTTCAACGTACTTTCCGTTGTTCCGTCTCGTCGTGTAATTCCGTTGAAGACACACAGATAAAAATATTTTGTAAATTTACATTTATTTTCATGCACATATTCGGAGCAGGCAATTGAATGGAAAATTACATTACAAAACTAAGCGGTTTGTAAATATACAGTCTTGTTCAATGAAAAACTAAATGAATATTGATGTAACTTTACATCAACCATGGTTGTAAATCAGATTTTCGTTTCAACTGACGTCACTAAATCTGAAATGAGTTTATTTGGTTATCGAATATCCAAATCTGCTAACCCGATAAACCTGATTAATTTATGTGAAATAGACATTTTTATACCAATCACCTTGTATCCCCGAAACCGGAAGTTATATCTGACTGAAAAGCAAGTTGAATCTTAGATGATTCTTGGATTTCAATTGTATGTGAAAGTATAAGAAATTATGTTTCACGTTGCTCCCAAGCATTGCTTTGTCATACAGTGCTCAAAGCTCCTACTGCTGGAATAGAGGGGAAAAGTCGCTTACACAAAAATTTCGATATCTCCGTTGAAAATTAACGGATTTTAACAAACTATAGCTTGTTGGATAGCTATTACCGTGCGGAATCTAAGTCTGAAAACATATTCTGTTTTCGAGGTCAAGTGTAACAGATACTGTCAAAAAACTCAAAATTTTGACATAAAACTTAAAAAAATAAACATCCGATCTCAAAACCATTCAATAGCGTTCAGGGTGACGGGGGGACATTTCATTTGCGACTAGTTTGATCTCAGTCGGTCCAGCCATCTCTGATATCTCGACCTCTTAGTTGATAACACACACACACGGACATTTGCTCAGTTCGCCGAGCTGAATCGGCCCTCCGGGCCTCGGAAAATTTTTCTAAAGTTTGAGCGAATTCTATACCTATTATATATATATATATATATATATATATATATATATATATATATATATATATATATATATATATATATATATATATATATATATATATATATATATATATATATATATATATATATATATATATATATAAAGGTAAAAAGGTAAAATATGTGCACCAACTTTCCTTGGACATCGCACCAACTTTTCGCTGAGAAATCGCTTCTCAAACTTAGAATCAATGGGAAGTTCTTAGGGTTCCCATACAAAATTCCTGATTTTTTTTTGGGTCTGACTTCCGGTTCCAGAGTTATGGGATAAAATGTGCAAAATATGTGTACTAACCTTTCTCAGAGATGGCGTGACCGATTTTTACAAACTTAGATTCGAATGAATGGTCTGATAGTTCTTTATAAAATTTCTGAATTTGGAAGTAAAGGGTGATTAGTGTAAAAATTCCAATTTCAAATTACTGATGCACTTTTCTCAGAGCGACCGATTTTTACAAACTTTGATTCAAATGAATGGTCTTGTTCGCCCTTATTCTGACCAACGACGTAGCTGATTCCGGTTCTTCTTTTAACAATCGAAGAGGAATACCAAAGTAATATATAACAGATCGGCTGAAAAGTTCGTATCGTTTCTATGAGAGGGCGCCACTAGATTTAAATCCATACCATTTTCAGTTAGTACCAACCTTCACAAGATACGTGTATAAATTTGACAGCTGTCTGATTATTAGTTTGCGAGATATTGCATTTTGAGTGAAGCTACTTTTGTTATTGTGAAAAAAAAGAAAAAAAGGAATTTCGTGTGTTGATGAAACAGTACTTTTTGATGAAAAAAAGTGCCGCCGATACCAAAAAATGGCTTGATGAGTGTTATCCAGACTCTGCACAGGGCGAAGCAACAATTCGTAAGTGGTTTGCAAAATTTCGTACTGGTCATATGAGCACCGAAGACGATGAACGCAGTGGACGTCCAAAAGAGGCTGTTACCGGTGAAAACGTGAAACAAATCCACAAAATGATTTTCAATGACCGTAAAGTGAAGTTGATCGAGATAGCTGACACCCTAAAGATATCAAAGGAACGTGTTGGACATATTATTCACGAATATTTGGATATGAGAAAACTTTGTGCAAAATGCGTTCCGCATGAGCTCACAATCGATCAAAAACAACAACGAATTGATGATTCTGAGCAGTGTTTGGAGCTGTTATATCGAAATAAAACCGATTTTTTCGTCGATATATAACAATGGACGAAACATGGCTCCATCACTTCACTCCGGAGTCCAATCGACAGTCAGCTGAGTGGACTGCACGCGATGAACCGAACCCAAAGCGTGGAAAGACTCAACAATCGGCCGATAAGGTTATGGCGTCAGTATTTTGGGATTCGCATGGTATAATTTTCATCGACTACCTTGAAAAGGGAAAAACCATCAACAGTGACTATTATATAGCGTTATTAGAGTGATTATATAGCGTTATGATAGTGAGATTTATATAAGAAAGGCAGCATTACAATACTAGGTGGATTAAAAAAGGGTTGTTTTTAAATAACACAGTAATATTTATGAAGGTATGAATAATATGATGAAGACATAATTACACAACTAGGTGGATTTAAATTTTTTTTATTTAAAAAGCTTACGTATAATTAAGTTACATGATAACTGAGCTATTCCGTGTTTATTAATGAAGTCAGTAGTTTACAGGATTTAAGAAAAAAAAAACAAAGATAAATGCAAAAAATACATATTCCCTTCATGGTCTGTTGAAAAGCCGTGATATGAGTTTTGATGTAACCTTAAGAGCTGTTCTGAAAACTATTCCATTTTGTAGATTTTGTTAACTGGTGAACATTTCAGTTATTCTTGTTTTGTCGTCCGGAAACTTCGGTAGTAGTTAACAAAAACTTTGAAATGGATATTACATCGGTTTCCGCTATGTGGATTGAGCCAGGCATTATTGAACGGTTTATTTTTACAGATTTAATGGGTATGTTGCTGTTTTATTGTTTTAACAGCGATTATCTACGAATGAGACAATACATAAATATAGGATGATGCGGGAGGGATCCGTTTTTTTATTTACCCTCCACTCTCCGTCACACTAATAGGCTCGTATTTGAGCCCCCTGGTAATGGGCACCATTTTCAGCCATTGACAACAGCAATTACTAAACAAATATTGAATTACTACTATAGTACATCTAAAATGGCTGAAAATATTAAATTTCTTGAAGTAACATTAATAAATAGTGAGCTATACTAAATATGACAAAAACGAAAAGTGTGCTTCTAGTGGATTATTTGTCTTTATAAGGAAGCATATATATTAACAAGAAATAGTTACAATTTAGGTGATTCTAACGCGTTGAATTAATTAATTAATTAATTAATTAAGTAGTTTTTGATGCTGAATTTGAATGAGTGAGGATGTATAATGTTTTGTATTTCTCTGGGCAGTTTATATATTGCTTGACCAATGAATGTTATTCGTTTCTGACCAAAATTTGAAAAGGCACGGGATCGCGATAGATGATTAACTTGCCTTGTGTTGTGAATTTGAGGTCTGTATTAATTGTTATATTGTGAACAGTCTCTGGATTATGTATTAAGTTGTGGATTAAGAATTATGTTAGTTCATCGCAGATACCTAGAATGGGTAAGATTTTATGAGGAAGATCTGTATAAAGCTGAACTGTAGGAAATAGGAAGGGTAGATCGAATATTTTTCTGATATAACGATTTTGCAATACTTGCAATCTCTTAAATTTCGACTTGCATGCTCTACCTCAAACAACAATGAGGTAACTCAAACGAGGATGAATATGGGCGAAATAGTACAGAATAAGTGTCTGCCGTGGTAAAAAATGACTTACACGTTTTTAAATTCCACACAATAATGAAAGTTTCTTTTCGATTTCCTTTATATAATGTTCCCAAGACAACGTAGAATAAAGATGGATGCCCAAATATTTAAAAACTTCCACTCTTTCTGTAACATTTTCTTCAATAATTAAGTTGGGAAGGGTGGGAAAAACTTTCCTAGGTGATAGGAATATGACATATTTAGTTTTTTGTTGGTTCAAAGAGAGCAGTATTCTTTTAAAATCAGCAAGTCGTTATTCATGTTTGTTATAATAGAACTTGTATTGGCATTCGGATAAAACAAGGCCGTATCATCCGCAAATCACCTTGGAATACTAGAGAGAATAATCTTGCATATATAGTTAACATATAGCAAGAACAGTAAGGGCCCGATATTACTTCCCTGTGGTACGGTAATGCTCACTAGTTTTGAAGAACTTGTTTCTCCATCGATTGAAACATATTGGATTCTGTTTTCTAAATAGCTTCGGATTATGTTATTTGCAATCCCTCTAATCCCATACTTGTCCAGTTTACGAAGCAGTATTTCATGATTCAGAGTGTCGACGGTCTTTTTTAAATCTAAAAATTAAGCACCCACATATCTTTTGGAGTCCGTTACTTCTAGAATATTATATATTAACTCAGTTATATCAACGGTTGTGCTTCAGAAACCATATTGCATGCTATAGAGTATTTTGTAATTTTATAGGAAACCACCTATACGACTTATCAGCAATTTATCAAAGATTTTGATAAAAACTGAAAGTGTCGCTAAAGGTCGGTAATTATCGGGTACTGCAGAACCACCTGATTTTAAAATTGGAAAAACTTCAGCAACTTTAAGGCAGTCTGGGTAGAATTCTTCTTGTATCATCAAATTGAATGAGTCAGATAAAATTCAAGACCCATTTAGGGTGATAATCTCTGCTAACTTGGAACCAACTGTAACAAAGTGCTTGTTGAATGTTTCACAGATTAGATTCTTGTCAGTTATACAATTTCAGTTGACAATCAAAAATGGAGTTGATTTGGTTTGCTTTTTACCTAGTAATAGGTTTATGTTCTTCCATTGAGTGCGGTGTGTTGTTTAATATCCTTTCAAAATAACTCCTTTTTGCTTGCTTTTTAGCTACGTATAGTTTTCTAGAAATATGCTCCAGCAAACCCGCTAAGCGAACATCATTAGGGTTTCGACGACATCGTTTTAGGTAGTTGTTTTTAATTTTTCTTAATGCTGTTTGAATGAGTGACGATGCATTAATGTTTATCCATGGACATTGTGTGTCTTTTAAGCACACTTAAAAAAACCCTGTGATTTTACATCTTATTAGATGCACATAAATGGAGCGTCGCAGTTCACGCAAATTTACGTGGAAGATATTGTGTCTAAAACTCCATACATGAAATTCATTGAAATAAAATAATGAATACTGAGAGCAACCGTCGCGAATTGAACCAAGAATCATTTGGATCGCACATACGTCTGTTAATCGACTGAGCCACAGAAACATGCATGTGCTTGGCTGGTGAAAGGTGCATTTAAATTCATACAGTCGCACCTACTAGCAGAACGCGAGCTACAGTCGAAACCAGTAAAATTCAAGTTCATCTAATATTAAGTCATTACAAATAAAATTTTCCGTCATTTGACAAATTAGGTCTTTAAGAATTACTTCGTATGAGGGATTAAGTCACTTGTAAAATTCAAATTTTTTTGGAATGAGTTAGCATGCTTCGTGACTACCCTGGTGCAATCTTTTAATATATTGTTATATTTTGCTATAATGTTTTGTAGTCAGGTGTTCACATCCTGCACATGTTTGATAGCATCAACGTAACTTTTGAAGTCATAGTTAAGGTTATCGTGATCAATAACACTTTTGGATATCTTAACCAGGTTTTTGCCGTGCTGTAACTGAAAAAATGTCGGAACCATGCTATGATCACTTAGATCACTAAAAATAGTATGATTTTTTAAACGATGAGCATCGGGCATGGTGCATACCACATGATCCAAAATATTTGAGCTTGCGCGTCTCGCAATAAACGTATTTGAGCACATAAAACCATAAAACTGCAAAAGATATTTATATAATTGATTGGGACATTCATATCTCCGAAAATCAAACAGGGACGACTACTACAGCTTGTGTTTAGCCACCTTTCGATATTGTCATGAAACATGTAAAAATCAAAAGACGGTGGACGATAGACACCATGAACATCAATCACTTCCCGGACAGTTTCAGTTTCGTGTTTACATGATGAAAACCATCACTACAGGTATTTGCAACGACGTTGTATTCAATTGTATTTCTAATATACATCACTAAACCACCGGAAGAGTTTTCTCGACAGGAAAAAATACAATTATAGCCATTCATCTTGTATAATGCAGTATTTTTGCTTTTTAGCCAGGTCTCTCCAATAATCAATACATCAATTGGAGTCGAGAAATGATCGACGAATGTTAAGACATCATGAAATTTGTATAACTTGTTAATTCCTCGAACATTCCATTGCAAAATTTTTAGATTCTTTTGACATACAGTTCCATGAGACAAATTAAAATCATCAATGTTACTGTAATACAGTTTAAATTTTGGTCCAACATTGTATTTATTACTTTAAAAACAATAATTATAACTATAATTGAAAACTGTAATTACACTAATAACAATATTGGGAAATTAATTTTTAATTGAATTTATGAAATAAAGATTATGACAATAAAAATAATAATGGTAAAGGCACAAAAATAATAACAATAAAATTATATTAATAATGGTATTAAAAATAATAATTGCAATAAAAAAAAAGATAAATAAATCAGATTTGAAAGTTTTTCTTCCACTTCGGTAATGATGTTTGTTTGGAAGACAATCGAATGAGCAAGTTATTTAAATCCTCTCTGGTTCTGATAAGTTCTGGTTTTGCGTTTACTTTTTTTTTTACAAGTATACCGCCTCCTCTCTCAGGCCAGACAAATTTGATTTTAAATTGTTCCTGGTGTTCTCGCATATTCCGCAACAGTTCTATTGATAAGGGGGTTAACTCATCCCTAATTGAAACCACTATGTGATTTTGATAATTCAGAAAGTTGCTGTTTTAGTTGTTCGTTTTCGATCTTAAGATTGTTGAAGTCTGATGTAATATTGTCAAATTTTTCATATAGAAAATTCTGTGATTTTTCAATTACCTCAGTGACAGAGCGAACTTCTGCTTTCACATGAAACATTTGATTAGAAACTTCGGCTTTAACATATGTCATTTGGTCAGCAACAATACTTCAATTTCGATGCAAACATACTCAACATTGATGATCGGTTGTTTTGCATCTCCTCAATTTTTTTGTATGTGTCTGAACAGTTGGAACTGAGGTCATGTAATAATAGCTATCAGTTCAATGGTTTCCATTTTCGTAAAGATATAATACACACTTGTGTAACAACTACGACATAAGCATAACTATTCCTACTAATATGTCTAAATAAGACAGGTTTTTTCCTTCTGGTATCTAAGCTTTACGCCTACCTGTTTATGGATGTGAAACGAAATAAATACTGTTTTGTTGAGAATTGAACGACTTTTTAAAAGCAAATTCCTTTTTTGACGTGTGTTATTCGAGCTCCCACGCACTGTCACACGAATGTCGACTTCAAGCTCGGTGCCACGAAATCAGATGGTGAAAACAGTGAAAACGACTTTCGGGTTGACAGCATCAGGAAAACAACGATGCTTGGAAATATTTCCAACTGTTATTATGACCAGAAGAAACAGGTTAAAAAAATGCGAAGGAATTGAGTTACCACAGCAAACCAGAGCTTAGATTTCTTCGGTTGATATTCGTGGCAGCATCATTTCGGTTGCCGTCATTCAAACTCACCACGCTACACTCCAGCCGGATATTTTCGCATTGTCATTTGGAAAATTATGAAAGCGTGCAATCCCACCGACATGACACTGCATATGGTTGATGCAATTTTTTAATCATATCATTTCATTTTTTATATTCTTATTTGAATCCCGATTGAAAATTATTTTCGAAATTGATATTTGAATCTCTTCTCGCACTGTTGTAGTACAAAACAACATAGCGTTCGGATTTTGTTTTCATGAACTTTTTTTTTTTCAAGCCATAGGAAGTATCCTTTTTTCCATAGTATATCTAGATCCTTTTTCTACCTATAGAAACACATTTCTTCGAAAGAATGTTGGACTATGAGATGATTGTGGTTATCGCGAATAAATTGTACCAAATTTATTCCATGCCCCATTCTCTTGTGCTCCCTGGAGTCTTCATGCGTGCGTGAAAGCACTCTGCATGACAAAATCTATTATAAGAGGAAAAAACAGCGGCTGGTCACCAAAATTTAAGGCCCAGTCTCGCTCTCTTTCTCTCTGTGTGGATGCCGTTTTGTTTATCTGTCTCTCGATTTGTTCCGAGTGTTGAAATTGCGAAACCGCACCAATTTTCCCCTTTGGATCATTCATTGTAGGTATTTATTGCTGACAGTGGCCGGTTGTACCGGGTTGACCAGGCTGCCGGGTCGATTTTATTGGACCAGCCGTTCGGTGGCAGAATCGATGCGGACAGCACTGTTGTTTGGGGTGGGTGGCACGTGGGGTGTGGGGGTGTATGCACGGAATGCTCCAATTTCCGCTGCCTGATGGCGGTTGCGGGTGGACAGCTGTTGTGTCGGATATGCGCTGTGTTTTCCGGCGTGTTCCGTGTACCAAACAATTTGTGTGGAATGGGATTGTGGCTCTACCAACGCTATAGCATATTCATGGTAAGTTTGGTTTTGTCATTAGCCGAGATAGAATGTTGTTATCATAACTCATGATATCATGAGTAAAGAGTAAAGACGCATCTAAAACAATCTGCAAGAAAAAAAAACAAATTAAATTGCGTTGTGATTTGAAGCTTCCGAAAATAAATAACTTCCGTTAACTGGATGTGGAACATTACAAAAATGATAAATTGGGAAAATGCGTATTTTCCTTGAATCCCATTCGACCACCCCCTTTCAACATTCGGAAATTTTCCAACCGACGAATGTGGTCGATTTTTTTTCTGCCCTTCCATGCGAAACCGGCATTTTTGCGTTCTTGTTTGCCAATCTGACCCGGTAGCTTGTTGAATTGATAATTTATTTACAATACGTTTCTCGTCCGAACGACACACGGGAGAAAACAATACCTTGACATGCGTGGTTCGTGTGGCCTGACGAGTGCCGTGTTGTGTGTTTTCCGCACGTTAAGGAACACAAAGGAATACAGCACCGCATGGCAAACAGGATGGCATGTTGAGCGAAGAGCATATTTTCCTGCTATCTATCATTTGGCATCGGAGTACAGAGCTAGGTACCGGTGGAATGATGTGAATGTGCCCTAATAAGAGATTATTTTTCGGATCGTTCATTATCACAGATTAATCTTCACGCGCGTATTGTTCACAATCGGGATTTGTTTTTTTTTTCGTCAATTTCAATTCTCTCTCATTGGCCTCATTCTACCTATAGTCTGTTTCCTTGACGCACTACAAGAAACTGTTTAACTCATCAAAAGGTGCAATTTTTGTTTTCAACCATACATTTAATCATTTTCACACAAACGACAGTATTACCAAAAGCGTCGACGAAGGACACCGTCCGATACACGTGACGTTGAGTGGTATTGAAGTTATTTCCTATCCCATGTAACGAAATTACTGACAAGCGCGGACAAAGTTGCTGTTTGATGTTGCCAATTAGGTTCCACGTCGGTCGTAGAATAATCTCGAGTCGGCACCATCACCGGTCACACGATGCGGAGTTCTTTCGCGGCGTTTTCTTCAAAGCCGGAAACACTCCACCGAACGCGTTCACAGCTTCAACGGAGAAAGCATATTTTTCCACCGTCGCGTCACCGGACCGAAGGCATCGACGTCAAAAGCATTTCGCGTGCAAATTTTGACGGAGATTTGAAACAAGCTGTAAATTGTTACTTATTCTGTTGAAGACGACGGAACCATCCTTGCTGAAGAGGACGGAGGACTGAGTAGCTACTGCATCCAGGTGTGTCACTCGAACCGATAATTCTCGACGGTTTCCACCACTGCCGGAAAACGACTACATTGGAAAAGACGGTAAAAGCGATGCCATAATGGCTTTCCATCAAATATCAGGCTTTCTTATCGTAATGAAAGAGTGTCTACACCAGAACAATGAAAGCCACTCATTGAAGAGCGAGCGTAATTCGGACTGACGGCTGCTCGGTGGAGTGATTAATACGACTGGAACTGTAATTTAATAGAACAGAGCACTTTGAGCGTTTGTTTGCTCTAGAACAGTGATAATCGAATGAAAGTGCGGTGCAGCTGAGCGACGAAAGAAAACGTTCGCTTTGGTTTCGGAGATACGGTACGGATTTCTTTCCCGTTCATGTGTCGTAGTGGCATTTAGCGGTGGCAAGGAGACGAAAAGAAAAACCTCCGTAGCACATCAGGAACTCGTAACTTGATGATTGAGTAAAATTGCTCTTGTGTGCATGAACAAAACCTTCGTATGTGAAAGAAAATGGGTTTAATTTGGAATTCGGTTTCAAATGAAGAAGAGTGCGGTAGTTATGCGAATTATTATTCAGACCGAAATTCCGACTATCAGAAGAACATATGTTGTTTTCGTTCAGTTCTTTAAGCAGTTGGGTACACCCGAACGAGTCGTCAGACTCAGAGTCAGCCACATAGCGTAGATCTCGTGTATCGATTCTATCTACACTGGACACTCAATTTTCGCGAAAAGTCGGGGATGCGTTAATTAAATTTGGAATATTTTCAGTCATCCAAGGACTTCAATTGATCGCGAGTAATGATTGTGAAGATTAATTTCTTAATGTACTTTGTTATATTGGTAGATCTTACGGTCTGAACTGCAGACAAGTTTTGGATGGTGTAGTTCATTAACAATAGGCTTATTAATTGCATGTGGTATCACGAGTATGGGCCGAAAACAAAAAGTTCATTGACGCAGTTCTTTATGCTAGTAGATCTAAAAGCCTGAGCTCCAGATAGTTTTTAGTGACCCAGAGCATCTAGAACAAACCTCTTGATTCTAAATGGAATAACTAGTATGGATCGTGATCAATAAGTTTTTTTTTGTGCATTGTTATGCTGGTAGATATTAAGGCTTGAACTTCAAATAGTTTTTGGATGACCTAAAATATTCACAATAAGCAAATGATTTGCATATGGCATCACTTAAATGTACCGTGTACAAGGATCGTGATAGTTCTCTTGGTTACGCTGGTAGATCTTCAGACCAATACTCCAAGTAGTTTTTGGATGAACAGGCACTACCTCATAACTTATCACAATGATCCAACTAATTGAATGTGATGCCACGAGTATGGAACACAAAATAGAATCTCAATAATGTCATCGGTTTCGTTTATAGACCTCAAGGCCTATATACCATGGAAGTTTAAGAAGGACATAAACTTCCGCAGATATTTCCACAGTACCTTAGGATCAATAAAGAACCGGAATTTTCATTTTAAAATTCCCGCGCTTGTCCAATCGGTAAAATTTCATTCTTTCAACGTTGGCAACACTTTTATACACATTCTGTCAAATTTTGACGCATATTAAGTGTTCCGAAACGTTGAAAATGTTAGAAAAGGTCTTTGGTGAATCGTGTAGGAAAAACACAGGCATACGAGTGGTATAAACACTTCAAAGGTGGTCGTACAAGCTTGGATCATGATGAGATCCCTGGCCGCCCAACAACATCTGTTACTGGAGAAAACATTGAATCGCCGAAGTAAATCGTGTTGCAAAATCGTTCTGTACCGATTAGAGAGATTGCTGTGTTGTTGAGCATCTCTTATGGATCAGCCGAACACAACACAGCGTTGGTTGTGTCGCAATTTTTGGCCAAAAACTCAACCAATATCATCAACCAAGCACCGTACTCTCCAGATATGGCCCCGTGTGATTTTTTCCTCTTCCCCAGACTCAAATTGCCATTGCGGGGAACGCGTTTTGAGACCATAGAGACCATAAAAGAGAATTCGCTGCGTGAACTAAAGGCCTTACCTTCGGCGGCCTATAAAATTTGTATGGAAAATTGGATCAAGCGTTGGTATGCATGTATTGTCGCAGGAGGAGAGTACTTTGAAGGCGATATTAAAAAAAATTAATTAAAAATTGAAATTTTGCGTTTTTTAATAAAATTCCGGTTCTTTTTTTATCATAAGGTATGTCAATTTGTTGAATATAGTACTACAAGAACATAATGCACTCAAAAGTTATGTAAAAGTGACTAGTAACGCGTACATTCACCGAAACCTCCATTTACGAACTAAACGGGGTTTCGTAAATGGAGGTAGTTCGTAATAAAAGTTTACGTTATTTGGGATTTAGTTCGTAAAAAAAGTTTACGTTATTTGGAATTTACTTCGTAAAAAAAGTTTTGTGTAATGAATGTGAAAACCCCCAATCACATGGCCATTTTCGGAACGGATGTGATAAGTGGGTGCAAGAAAATGATGTTTGGGGTCAGTTCAAAATTCAAGATGGCGACTTCCGGTTTATCAATATTCCTTAAACATCCTTACAATGCGGGTGTTTTCGAACCGGAATTGATGAGTAGATGTCGGAAAACAATATTTGAAGTGGTTCGGAAATCCAAGATGGCGACTTACGGTTTATCGATATTGCTTAAAACCCTTACAATATTGGTATTTTCGGAACAGGATTGATGAGTAGTTGACGGAAAACGATGCTTGAAGTGGTTCGCAAACCCAAGATGACGACTTCCGGTTTACCGATATTCCTTAAAAATCCCTACAATGTGGGTGTTTTCGAACCGGAATTGATGAGTAGTTGACGGAAAACGATGTTTGAAGTGGTTCTGAAATTCAAGATGGCGACTTCCGGTTTATAGATATTCCTTGAAAACCCTTACAATGTGAGTATTTTCGGAACGGGATTGATGAAAATACCCACATTGTAAAGGTTTTTAAGGAATATAGACAAACCGGAAGTCGCCATATTAGATTTCCGAACCACTTCAAACATCGTTTTCCGTCATCTACTCATCAATCCCGTTCCGAAAATACCCACATTGTGAAGGTTTTTAAGGAATATCGACAACCCGGAAGTCGCCATCTTGGATTTCCGAACCACTTCAAACATCGGCTTCCGACATCTACTCATCAATCCCGTTTCGAAAATACCCATATTGTAGTGATTTCCATGGAGCCGGAAATTGTTTTCATTGGATGCAAAAATCTCTTTTTACGAAGTTGGTTCGTAAAAAAAGTTTACGTTATTTGGGATTTGGTTCGTAAAAAGAGTTACGTAAAAAGAGGTTACGTAAAAAAAGTGTTCGTAAACGGAGGTTTGGGTGTATACTGATTACAGAGAATTCTTGGATGCCCCCAATCTTCAATAGGTTGATTTGCGTAATGTACATTTTATATAATTCAATTCACTTAAACATTTTTGATTGTTTTGTATACGTATAAATAAAAATTTCCTTCATCGTGCAAAAGCTTTTCTTACGCGATCATCACGTAAATTAATAAAAAATCGCGTTATTTCAAATAGTTTTAGTGTATTGGCGCAAGTATATGTATAAGTGTGTCTTTCGCCACACAACAATAAAACATAGATAATAGCTGTTATTTTCCGTCAGTCATCAAAGTAGTATTATTAATTACACGGCAAATTATTAATTACACGGCATATTTTCCTTTTCAAGCAGAAGTAAAAATTTACATGTTTTTGATCTTAAAAATATGTCAATATGCATGGAATCCGTGTTAGATCAACGGTAAAAATGAGTTATTTTTTACGCTCGTATGACATGGTTGGTCGCAGAAGATGTAAATTTACACGTTTTTTATAGGTTTGTATTTACTCTCGTTCATGTTGCAGAGACCGTCAAATTTGCAGAGCTATTTTTGAAAATGGTTTTTTTTCCGGTGTTGTACTAATTGTAACGAATCCATGCATTTATTGTATTGTGTGAAGCATCTAGAAACTTTTCCTTATTCTGACATGAATACGTCTTACGTCTTACTGTGAGCGCCTTTTCCAAATTCACTCGGTACAAGTATGGACAGAATTTAATACCATCGTAGTATGAGATAAAAACAAATATCTCTATATTAAAGTTTTCGAAAATTTTTGGTATAAACGAGCATTAAGGAGAAATTTAGTGCCAAAATAATGCGCACAGAATTCCAGCCGCATGAATTGAACGAATCGTCGCGAAAACGTATTGTGCAAAGCAGACACTTTGAAGTACACAATGTTTCAGGAATTGAGTGCAGTGGGCTAACGACGCGATTTGGTCACTAGTAAAACAGGTACTAGCAATGTATAAGCCATGATTATTTTCAATTGACTAATATGATGGAGAAAAGTTTCTAGAAGCTTGTGCATGTTGCTTAAGACGGTCAAATTAATCAATTCATAAACAAAATGCTCTCGTCTATAGCGAAATTGTTTAATTTTTTGCTACATATCAAAATGTTTGGTATGATGACAATACTTCACCTGACTGATTCCGACTATGCATTATTTTATAAAAGAACTAAATAATATTCAAACAAAAAAATATAGAATTACAACTAGTGTTGTTATATCCTCTGAAGCTTCAATTTATGACTTTTTTATTACTATATATTTCAGATACAACAATTTAATAAATACACTTTTACACTTCCTAAAAGTTACCTCTGAAAATACGATGTATCGTGAATATGGCAATTATCCAACACCGAAACCTCCATTTACGAACTAAGCGGGGATTCGCAAAAAAGTTTTGTGTAATGAATGTGGAAACACCCCATCATATGGCAATTTTCGGAACGGATGTGAAGAGTAAGTGCAAGAAAGGGATGTTTGGGGTCGTTTCAAAATTCAAGATGGCGGCTTCCCGGATTTTTTATATTCTTTGAAAACCCTTAAAACATGAGTATTTTTGGAAACCGATTTGAAAAATGTGTGCCGGAAAATAATTTTTGGGATTGTTTAGAAATCCAAGATGGTCGTTGTTTAGAAATCGTCTTCTGGTTTATTAGTATTCTTTGAAAGTTTTTACTGTATTCTTTGACCTTGGCATTCTCTGAAAATCTCAATCCGTTCCGAAAATTCCCTTATTTCAAGAGTTTTCAAGGCATATCGATAAACCGAAGGTTTTTATCTTGAAATGTGAGACGACACCAAACATCGTTTTCTGGCATCTGTTTGTTAAATCCTTTCCAAAAATACTCATATTGTAAGGGTTTTCAAACTATTTCGATAAACCGGAAGTCGCCAGTTTTGATTTCGGAGCAAACTCATACATTTTTTTGCATATTATCATTAAATCTGTTCCAAAAGTATATCAATTGTGAGAGTTTTCAAAGAATATCAGTAAACCGGAAGTCGCCATCTTGGATTTCAGAACCACCTTAAACATTGTTTTCCGACATCTACTTATCAATCTCGTTCCGAAATACTCATATTGTAAGGATTTTCAAGGAATAACAATCAACCGAAACTCGCCATCTTGGATTTCCAAAACATTTCAAACATCATATTCCGGAATATACTTTTTAAGCCCGTTCTAAAAATACGCATATTGTAATAGTTTCCATGGAATATAAATCTCTTTTAGGTAGGTTCGTAAAAAAAGTTTACGTTACTTGGGATTTGGTTCGTAAAAAGAGTTACGTAAAAAAGAGTATCGTAAAAAAGTGTTCGCAAAACAGAGGTTTGGATGTAGTTTTTTGGTAAAACTCAACATAAATGTAATTCTATAATGTGTTTGCCTTTCTCATATAGAGAGGTTAGGCAAACCTTGTGAAAACCGACTTTTGAACCGAGGCTCGGAGGGCCGAGTGTCATATACCATTCTACTCAGTTCGTGGAGTACGCAAAATGTGTGTGTGTGTGTGTGTGTGTGTGTGAGAGAGAGAGAGAATTTTATTCGAATCCGACTTTTGGTTCCGGAATTACAGGGTGATATTTGCAAAAAAATGAGAATAAGTGTACTTACTTTTCTCAGAGACGGCTGATCCGATTTTCACAAACTTTCAAATGAAAGGTACAAAGCTCCTTAACCTCGAAACTATTCCAATCGGTAGCCATTGTCAATAAACAAACAACCCGATTCTGGCTATACTGGTTCTCGTTTTCTGATTCCGGAAGCACCAAAAATAAAAAGTAAATCTATTCCAATCGGTAATCATTGTCTTTAGACGGTCAAACATTAATTTGGCTTTCCTTGTTCTTGGGTTTTTGAAGAATGACCGAAGGTTGTAGCCATAGGCTTAAAAATGGAAGTCACTTTTCTCGAACCAACTCCCGAACTACCGGTTCCCAGATTTCGGTTTCAGAAGAACCTATTTTCGTTTCCTCAAAGATGGTCTAACCGACCTGAGTACTGTTTTACTCTGTAGGTTATACTAGTTTATGGGCAAACCTTTTTGTTTTTCAAGAATCAAAGAACATTATTTTGAAGAATATCAAACATTCTAGTCAACTGGGCTGTCTGTTCATGTGTTTTCATATGTTGGATAGTTCAATTGGCAGGCTAGTTTAATTTCCTCAGTTATGAGCTAGCTACGGGTTCATATCCCGTTTCTACGGCAAAATTTTAGTCGTTTTCATTACATAGTTACATTCGCATATCATTGTTCAATATGTTTTCCTCGTTAGATACAAATAAAAGACTAATACAAATTAAAAAAAAGATTAGTTAGAATTGAATTGCGCTCAAGTTCTCTATCCGATTTCTTTTATTGAATTAGGTGTACAAAAAATCCCATGATTATCTATAAATGGCTCAATTTTATATTAAGAACCATAGTTAAAAACTGTTTAGAATAAGCCAAAAGCTTATGCTAATGCGTACCTCTACTCACATATATCATTTCGGAGCAGATTTGTTGCTCGCGAAGCAGTTTATGAACACGCAGACTAATTGTGATTCTTTGAAACAATAAAACGATCAGTTGTCTATCAAACTAAAAACAATAGTTGATTTGAACTGAGAAGTCGGAGTCTGCTTACTGTAAACTAGAGCTTGTTTGTTTAGAAAACGGAGTAACTGGAGTAAATTAGGTTTATAGATGAGGAAAACTGGGATGGAATGGATTTGCTTCATCTCGTTTCAATTATTCGTGAAAAACTTTTTGGTAATGGGTGAATAATATTTTACCCTTTCTTTTAAGTTTTGAATGATTTATGGATACTTTTTGTACACGCTAGGTGAGTGGATATCAATAATTTTTAGTTGCAGAATTCATTTTTTTGCGTTGGATGCCACATAATTTGCATAATTTGACCAGAAAAAAAGTTGGATCAACAAAAATGTTTCAATCGTGACGCTTTAAAAGACATCGAAAAGATCGTGACGGGTAATGAATCATGAATCTAAACAATAGTGTTCTGTATGAGTATTTCAATAGTACATAACCATCTCCAAACTTTTGAAAAAAAAAAAGGAGTAAAACGATCCCCCGAAAAAGAATAACTCTCCATCACGACATTGCGACCAAACAAATAACATTTTTGAACGTTTAAACCCCATTTAACTGATGAGTCATCCACCGTATATCCCTGTTTTAGTCCCCCCAGTGGCCTTTTCTTATTCCCACACGTCAAAAATAAATTTCGTGATCATCAGAAGAAGCAGTTCAGGCGTTCAGGGTGCATATTTTGAAGATACCTTCTTCGAAGCAAACGAAATGCAATGTAACGTAAAGTAATTAGCATTCCTTATGTTATCTTTTCAACATCCCATTTTGGCTTGAGAACTCTACAACATTATTAATTGATCAGCTTTTGGGAAGTTTTAGACTACCTTTCTTCGAAGGCATACCAATCAAGCACTGATAACGAAATCGGATGCTCTGCTCAGTAAACGCTTTTAACAACAAAGTTCTCCCTTTCGGGACTCGTTCCACTTTGATGAAAATTTGATTGAAACCGATACGCTCTTCGGGAATCAAATACGCCTTGACCTAGATAGACGAAACATTTTAATTGTTATCTTGTGTTTCGTGGAAGCAAAATTATTTACATTTATATCAGAAAATTCAACCCTTAAAACTAATGTATTTGTATTTCAGAAGGGATAAATGGAAACCAATTTTTTTTTCTAACGATAAATCCTTAGCAAGAAATCGGAAACGTAAGTGGTTGTACCACCGGCCACGGTTGATGACTTTCCTAATCTTAACTTCACTGCAGTAGTTTTTTTGTTTTGCAACCTGTGCACAGGTGGCGCCAAAGCTGCAGTTCGATAAATGTTTAAAAGTTGAAACTTTCCAAATAAACCACTAAAAGTAAGGAAAGGAATGGTCGAAAATTTTCTCCGGGTCTATGATTTTTCTGATGCTTTTTTGCGTTCCTGTTTTTGCTCGAAACTTATGCCGATTTCCAAAAGGTTTCTGAAAGGTGCGAGTGTGTGTGTATGTGTTTGTATGTGCGAGTGAAGTTATACGAAATGTACCATTGGCGCGTTTTATTTTTCCCACCTACCTCAGTTTCCCTCGCCAACGTATTTCATTTCTAGCATTCCGACTGCATGGGAACTTCGAATGAAAGTTTTCGGCCTGACGACGTAGGGTTTTTTCTTCCTTTTTCTCACAACACCATCTAAAGTCGAAACCTTTTTCCGTGGTTTTTCACGTTTGGAAATGAACGCGATGCTTGGGTGGCAAACAAATCTGTAAAAGTGCTTGATTGCTTCTACAAGTCGCTGGAGTGCCGTTGTTTGTTTTTGTTGTTGTTGTTACTGTAAAACTTCCTTAAAGGAAATGCCCGCTTGCCGGAGAGGAAGAAATTTTCTCCGGTTGGTTTTTTTTTGCAAACGCATTTGATTCCATTGTCGTGAGTGCGTGTTCTGTTAGACGAAGTTTCCGCCTTCTCCAGCTTGTGACTGCCGATGGCTTATGCAGTCAGAATAGGTTATAGACTCGTTTCCGTTTGAGCTTCGCGTTCTTTCGGAGTGGTCCATGAATGGTTTAGTGTTTTGATAGCAGATCGAAATCGGCTTCTGCCATCGCACCGAGATACCGACCATGCTCCACGCCGAGTGTGTAACACCAAAAATAAAAGGAAAATTGAATAAAAAAAAAAAGGAATGGAAAAATGCTATGCGGAACTGTAAAGTTGTTGCCACATCCAGAGAATAATTCTCTTCTGATTATGAAGGAACACTTAATTAGCTTATTTAGTTTTATTTTGTTTTAGAGTTTGTGATTGCGCGTTACGCTGAATGACTGCTGTGGGAGAAAACCAAGAAAACTGTGTTTATAATTTGATTTTTAAATGTTGCTCACAATCATAGTGACTGGAAATCTGGATTGCGGTCGACTGATGACATTAGGTGTCAGAGATTTATGTTTGCCATGCTTATAATATTGCATTTAGACTGATGATTACCGTTTTAAAATTATCAACGTTTTCATAAAAAATCGGTCGTACGAAAATTCGGGACATTTCTTGATTAAAACTGTTTATTAGTCAAAAACTCATGATAAGTATCAAAGCAACACAATTAATTTAAAAGCTAATGAGGATAGTCTAGTTGAAACTGCTTGCAATTTGTATTGATGTTTTTTTCACATGTGTTATGATATGTACATATTTGAATTTTAAAACCGACATCTAAAAATGCCATAAACTCTTATTGAAAAGTATTGTTTGTGCAGAATTTGTGCACAATTGATATGAATGTAAATAACAATGTTTTACACGTTACTCAGTGAAGTGAGTTTCGTGTGCTGAAAATATTACAGTTTATTAGGGTTTATTCAATAGAAAGCTGCATCAAAACAAGAAAAAGGTAAGTTTTCTTCTGTTCACAACATAATTTTGGATCTAAAAAATAAGATTCATCGCAGTTTGCGTTAAATACTCGTAGCGGGCGGTTGCTTTTCTCTGTAGCTCTTTGTTGTTTTCGCTCGGGCTACGCCGTCCGGAGTACTATTTGTAAAAGGTGATTTTTTTGAGGTTAGGATTTTCATGCATTAGTATTTGCTCAGATTTTTTGAGGTTATGATTTTCATGCATTATTATTTGCTCAGTATGCTTTGACATTTCATCATGAATAGACTTACTAACGAGCAACGCTTGCAAATCATTGAATTTTATTACCCTAGAAAAGTTGGCAGAAAATCCGCTTTTTTATCGACAAATTTTGTTCAGCGATGAGGCTCATTTCTGGTTGAATGGCTACGTAAATAAGCAAAATTGCCGCATTTGGAGTGAAGAGCAACCAGAAGCCGTTCAAGAACTGCCCATGCATCCCGAAAAATGCACTGTTTGGTGTGGTTTGTACGCTGGTGGAATCATTGGACCGTATTTTTTCAAAGATGCTGTTGGACGCAACGTTACAGTGAATGGCGATCGCTATCGTTCGATGCTAACAAACTTTTTGTTGCCAAAAATGGAAGAACTGAACTTGGTTGACATGTGGTTTCAACAAGATGGCGCTACATGCCACACAGCTCGCGATTCTATGGCCATTTTGAGGGAAAACTTCGGAGAACAATTCATCTCAAGAAATGGACCGGTAAGTTGGCCACCAAGATCATGCGATTTGACGCCTTTAGACTATTTTTTGTGGGGCTACGTCAAGTCTAAAGTCTACAGAAATAAGCCAGTAACTATTCCAGCTTTGGAAGACAACATTTCCGAAGAAATTCGGGCTATTCCGGCCGAAATGCTCGAAAAAGTTGCCCAAAATTGGACTTTCCGAATGGACCACCTAAGACGCAGCCGCGGTCAACATTTAAATGAAATTATCTTCAAAAAGTAAATGTCATGTACCAATCTAACGTTTAAAATAAAGAACCGATGAGATTTTGCAAATTTTATGCGTTTTATTGTTTAAAAAAGTTCTCAAGCTCTTAAAAAATCACCCTGTAGTTGGTCTTTGCTTTCGGAGTGCAAAAAGTTTTCAGTGAAAGAGTCACTACCGATGATTTTGAATAAAAATAGTTACGCGGATTTCAAATTGCCTGAGTTTCATTTTCGTTTATGTCATTTCCGTAAATACAGCACGGGAAGTCGCTATCGTATTTATACCTGCCAAAATAGTAAGGACAATCGCAAATGCAAATGTTTTCGGCAGAAGTGTGTCATCTAGTGGCTAATAGTCATTACAGTTTGAACAATTTTTCGGTAACAGCTGCAGATGGCAGAATCTAATGTTGGCTGTTATAAAGTTTTCCTTCTGATCAAAACGCCGTTCTTCCTTTTTTAAGCATAAGAGACTTTTCTACACAAAAGTTGTGTCACTAACAGTATCTTTCCCGAAGATCTTTCTGTTATGCAGTTTGGCAGTTGTCGTTTGCAGGAAAATATGAAAAAAACTGAAAATATCATTAGGCAGCATTTTGATGTAAGGTTTTGCTTCGACTAAACAAGCATTTTAACCATGTAAAACATTTCATGGTCGGTTGCTACTTAATAATTAACTTTCAGCAGTGCTAATGTCTCTTTTTACAGTTTAAAAATCTAGAGAAACAAAACCATTTCTTTGTTATACGAATTTTCTCATAACAGTTACTCTACGGACATTATGTCCTTTGATTCAACAGTATACTTCGAGCTAAAATATTGTTTTGAAGATTTATAACGGTCATTAAAACAAAAAGTAGCGTTGGGAGGATCAAAAAAGTTGGTTCCAATTGTAATTAATTGATTATCCAATTGATTGCTGATGCAAAGAATATCTTCTTTATCTGCTTTTCTTCTATACCGACATTTCAATTCAATGGTTCAAAATCTGTCAATGTTTATGGCTGCGTCCTGTTGTTTACACTCTTCTCTAACCACTTGTGCAGTTGTTTATTCGTTTTCATTAGTTTGTTTCGAAATGCGTGGACTTTCAGCAGAACAACGTCGAAAAATTGTTTACAAATGGTGCACAGAACGCGGACTGTCACTGAGAAAGATAGCAAAACTGGAAGGAGTAAGTGAAAAAGCCGTGCGAAATGCAATCAGGAAGTTCGGTGAGGATAACACCTTTGAGGATAAACCGAAAACGAATCGAAAAAAAGGTCCTGCTAACCCTCAGTTTGGATAAACGTATACTGAAGGCGTTCGAGCAAAAGAAGAAGGTTTCAGTTCGGGATGTGACAAAAAAGTGGGCACTTTGAAGTCAGGTGTTCTTCGTGCTAAAGAACGTTTGAATCTTCGAACCTATAAGAAGCAGAAACAACCAAAACGTAGTCCGAAACAAGAAGCATCGATCAGGCCGAGGGTTCGAAAGCTATACAATTGCTTCTTGCTGGAAATTTGAACTGCATAATCATGTTAGACGAAACCTACGTGAAACTCGATTAGAAATCCTTGCCGAGACCACAATATTATACGGTGCGAGAAGGGCAAGTGAGACATCGATTGAAGTCGAAAAATTTGGTAAGAAAGCTATGGTCTGGCAAGCAATTAGTAGCTGCGGTACGATCTCGAAACCCTTCATCACCACTGCTTCAGCGAAAGATACATCAAGGAATGTTTACAAAAACGACTTCTACCCATGATTCGAAGCCACAAGAATCCTGTTGTCTTCTGGCCAGATCTTGCTTCTTGCCAATACTCGAAATCAACGGTAGAATGGTATACTACCAAAAATGTCACTTTCGTCCCAAAAGACATGAATCCACCAAATTGCCCACAACTTTGACCAATTGAGGAATTTTGGGCATTAACAAAGGCACATCTTAGGAAACATGTCTCGGCAGCCGAAACCATTCAACAGTTCGAAAAAGATTGGAAAAAAGTGTCAAAACTTGTCGCCAAGAAGTCTGTACGGAATTTAATGAGGAACGTTCGCGAGAAGGTGCGCCAGCTAGTCTACAATGGCTAAGTAGCAAATGTTGAGAATAATATTCTGTTGTTGTAGTCTAATATTATCAGTATATCGAATAAAATTTGAATATCTAACACTTGTGAATTATTTACAGCGAAATCAAAGTGCGTCCATACTTTCTGGGACAGCCTTTATTTCATTATATTATTAATAAAAACCCAAAGTGATATTAAAACAACCGAAAGATAATTACTTGTGCAATATAAGGCTGTATTACAAGAATTATTTAATGTGGTGCTTAAGATCAATATATTGAATTAGCCTAACATCAGTAGAAATATTATATTATATGTATTATTTTTACAAAAATTAATTGTCGACATAAGTTCAATTCCCAAAATAATTGTTGATATCAATAACGACTTTAGTTACATTTTTAATTAGTTGCAATCACTTAAACTGATACCAAAATCAATAAAAATTATTGCTAGAATCATCTGATAATATCAATTGAATTAACAAAAATATTTTTGAATTTAGGAACACCTTCTGTTGAATTCAACCATTCATTTTAGTTGAAAACAATATTGTATTTTGCTAAGTCAACTAAAAAATTAGATGAATGAAAATGGAGTGTCTTAGTCTAAGAAATGTCAGCACGTTAAAGTGGTTAATTCAACTAAAAAATTTGCCATTTCAACTATGGTTCTAGCATTTTTAAAGGAATAAGAGTCAACAAATCCAAATTAGCAATGATAAGAATTTTTTAGTTGTCCTAAAAAATAACCAACTAAAATCAGTAAATCGACTAATTTTTTCGCCAATATGCTGATTTCGGTCTTTGCGTGAACTAATGATGATATTAACTAGCACTAAGTTTCCGAATTATTTCAAAAGAATATTTAATTTAGATTCTAACTAGCTCGAAGTTCAACAACTGACGATTTTTACAATTCGAGACGATGTATGTATGGCCGCCAAAACAGTTCAACAAAAATATCAGTTTCCGTTTCACTTTCTTCTTGTGTGACGTTTTTCGCTCTTACACTGTTTAATGTGTGTCCGTCCCGTTTTAGTTGTTCTGAGGAGTGTGCCCAGTATTAACATAAACAAATCATATTATAGCATATTTGATTCATTCATATTCATATTTGAAAGCAAACTTTTTATCTGACAATTCGATCCCGGATTATATGTTCTACACTCTCGAAGAAAATTACATGCGAAGTATATCAAAACATGCCGCATTTTTACGAGTGAACTTGTTATCACATCAAATAACATTTTAATTAGAACTCTATGCCTGATATCCAATTTAAGTGAAAGAACTGTAAAATCAATGACACACGCAAAGACCGAAATCAGCTTTTTGGCGAAAAAATTAGTTGATTTGCTGATTTTAGTTAGTTATTTTTTAGGACAACTGAAAAATTCTTATATTTGCTAATTCAGATTTGTTATTTTTGAACCCCTTAATAATGCTAAAAAGTTGGTTGAATTTGCTAATTTTTCAGTTGATTTTGCAACATTTACATGCTGTCATTTCTTAGCAAAGACACGCTCCACTTTCATTCAACTAATATTTTTAGCAAAATCAGCAAAACTATGGTTGATTTTTGTTTTATTTCATATATATAAGTATATATCTTTATTCAGTTCAAATAAATCTTTATTCACATTCCGATCTGCGCACTGCAGCGTATGCTTACACACTCCAAAACTAAACTCTTTATATCTAGTGTATGAGTATCCGAGGGGTGTGCATATATTGCAACATCCTCCTCACTTTGAAAAGAAATCAAAAATCTAAAACAAAATCTTTCAGTTTATTCGGGATTCGAGTTTCCCTTTTTGGTCGGGCAGTCGGAGCAGCAACTGTGGGTGTTGTAACTATCGTAGCAGGCAACGAATCTTTTTTTTCACTCTGCGTGCCTTGACATTCATTAGCTGTTGGAATCGGAGCCGGAGTCGTCACAAACGGATAACTGTCCTCTGAAGATTCTGGTAACTTGTCAGGAACTGTTGATCTACGAAAAACTGATTGCGTGGTTTGTTCTTTACGTGGCTTTAAGTGAACCAGGCTCCGACGATATTCTTTACCATTTACATCTACCAGGTATGAACGTTCATTAAGCCGATCGGAAATCCTTCCTTGAGTCCATACTTTTGATGTTTCTGGAGTCAGCTGCACATATACTGGTGAACCTGTCTGAAGATCTGGTAGGTTTTTTGTTTTCTTATCATAGCTACATTTGAACTTTCTACGATTTTTTTCGATTGCTTCAGGAACACCTTCGATGATCCTTGGAATAAATTTTTCTGCAGAACTTGGAATGCTGCATCGCGTAGAACGCGAGAACAAGCGAGATGCTGGACTTGAGCCAATTTTATTTGGAATATTTCGCCAATGCAACAACGCGTACCAGAAGTCTGTTCCTGTTTCTTTAGCTTTAGTTAACAGACGCTTAGCTATTTTTACTGCTGCTTCAGATTTACCATTTGCTTGTTGGTGGTGTGGTGCGGAAGATACATGTTCGAAGTCCCAATTTCGGGCGAAGTTGATCATTTCCTTGTTTTTGAAGTTCGTCGCATTATCCGTCAATACTAATTGTGGCTTTCCATGCCGTGCGAAATTTTCTTTGCAAGCTGATACTACCGACTGTGGAGTAAGATCTTTCAAAATGTTAACTTCGAAAAAGTCAGAGTAGTGGTCAACTGTCACCAAAAAGTTTCTTTTAGACCCGCAATATTCTGAGAAGAATACGTCCATAGAAATCATCTGGAACGGATGCACGGGAATTTTGTGGCTCATCATCGGTGGATTTGCTTGAGAAGCAGCATACTTGGCACAGACCTGGCAATTTTTCACTATATCCTTTATCTGGGAGGACACCAGGCCAGAACAGGTTTGCTCGAGCCAGTTTCAACGTTGCTTCAATCCCATTATGGCTGAGATGACAGCTGTCGATCAACTTGCGACGAAGAGAATGTGGAACTACTATACGGTCACCTCGGAAAATGAGTCCGTTTTGTGTGGACAACTCATGGCGGTAGTTGTAATAAATACTGACACTATCAGGAACACGATCTGCTGTTAAAGGCCAGCCATGCTTCACATAGTCAATGACGAGCTGCATCGATTGATCTTTGTCCGTTTCCTGAATTACTTCGCTCAGCCTACTGTCTGAAATGTTCAAGAAATGACTCATTTCAATATTCTCAATATCATCGAAAACCTTATAGATATTGAACTTTGTATAGCCTTGCTTTTCTGGATCTGAAGCTAGCGGTGCCCGAGACAATGCATCAGCAACAACGTTATCTTTTCCGGTAACGAATTCAATTGATAAGGCATATCGTTGAAGATTCAGCAGCATGTGCTGAAGCCTTCTGGGTGCGGATAGTAATGGTTTATTGAAAATGTTTATGAGTGGCTTATGATCGGTTTTTATAGTCACTTTCGGGTTACCCACAATCAATTGATCGAAACGCACACAAGCAAACAATATTGCCAGTAGCTCTTTTTCAATTTGGGCATAGTTTCTTTCCGTAGCAGTTAAGGTGCGAGATGCATATCCAACTACTCCGTTTGCTTGGTACACTACCACTCCTAAGCCGAAACAACTTGCGTCACATTCGATACTAATTGGTAGATTTACGTTGTAATAACGAAGAGTAGCAGTATCCGAGACGAGAGCTTTCACATGGCTAAATTCTTCAGCTTCAACCGTTGTCCACTTCCATGACGCCGATTCACTGATGAGCTTCCTCAAGTTTGTTAAGTTCGCGCTTAAATTAGGAATAAATCTGCTAAGGTAATTCACCATTCCAATAAAACGATGAACTTCCTTCTTGTTTGTGGGAGCTGGATAATTACGAATTGTCAAAATTTTTTCCTCATCCGGTTGAAGTCCTTTGTCCGTCAGCTTATGTCCGTAAAACTTGATAGTGGATTGGCACAGTTTCAACTTTTCGCGGTTTAATTTGACATTATGCTGTTCCAAGCGGTGTAAAAGGTTTTCAAGACATTCATTATGTCTAATCAAAGCTTCTTCCAAAGAATCTCCTACGCCATAGATCAGAAGATCATCCGCCAGGCATTCCACCCCAGCCAGGCCTTGAATCACTTCCTGTAACTTCATTTGAAATATTTCGGGGGCAGATGAGATGCCGAATGGTAATCTAGTCCATCGATATCTTCCAAAGGGGGTCCAGAAAGTAGTTAATTTGCTGCTTGGTTCGTCCAGCACGACATGCCAAAATCCCTTTTTAGTATCTACTGTAGAAAAAATTTTGGCCTTACCTAGTTCTGGTAGAATTTCATCTATGGTAGCGAATTGAAGATTAGGCCTTTTTAAGGCTTTATTGAGCGGTACGGGATCTAAACAAATCCTGATTTTCTTACTAACGTGATCCCCGCGTTGCACGATCACTAGGTTGCTGACCCAATCCGTGTGTGTTGTTACTTTTGTAATAATATTTTCTTTTTCAAGTACTTCGAGCTCCTTTTTTAACTTATTGCGCAAAGCAATTGGTACACGTCGGGGTGTTTGTATACATGGACATATTGAATTATCAACTTCCAAGGAAACTTCCCCTTCTAATTTGCCATATCCATGGAATAGGTTTTTGTGACTATGAATTATTCTCTCAGCTTTGATTCTATATATTTTGATTAACGATTCCGACTCTGTTGTATTATTTACATTTCCAAACGAAACCGTATTACAAAATTTTACGAATCCTAGTACTCGTGATTCCTTTGCTGATAACAGGGGACGGTGGTCTCCTTTCACTACCTGCAGCACAAGTAGATACTTTGTACCTTTGCTTCGACATGGAACCTTCACTTGTCCTAGAACCTCGATGGGATTTCCTCCGAAACTTTGAAGTTTGAATTTAGATGGCATAATGATTGGTTGACCTTTCGTCCACTTGAGTAAACATGTATAACCAATCAAGCTCGTGTTTGCCCCTGTGTCGAGTTCACAGATTACAGTTTTCCATTGATTGTCGAAATTTAAATCCAACTCGGCTAACACACTTCCGTTATTGTGGGAGTTGTCGAAGATCTTACCAATCTCATACTCGGTATCACTTTCTTCTGATGACGCCTCGTTGTGAGACGAAAGAGTAGATTCGCTGGTTTCATCTTTGATCTCTTTGATTCGTCTAGAGCTCATTTTTTTATCAGGCATCTTGCAGACTTTCTCAAAGTGGTTTTTTCCTTTGCATCGGTAGCATCGCTTTCCAAATGCCGGGCAGGTACCTTTTACAAAATCATGGCAATCACCACAGAATTTGCAACGTGGTTTATTCAACCTTGGATGAAATTTGGATTTAGTAACTTTGTTGACTTCTGACTCAGGTGCTGGTATCGCAAGATCCTGATGTTTGGCTGTAATTTCTTCTGCTCGGCACATGTCTACAGCTTTTGCCAATGAAATATCCGTTATACCCAGCAGTTTGGATCGCATATGAGGCCACTTGTTAGCCGTAACGAGTTTGTAAGTAATAAGTTCGTCTTTCAAAGCACCAAGTTTCGCTATCTTAGCCAACGTTTTGAGGCGAGTTGTGTAATCGTCAACCGACTCTCGAGATGATTGGGAGGACGTAAAAAATTCCATCCGATCAATTATTACGTTTCGCTTCGGGACAACTTTTTCTCTTATTGCTTTCAATGCAGCTTCTGCCGTTAGTCGTTCATCATTTGTCAGTTCGAAGTTATAAAATTTTTTTCGTGCTGGTTCTCCGATCACCGAAAGCAGAAAACTAACCTTTTGTGTATTGTCAGTTTCTGGCCACTGATCCATTTTCATAGCTTTAGTGTAGTCTTTCCAGCTCTTTTCAAAGAAATCAAAATTTTCTTCCATGTCACCGTCAAGCACTAACGGGGAAGGTAACGGAACGGGTGGCAGAGGAACAGGTGGTGGCATATGAACTGGTATATTTGCCACGGATTCCCTCGTTACCTTGCTCACTCCTTGTAGCAATTGTTGCATCATTTTAGTCTGATGCTCCATGAACAAGTTGAATTGTTGCGGATCCATATTTATGAGGATTTTTTCACTTTAACGATTCTCAAAATGGCGGCACACCGTCGCTATTTCACTGTGTCTTTATTATGTTACGTCTTTGAATTCCGCGATATGAACAAATGACGCCGGAAAAGGTTTCAAGTATCCACGAACACTTCTGACACCATGTTTTATTTCATATATATAAGTATATATCTTTATTCAGTTCAAATAAATCTTTATTCACATTCCGATCTGCGCACTGCAGCGTATGCTTACACACTCCAAAACTAAACTCTTTATATCTAGTGTATGAGTATCCGAGGGGTGTGCATATATTGCAACAATTTTAACAAATAATTATTGTTGATTTCAGTATAAAATGTTGTTGAATTAAGTGATATTGTTGTTAATTTCAATGAAAATTGACAGTTAATAATAACAATAAACCTTTTTGAGTTAAGTAAAATATATACTGATTCCAACTAATACGAACTGTTAATTTTAGCTACAGCCAAATCGAGTCCAATTAATTAATTTATTTCAATTGGAATTGTCAGTTGATTTGATCAATAAACTTTCTTGAGTTTAATAAATTTATTTCTGTTTATAATGTGAATAATTGATTTTGCACTATAAACTAATAGCTGCTTTCCTATGTTTGTAAAAGGCCTCTTAACAAAAGAAACAATACATATGGGTACGGTCCTGATTATAACTCATTTTATCTAATTTGTTGAATTCTTATGCACTGTAAAAATGATTTGCTTCTCCAAAGCAACATTTTGTTTGTTCATTGTAAACTCTCACTTAGAATCACGAAGCGTAATTAAAAACGATCTGCTTTGGTTAGGCACGGAATGTAATGAATGGCCAATGAAAATGTCTTACCATTTCGGATACTAGCTCTTTGATTCATGTGTCCTACTCTATTGTTGTAGATGCTGCTTGTAACATAACGGTAAATTTTCCAAATGACCATACAGGGAAGTGTCAGTTTCGATTTGTTTACTTTCTTTTCTGATTATTGAGCGACTAAACGAGTATATTTTAGTTTATTTACATGTACTAAGCGGAAACCAAAGTATTCAGATGTCGTCTCATACAAAAAGTTCAGAGATAGAAGTCGGAATGGCAAAGCAAGCAAAGATTATGCAATAAACATGTACTTTCTGCACTGGTCACAGAAATGATTGTTAGTTAATCTTTTAATAATTCACTGATAGCTGAAAGCACTCCACAAATAAACTTAAACCAAGCAACTTTACAGCAGTTTTACATATCGGTCAGTTAGAAATTTCAAAATCTATATATAAA
The DNA here is from genome assembly GCF_030247185.1 of Malaya genurostris. Classification (NCBI taxonomy): domain Eukaryota; kingdom Metazoa; phylum Arthropoda; class Insecta; order Diptera; family Culicidae; genus Malaya; species Malaya genurostris. Next base: position 301,180,706 of record NC_080571.1, on the reverse strand, counting down.
ATATATCAAAACAATTTCAACAAGACTATCCTGTTTTGTTTTTCAACGAATTGTGTTTCTTTGACACTTCTCATGAGTTTTTGACTAATAAACTTGTTAATAAAACCAATTGCATTATTGTTTTCTTTGTGCTGTCTTTCTGCAGTGATGATGACAGCCAAACAGCGTCAAACTATTTGATTTTAACAACAAAATTAGTTGACAACGAGAATTTCATGTGGGATTGAAATGTTGGTGGTTTGTGTCCAGGACTTCTTGGCCAACAGTACTCACTTTAATTTTCATATCACATTTCCCACGTGCAACGCAAATTGCGACTGCATAAATGTTTATGGGAGAAAAGCTTCTGAGCATTTTTGTCATGAGATCATGAATATGAACTAGCATTTCATAACATATCGAAAAGATTAGTTTCATGATTTTTCAATCATAAGATCAGTATCGGAATGGTAAAAGTGGTACGCGCAACGTAAAAATCAAGTAAATTTACGTCTTAATAAATACACATAAAAGGAACATCACATTTTACTTAATATGAGAAGCAAAACCATGCAAATATTCATCATTCACAGCTTTTTCAACTGATTTTAACTGCCAAATAGACACAAAACATAAAGTTACTTGTTAAAGGATGTAATCGTCTAGTATTTATCAAGAAAAAACGGCATGATTTAATTTACGTTATGCTTAATTTTCATTTTTTTCTAAGTGTGTAGTAAATATGAAAAAAGTAATCAGCAGAAAGAGAAAAGAGATCCTGTACGAATGGTTGGGGTTCCTTAAATTCCACTATGAAGAATTTCGACTCTTCCGTTATAAATTATAATTCATAATACTAACATAATAGTGACAGACAGATACTAGTATTTCGAATGCTATTTGCACTCATCATCAGTGTGTCAGTTTAGAAATCTGTTTTCTAAACATGAATACTTCTAGACTTCTAAACTGATACACTGCACGTTTAATTCAATAATAATCAAAGTAAACGAAAAAATAGGAGCAGTTGAAAATTTCAGACAGAAGAAAAAAGAATTTCCCTAAAGATAGATAAAATTTTCAATGTTTTCTTCAATTATTTAATTATTTTAGCGGTTTGTATTTCATTTTTGATCGGAAGGAACACTGTATCAGAAGACCTCTCCGTTCTTTTATGTTTCAGTTCTTTGTGGGAAGTTGTTTATTTTATTTTGTCTGCTGTTATTTTCTCGCTTACTTTGATCAATATTGAATTTAAGGTGCAGGGTTGACGAATACTGTATGTTAGGTTGTATATTGTATATTGGGGTATGTTAGAACATATTTTTTTAAAGTATGTTTGCATATAAATTTAAGTGTTTTAATAAGTACTTTTGAATTTTTAATAGTGTTTTGACCGTACGGTCAAACTGGCTCTATATATTTCCACATTTTTCAGATATTGATACTTGAATATGTAGTATTTTGTAATTAAATTGTTCAAACAACTTTTTACTTTGTAAACTTAAAAATATGAAATCTGTGAAAATAATATGTATTTTGATAATTAATATATAATTGTAGAACATTTGAAAATTATAAAAATTCATTAAAAATGTTATGATGGAAAAACTTGATTTTGGGGACCACCCATAAACAATATATCATATATCAAACTCAATGCATTTTAAAGTGTTCATTTTTTCATGTTTAAATTTTTCTAAAGACATAAATTATCTATCTCGTATTGTGTGCAAAATAATTCTTCCATAGCACGAGTTCCGTTGAGTAACCTAAAAGATTCCGCAACTAATCTACAATTAAGTGAATAAAACTCAAAAGCTTATTAAAGATATAATTTTCGGTATATTTTTGCAGAGCTGAAAATAAGTTTAAGTACCTTGGCCTGAAATTAGTACACATTAGCTAATATTGGAGCACTTTTCAACAGAGATTTTTTTTTGGTTTCCAGGTTCAGATGATTACCGTTTTCTGTACTGACAACGGTTAAAGTGTTTTATCACTCATCCATCTATAAATCCGGAATCGAAACTTAAATATAACAGTCATTCCGCAGAACCCTGCGACTGTCTTAACATTGCATGGAAATTGATTATAAATCAAGAAAGTTTTGGTGCCCGTTTTGTTGAGCCAAAATCGTATATCTGAAATCCCTTTTTTAAATAACGGATGAAGTTATTTCACCTTGTTTATTTCACAAAAAGAATACTAACATGAAAATTTTCTCGTGTCGCATCACGACATCCATGCGAGTTTGTTTATTTGTTTGTGCGGTTGCAATTCTGCGTTTTCAAAATGTCGCGTATTGAAAAGGAAATGAAAATTGAGGTTCTGGACACATGGCTAAGTGAGAAGGGTATTAACTATGCGAAAATTGGCGAATCGGTTTGGGATTCATAATTCCAGTGTTAAAACCATCATTAATAAGTTTGGGGAACACTATTCTTTGGATGAGCTACCAGGAAGAGGCAGAAAACCCGGTTCTTCCAACCCGAAACTGGACCAGAAAGTGATATCTCCAGTCATGAAGAACAAATCAATGTCAATACGTGATTTGGCCAAAAAAGCAGGAACGAGTGTCGGAATGATCCAGCGAAATCAACTGAAGACCTACAGGAAGCAGAAAATCTCGAAACAAAGTGTAGAACAGAAGAAGCGAGCAGCAACAAGGGCTCGGAAATTGTATTCGCGTATTTTGCAGTGTCCGGATGCATGCGTTTTGATGGACGATGAGACATATGTAAAGGAGGACTCAAAAACCCTTCCCGGTCCACAATACTTCACTGTCGTCGTTGGGGAGGGTGTGAGCGATGCGGATAGGTCGATTCAAGTGGAGAAATTCGGCCGAAAGGTACTGGTATGGCAAGCAATATGTTCCTGTGGTTTGAAGTCAACCATATTTTACACTACCGGAATTATAAATGCAGAAATCTATCGATCTGAGTGTCTCCAGAAGAGATTGCTGCCTTTATATAAAAAGCATAGTACACCGTCCCGGGTTGGTGGTTCAATGCATTGGGCACAGGTCTTACAAACCAGTTGTCGTACGTTCGAGCCCCAACCTGGAAGGATTCGTAGTGTCAGTAGAGTTGTAGCACTAGCCATGTTCTGTACACTCTGAATCGGCTGCGAAGTCTGTTGAAACAGAAGGTCAAATTCCACTACAGGAATGTAATACCAAGGCTTTGCGTATACTACCCCTCCCCTGTTTTGGCCGGATTTAGCGTCGGCTCACTATGCCAGAACCTCTATCAATTTGCTTGCGGAAAAGGGCATAAGTTTCGTTGAGCAAAATATAAATCCACCGAATTGCCCTCAGCTTCGAACCATCGAACGTTACAGGGTAATCGTGTAGAGGATTTTCAAGAAGACGTAACGCAGCTGGGAACATGCAGGAGTTCAAAAAAAAATTGGGCTCAAGCGTCCAAAAGTGCGATGAAACACTTGTCCGGAACTTGATGATCCGGAGCGTTCGATCAAAAGTTCGAGAATTCGTGAATGAATAACGATTTTCATTATGCTCAAGTTTAACCTCGTACAATAAAGGATCAATTTTTAGTTTGAATAAAATATCGTTTTTCATCATAATTTGAAAGAAAAATTTGTGGATAGCTTATTTTCGATACACTCCTTAGTATGCCCTTAGGGAGCTAGTTAAATGAGGAGTTCATGCTCACCAAGAAGAGGGTCACTGCGAGAACGGATCCTTGGGGGACTCCGTTTTTCTCTGAAAAGGTTCGAAAGAGAGATCCACCAATTCTAAGCCTAAAATTGTGATTCGTGAGAAAGTCGGATATAACAGTTCGGCTAAAAAGTTCGTATCGTTTAATAGAAACACACATTTTTTTGCTAAAATTCGTTTTTATTATTCAACATAATTGCCATCAGAGGCGATACAGCGATTATAGCTATCTTCTAACTTTTCGATACCATTTTTGTAGTACGATTTGTCCTTTGCCTCAAAATAGGCCTCAGTTTCAGCGATTACTTCTTCTTCTTGCGAGCATTCTTTTGAGGTCTGAGAACAGGAAAAAGTCACTGGGGGCCAAATCTGGAGAATACGGTGGATGAGGGAGCAATTCGAAGCCCAATTCGTTCAATTTCAGCATGGTTTTCATCGACTTGTGACACGGTGCTGATGAAACAAAACTTTTTTCTTCTTCAAATGAGACCGTTTTTTGAAATTTCGTCCTTCAAACGCTCTTATAATAGTCACTGTTGATGGTTTTTCCCTTTTCAAGGTAGTCGATGAAAATTATACCATGCGAATCCCAAAATACAGACGCCATAAACTTACTGGCCGATTGTTGAGTCTTTCCACGCTTTGGGTTCGGTTCATCGCGTGCAGTCCACTCAGCTGACTGTCGATTGGACTCCGGAGTGAAGTGATGGAGCCATGTATCGTCCATTGTTATATATCGACGAAAAAAATCGGTTTTATTTCGATATAACAGCTCCAAACACTGCTCAGAATCATCAATTCGTTGTTGTTTTTGATCGATTGTGAGCTCACGCGGCACCCATTTTGCACAAAGCTTTCTCATATCCAAATATTCGTGAATAATATGTCCAACACGTTCCTTTGATATCTATAGGGTGTCGGCTATCTCGATCAACTTCACTTTACGGTCATTGAAAATCATTTTGTGGATTTTTTTCACGTTTTCATCGGTAACAGCCTCTTTTGGACGTCCACTGCGTTCATCGTCTTCGGTGCTCATATGACCAGTACGAAATTTTGCAAACCACTTACGAATTGTTGCTTCGCCCGGTGCAGAGTCTGGATAACACTCATCAAGCCATTTTTTGGTATCGGCGGCACTTTTTTTCATCAAAAAGTAGTGTTTGATCAACACACGAAATTCCTTTTTTTCCACTTTATTCACAATAACAAAAGTAGCTTCACTCAAAATGCAATATCTCACAAACTAATAATCAGACAGCTGTCAAATTTATACACGTATCTTTTGAAGGTTGGTACTAACTGAAAATGGTATGGATTTAATTCTAGTGTCGCCCTCTCATAGAAACGATACGAACTTTTCAGCCGATCTGTTATATCTGGCCATTCGACCATTGACAACCCCTCGGAATAACTGTCTTGAGACACCCTCTCTGTTAATTGTTAATTTTTTTAGCGGTTTGTATTTCATTTTTGATTTCAAGGAACACTGTATCAGAAGATCTCTACGTTCTTCTATGTTTCAGTACTTTGTGGGAAGTTTTTTTTTTTTGTTTCGATTATAGAGGTTTTAACCTTAAGGTCATTCGCCTCTTCGGGCCAGAAAAATTTTCTGACCCTATGTGTGGGGATGGGAATCGAACCCAAGTGGGCTGCGTGAAAATTGTGGGAAGTTGTTTATTTTATTTTTGTCTGCTGTTATTTTCTCGCTTACTTTGATCAATATTGAATTTAAGGTGCAGGGTTGACGAATACTGTATGTTCAGAACAAATTGGCTCAAATGGCCATATCTCAACACCAATGCATTTTAAAGTGTTCATGTTTTCTTGTTTAAATTTTTCCAAAGACATAAATTATTTATCTCGTGTTGTGTGCAAAATAATTTTTCCATATCTCGAGTTCCGTTGAGTAACCTAAAAGATTTCGCAACTAATCCACAATTAAGTGAATAAAACTCAAAAGCTGATTAAAGATAAAATTTTCGGTATATTTTTGCAGAGCTGAAAATAACTTTAAGTACCTTGACCTGAAATTAGCTTATATTGGAGCACTTTTCAATAGAGATTTTCTTTTTGGTTTCTAGGCTCAGATGATTACCGTTTTCTGTGCTGACAACGGTTAAAGTGTTATAAGCTTTACAAATCAACGGACAAGGCGTCAACATGTAGCCCATCCTCCATTGCCCGATGAATTGAGTCACAGAGCGATACAAGATGAACCCCTGTTTCCTTTTCCTGCCGAAAACCGAATTACCTGTTATCCAGTAAAGAAAGATGGGGTAAAACGTACCCCCGAGGCATAATGCACCTTTTGCTTTTCTCAAAAGTTGCCAATTTTTTTTCACTGAAATTTTAATGAAACTGAAAGTCCATCATAACAACTGATTACTATAAAATTTTGGTGGCGATGGTTCAATCATATCTGGAAAACTTTTAAAAAACTATTTAAGTCTCTGTTATAAGTAGTTTTTGATGTTCGTTCCATAGTAATTTTCTAGGGTGAGGAAGACGATTTTAATTGTGTAACCAGTGAACTTCTTTGCCAATCATTCGGGTTTCAAAAATTAGTTCTAATACAGACGATGTATTTGTAGTTTCATAGAAAAATCGTCAAATTTATCGTCTCATATTTTTTGGGGCAATACGACCCGAATTGTGTGAGGCAACATGCTCAAGAATTCGCTTACAAAAATTATCCATAAGTTATCAATTTAATGAATAATAGTGAGCAATCTTCCACCTGCAAATATTTCGTCAACGAAAAGTCTAAAGCTTTCTTTAAAGAAGAAGAAGTTTTATGATGGTGCATATTGCCCCGTGGGTGTCATGAGCTTTAATCCGTTGTTTTGATGGATGTTTACCCGTTGTTTAAGATCATCCTGCCTCTATGTTCAGATAATCGTCACTTCGCGTAATTTAAAATGTATATTTCCACGATGGGGCGTCATGCCCCGCATATATTTCTATAGACAGTTTTTAAGGGTTTTGGAAAATAAGATATTTCATGTATTTTTCAATATATTCAGCGAGTATTTGTACGTAATTTTGAGAAATAATGATTACGGAAGATAGTCATGCATGAAACTCTTCCGTGTTATTCTGTATAGTTAAGATATAGCTACATTTTCGTAGGGGGTGCATTTTACCCTATCTAACCCTAATTCGCGCCCTTCGAGAAGAGTGGCGAGGCACCGGTTAGCTAGTCTCTCTAATGTTTTTCCTATACAAGAGAGAAGGCTGATCGGGCGAAACTGGTCGACCTGGTGCGAAGATGAGTGATCTTTCGGGATAGGGATAACGTGAGCAGATTTCCAGTTCACTGGAAACGAATTCGAGTTCCAAATAATGGATCTATTTCAAATGTTACTTTGGATCATTAATCATTTGCCTATCTGTGTATACAGTGAACAATGTTTGCGATTATCGTTGCCCACTCTTACTGTGAAATTCGCGCTGTAATAAGATTTTTGTGAGTAGAATTCATTGAGAGTTGCATCGTGTTTATGGACCAACCGTAATAAGTAACGACGAAGAAATGTTCATGACGAAAAGCGCAATGGAACGTATGCAAAGCGATGAAATTGTTTTCTCTAGTGGACTGAAAATTGAGATTGGATCGACGAGTTTAGCTGGTACTGTAATACAGAAAAATTTAGAAGTGAACAACGGTTATGTAGAAAAGTGAAATGGATTTTTAGGAAGAAAAAATGTGTTAATTATACTATTGCATATAATTTGCATTTTGTCTATGACGTAAAGTAAAGCCTCGGTATTATATTCCTGTTGTGGAATTTGACCTTCTGTTTCAATAGAGTTCGCAGCCAATTCAGAGTGTACAGAAACATTGCATGGCTGGTGCTACGATTCTACTGACACTACGAATCCTTCCAGGTCGGGGCTCGAACATACGACAACTGGTTTGTAAGAAAAGTGCCCTTTGCATTGAACCATCAACCCGGGACGTTTTCTATGACGTAACGGACCTTATTTTAGTATTTTACTTAAGTGTAATTAATATTAGCACAAATAATTCAAACTCCTCACTTTTGATCTTCTGCTCTCCTATGGCTTGCGATATGATTCCATGGATATCAAGATCTCTCTCAAATGATCATTCTTCATTTAGCTTTTGTGAAAATAGAACAAAATCACAAAAAAAAACAAATCGTCAAATCTTCCATCCTGCAAAATAAGCGGGGCCATAATTCATGGTCACCATTTGCTGCTCATTTAAACTAAGTTTTCCAGTTTGCTAAAACTCCAAATCGGTGTCATGTTTTATTTGAAACCGGAACATCAGGTGCTCGACTCAAGCAGCCTGCACTGTTGTTTATACTTTCGAAAGCTTAGACTTGCCACAAAAACTGACCGCTACATTACTTTCTTCTGCCGGTTTTCGCCAGCCCGTCTACAGAGAATAATTAATGAGTTATCTTTTCACTCCTGGCTCATCGCCTTCCGGAACGGACGAGCTGGGCAAACATTCGGAAAAACTATTGCAGCCCAAGCGGACAGCAAAAACTAGCCAGATCGTGTCAAATTAGTCTTTGGTTAATCTAATCTACCATCATTTGTTACACCTCACGACACATTGTCTATCCGTACACGTGTCGTATGCGGCTGAGGGATCCTTTTTTTCTGCGATTCCATCGTATCCGACAACTTTTTCTTGTTTTCTATTCCGTTTTGTCACTTACATAAACATCCAATTTTGCCAAATAGAAAACGTCCCTCGGGAGAAGCGCATACTGATCAGTAGATAATCTTTTTACACCATCTACGGGACAAATGGAGCCTAGCACTATCCACCTTAAACTACATTATCTGGTCTGGTGGATAAAAGGAAGAAAAAAAAACGAAACGCCCGCCTCATGTAGCGCTCCCAGTGAGTCACTATTAAGTTAAATGACTCGTGAAGATGAGTGATAAACCCGGATGACGATGCAGCTGCTAAATGTCCTAGGCAGGGGAATGCGGTAAACGGTTACTGTCTGAGGTCATCGTTCGCATATGTGCGGGTCACCTGTCACCGATTCCATTTTCAGCTCGGCTATGGTATCAACGGTATCGCGCTTGTTGAAGGTATCGCAACATCCCAAGGAACACGAGGACGTAAACCAAACCAGCACACCCGGCCGCTAGAAGTACGTTTACGAAACGATTAAGAGGACATATGCGGCTGACAGTAGCTGGCGTCCTTCACAGACCAGCACCGCTCGAGTTCCGGTATGAACTCACATATCCGTCAAGCGACGACATGCAGTTTTTTTTTTCGGTGCCTTCATGTCACTGGCTATGTGTGTGAGTGTATGGGTTAGTTTTTTCATTTGTTCGTCGTCCATTGTCATGCATGCTTTCACCTTTTATTCTGTTTTTACTACCGATGAAACTTTCCATCTGCACACAGCCCACCTTCCTATATCACGTGTTTAAAATTACTGGATGGTTTTGGTTTAGTCTGTGTCGCTAAACTGACAAGTCACTTTGAATCAACTCAATTCTGTGCACACATTTTGCCACAAAATTGTCAGTCGGGGTGCTAGCAAAAAAAAAAACGACATTCATTGGTCGGGTTTTTTTTATCAGCTATTTCTACGTCAATGAAATTTCGTTTATTTGTTTAATGAACTGTTTATAACCTGCTAATTTTCCAGTCACAATATGATCTTTGATCTAGCTCTAACAGTTTTTTTTCCCTATTTTGTTTACATGCACTCAAAGACATAATATTAACAAGATATCCAGCTCTCACATATCCCGAACAAATCATTGGCAACATCCTTTTTTGCGAGAATGGTGCCCTCAGGCGAGTTCGCATCGAATCTCGTACATAGAAGTAGGGGAGAAAAATGTCAAATTCGTGCGCGCCAAAACAGCAGCACTGCGCACCCATACAATTGCCATGATATGTTGAATGTAATGCCGTGCGATGGCGTTGCTGAACTGAAGATTGAGATCGCTCCAAGCTGACAGGGTCTGATGCACTATAACTTTATGATCTACACTTGGGTTAGGAAAACTATGTCGAGAAAGGCTAAGGCGAGTTCATTCCCGTACATCTTTCAGAATAAATATTGAACCTAATTTCGAGGAATATGTTCATTTCTATGTTGATCTAATACTTGAAAGAAAATTGTTTTTGAACAGTAATGCGGTTGAAAACAAAGAAAATAGAGTATTTATGATAACAATGATAAATTTGAAGAAGAAGTTGATCGATACACCTTGCTGTGATCCTCTTTTTCGGGTGTCTACTGGATCGTATTCAAGAATTGTAGTCTGACATCCTAATGGCATGTCCAGCCCATCGCATTTATACAACTTTTGCTGTACGTTATAGATATGTTGGTCACCAAGACCTATTTCTATTTTCAACCCCGGGGTAAAGAGCGTTTTTTTAAAAGTCTATTTCGTGCGCTGCCCTACTTTTCTCGTTTGGAAGGTTTTTCTGAGTCCAAAAAGGGCCCGTTTTCCTGCTAAAACTGGTCTATGTAGGGAAAAGTGTTATAAAGCGTTCGTGCTGGCCACAACGTCCTCTTCCTTTTTTAAGCATTCAAGACTTTTCTAAACAAAAGTTTTATCACTAACACTATCTTTTCGTAAGATCTTTCTGCTATGCAAGTTTGGCTGTTGTGTGTGTGTGTGCTGGAAAATATGAAAAAACTGAAAATATCATTAGGCAGCTTTTCGACACTTTTATCGTATAAAACGTCTAATGGTCGGTTGCTACTTAGTAATTATCTTTTAGCAGTGCTGATGTCTCTATTGACAGTATAAAAATCCAGATATACGAATTTTTTCATGACAGTCACTCTACGGACATTATGCCCCACCTTCGATTCAACAGTATGCTTCAAGTTAGAATACTTTTTTATAAATTTTGAACGATTATTAAACCAAAACGTAGCATTCGGAGTATCAAAAATGTTGGTTTCCAATTGTAATTAATTGATTATCCAATTGATTTCTGATGCAAACAATATCTTCTTTATCTGCTTTTCTTCTATATCGACGTTTCAAGGGCAATATTGCATCATTGTTGTGAGGCATATTATACGGTTGCTGGGGCATTATGCCTACGGCAAGCGAAAAAACTGAGAATGTGGGCATTTTGGAAAATGTGTTAGTATTAATCAATTCTCATCACTTCTACCGGAATCATTGAAAATTATATTCCTCAGGTGTTTTGCAAAGAAATACCTACATCCTCGAAGAAGATATATCAGTACATTCAGAAATATCTCACTGTTTTCTTAAGGGTCCATATTATAACACTTTACTTATTACTCTGCTGGTATCATAGTCGGCAGTCACCAGTGAGCCCAAATCCAGCTACAGGCTCTAAAACCCGCTCACAGGCATTTAAAGGCCTGATGACAGTGGTTCGAGTATAGATTTTGAATCTCCCTTTCCCTCCCAGTCCGAAAAAAAAACAACTCGAGCGGTAAACTCAATGAGTCATTCAAAAATTTCACAGAATATTCTCAACTAAATTTCGAAAACATTGTCAGGTGGGTTTGAATCCAATTTAAAATTGAAATTATCTTAGAAATGCATAAAATGTCGAAATCTGGAGTTTTTGAAAAAAATCCACTCTCTGTTATTATGGCAATTTTTGTACCTTCAAGGATTAAAATGCATTGCCGATACCATGATTAAGATATTATGAAAATCATGAAACGTGTCCCCTGATGCCTATTATCAATGATATTATGAGTAAAACGAATTAAATCATGAAAATGTTTACACATTTCATGAACACAGCAAAAAATTATGAAATTTACAGGTGGTGCAAATCCACATATGACACAATTTATAAGGACGTAATTCGTAAAATGCCTGAGTTTGACAAGAATGATTTGAATATGTGTCAAAAACACCCTGTCTTTTAAGCAAGCATGTAATTTTACACGTTTCAGCACTAAAAAGTATGTCTTTATGCATTATATATGTGTTGGATCTACTGTACGAGTCATTTGTGACGCTTGTATGTGTCGGTCTCCGAAGGTCTAAATTTATTCGATTTTTTCTAGGTGTGAAGTAATGTTTCATGATTTTCGTGATTTCTTAATCATGGTACCGGCAATGGATTTGTATCCGTGTTAAGACCCAAGAGGCATTTTTCCAAATTCGTTATTTTCTGAGAAATTTCAAAGTTAAGCGCTTTTTATGCGAGTTTTCAAGGTTATGCGTTTTTCATACGATTCGTCTCCCCTGTATAAAAAGACTCAAAATTTCATAGCGATAGTTCAGCTATTGCACTTTATAGAAATTTCTTCAGCCTAGCTACAGCTGACGGACCGTCATTTATTGGTTCCTCTTCTCCCCTGGTTTTTGTATTCGACTCGAAAAAAATTATTGGTTCTAAATAAGCCTTGTCTAATGATTTCAGTTGCGTACCTTTCATACAATCGTAAAAATATTTACAAGAAATTACATAATTTAGACCTCACAACGAAAACCCCAGAAAGTTTTTATGTGATCATGAATCGCTCTACTACTCTATTCTGCTATCTACTAATCTTCTGCACTTCACTTGTTTAGTTTATAACGGGTGATTTTTTAAGAGCTTGAGAACTTTTTTAAACAATAAAACGCATAAAATTTGCAAAATCTCATCGGTTCTTTATTTTAAACGTTAGATTGGTACATGACATTTACTTTTTGAAGATAATTTCATTTAAATGTTGACCGCGGCTGCGTCTTAGGTGGTCCATTCGGAAAGTCCAATTTTGGGCAACTTTTTCGAGCATTTCGGCCGGAATAGCCCGAATTTCTTCGGAAATGTTGTCTTCCAAAGCTGGAATAGTTACTGGCTTATTTCTGTAGACTTTAGACTTGACGTAGCCCCACAAAAAATAGTCTAAAGGCGTCAAATCGCATGATCTTGGTGGCCAACTTACCGGTCCATTTCTTGAGATGAATTGTTCTCCGAAGTTTTCCCTCAAAATGGCCATAGAATCGCGAGCTGTGTGGCATGTAGCGCCATCTTGTTGAAACCACATGTCAACCAAGTTCAGTTCTTCCATTTTTGGCAACAAAAAGTTTGTTAGCATCGAACGATAGCGATCGCCATTCACTGTAACGTTGCGTCCAACAGCATCTTTGAAAAAATACGGTCCAATGATTCCACCAGCGTACAAACCACACCAAACAGTGCATTTTTCGGGATGCATGGGCAGTTCTTGAACGGCTTCTGGTTGCTCTTCACTCCAAATGCGGCAATTTTGCTTATTTACGTAGCCATTCAACCAGAAATGAGCCTCATCGCTGAACAAAATTTGTCGATAAAAAAGCGGATTTTCTGCCAACTTTTCTAGGGCCCATTCACTGATTTGCAAGCGTTGCTCGTTAGTAAGTCTATTCATGATGAAATGTCAGAGCATACTGAGCAAATAATAATGCATGAAAATCATAACCTCAAAAAATCTGAGCAAATACTAATGCATGAAAATCCTAACCTCAAAAAAATCACCTTTTATTTCTTCCTATTGTCTTCCATTCAATATTTTCAATGTGCAAAAAGGTTTTTTATTCTATATTTACATATTTATTAACATATTCTTCTCAACGGTTAGTAAAAATACTTAATATACTTCTGATGTGTATCTTTTCAACATAAGACGCAGTCTTCAAGTTGTAAATCTCACCATGTTTGATGCAAATATCGAATCTTTAATTTATATCTGCGCAAGAAGGTTATCACTGTCGTTTCTGCAAACGCAAAAGTCTGCGATTGAAAAACAATCAAAATATTAATCGTTGGTATAACTAATTGATTGGTGTTTTATTTTTTAAATTTCTATTATTGATTTATCAGGCTGGCACATCCACATCAATCGAGCAATGATACACACCACAAACGGGTAATGAAACGTTACATTTTGTTTACCTAATTGGTTATGGAAAAATCAACAGACAAGTTGGATAAATTAATAACGTGGAACAACCATTGCAATATTGAAATCTTGTGATCTGGGAGTTTCTTATGCTCTGTTTTGATGGAATTTTTTATGTCTTTTTCGCGGAATTGTACATTGGTTGCAGGTGAGAATTTCGTCAATGAGAATATTTCACTGTTGCTAAGTTCTGTTCCAAAAGTACTGTTTGTTGGAGACCGGTGAAGAAGTAGCTTGAATATCCTTGGGTGCCTTCTTGTCCAGTTTCTTCGAAGGCTTTCCGCAATGAATAGCTTCTTACAAAGTTCACTTGTAGCTAGCTGATTGTCGTAAGGAACCAGCGGTTTACATGGGAACTTTGTGTCCTTACCGAAACATTTGCTTTTCAATGGATAGGCTCTCTCAGTTCTGCGACATGTTTTTTCGAATAGAATCATCGCTAGCGGAGGAAGGCGAATCATGTCCATGTATTTCTTTGGTATCATCCTAAATATATACTGGTGTATTGTTATTAATGTTACCATATTCACATGGCCTTCAACTTCTTTTAAGTTGAATGTATACAACACTACTTGTTTTGTATAGTTGAATCGAAGATTGAATTTCACACGGTTTGAAGTTAACGATTGTATTTTTTCGCTCGATTGTCCCTCGTTTTTAAAGGTTGCTTGGTTTGTATATTTTTTGAAAATTTCGTCAAATCGTTGTTAGACTCGGAAACTGCAACTGTTATGAAAATGGCCTCGGTAAAGAAATAGTAGGAACCTTTCACGCAGCCTACCTGGGTTCGATTCCCAACCCCGTATATAGGGTCAGAAATTTTTTCTGGCCCGAAGAGGCGAATGACCTTAAGGTTAAAACCTCTATAAGCGAAACAAAAAAAAATAGTAGGAAATCGATTGATCAATCTAAAACATCTGTACAATTAAAAAAAAAGTCAAGTGATTTTGCAAGAATTCTAGAATTGACCGAAATAAACGCATCCAAAATTTTCTTTCGAAAATTTTATTTTAAATTTGTTGTTAAAACTAACACATTCAAATTAATGCATGTCGTGCCTTTGAAAATTTTAGTAGTATGAATTCTGGATGACAAATAATTAATTTAATATTACAAAAGTAACACCTTTATCTTTCCTAGAAGTAGGCTGCTGTCGAGATAATAAGATCAAAAAAATTAATTGTATGAAATGTCAAGAATTCAAACTATCAATTGAAATGTCAAGTATTGAAGAAGTATTCGAAAAAATCAGAATGAAATTAAAAGCATTTCTTAAAATTTTTGCCTTTCTCAAATAGAAAGGTTATGCAATCACTTGAAAAACCGACTAGTGAAAATTGGCCCGGAGGGCCAAGTGTCATATACCATTCGACTCAGTTCATCGAGCTGAGCAATGTCTGTGTGTGTGTGTATGTGTCAAATAATCTCACTAGGTTTTCTCGGAGATAGCTGAACCGATTTTGACAAACTTGGATTCAAATGAAAGGTCTCGTGGTCCCATATGGAATTCCTGAATTTCATCCGGATCCGACTTCCGGTTCCGGAATTATAGGGTAAAGTGTGTTCAATATTGTACACCATCACTTAAACCGGCGAAACAAAAAACGTAAAAAAATTTCTAAACTGGTCTCAAAACCACACTAATTGAAAGTCATTATCAGTAGGCAACTAAACAAACCGATTCCGGCTATCCTGGTTCCCGGTATCCGGTTCCGGAAGTACCGGAAATAGTGGTCAAATATACCAAAATAGATCTCACTCACTTTTCTCAGCGATGGCTTGACCGATTTCCACAAACCTAGATTCAAATGAAAGGTCTCGTGGTCCCATACGGAATTCCTGAATTTCATCCGGATCCGACTTCCGGTTCTGGAATTATAGGGTAAAGTGTGTTCAATATTGTACACCATCACTTAAACCGGCGAAACAAAAAACGTAAAAAAATTTCTAAACTGGTCTCAAAACCACACTAATCGAAAGTCATTATCAGTAGGCAACTAAACAAACCGATTCCGGCTATCCTGGTTCCCGGTATCCGGTTCCGGAAGTACCGGAAATAGTGGTCAAATATACCAAAATAGATCTCACTCACTTTTCTCAGCGATGGTTTGACCGATTTCCACAAACTTAGATTCAAATGAAAGGTCTCGTGGTCCCATACGGAATTCCTGAATTTCATCCGGATCCGACTTCCGGTTCCGGAATTATAGGGTAAAGTGTGTTCAATATTGTACACCGTCACTTAAAATATTTTCGGATACAACAAACATTTAAATCGTAATTTAGAGTGCGTTCTAGAAGAGTTTATGTGTCATGTTAGTTGGTGGTCGGTTCTTTGGTTTGTGGAAATGTGGATGACTCACGCAATCAAAGCATTGTTTTATTCTGTATGTTATACTAGTTAATGCACAAACAATCTCTTGGTTTATTTCAAAAATCGAAGAGATAAATTTTGAATGGAATACCACAATATTATATGTACATGAGAAAGTCATCATTACACCACTAGGTGGATTAAAACAGGTTTTTTCTAATAATTTCATTTTAAACTCATACTCGAAACACATATAATGGCAATTTGATTATTGTGAATTTAAAAGTGTAGTGGTTACGACTGAAACTATTTTCAGGCATTTTTTGGGGCTCCAATCAAAAGATTTACCAGCATACCATTTTTGTTGAGAAAAACAAAAGTGCTTCGTAAATAAAAAAGTAGTACAATGTTTCTACTGGAGTCAAGGGGAATCTTACTATTATACCTCGATCACATCCAGCTACCTGTAATGTTCAATTGACTAGTGTTTTATATGATAACTGGAAGCTGAATTAAACCTAAAAACCTGTTGTTTTGGACCTCAAAAAAAATATCAGAGTGGTCTTGACCACCCCTTTCCCTTTGCTAGAAATTTTATTTGATATAACACTTTTTAAATTTTTAAACAAATTCACTACTATGTCAAAAATGCTATACTTTACCACTCTCGAATATTGGTTATAGCTGGAATATAAGGGAATACGTTTGTCACCGTGCCACAACATTCAAAAGAGGAACTAAACCTATATAAAAATGTTTTGTATTTTGCAAAATTAAATGATCTGTGGTAATAATTTTTTGTGCCACCTCTCAATTTTATGGAACTTGCCACAATCGAAACGAACGAGTTTGTTAGGGTATCACCTGACGAGACCTATAGATTGAATCTTGAACTTGAATAGTGAAGAAACATAAAAAAAACGAAATGGTTAGAAAGTGGTTACTTGGAAATCCAATTTCCTCAGTGGGGAATCCATCCGTTACTTTACTAGTCATCAGCTGCCATTCGCCTTAGATCCTTAAAAGAGCGCTATGCGCTCTGATATTGTTATCTAAAAGTTGTTTTTTAGTAGAAAAAAAAATATTTTCCCGAGTGGTTTAAGTTGCTAAAGACTATATGGACGCACTTTGATTTCGCTGTAAATAATTCACAAGTGTTAGATATTCAAATTTTATTCGATATACTGATAATATTAGACTACAACAACAGAATATTATTCTCAACATTTGCTACTTAGCCATTATAGACTAGCTGGCGCACCTTCTTGCGAACGTTCCTCATTAAATTCCATACAGACTTCTTGGTGACAAGTTTTGACACTTTTTCCAATCTTTTTCGAACTGTTGAATGGTTTCGGCTGCCGAGACATGTTTCCTAAGATGTGCCTTCGTTAATGCCCAAAATTCATCAGTTGGTCGAAGTTGTGGGCAATTTAGTGGATTCATGTCTTTTGGGACGAAAGTGACATTTTTGGTAGTATACCATTCTACCGTTGATTTCGGGTAGTGGCAAGAAGCAAGATCTGGCCAGAAGACAACAGGATTCTTGTGGCTTCGAATCATGGGTAGAAGTCGTTTTTGTAAACATTCCTTGATGTATATTTCGCTGTTCATTGAAGCAGTGGTGATGAAGGGTTTCGAAATCACACCGCAGCTACAAATTGCTTTCAAGATCATAGCTATTGTGGTCCTGGCAAGGATTTGTAATCGAGTTTCACGCAGGTTTCGTCGTCCATGATTATGCAGTTCAAATTTCCAGCAAGAATCGTATTGTACAGCTTTCGAACCCTCGGCCTGATCGATGCTTCTTGTTTCGGACTACGTTTTGGTTGTATCTGCTTCTTATAGGTTCGAAGATTCAAAAACTCGAAGCGAATACAGTTATTTTGATCTCACCCCTAAGATTTCTTTCTCACTTATGATATTCGTATATGAGATGACTACTGGAACGGTTACCCTATGCACTGTTTGTTTTTGTTTGCAACCATTCCTTTTCGGATACCACACAATGTATCTCGATAGTCGACGATGAAATTATCATATAGCGTCATGTAACATAAATAACGCACGCTACCAAACACTTTCGAAATAGTACTCAACTTATCCAAAAGTCTATGCCTTCCTAATCAGACCGTTTTCACAAACTATGCTATTGCTAGCGTCCATGAATGAAACCGAAATAAATCATTCCCACTATCATAATCCATCATCATCTTTAGCATTCAGCTCTTCAGAATCACAACACGCACGCACGGAGTTCGTATCGTGCAGCAAACTGTTGTGAAACGGATCTCGTTCGGTATCATCATGTAGCCGTATCCCTAACGAATCTTCCTGCAGGAACCATGGAAAGCGAATGTTAAAATCTCGTTGTACCTGTCGTGTAACACAACCTGCCACTGCCCGTTTTTTTATGCTACTTCCTTACCGAAACAGGTTTTAGTACTTAGCTGTTTGTGCGAGCAGCCCCGTATGAACGAGAGTAGATACAAACAATCTGAGAAAGTAAAAGTTTTTCCCATCCTACCACACATTCTGGGATTTTTTTCCGGAAGGCTAATCGCTTCCTTTCGGACATTCGATCGAATTTTAGTTTTCTTTCATCAATTGCCCAAAACCTAATTAAAACTTAAGGAACGCCCACAAGCGAACCATAAATCATTACTATTATATTAGAGTCCACCTTTTGTGTTACCTCACTTTTGTGAAGCTTAATATTGCGATTGGATCTGCTATCTGCTTGCCAATGCCGCTTTCCCCGTAGACTATTCAATGATTGTTGTTCTCGACCACTTCTAACCACGTCAGTTCCGGGACAGACAGATTCTCCTAGCCACAACCATCACCCGGTGCTCTTACTTTAGTTAATACGATTTTGATTAACAAAGTTTAATAACTTTTCTTTCCCTATAAATCCCGGGCCGACTTGCTTCTTTCGTTGAAAAAAAAAACTGATACCTTACCAACTTATTCCGATGAAACCGTGCTTTGCACCATTAGAAGGGGAGACGAGTGTGGAAGATTTATCCTCTTCCGGGTGTTTGCTGTGCATCCAAACTGAACGAGCGCTTCGTCCTGATCCGCTCGTCTGTATTTTCAGTCGGCGGTGCTATCTTTCACCAACATTGTTATTTAGATTAGGGTATGTAAAAACTGATCCGCTCTTAGTGCGTTTTCAATGGGTACGGGAAAGGGCCGGCTTTCTAACCGGGATCAATCTAATCTATTTTTGATGAAGCACACACACACCCTCTCTCTCTCTCTGTTTCTCTGTCTCTATTCGCACTGTCGCAGTCGACGGAGAGGAAATAATTTAAAATGATGTGAAAAGGATGGCAAAATAATATAATCTTGCACACAAGTTATTTTTTGTGCGAGTCGGTCGGAGTGATGGTGGTAGAAATGTATTCTGGCTTATGCAGACTGGTGGTAGAAATGTATTCTGACTTATGCAGACTGGGAATGACATTTTTTATTTAAAAATAAATTTAATCAGGCACACTGCTTTAGCTCTAAGATGCCGAGTGTATTTCTTAACAGTATTCAAGACTAGGATAATTTATTGATATAAAACGATGTTGTGTTTGGTTCACATTCTCGTATGAAGATCACCACAAATCTGGGGATCCTGTCTCCAGTTGGTGGTCGGCAGTTGCTGGTGGGTTGGAACTTACATGGGGATTGTCCAAATGACGTGAGTACTTGGATGGTGGCTGTTTCCTTTTGATTCAGTGGGTCTGCGAAAAACACTCCTAGGCTACGAAGATCCGTCGGGTATTTGTATTCGTATTTAAATTCATCGGACTTTTAATTATCCCCATAAAATGTGGGATGAGGAAAAGCCCACTTAAGGGTCACCTAGGACATATCTCCAATGGGCGTAAAAATTCCATCGTTTCTTTTCACATACATAATATTTACAATCTGTTACAAAATTACATAGTTACAGAGTTATGAGTCTTAGCTCTATTAAATATATTACGCATAGCTCTTATCGGTTCGTTTTGTTCGTACTTAGTACGCCTATAGTCAAGTCTAAAAAATTCCCGTGATCGTAGGTTTTTGGAGGGCACATTTATATTGATCTGCTAGAGTAGATGTGGTGCATCTATTTGACCAGTAAGTATTTTAGCAATCATCGACTGGAGCGGCCTTCCGTGGGCGATGATGGTTATGTTCCGGAAGAGAATGAAAGAAAGATAGAGAAGTAAATGTTGTGGAAAATCGAGTGGAACAAGAGGGTATGGGAACGATAAAGATCAGATTGGTTGACGTAGAGAAGGTGAAGAAACGGAGGAAGGGGGAACGAAAACGTTATTGACTGCGAAAAGATCTTGTTAGTTTATATAAGTATTGACGGCTTTCTCAGTCCCAAATCACTAGGCAAACGATTTAATTCCTAAATTGCTGGGTAAGAATTAAATCGTTTGCCTAGTGATTTGGGACTGAGAAAGCCGTCAATACTTATATAAACTCGTCTTCCAGTCGTTACAATCATCATACATGATCTTGTTAGTTCCAGTCTTTCTTAGTTACGTCTTTCCTCTTACCAAGAGATGATCAAAACTTCGGTGTTGGTTGTGCTCATGCATTTCTTCGTTTAAATCCAGAATTCAGTGCATACCAAGAGATCGACAAGTCGAGACCGGCCTGGCGATTCCAAGAGGAGCATGTTTTCCGGTTCGCTGGCGCCCGAAGACTATGAACTGTTATTTTGATGTCTATTCGACTAACAGTCGATAGTGGATCTAGTCTAAGTCGACAAAGAGAATTCTCCTGGAAACTGCACCTGCGACACCCGTCTACGATTGGCCGGAAGATTGCGGAATAATCAATCCAGTAAATTCAGATTGCATCGACAAAGTGTTCCCCGACGAAAGAATTTCTCCTGAACCGATGCTTAATCGCTTCACTCTTTTTAGGTCTAGCACGGATTCTCGGGTAGTCCTTGTCTATGGCCTATTGAAGCGCTCATGATTTACAATATCAAATCAATCTCTTTTAAAACATCATAACCAATTACGAGACGTTGGTTCAAAAATATTTTCCAAAAATTTTCACATTTTAGTTCTCAGATAGTCAAAATGAGGCAAAATGACTTTTTGTCTCAAAGTTTGTCATTAGTATAAAAACCTACAAATATACTAGTGAAATTTTGTATATAAATGTCCATGATTGATGCGATCTGACATCAAAACCCAAGATCTACCGGAATGGAATGGATCTTATGTGAATCCCTAGAGACTTATTTCTATATTCAATGTGCCTGCGCAATTTTAAACAACCAAAATTGGGGAATTTTTCCAAACTATTCCGATTATTGTCATAATCATTGATATTTTTATCACTCACTGATCAAAATCATTCTGTACTTTCCTTGAATGTGAAGAATCAGCTGAATTGTAAAAAAAAAAAACAAAAAAGGACTGGTTAATTCCTTTGAAATATTCGTAGATGTAAGTTTGAGGGAAACAAAAAATACAAACTACAAGAATCAGCCTCATGGGGTTGTTCGAGCCATTGATGTGGAACAAGGCAACCAAAATTTCTAATAATCTACAATCAAACAGTTCAATAAATCGTCACACTTTTTAATCCGCAATTACACGAGAGCCGGCTTAGATTGATCTTGATTAGGAACCAACACCGAACATTGTTTATCATGATTTGTGTTTTGACAAAATTATACCAATATCCCAAATGTATGCAATTATATCTTTGTACGGATTTCGATACTTGAGCTTCTCTTCGCCAAGCTTGTGATCAAGTTTTGTTTCGCATTGTACTATTCTTCGATTTCTGTTGAAACGATGAACTTTTTCTCATTATCAATCGAGTTCATCTTATATAAATTCGATATTAATCTTAGGCACTCCAAATTTACTCTGGGATAGTTGTCAATTTCTCAGGCGAAACGACATAACATGGAATTTCATCCGAATTTGCATGACACAAGATCAGAGCATACCAATTAATGCTTCAAATCGTTTTATGGCACTTTCTGCCTTGCTGTCTAGCAAAAGCCTACCTCTAGTATGCTACGCGTAGGACTGAAACATTAGCTACTAGCTGACCCGTCGAACTTCGTCTCGCCAGAAGAATTGTCAAAAGACTAAGTGGTCAACGTTTCTCTCCATTATTTTTTGATTACTTAACTTACAATCAACGGAATTCGACACACACTCGCTTTAGCTCAAAAAGAAGAAATATCACCAAAGATAAATGTGAAAATATGTAACACCTCTGTTAAGCGAAAATTGAACAAATGCACAGATATCTATTCTGAACAGTCCGTTTTAAGGAATTACTCATACGTGAATGTTCACCCGACAGAACAAACTTCAAAACAGTTTCTTATACACAAAAAATTTCTATTTTTGTGTTCGGTAATAATTTTTCCGGCAACGATCTGTAAAATATTACTTTTACTGAAAGATACGTAAAATTTATCCAACTTACGGTCATCTGTCGAAGAACTACTGAATATCGAAAAATCCTATGTAAAAGTTACGATTATTTATTATTTACTGACACGGTCTGTGAACTCTGAAATGTCATTTCTCTTGACGAACTCAGTAAAAGTTTTACCAATATCCGGAAAATTAATAAAAAATAATGAAGAATTTCAGTAATCATCACTAAACATTCAGCAGAAATAAAGATCTGTCAAAAAACATAATTTTCGGACGTAAAGGTGTGAAAATTTCTAGATTTGTAAAGAAAAAAATAGTCGTGCGAATTGATTGCTTGCGAAAAATAGATAATACTGATTCCTAGCGGTAATTTTTCATTTAGTGAATATATTCAAAAAGCCTTCTACAACTTATCATTTCTGCTCTCTAAAAATATGAAGGGTGATCCCATATTCTACTGAATTGCATCCGAAAGATATTTGATCATTTTATTTGAAAAAATATTTCTGAAGAGCAAATGTAATTCAATTCATTCATCACACGCAAATAAATAAATTAATCGGATGAAAATATGTTTTGAAAACAAAAATGCTCCTTCCTTTCCTAGATTTCTAATACAATTTACCAAAAACAGTAATACTTTACGGGTCAAGACGTTTACATATTTTTAGGATTGTTTTATGATTTTTGCCGAACGTCGGTATTGAATGATGAAGAAGTCATTAGAATTATGACAGATCGAAGTTCATTGGAACTATACGGATCATTCAGCAAATAAAACTTTTACCGAACGAATTACCGACATCCGTAAAAATAATTCGGTGTGTACAGCTTTTAGGCAGCGAGAAATTTTTCTCAAAATCTGTTCTGTACGTTCAAGTTATCAAAAAGTACCATGCGTACTTTAGAGTTCTAATAAAGTGGATATTTTTCATGTACTGTGGACCTTTGGTTGCTTAGAGAGGCTTAGTATACTCTAAATCATTAGAAAAAAAACTGCTCGGAAAATCTCTTAGCTTGACCTAAACGCTTCTACAGCACAAACTTTGCATTGATTTATTCAAAAATTTACTGATTTGTTAGGCCGGGATGGCCAATATTTATCATTAATCACAATTCATCAACAGGTAAATGATATCAGAACTTTTTCTGCTGCCTACAGCAGTTTTCTAGAAAACAGTCATATGCATTCCGTCATTGAGTCATTTGTCAAGTTTTAATACCCAATTAAGCACGTGGCTCTAAATGATGCACGGGAAATTTCCACTACTAATCTTTGCGCGCCAAACGATTTTTTCAACGATCTAGTATTCTTTTCTTCGACGGTCAAACACTTATGCAACTCGTTGCGCGCCAAACATCAACCGTAGATCTAGCAAGCATTGGCGACTTTTTCAGTGGAAAATTCCTTTGTCCATACAAAATAACTTTATTGTTTTTTCCCACTTTTCCGGTAAGTTTTCCTAATTTTTTTGATGTACGAACCCGGCGGGGGTAAAAACTGATCAAACAAAAAAAAAGCATCTCAATCCGTCCATCCGTTCTTACGTGATGCGATTACAAAGAATGATCTCTGCATTTTTATATATATACTAGCTGACCCGTCGAACTTCGTCTCGCCCGTTTTTTTTTAATTTATGTTTTCGGACAGTAGAATTGTCAAACGTTATGCTGTTAATGTATCTTTCCATTATTTTACTGATTACTTGGCTGCGATGAATTCATAAAAAAATTGTGAATATGTTAAAAGCTTTTGTTACGCAAAAATAAAGCGAATGAACCGCGAATCATCTTTTGAGTCAGTGCATCGAATAGCGATTGTTGATCTCTCTCAGACTATGGTTTCGACATATGGAATAAAAAGTGAAGCAAAAATAACTGAGATGACTACTTTAAATTGATTAGAACAAATTTACAAAAGCTGCCCTCGCGACTTGTAGTTCGTCACTTCTCGCTAGTCTGGTGATATTATTTAATCGTGTTTGATGAATGTTCGTAGCGTGACAATCACAGGAAAAAATTTCCATTAACAATTTAGCGATAAAACTTTATTTTTACTTATAATGTATGACTTCTGGTCAGTCAGTAACTATTTAGTAAATTTTTTAGTGTGGGGAAGTGTGGTGGGCAAAAAAAATTAACATATCAGAGACTCGGATGTTTCGCATCGCTAAGTTTGACTCCTCTGGTAGACGGTAAAAGTTTAGATGCGAGAAATCTTCTTCTTACTTAAATGAACCTTGTTACGTCGAATTTTCCGCACTTTATCTTCAAATCCTTACTCCTCCTTGAGTACTATGGTTAGTTTGATATTGTTAAAAAATCGAATGATAAAATGAGTAATTCTTGGACATTCGAAAGTTCAAGTTACCATTCTTTTAAATATTGTATCCATTAACTTTTACATGATCACTGCATTCGTTTAATAGTTTTATCAATAGACATCTCATTAGTCAACACCACATAATTTTGTTTAGTACCCCACCTACAATTAATGAATGGTGGAGTTCGGCAGTGAGAATCTATATCAGAAAGTTTTATATGAAAATAATGTGCAGTTCTTCTGTCATAGAGGAGTGAAGATGAGGAGTGATTGTACCAGTATGCAGCTTATCGTTCGAGTCAATGCATAAAATCTCACAACTAATGGTTTTCAATCCACCAGAATTCACCCGACGCGAACGAACTTCAGCATGCTAAATTCAAAGCAAACCTCTATGATTGATCTCATTATTTAAACAGCAGCATCTTATCATTGATTCGTACAAAAATCGTTCTATTTATAAGGTGATTTGTTCAAATCATGCCTACGATGGCCAACAATAAACAACTAACTGATTACATTGCACACAATGCATCTTATGGTAAACAGTATCAGAACTTTTGATCATGTTTACGGTATAGCTAGAACACCCATATGCGTTTCATCATTGAATCATTTGGCAAGCAATAATTTCGATACCCAATCAAGCACGTGGCTCTAAAAGAAGAACCACATGAATCATGAATCATTGCGCGCCAAAAGATTCTTTCAACGATCTAGTATTCCTTTCTTCGACGGCCAAACACTTATGCAACTCGTTATGCGCCAAACACCTATCAATGATCTAGCAATCAATGGCGACTTTTTCAGTGGAAAATTCCATTGTCCATACAAAATAACTTTATTGGTTTTTCCCACTTTTCCGGTAAGTTTTCCTAATTTTTTTGATGTACGAACCCGGTGGGGGTAAAAACTGATCAAACAAAAAAAAAAGCATCTCAATCCGTCCATCCGTTCTTACGTGATGCGATTACAAAGAATGATCTCTGCATTTTTATATATATAGATAGACATATATAGATAATAGATAATTTCGCTTCTATTTATAGATTCGTGTGTTTCCAACAGTTTTGCTTTTGTATCTATTGACCAATCAGAGCGATGATTTCCCTTTGATAGATCGCTTACTCCTTCAAAACCGTCGTCTGTGGCAGGGAAATCCGATATGTCGGAGATTTTTAGCAGACAAAATAGGACCCTGCTCGCTACCAATCAAAATTTTAATCATATATAATTGAAAATACGTGACTTGATACATTCAAAACGAATCTTATAAATATTTCCAACCAAATAATGAAATAATATTAATAATTGATACAAAATATACTGAGCTGTAAGTGTTTACAACCTGACCACATTTCTACGTGTATTTTTCCTTGAGTTTCTGCACCCTATATAGAAGATAAAGATGTGTTCCACATTAAAAGGCTGGTGGGTGGTATCACATACATAACTGGAGGGCGTGAATACGAACAAAACTGTCATTCTTCTTCACGAATATTCTTCGAATATAGATAGTATTAGTAGATTGTGTGAAATTTGCAACTTTTATTGTTTTCGCTTCTAGAATTGTAACGGTGCATCTATACTAACGGCTAACCTCTGAATGATGAAACAAATAGTTTCTTTTTCTGGATCAAGATAGCAGAGGTAAACTTCGCCTAATTCTTTGGGAATATTTGAATGGTCCAAAAAGAACCAATTAGTGGAATTCGTCCAATGTTTAAAACTGTTAAGTCTATTACGCCATCATTTGCTTTAATTTTTGAATTCTGAAACTGGTTTCCAGAACTGAATTCAAAATCTATGACAGGTTCAGAATTCAGTTTCAGAATTCAAGTTCGGAATCCAGATCGAGAAATTTTGTCATATATTTATTTCTAGAATTATGGAAATGAACTCATTTTCAGAATCCAGGCTTTGAATTTATTTCTAGAATTATAGTTCTGAATTAAGTTATAGAACAGCATTTCAAACTTGAACTCTGAACCGTGATAAAGAAACTGAATTCAGTTCCCAAATTCAACTTCAGAATCAATGTTCCAAATTTAGTTCTAGCATGCATGCTCTAAATTCTGGAAATGAATTCTGAAACTGAATTCAAGAATTAATTTCTGGTTAAAAAGTCAATTCTGAAAATTCTGATTCAGATTCTAACATTTTGTTCCAGAAACAAGATCGAAAAAAACACATTCTGAAGTTGAAATCCTAAATCAAAATTCTGGCGTCGAATCCCGAACATAATTTAAGGAACTAATTTCAGTTACAAAATCTAGTCAAGAAACAAGTTCCAGAAGTAGGAAAAAAGATTTTATTCCAGAGTCATAGTTTTATATTCTGAACCAGTTAATCTGGAACAAAGTTCAGAAACTGAAGTGTGAAACAAAATTCAAAAGCTAAAATTTAGTTCAGAATTTAGGTGAACCAGAATCCAGGTTCCTAAATCAGATCAGTTCTAGAATTCAATCCAAAATGCAGATTCCCGCTGCTGTTGATTGAAGGCGACTGCTCGCTCCGACGTCCGAAATCCGAATGAGAACACGACCTGAGCGTTTGAGGCATTATACTACTCGCCGGTGCGTTCTAGCAAACGCAGGTTACTGGTAGGAGTGACAATTTCGATCCTCAAATACGGCAGCCCGGTATGTGCGTCGGCACTCCGGAAGGAACGCAACGTAAAATTGCTGGAGAGCACGCACAGACTGATGTGTCTTCGCGTGATCAGTGCGTACCGTACGGTATCTGGAGACGCAGCCTGCGTGGTGGCGTGCATGATGCCTATTGGACTGCTCATCAAGGAGGACGCGGAGTGCTACGATATGCGGAGAGACAGGAACGCCCGTAGGACTGCCAACGAAGCCTTCCTATGCAAGTGGGAAAGGAAATGGGACAACCAAGGACAGATGGACATATCGACTCATTCCAAGAAACTCCGAAGTAAACTTTGGCCTGAGGCAGTTTCTCACAAGTCACGGTTGTTTCAGGTGGTACCTACACAGGTTCGGCCACGCGGCATCTCCTGCTTGCCCTGGTTGCCCAAATGAGCTTGAGACGGCAGAACGCGTCTTGTTTGCCTGTTCCCGCTTTGCGACACAAAGAAATGGTCCACTGGATGTATGTGACAGAGAAACTACACCAGAGAACCTAGTCCAGAGGATGTGCCACAGTGAGGAGAACTGGAACGCAGTGTCTAAATCTTTCGCCGGGGAGTAGACGAGTAGATTGCAACGTAGCTTCGTTATGTATCGTCGGGGCGCCAGTGAACTGGAAGCCATCCTCCAACCGGAATCATTGGAGCGACCCAGGCATCCTGTCGATCGATTCGTTCAGCGGAAGCGACGGTTACGGGAGAACTTCCATCGCTGGGGAATTCTTTGCCGGTATAAGCTAGATCCATTGTCGGGTACTAGCCGAATTAAAGGCACAATATCGAAGTTGAGTCGTCGGGTGTTTTAGTGGGTAGTTCCAATTATACAGTGGTAGTCCTGTAGAGAGTTCTACACTATGTGCGTAAATGCATTTTACATTGTAAAAAATGCGGGTAAAAAATAGTAACACTTTCTTCATAATTTCAAAATTCTTTATTTATTCTTCCAAACCTATTTCATCCCCCTCAAAGCAAACCCCCCCTCCCCCTACATTTGTGCCAACGTTTGTTCCAATCTTGGAAACAGTTGTTAAAGTCAAGTTCCGGAATAGCCTTCAATGCGCGTTGCGATTCAGGTTTGATGTCTTCAATTGACTTAAAACGGTTTCCCCGGAGTGGTCGTATGAGTTTGCTGAATAGCCAGAAGTCACACGGAGCTAAATAAGGCGAATACGGTGGTTGTGGAACGATAATGCAGTATGCGACGGTGAATTATCGTGATTTTGGAACCAATACGTCACCAAAAGTGTACTTTGACATCCAAATTTCAAAATATACTGAAACCAACAGCAAAGTTAGCCAATTGTCCTACAATGTTCTGTCAATGATTAACCTCCAAAGAGCAACAAAGAGGTCTTGGAAATAACTTAATTGATTAATTTTAAACACTATGTAATACCAAATAAGTCGGCTTCTTGTCAGAACTCCCGTTCAATAAAATAAACTCAAACGTTTTGCATAATGAAAAGCATTATTCGAACAACATTTTGTAATTTTTTCGTGGAAAAATATTGAGAAATCAATCGCTGAAGTGTTATTATTGAGAACGCTTAAAAGTCAAGATTTGCGGTGTCCACTGTATCTCAGCGCAGACTAATCAGAAGTCAACAAATCAAAGCAGCATACATAGAGTAGATGTTTTTTTAGATCCCAACGTTTTTGTTTGATTTTTCATTTTGTATTTTTTTTTTTAATTTGTGGTGGTTGTTTAAAGTAAAAACTACGATTTTTCACGAAAAAATCCGCCATTTTGAAGCTAGCGCCCAAAGTAACAAACAACAAGAAGGAAAACGTTGAGGTCTAGTATTTTACATTTAGAAAGTGTGTGGAAAATTTGAAAAAAATGGGAGTAGTTCTTGAATGACGATGGACACGGACTTTCAAAACCTCCTTTCGAGAAAAATGCGTTTAAAGTTTATTGTTTAAAAAAATCAATGGAAACAATTCATTACTCGAAGGAGCCCGTAGGATCTAACATTTTCAAAAAAATATATTTTTTGTTTTGTATTCTGTTGTAATGAAACATGTCAAGAATGTTTTGTCAAGTTTTTAAGTCAATCGAAGCAGAAATCTTGGGCCTGTGCGCCTACTTCCTTGCAGTATGAGATAAGAAAAAACCTGTTTTAATCCACCTAATGGTGCAGTGATACTTTTCTTATATTACTCATAACATCATGAATATTACTGTGGAATTCGCAAAAACAGCTTCATTGAGGTTCGGACTTGATCTAACAAACTCTACAAGTCTGTTTACCCTGTAGTTTGTACCTGGTTTTGACCATCGTTCGCGAAAAAATGCTAACAAAATCGGTCATTTTCCACTTATCACGCTTTAGTTCCGAAACCGAAAGTCGAATTTGGATGTTTGTTTAAAATGTTCCAGAAATTTTTAGGTAACTACAAGACCTATCATTTGAATCTTAGTTTGTGAAAATTGGTTCAGCCGTTGCAAAGAAAATTGAGTGCGCACTTTTTCTCTATTTTTCACATATTACCATGTAACTCCGGATTTGGAAGTCGGATCCAAATCAAATTCAATAGCAAGCTATGGAACTATAAGACCTTTTATTTAAATTTTAGTTTGTGAAAATCGGTTCTGCCATCATTGAGAAAAGTGAATGCATAGTTTTGTTACACACACACATTCACACACACACACACACACACACACACACACACACACACACACACACACACACACACACACACACACACACACACACACACACACACACACACACACACACACACACACACACACACACACACACACACACACACACACACACACACACACACACACACACACACACACACACACACACAGACACACACACACACACACACACACACACACACACACACACACACACACACACACACACAGACACACACACACACACAGACACACACACAGACACACACACACACACACACACACACACACACACACACACACACACACACACACACACACACACACACACACACACACACACACACACACACACACACACACACTTGCTCAGTTCGTCGAGCCAATTTTTGCCAAAATTCAACATAATTGCCATCAGAGGCAATACAGCGTTTATAGCGATCTTCCAACTTTTCGATACCATTTTTGTAGTACGATTTGTCCTTTGCCTCAAAATAGGCCTCAGTTTCAGCGATTACCTCTTCATTGCTTCTAATTTTTTACCAGCGAGCATTCTCTTGAGGTCTGAGAACAGGAAAAAGTCACTGGGGGCCAAATCTGGAGAATACGTTGGATGAGGGAGCAATTCGAAGCCCAATTCGTTCAATTTCAGCATGGTTTTCATCGACTTGTGACATGGTGCATTGTCTTGATGAAACAAAACTTGTTTCTTCTTCACTTGTTTTTTTGAAATTTCGTCCTTCAAACGCTCTAATAACGCTATATAACAGTTGATGGTTTTTCCTTTTTCAAGGTAGTCGATGAAAATTATACCATGCGAATCCCAAAATACAGACGCCATAGCCTTACCGGCCGATTGTTGAGTCTTTCCACGCTTTGGGTTCGGTTCATCGCGTGCAGTCCACTCAGCTGACTGTCGATTGGACTCCGGAGTGAAGTGATGGAGCCATGTTTCGTCCATTGTTATATATCGACGAAAAAAATCGGTTTTATTTCGATATAACAGCTCCAAACACTGCTCAGAATCATCAATTCGTTGTTGTTTTTGATCGATTGTGAGCTCACGCGGCACCCATTTTGCACAAAGCTTTCTCATATCCAAATATTCGTGAAAAATATGTCCAACACGTTCCTTTGATATCTTTAGGGTGTCAGCTATCTCGATCAACTTTACTTTACGGTCATTGAAAATCATTTTGTGGATTTTTTTCACGTTTTCATCGGTAACAGCCTCTTTTGGACGTCCACTGCGTTCATCGTCTTCGGTGCTCATATGACCAGTACGAAATTTTGCAAACCACTTACGAATTGTTGCTTCGCCCGGTGCAGAGTCTGGATAACACTTATCAAGCCATATTTTGGTATCGGCGGCATTTTTTTCATCAAAAAGTAGTGTTTCATCAACACACGAAATGCCTTTTTTCCATTTTTTCACAAAAACAAAATAACAAACTAATAATCAGACAGCTGTCAAATTTATACACGTATATTTTGAAGGTTGGTACTAACTGAAAATGGTATGGATTTAATTCTAGTGGCGCCCTCTCATAGAAACGATACGAACTTTTCAGCCGATCTGTTATGACATTCGGCCCTCCGGGCCTCGGTTAAAAAGTTGATTTTCACAGTGATTGCATATCTTTTCTATATGCGATAGGCAAAAAAGGCCCATAGCTTAGTTGAGTTTTGTTACGATTGGCTTAGAAATTTCGTGAAATATTTTACTATAAGAAAGTAAAAAGAAAGAAATTAATGATTTCTCAATAGTGTTAGATTCTACCAGTCCCTTAAGCCATTGAGAATTGTCATGTAAATTAACTGATAAAAATAAAATCAATTTCCATTTGTTCTTGTAATGTTCCGGAAATGACAAACAGTTGAATTAATACTCATTGGAATATTTAAATATATTTACCATTTAAATGATCTTCATTCAATTGGTCATGTGAGGAAACGAGTTGGAAAAACTTATCTTCGAATCATTAGTTTAAGTACATATATATTTTCAAATTATATTAAGTACGCGTATTTGAAAAAAAATCACGTGTTAACCTTTCATCATTGTTTATTTTGAAACCTTAATATCATGAGCCGATTGCCACTCATCAACCTACATGATGTAGCGCGACTTTAGCAACCCACACAATCAGGTTGAACTTACTTTTGATCGCACTTCTGTTCAACAACAAAATCCCGTTTGACCTTCATGTTCCAGAAATAATTTATCACTGCAGCCCTCATTATTAACCGTGTTCACCGCGTTTCTCGTCTCCGTTCTCATTTCACCTTATCGTGTTTAAAATATTTCCTTTTCCATAAAACCTACCTCAACGCATTGACGGCACCCTGACTCTCTCTCTTTCTCTTTCGCGCGCGCTCTCTGTTTTTCCTTTTAATTCACCCCCTGCATTCCTAGCGTTTCACTGATTTTTGTTCCGTAACTCCCAAGGCACTCTGTCGAACCGGTCGTTATTTTTCGGGCCGTTCCATACAGTTTTAAATGGCCGCTCGTCACGTTCGGCATGTTTCTACCGGCGTCTGCAGTGGTGTGGCCATTCCGGACCGAACATTCATTGCGTGCTAGGCTTTCAGTTCACCAGACATGTGTTTGTATGTGTGAGTGTGTGTATGTAAGCGCGCGCTAAAGCAACTGTGAAGAGTGTTGTTGTACGTAGCCCCAATCGAGATGTTAGCCGCCTGTGCCACATCCGGGCTACCGGTGTCCTACAAAGGCGATCGGGACGCCATCCGGTAAATCCTGCTAAAGGTGGGAAACAGATGACTACAAATCAAAATTAGAACAGCAAAAATGAACGGAACAAGTAGATCTCGTAATACTTGAAAAAAAAAAAGGAAGCTACGATGGCTGGCTACCAGTAGTGATCTTCCCTTTCTCCACATTAGGAAATCGGGGACAACCGCCGCCTGTCGTGTACGCAGCAGCATCAGCATCAGCATCAGGCAGAGTTCGGGATAACAAAAATGCGTGATGATATCGTTGGCTCCGAACGTCGTGCTGAACCAATAGAGGTGATTTAGATGCTCGTAGCCGTATTTTTTCTCGGTTTGGTCCCATTGCAGTTGGTCAGCGCACTGTTGGTCGGTTCAGTTTTCAGTCGAAGAAGCACTGGCAAAATTGACGGTAAGTGTAGCAGATGGTTCGGCATTTAGGCTTTGCAACTTGTGCACCCTGAGGCCACCGGTAGTGATCCGAATTGAAGCCGAATCCAGCCAACCAACATATGAAGGTGCAAATTATGGCCAGTCGAGCATTGGACAGGACGTGTTCATCGCCGCTGGTAATACGGTATGTGATAGATGGGTTGAAGTGTGATAGGTTGTGAGGGAAACGGTGCACTTCCAATCCACACAATTTGTTCAATTGTCATTTGATTGTTGGAGGGCCTTTTCATGCTGCTGTAACTGCAATTGAATTCGTTTCTACTGAATAATGGATTGTCGTTGCTACTAATCCGGAAAAGCTTTCCATGTGAAACAAATTCATCGGGGCCGTCACATGCCCATGGCATGTGAAATCATTCTACGCTTGAATGATTTGCTGATACTACTGACAGAGCTAGAATCATGGATTACATAAGCAGGTCCTCTGGTTCGTGTTCAATTCTTTTAATAGTAAATATGTTGGTATTTCCGCTTGCACAAATTGTTACTTGATTTGCTGTTAAAATTCAGCTAGCTAACTTGAGAGATTTTGAAACCGAAATTTCAAAAAGAAAATTCCAGCTACTGACATCAGTTTGGATATTGTGTTGCGTTGTGACGATAGTCTTGACGGATTACACGTTGATATCATCATGTTTGCTGGTAATCGATCAATAAAAATTGCTTTGGAAACGGTGTGGAGAATAGAATGATGGCTATCCTTCGGCAACCTCCTTCACTACCATCATTTACTCTGTGAATGAATAAAGGGAAGCCGAAATGTTGATGCTTAATAGTTTTGTTTAATTTCGATTATAGAAGTTTTAACCCTGAGGTCATTCGTCTCTTCGTGCCAAAAAGACTTTTCTTACTTTCGCGGGGTTAGCAATTTAACCCTGTTGGGCAGCGTAAAAGGCATCGACTTACTCGTCGCAATGATTGTATTATTTTACCAATTTACTTCGTGCGGTCCGCTTCGACCAATTCAACCATTCTGGACTTGAATTTGAACATTGTCGTGCGTTTGCACACCGAATTGACCGTGTACCGGGAATCGTCTCGAAAAATCATTCCATCATTATGGAAAGAACAAAAACGATGTTACAGAAGATAACTGACATCGTAAAAGATATCCAATAGAAGTGTATTAATCATTGATGAGACGAAGGTGAAACGTGAAGAAATCTCAAAAATATGTTTTTTTTCGCATAACCCAACAAAACCCCTATGTACGCGATTTATGCTGAACCGTTAGATGGCGATTGATCTCAAACAATTTATTGTTGTGAAAACTAAATCTCAATAATTTGCAACCGCATCCACCATGATCGCCAGATTTAATCACCAGCGACTTTTTTCTGTTCTCAGTTTAAAAAGAAGCTTGCTGTAATAAGGTTAGCATCGCATGATGAAGTCGTCGCAGAAACTGATGCGCTTTTTGTTGAAAATTAGGAATCGCCATATACATAGAAGCGGATTAGAATTGTTGAAACACCCTTTGACAAGAAACTTTCTTTGGGTATGGACTAACATAACCTTTTAAATTTATAAACAGTAATGTCAGTTTAGCAAAACCTGGTTTAATCCACCTAGTGGTGTAATGATGCCTTTCTCATATTACTCATAACCTTAAAAATATTACTGTGAATTCTCAAAAACAACTGTTCCTTGAAAAGAAATAGGAAAGTTTATTCGGACTTAATCGAATAAACTCTACAATTCCTGTTTATCCTGTAGTTCCGGAACCGACTTTTCCTTTGAACCTATAAGTTTGTGAAATCGATTTGGCCATCTTGAAGGAAAGTTGCAATTTTAAACACCCTTTCCAATTCTTCTGAAACCGGATTCAGATGACCGGAATATCCGAAGTTGGTTTGTTTGCCAGTAACAAATATGACCTAAATATTGGAACAGTTTTGAACCTAGTTAAAACTAGACTTACAATCTCATGCTATATTCGAGCCTGCGTTTCTGTTACTTCTGCATATGTGAGTCAAGCTAAGCAACATGAATCAGCAGCATGAAACATGAAATAGGATTATTATTATTACCAAATTTCACATTGTTTTCAAATAAATTTGAATTCATTGACATTCGTTAATTCTTTCGGTCATACTGATCATAAAATAGCTATATTTTTTATCAATCGCAGCACCGTCTTTTACCATAATTACATACTAGTAGCAGACATCCGTTACCGTTTCGATTCTTCATAGCGTGTACGAAAGAGAACAAAGCAAGCATCGCAGATAAATCGAAATTTTTAAAAGTTTTGCTGCACTACTATCGGTGCTTCCGGAACAGGAAAAGGGGGGGACCAGTAGTGCCGAATTGAGCTTTTGTGCCCACAAACTAACAAGCTCTGCAAATTAGAAGAATTTATCAGACAGTTTTATCGGATTTGTACAAGGGGAGAGTCGCTTAACACAAACTATATTGTGCCTCTAAAAAAAACACGTGATATACTGTGAATCTAAGTGTGCCATGCTGTGCCCCATGAAACAGCTACTTGTCAAAACTCAGCCCTTTGTGTGCCGCAAATGTGCAACTGTATGAAAACGAAAGTGCCAATATTGATAAATGCACCAACGCATTGTGTAAATGTGTAATTGGCACATTGTTCTAAGCGTCCTCCCTTTTGATTTGTACCTGTTTTTGACCATTGTTTGGGAAAAAATACTAATGAAATTGGTAATTTTCCACTTGTTACGCTTTAGTTCCAGAACCGAAAGTCAGATTTGGATGAAATGTTTAGAACATTTTTAGAAAACTATAAGACCTTTCATTTGAATCTTAGTGTGTGTCGTTTTCGCTTGAGAAAACTGAAACTGACCTAGGCTAATTTCATCAAATAAACACTTTTCACGTAACAGGTTCGAAACTGATTCGATTTTCAGTTCAACAACGATAAAACTAGGCTCGAAACTAGCTTCAAACAAATGGTTTGATATGTAGAAATTTATTGAAAGATTCACAAATTTAAATATTTTTCATCTGAAAAATAAAGATTTCAATGTGGCAACTCTACACGCTTTACGAAATTGAACAAAGCACGCTGCGAACGGAGCAAAGCCGCTTATGTTTTCTTCTTCCGTACCGCAAGTACCGATGCGTACCAGTTTTGCATCGTTGTTTTGAATGACGATTTGACAGTATATTTTAAGACAACAAAGCTTTCATGTGAATCATTATTAGTGAAAATCGGTTCAATCATAGCTAAGAAATCGAAGTGAGTTCCGTTTTTGGAGCTTTTCTTCACTATTATCGGTGCTTTCAGAAGCGTAAACCGGGGACTAGTACTCCCAAAGTAGTTTTAACTAACTAGATCTGGATCAAACTGGATGAATTTTACAGTAAGTTTTATTAAAATATGCTCCTCGTTTCGTCATCGCTTGTGAAGAAATACTCATGAAATTGATAATTTTCACTAATCGCACTATAATACCGGAACCGGAAGATGGATCTGGATCAACTTTTCGGGTTCTTTGTACAGAATTTTAAGGCCTCTTATTTGCTTCTTAGTTTGTGAAAATTGGTTAAGAAACTCCCGAGAAAATTGAGTGTGCATTTTTTCATAAATGTTCAAATATTTCCTTGTAATTTCGGAACCGGAAGTCGGATCCAAATGGAATACTGGAAAATTGTATGAGACCATAAAACCTTTCATTTAAATCTAAGTTTGTGAATTTATGCTTTTCACTCTATAATTTCGGAAACGGAAGTCGGATCTTGATAAATTTTATTAGCTGTTTATGGGACCATAAGATCTTTTATTTGAATCTGAGTTTGTGAAAATAGGTTCGGAGAAAAACGAGTGACATTATTTGTCACATACACACCCGGGCCTCCATTGTAAAGTCGGTTTTCTACGAAAAGGTCAGACTCATCGGAATAATTTAATATCTGGAGGAGAGGAATCAAATCGATCTCGATATAAAATAGTTGAACAGTCAAAATGAAGGTTTTTTAAATATTCAAAATTAAATATGAACAGTATAAGTCTGTTTTTTTCTGACGAAATAAGATGCTTCTCTCGAAATGTCTGGTATCATTTTTGAATGCTTTATTCGTCATGTTTACTGGATATTTCATTTCACCATCGATTCATCTCTGAAGCATTCATAGTCACTTTTCCAGTATTTTGCAGCATCCGTGTACATTTTCCTTATATTTCTCGATCGGGCGAAATTAAGAGGTTCTGGTGGTTTTTTCCGCTACAGTCCCTCCATTTTGAGTACGGTACCACCGAGATATCACTCAATTGTAGTGGGAGTTAGTCAAATCTCTTCAAAATTTTACAAAACCTTTTCGTTCTTTGATAAATCGTACAAAATGAGAATCATAATTGCAACAGAAGTTTTTTGTATATATTAACCGCAGTAAATCGTTTGTCAAATTTGAAATTAAAAAACACTTATTGCGCATTTCGACTTCATATCTGTCATTTTCTTAAAAGACTTCGTGAGTGGAAAACTATTGTTTCGAAGTAAACAGTAAGGCGTCAAGATGTCAAAACCTAAAGTTACGTGAATCTAATTTCCTTGTGCCTTAGTTGTCCACCCGCAAAATTTACGGGATATAAGAAAATATCAGTGGCGTATCTAGAGGGGGCGAAAGGGGTATTCGCCCCGGGCGCAACAATTTTATTGGGGCGAAAAAGTAATCCTTGAGATCTTTATTTTAGATCACCCAAGTCATCTTTCCGGAGATGGAGTTCAGCTTTGTTAATTTTTTGCTCACTGAATCAACGATGGGGACAGCAAATCTCTTATTTTGCCCCGGGCGCCAAATTTCCTTGGTAATCCACTGGAAAATATATTCAAAGCATGTTTGTCTCTTACCAGAATCTTCTGACTTTTTTATACTGAATTTGCCCTGTTCAGATCTCTAGTACCTGTTCGTGTGTATGATATAAAAATCACGGCAGATATGATATTTCAACTGAAAGTATATTTTTGAGTACTATCTGGTGGAATGATGACATAGAGGTGAGTCTGAAAAATACTATACGCAATTAGGTTGTTTCTGAATAATGCTGTAGCATTTGAAGTAGTTCAGTGAGAGAGTTGAGGTTTACAATTCTATTCGAAGCTACATTTTTCCCCAAATTCAAATATTTTCACTCATCAGATTTTTTGAAATGTATACGATTGTATTTGAAATAGCAGTAACATTTGTTTGTCTTACCGTAGACATGTCTTACTCGAATGTGTTTTTTTTTGTAAGATGCCCCGCAAGTATTTCAAGACTCTAAATGTCTGTCTGAGATCTGCGTGTGTTCTACTGTATCAAACATTGTTGAAATCACCAAAAATATTCTCACCAGCTCGGTATATTAATCAGTTCCCTGCTTGGTTTTGTACACTGTCACGTTGCGCTTGTATTTACATACGAATGTAAAACATTTGATTCAACAACAAAAAAAAAAGAACGAAAAATTGCTAGATGCACCAAACACCCGTTTTCGTGGCCCTAGCCAAAGCGCAGATAGAAAATAAAATCATTCCCACAATCAAGATTTAATATAAATTTCAATTATGCTGAGACTCGGAGGTTTCAATTTAAAACTTGCGCTTTTTCATCTACGCCAACATCCACACTGCTGCTCTGTAGGATCTAGCGCAGTCCGTCAGTCAGTCAGCAGTCAGTCAGTATATGTAAAGGCAATGAAAGTGAGAGAGATAGAGATAGAGAGAAGAAGCGTGTGCTGGAAAATTGTGTGAAACAAAAAACGGAGCCCTAGCTGGATCCGATTACGTTCCCACTCTGGTAACGAACCAAGTGAAATTGATTCCATATTCAAATTTTTTTATTAACAAGTAATTCTGTCACTGCTCTTATGTGCGGAAGAAACTTATGAAGCCCAAGTGCTACGGGGGGTGACCAAAGATGAAAGCGAAAAAACAAATGTAATCATTATGGGAATGATAATTGGAAAAGTTTGACTTCTGACTCTTTGTCGTCTGATGCGGTGATTCGGTCAGTAAGCGAAATGAATTTGCAACACACCGACCGCGTGCTCATCCAATCCGAAGCGCCCAGATTCGGGATTTGTCTCCCATTCTCTGCGATTCAGTTAGTCCCATCAGGTGTTGAGCGATCGAAAATCTGATAAAAAAACAAGTCAATTGTAAATTGTAATGAGGCGGTCGTTCGAAACGTTTTCATTCTGCCCTTTTGTGAAGCAATTGGACGGCGATACCAAAACGCAGCTCCGCTTTCAATGGTCGGTTCCCTCCGAAGGGGCATCCTGAACATTGTTATCGCGATAAAGGACCACTCTCTGCACGCGCTCGCAGCGGCCGGTGACTTTCAGCTCGGTTGAGCAGTCAGCTGTAATGGTAGTTCCCCAGGGCGCTGTGAAGCGATTGTTGTTCTAGATATTAATATTATTGCTCCCAATTCCCTAATCTATGCTAATTTGCCATGTATAACCATAAAGCATTACGATAATGAATAAAATGATGACGGTGGTCACAAATTCTGGTGCGCTCAGTCAGAGTGCTGCCGAAAGCACTACCGGTGGAAGCGCTCTTGCCGTGCGAAAAGGTCCTGTTTGTAACCCACTCGTACTTCGATTTTTCATGCAGTTGGGCGGTACCATCGTTGAACTCCCGAATCATTCACCATTGTGTCGGCCACGACCGAATCTTAATTATGGTCATTGAAACACCGATAATAACAGACAATGGGGTGTATCATGTTTTCGAGATGTAATAGATTATCGATACTTGCGTAATGCTGTTCTTAATTGATGGTTTGTTCGATTTCGATATCGCACCAAATCTCGCACTGCGACTATCGCGCTCATCAATGGTGCTTTATGCCATGGTTTCAGCAACGGTTGCGGCCAATGATGGTCTATAAAATAACAATCTTTTTTTAATATAACATTGAAAAGTGCACAAATCATTCCCATTAAGAAAAACAATCACGCGCCTCCATCATTGGGGCCCCTATCCTGGTGTCGCATGGTGGTTGTTTATATCTGTGTATCAAAACCCGTGTGAACTCGAAGGATTGCAAAACAGCGGCATTGATTGAATCAACCAATATTACACTGGAAATTCGTTCCACCATAATCAGTGCTGCATTCAAAGCGGATTCGTCACGGACCTAAACGATCGCGAACAGCTTTCCGTTGCACTCGAGAGTAACGAACTCGGCGCAAAGCATGTAACATGCAAAACACACTCTGTAAATCTTTGTCGGTCAACATTTGCCCATAACCAATCCCATCAGTGAGCACCGTAAAACCCATTTAGTCGCTAATGGGTTTCGCATAGCGGCAGTTATTCATCATCCATTCACCGACCGGCTTCGGCAACGTTATTATGTTCGGGCTAGGAATGTGCCATTTTGCTGTCGTGCCTTTCGTTTCAAACGTTCAATTTGTGTTATTACTGTTTGTTTTCCCTTATTCCCATTACTTTCGCCGTCAGTCGCAATGCTTTCAACGGGAAACTACTGTCACAACTTGCTGGAATCGATTGCAGTTTGTAATTACATGTTATCAAAAGTTTTACGAACCGAGGTCGGAGCCGGTCTTTGGTTGTTGCAGACTTATGAAGAATTATCCAGGCTGCGTGATGGCTCGAACATGAGATACACACTTGCAAACTGGGTAAAACAAGGTGAGAGTAGTTTTTAATATGCGTCAATTGGCACGACAACCGCACCTTTCGAGGGGCGTTTGCCTTTGGCAAGTTATCACCCATAATCGACTGATTGGCAAAACAAGCCTGCAGCATATGTAGGAAACAAATTTCACACAACCGGCACGCAAAAAATCTACATTCTTAGCATGGAACGGAAGTTTCGTTGGTTTCCGAGGTGCCTAATTATGTTTTCGCACGTTACTTGGAGAAGCACTATTACATGGTGACACGATCAGAATATGTACTGAAAAATAAATGACCATGGGAAAAACGTACCAGTAGTCAATACCCAAGAGGTAAAAAAAGGGCTGGTTTCACTTTGCCTAATAACGCAATATGTGGTTGATAGACGCGAAAGATTATCACAGTGAGATCTAGCACCTTGTTACTAATGTGATGTGGGTTTTACGAATCAACGACACCGCCGAGGCTGATATTTCAACGCTCATGTCATTATGAGCTGACAGGAAGAGAGGATATACAGGAGCATATTACTATTATATTGCTTTTAGTCAGGAACGTCTTTCTATGCCTGCCTGCCATCCATCACCCATGGGATATCGCGAATGATTTGATGACAAAAAATATTTTCTTGAAATGCTCAATAATCATGATTTAGTACTAGCGAACGGCATTCGGAAACCGAGTTCATATGAGACTTGTGGGAAGGTCTGTTCGATAGCTAAATATGGGAAGATTTAGTTGGGGACAAGGTTTCTCTGCCGGGTATTGTTATCACCAGGGCCGGTGAAAGAGTTGGGTACGGTGGGCAATACTACCCATCCGAAAATTCCAAAGGTGGGTAATTACCCACCTGAAATTTTGATCGATAAACAATGGTAATATTAGTATGATTCATAATTAGAATATTTGTAACTCAGAATAATAAAGGAAGGATGTGAAGATATGCAACAGAAAGGTGAGACGTGATTTCTGTTTGCTCAAATGAACCTTCACATATCACCTTTCCGTTCTATATCTTCACATAAATAAAAAAAACTTTTGACGTAGGATTACATTTTTGTTTTCTATACGGGGGTGCAAATTCAAAATACAGAAAATAAGACCGTACAAACAGCGGTCAGGTTTTGAACATCTACATATTTAACTGATATTCAATATCATATCACAGATGAATAATGATCGAATCTTCAATTAGTAACGAAGTATTTCTAATTTTACCAGTTTCTCAAACCATTGTTATGATTTCCTTCAACAGATACGACAGTTTTGTATACATAAGCTCGCGGTTTCTGTAAGATTTCTGCTCTTGACTGAGTGCGTTCACATTTAAAAAAATCGCTAATACAAAACAAGATTCAGTATCGAATCGACTTGCACTCTGTGCGGTTCGATACTGCCGTTCAAAAACACAACGTTCAAAAAGTCCAGGAACTAACTAGGACTGTCAAAACTTGATTGATTTTTTCGGGATGACTGCCTCATTTGGCCACATTTAAAATCAGAATACCACAAATCTTTGTTTTTAATCCGAATACGGATAACACTTCTCAAACTTGTTGGGCTTGCGCTGTTTTATCAATAAACGGAAATCGTTATTTTCATTTTAGAAAGGTTACGCAATCGCTATGAAAAACCGACTTTTGAACTGAGGCCCACATGGTCGAGTGGCATATACCATTCCACTCAGTTCGTCGAGTACGCAAAATGTGTGTGTGTGTGTGTGTGTGTGTGTGTGTGTGTGTGTGTGTGTGTGTACGTAACATTTTTTTTGCACTTACTTTTCTCGGAGATGGCTGAACCGATTTTTATAGATTCAAATGAAAGGTCTTGTAACCCCACACAAAGTTCCTGAATTTTATTCGAATCCGACTTCCGGTTCCGGAATTAAAGGATGATATGCGCAAAAAAAATGAAAATAAGTGCACTGATTTTTCTCAGAGACGACTGAACCGATTCTTACACACTTAGA
Source organism: Malaya genurostris (assembly GCF_030247185.1). NCBI lineage: Eukaryota > Metazoa > Arthropoda > Insecta > Diptera > Culicidae > Malaya > Malaya genurostris. The sequence continues at coordinate 301,138,040 of NC_080571.1, read as the reverse complement.
TTCAAATGAAAGCTTTGATTGTCCCATACAAAGTTCCTGAATTTTTGTTTGATCCGACTTCCGGTTCCGGAATTACAGGGTGATTAGTGAAAAAAATCCTATTTCAAACTACTTCTTTACTTTTCTCAGAGCTGGCGTGATCGATTTTTACAATCTTAAATTCAAATGAAAGTTCTTATAGACCTAAATAAAATACCCAAATTTCATCCGGATCTGACTTCCGGTTCCGGAATTATAGGGTGTTAAAAATTTGATACCATCACTTAAACAGGCGAAACAAAAAACGCAAAAACATTTCTAAACTGGTCTCAAAACTACACAAATTGATATCCATTATCAGTAGGCAACTAAACAAACCGATTTCGGCTATCCTGGTTCCCGGTCTCCAGCTCCGGAAGTACCGGAAATAGTGGTCATATATTCCAAAATGGATCTCACTCACTTTTCTCAGCGATGGTTTAACCGATTTCCACAAACTTAAACCGATTTCCACAAACTCACGATCAATGCGGAATTCCTTAATTCCATTTGGATCTGACTTCCGGTTCCGGAGTTATAGGGTAAAGTGTGTAAAATATTGAACTATCATTTAAACAGGCGAAACAAACACCGTAAAAAAATTTCTAAACTGGACTCATAACCAATATTCCCAATCTTAGAGTCAAATGAGAGGTCTTATGGTCGTGCCAAAACTTACTGCATATATTCGGATACAACAAAATTTTAAATCGCCGTCGCGGGCAAAGTTCTGTTACATTGTTCTTTCAAAAATCGAAGAGAAACATTTTGAATAGAATACCACAGTATTAAATATGAGAAAGGCATCATTACACCACTAGGTAGATTAAAACAGGTTTTAATAAATGAAAAAGAAAAGTCACTTATATTTCGGTAGGCTTAGTGTTTGTAGTCCTATAGGCGTGAAAGTTTAACACCTATCGTCTTAAATTTGGTACTTTCGGAAAGTGAGGTTAGTATGACATTTCTTTGAATCAGTCCCAGGACCTTTTGATTAAAGTGATATACACATCAGCGGCTTGTGGATTTATGTTGTGCACCGTTCGATCCGCACGAGACACATTTTGATCGGAATTCGGCAGTTTTTTTCATATTCGAGGATATTGCAGGGCAACCTTAATCACGAACTACTGGATGAACGAGTTCAGCACCTTCCATCATCAATCCCAACAAACTAAACTGTCAGGGTAACAAAAAATTCTCAAAATGTTAATTGCGAAAATTCACTGGCACAAATAAGTTTAAAGTTGTTGGCAGTAACTTTGGTACTAGTTGAGTAGTCCTACGTCAACCATTCGAACAACCCATAGAAGTTTTATGTCGTATTTAACGCTTTAATGCGCAATTTTGTTTTGGAAAAAAAATCGAAAACGTCTAAAACATCGAATTTACGCGTTTCATGCAAAGTTATACCGAAACAAAATATTGAAAAAAATCAATCTTGCTCTTTTAAGCGATAAATAACATTTTCATTAGAAATAAGGTATACTTAAAAATAGTGGGTCGTTCCCCATTGTGGGATGATTGGGTACGCTAATTCCAAAGAGGGGGGGTTGGGGTAGGGTCTAAATGATGAAAAAAATCATAATTTTTGCGAATTTTTTTCAGAACTATCGTTCAACAAAATAAATTCAAATATATTGTGTAATTTGGTTTCCGCTTTTTTTTTGTATTTTGGTTTCCGCTTCCGAATGCACCGGTAATAGCGAAGAAAAGCTCCAAAAATAGAACTCACTTCAATTTGTCAGCAACGGTTAAACCGATTTTCACCAATCTTGATTCAAATTAAAGCTCTCATTGTTTAAAAAAGATACTGTGCAATTTCATCCAGATCCGACTTCCGGTGCCGAAACTATAGGGCAATGAGTATCAAAACTTTCAAACTGTCACACAAAATGATGCAAAATCGGTACGCATCGGTTCGTGCTGGTACGGAAGAAGAAGAAAACGCACCCACCTAGCGCACAGCGTGCTTTGTGCAATTTTGTATAGCGTGCGGGATTAACTTGACATAACTGTTTACAAATTGAAAAGAGTGATGGTAGTTTATACCGAAGAAAGTTTTTGATTTTATTTAAGTTTTGAAAAAAACTTGACAGAATCTTCTAGTGATGTTTTTGAAAATATAAGTAACTAGCTGACCCATCGAACTTCGTCTCGTCTGACATTATTTTTTTTCAATTTATGTTTTCGGACAGTAAAATTGTCCAACGTTAATGTTTTATTCTATTGTTTTAACGATTACTTGGTCTACAACAAATGAATTACGATAAATTCTGTTCAACACATTGAACTCGGCCTGAAGAAGAAATATCATCAAAAATTATTGTGAACGTGTTAAAAGCTTTTGTATCGAAAAAATTAAACAAATGCACCATCTCATCCTTTGAATCAGTGCATTAAACAGAGATTGTAGATCTTACTCAAACTAATGGGTGGAGTAGAACCCCATTTTCAAACTTGAAGGGTGGAGTAGAGATGACCAAATGAATACTTTAAATTGATTCCGCAAATGTGCAAAAGCTGCTCTCGCAACTTGTTGTTTGTAATTGCATATTAAAGCTTAATTGTAGACGGAAGACGTTTAAAAATTTAATCGCAAATCCTTGGGATTATCGGAGGGAATCAAATTGTTTTGAGCAGTTTTCCATAAATTGGTTCACCGCTAGTCTGGTGATGATACTTGATGATGTTCGAAGAATGGCAATCATAGGATCAATTTTCGATTGACAATTTAGCAATAAAATGAGACATTCATCTTGGACAATCGAAAGTTCAAATTACCATTTTATTAAATATTGTGTCCATTAACTTTTACAGGAATGCTGAATTCGTTTAATAATTGTATCAATAGTCGTCTCATTAGTCGAACCACCATATAATTTTGCTTAGTATTCGATCCAAAATTAACGAATGGCGTTGAGTTCGGTACTGAGAATCAATATCAGAATGAATTTTTTAGAAAAATGAGCAATTCTTCTGTTCAAGCGGACTGAACATGATGAGTGATTCTACCTTTTTTCTTCTTATCGTTCAAACTAATGCATAAAACAATAGATCACACAACTAATGGTTTTTGCATACCACAACTTCTCCTCCATGTATGATATTCACGATTAGCATTTGGTAATTTGGTAATTCGTTGGGAGAATGGAATGATTTGGCTCAAGCAGTTTACAAATGTCATGAATAGCATCCTAAGCAGTTTTTAAGTAATCCATACTTGAAAATTTACCCGAAATGGCTGAACGAACTTCAGCATGCTAAATGCAAGGAAAACCTCTTTTTTTTTGTTTCAATTATAGAGGTTTCAATATAAGATCATCCGCCTCTTCGAGCCAGGAAAATTTTGTGACCCTATGTTCGGGGTTGGGAATCGAACCCAGATGTACTGCATCGATAGGCATCGACTTACCTATCACGCTATTCCCGTCCCTGTATTTGACCTTATTATTATATCTAGAACAGCCATATGCGTTCCACTATTAAGACATTTGGCATAAGCTATAAAGCATGTGTTTCAAAATGACGAATCTTGTGGATCAAGCATGCATGTGAAGTTTTCACCAAAAACTACTCGTTGCGCGCCAAACGATTTTCCAACGATCTAGTATTCCTTTCTTCGACGGCCAAACACTTATGCAACTCGTTATGCGCCAAACACCTACCGATGATCTGGCATTCATTAGCGACTTTTTCAGTGGAAAATTCCATTATCCATACAAAAAAACTTTATGGATTTTTCCTACTTTTAAGCCAAGTTTTCCTAATTTTTTTTATGTACGAACCCGGTGGGAGTAAAAACTGATCAAACAAAAAAAGAATCATGTAAAGCCGCCATCCGTTCTTACGTGATGCGATTACAAACAATGATCCCTGCATTTATATATATATATATATATATATATATATATATATATATATATATATATATATATATATATATATATATATATATATATATATATATATATATATATATATATATATATATATATATATATATATATATATATATATATATATATATATATATATATATATAGATATAAGAAAGGCATCATTACACCCCTAGGTGGATTAAAAAAGGTTTTTAATTTATCCTCGGTTCTAAACGTTTTATCTTCATACACCAATTCTTCTGGTTCCGGCCTTCTCCATATACAAATTTTCAAATCAGGACTGACCCCTTACACGATTAAACATAAATTTTTTGAGACCATTTCTATACGTAAATTCTTAAGAATCAAATGTAAACCAAATTTACTTGTGTTGGTAATTTGTGTATTACGTACATTTTATTTGTTACATATGTCATAGATATATGTGTTTATATATGTAGTGCGCCCAGTTTATCAAAATGGCTTGAACGATTGAGATTAATACAATCTATTTTAGCAATAATTTATTCTCAAACGAATTGAAAGCCTGTCTTTTTGGATTAAATATCAGTTTTGATCAATTTTTCATCAATGTTTGATGAGAAATTGTTTACATTTCATGAATGTAGATTTTAATTCCCTAATAAAAAAAGTTGGCTACACTGCTTCAAAAGCTGAGGCCAGTGTGTTTTAGGGCGTTTTAGAGGGCTATTTTCACGTTTAATATCTGATTTTGTCAGAAACGGTGACGAATATAAATAAACCCAACTGACAATCTGTTAGAAAATTAGTTTAGATTATTCTGTGAAATTTTCAGAATGATTTATTGATTTTAGCGGTCGGGAAAGTCCTTTTTCTGAATGAAGAATTGCATAACTGAAAACTCTGTCTTTCAACTTGTTCGGAGTTGTTCCTTGAATATCTCACCTTCAAAAGCCAGGATCAAAAATCTATCCTGACAATGTCTAGATAATTTAATTTCGAAGCGATTGGTGCATAAAAACATATATGTTGTAGCGATAAAAATGAATTGAATGTTATTTTTGTGAAGGTACGTAGATTTCTATGTCGGCGCCATTTCAATTCTCTGGTAACGTAACGAAACATGAGAGAGAAATTAAATCGGCTCAGAAAAGCTGCCAACAAGCGGTAGCTTTATTGGATTTTATGTTATGCAGTCAAACTTGTAACCGAAAATATCAAAACTTTCTTCGCCACCCGACCACATCGAGAGTCATTTTGCACATTTGCGAGAGAGCATGAGGGGAAATGCAATACGCAGAGCGAGCCACGTGGTTATACGCGACCTACTGGCATCAGCCCTTAATGCATTTATATAAGAACGCACCACACAAAATCAACATAACTAAATATTTTCTGTTAAAAAGCAGTTGCCGGAAAAATAAATTAAAGGTTCCTATTTTGCGGAATTACTTATACAAGGTATCTTTATTTCGCAATAATTTCTGCAAGAGAAAATCCATGAAGTGTGTGAGTAAGCTTAAACTGAAATAATTTTTCTCGAGCAGTTTAAAAAAAAACGGAAGCGTTTTAAACAGAGATTTTCGATTTCCTTGAATTGCAATTTTAAACTAAATGCATTGGTTTGTTTAGTTTTTAACAATATGGGAGTTTTTTTATATTAAAATCAGGCAAAGAAGCGCAGGAACTTGTTTATACGCACCAGGCCCGTGCTCAGGAATCATTCAAGATGGGGGGAGGAGGGGGGTTCAAGGAAGAGAGAGGTGGGGAAGGTGCACAAATTTGAAAGAAAAGTCAAGTTTGTTGCACTTTTATATAAAAAGTACTCTATTGTTCATGGGTTTAAACCACCCCCCCCCCCCTCCTCTGTGCACGGGCCTGGTACGCACACATTGTTGACATTACTCATACACTTGCAAGGTGTCTTGCTCTTGCTCCGAGCTCAACTCTTAGCCGATAGAAGTGCAAAATAAAAATGTTTATTTTCACCCAATCCGAGCCCGATTTGTTTTTTTCCTAACGCGTCCCTGATCAGAACTTGTTTTCATTTTCGGATCCCCGTGCTTAACCGAACAGTTTTTTTTTTCTTATGCCGACCCTGACCCGAATCCAATCATTGCTCGCACTGATTTTAAACTAAAGGTGTTTACTAATATCATAAATCATAATCGATCATAAATAAAAAAAACTGTTTTAATCCACCTAGTGGTGTAATGCTGCCTTTCTCATATTATTTATTTTCTCATATATGATACTGCAGAAATTTTACGAAATTCTGCAATTTAAAAAAGTTCAGAAAAGAGTTTTGAAGATTCCTATTGCATTATTTTACTATATTGAAATAATACATTCGAATTTACAAATTTTATCACATTTGATTACTATTGTCCGTACACCAGGAACCGAAAGTTGAATATCGTCATAGTGACGTTTGGTTCATTCAACCATGCAATAATAAGACCTACCATTTTGTTAAAGATTCTCTATGGCGATTCGAATGTTGAAAAAAAAATATATCGGTAGTCGGACTTGGATAAAATTCAGTAAATCATTTATGGCACTATCAATGGTTCGTTTGGTTGCAGACTTGCATGATCTGCAAACTAGAGAAATTCACTAGCCAACATAAAGAGGAACACAGCAGACGTGTAAAATTACATGTTTCAGTAATTGAAAATATATCGAAATGCATTTAACATGTTTTATTTACTGTAAAAATGTGTAATTTTTGATGCTTGAATATGTCGGTCTCAGAAGACGTAGATTTACCCGATTTTTTCTAGGTTATGAAAACAATATTCTTGAAATTGACATTTTTACACTCACCATCCTACCTCCGGAACCAGGGGCTTGATTCGAATGAAAATTGGAATATTCTTATGGCTCCTTCAGACTTAAGATATCCTTGTGAAATGCTGGTTACCTACGAGCATCAGCTGATTACATGCAAGTTTTGTAAACAACCTGCTCACTACGGTTAACTCTGACACTGCAAAAAAGACATCTTCAACCAAGGATAAAGCTACCCGTTTAACAACGCTAACTGGTGAATGCAGTACTTCTGCTTCAAAAACCGCTTTCAATCTCAAACCAACTAGCAACTCCAACCACAACTCCACAGCAAGGCGCATCTACAGCAAATATTGATGCTTACTAACCAAATGTAATCTGATGAATTAAAAATTATTTTAAACATGTAATATTCAAATATTTTAATACATTTTGAGTTCTGTTGTTTTTTTTGCATAAATATCTGTTTATTGGTCTTATTTTTGTGTATTACATCAACGTTTTACAGTACAAGAGTTTTGACCCTTCGACCTTTCGTCTTCGTCGTTCATACGATTAATTTTTAATAATAGATGTTTTAGTTACTCTTGTTTTACATACTAATGTTTAATCATAATATTTATTTTAATAATTAATAAAATATCTACCTACTTATAACTATCCTATCCTGATGAATCGTCTTGTTTTTTTTTCGAAAGTTTTTTCAGTTTAGATTTTTAAAATGCAACTGAAATTTGAAAAGAAATCAGCCTAACACTTCAATATGAGTTCAATAACAGTACGGTGATTCGTTTTCTTGACAAATGTAGTTCGTTATTGTGTCCAATAATAAAATATGCCATACAATAACCCTTCTAGTTGTGTTTTTGTTTCCTTTGAACTTGATCCCTCTAACATTTATTCCACCTGTGCTACCATCACACATAATATAATGGGCTGCTAGTCGACCTGCATTGCAGTTATCTTGATGTGCTCTATTGGCTCAGAATACAAATTGACTTTTATTCCGTTGAGTAACCAGCTCCGGTTCCGAGCTAACAAACATCGTTAAGAATGCTTTCTCACTCACAATCCAATTTCCCATTCATTTAATTAAAAGTATTTACTCGTTTGATATAGTTCCGATGCATTCAAGGGATTGTAGTGACATAATTCATCGCTCGTACTTATCAAGCAAAGCTTTTCTTTGCAATAATAGTATTTTGTGTCATCAATCACTGCAACTCAATAGCTTTAGGAGTGGCAAGGTAATTTGAAATAGCATTTACTTTTCTATGCTGTTTGCACCGAAACTAAACACATGACCCAGAGTTCTTCTTGTGAAACCCCTGAACCGCATTATTAGCCTGAGTGGCACAGTAGCAAACCCATGTAGAGAAACATCAATGAGCTCCGGTTGATACCACAAGAAGGCAATGCATTACAACACGGCTGCCACATGTAAATAGGCAGACCTCTGCAGGCAGGCCTCTGCTCTCGCAATCACTCGGAATCGGATTAAATTAAAACCCTGTTTGATGTGCTTCTATGAATATCATCTCTTTGTGCGTCTATAACCATGCGATTCTCATCAACCATGTCCGCAGGCCTATCCCCCGTGCAGGCATCACGCGCCTACTTGTGCACTGATACCCTCCCTTGGGCCAAGCTTCCGTCAAATTGGACTAGCTGCAGCAAAGGACAAAGGTAGAATCCATTAGTTTAGCATGCCTGAACGCTCCATTTTGCCTCCAACCTGCCGTGTCGGGCTCGTTCCGCTAAGGGGACACCCACAGGCGATGTAACAATTGTGACAGTAGTTTTTCATTTAGTTTTTCTAGTTCATTGCCGGTGCCATGATTAAAAATCATGCAAAAGCATTTTGAGTATACCGGATCTCAGTTACTGGTTCCGGATATAACGGCGATTGTGGTCAAACATTCTAAAAAAGGCGGGTGGGTAATGCCATAGACATAACTGGATGATTTGAGTACGGATAAAACTGAGTTGCTTATTTCGAAGATCGATAAGCGTACGTACTAGTTGATTGATTGTGTGAATTTGGCAATCGTAAAATACTTCACTTGCAGAATTGTAACGGTATAAGACGAAACACACGAGAGCAATTAATAACAGGGTTATGTAGGGCACAAGACAAATTACGGTGACGTTAAAAATGTAATGCTGGAATTTAAATTTAAATTCAGTTATATTAGAAAAATCCGCTTTAAATCGTTGTTACCATCTAGAACTTTTTAATTAAAGTCAGGAATGCCCGGAGAAGAACCGCAACTAGGTTAGAGCCGGGTATAAATAAACGATATAAAAAAAGTGAAGAATCAATATGACATTACAATAACTTAATTGTAGAACCTGCCTCGACAATACAAATTATATAGCGATTTGAAAGAATATCCACAAACCAAAAGTCATCATCTTTGATTTTAGGAATTCTAAAATTATCCAAATACATTCGTTCTTCATAAATTCATGAGACAGTAAAATATGATTCATTTCTCACAAAGGATTTTTACATGTAATTAAAACCAAATGAAACAAATCGATAAAATATTTCCCCTTGTTTTCCTTAACCATAAACCTAATTTACCCCAACTACTAGGAACCAAACAGTACACACATAATTTTTTTTTGCGAAAATCAATAAATTCTCGGTAATTCCGAGAAGTTTTTTATTAGAAATAGTGACAAATCTGATTTGTTTCAGCGCCAATGTTTTCTTGAAACAACCAACATTTGTTCTAAACAATAAAGCCATAGTTCACAGTAAGCAGATTCTGGATTGAATCTTCGGTTTCTCCGATTAAAACCACTATTATTTTGATTTGATAGACAACTGATCGTTTTGTTGTTTCAAAGAATCATGATTAGTCTGCGAGTACATACACTGAATTTTATCTCGATTCAACTTCCGAGTCCGGAATTACAGGGTGATATGCACCAAAAATAATTGAAAAAAATTGTCACTCTTTTTTCTCAGAGATGGCGTGATCGATTTTCACAAACATAGATTCAAACCAAAGGTCATATTGTCTCATAGCTCGATATTGAATTTTATCTTTTTCCGACTTCCGGAATTACAAGTTCATGGTTTGTGCACTATGAACTTTTATAGTTTTTTTCTGAAAGCTGAAACATTTCTACACACTTAGAAAATTTCGCAGAATTCGGTAATTTTTTAACGAATTTTCAACAGCTGAACGTTCGGTAATTAAATTGATTACCGATCGTTCGGCAATTGCTGAACTGTCAAACAGCTACCGTAAACTGTAAACCAAATGAATCTAACTGATTGTTTGATAATTTTTTGTTTGTTTGTTTTCCTTTGGTTAAAATTCCGAATGTTTTAAAAATTTAGCACCTGTACCTCAATCCATTCGATGAACTCTTCAAGACTTTTTTCGTTTGGTTAATAAAAAGACACTGAAAATTTTAATAACTGTTTGACAGTTAGTTTCACGACAATCAGTTTTCACAGAAGTTCGGTTATTGGAAGATAATTTTATCATACGGACGGTATGGTTTTTACCGTACTCGGCGACTATTCAGATTTACCGTATGAATTGTATTATTTACTATCTATTTACAGAATTATTCGTATCTATTTACAGAATTCTGTGATGAAAACTTGCGTAAAACTGATCATCCGGTAAAAATTTGCATAATTGTTGTAAAATGAAGTTCATGTACCGAAATATCGGTAATTTATATTGATTACCGAAAGTTTTCGTCAAAAAAAAAATACCGAATAACGGAATCGAATCTTAGTGTGTACATAACATATCCAAAAATTGGCGATGAATGTGCTTTTGTTTTGAGTTATAGTTTTTTGAAAATTTCAAGTTTTCGAAGTTTCCGTGTTTTTTCGATTTTCTCTCAAAAACTCAAAAAACACATACATTGCCAATTTTTATATATGTTATGTAAAAATGTTTCAGCTTTCAGAAAAAATATAAATACTCATTGGTTGCAAACCATGAAAACCGTTAGAAAGTTATACAATTGACTTTATCAAACAAAAAACTTTAACTTTACAATACTCGCATATTTTTCCTCAAATATATATATATATATATATATATATATATATATATATATATATATATATATATATATATATATATATATATATATATATATATATATATATATATATATATATATATATATATATATATATATATACATATATATATATATATATATATATATATATATATATATATATATATATATATATATATATATATATATATATATATATATATATATATATATATATATATATATATATATATATATATATATATATATATATATATATATATATATATATATATATATATATATATATATATGGATTAATTAACAATATATCCAAAAATTAGCTGAATCGGTTTGAACCACAAAACGTTATGATTTAATAATGTATTTTTTGAAGAAAATCGAAAAAAATCTGTTTTTTGATCCACCATAATAAGGAGATGGTCACCCTAAAGACAAAATAAAAAATTACGGGTCTAATATTTTTCGATGGAGAACGATTCTTCCAATTATTACGAAATTCTGAGAGATCGTATAATAATTTTTCATGGAATTGCTGTATAAGTAGAAGTACACATTAGCACAACCTTTTGGTTTATTCGAAACAACTTCTATCTATGATTCTTGATATGAAATTGATCATACAGAAAAGATTTGAATACACTGGAACCTCAATTAACGCGCAGAGCCGGGGGTGCGTAAATTAAATAAAACATCACGTTATTTCAAGTTTTTGCGTAAAAATGGTTTTTCAAATTTCATTTGATTTTAGTGTAAATAACATCTACAATCCTACTACGTCCGATGTTTTAGCGCCTAAAGACCTTCTGAATATGTTCTGAAACTGTGGAAATGCTTAAGAGATGTTCCACGACCCAAGAACTACTTGGAGTATTGTCCTTAGGGACTACACTGTGTCACAGCAAGAACTACAACGGCTAATACATTTTTTGTTTGTGGTTCATACTTCTCTCTTTATAGCTGTTCCAGGTAGGTTCCCAGTGGTCCAAGAAGCTGCTCATAATTGTAGAACTACATACTACTTACTTGTGTATTTTGATCTTTTTTCGGGACATTCTCAGTCGTCCAAGAATTACAGTGAAAACAGGTCTTAATATCCACACGAGCATTCAGTAGTTTATGTATAATTTTCCAATGCTGTTCATAATCGTATAGCTACATTTTGCTCATCTGTCTATTTTCGATTGTTCCTGGAACATTCTCACGCTTTCAAGAGCTTCAGTGAAAACAGATCTTAAGATCTATACGAACATTCAGCAGCATATGTATAGTTTTTGAATGCTGTTCATAGTCGTAGAGCTACATACTGCTTACTTGTCTATTTTTACCTTTTCTCGGCACATTACCAGTCGTCCAAGAGCTTCAGTGAAAACAGGTCTTAAGATCTACACGAGCATTCAGTAGTTTATGTATAATTTTCCAATGCGGTTCATAATCGTAGAGTTACATATTGCTCATCTGTCTATTTTCGACTGATCCTGGAACATTCCCAAGCGTTCAAGAGCTTCAGTGAAAACAGGTCTTAAGATCTACACGAGCATTCAGTAGTTTATGTACAATTTTTCAATTCTGTTCATAATCGTAGAGCTATATACTGCTTACTTGTTTATTTTGATCTATTCTCGCATGTGGTATCACGAATGTAGACCTAGAACGATAAGTTCGTTTTTGCACTGTGTTACACAGGTAGATGTTAAGGTCTGAACTCCAAGTAATATTTGGATGAACCAGCACTTCCTAATAATTCATCGCAATGATTCCATAAGTTGATTGAAACACAAAAAGTATAGACTACAATCAATAAACTCGATAACATCGTCGGTTACATTGGTAGACCTTTAGGCTTGTTCCGAGGAAGTTTTGGATGAGCGAGTTCTTCTACAGATCTTATCACACTATGTCAATTTTCTGTAATTAGTCTTACGAGTACATACCACACTCAATAGTGATACAAAAGTCACCCGTTAAGTGATGATATACAATATCTGTTTTCAAGAGAATTCTTGGATGCCCAAGATCTTATTTAGATTCTTCGAAACTAAACAATCTAGAACTATACTGTTCACAACATTCAATTCCCTGAATGCAGATTGTTTTGCATATGCCTTACCCACCATTATGCAAAAACCTTTTTTTACGCGATCATCGCGTAAATTAAATAAAAAATCGCGTTATTTCAAATAAAGCACGTAAAAAAAATTGAGGTTTTAGTGTATGAATAATACAGTTCATTTTAAAAATGATGCTAGGTGAAATATTGTCATCATGTCAGAGATTTTGGTATGTAACAAAGAATAAACAGTTTCGCTATATTTTCATGGTTTATAACCTTACATAGTCAGTATCTATTTAAATAATGAACAAAACGTGTCGTAAGCCAACTGCACTCAATCACTCAAAATATACCGTATTTGTATGTGTCGGTTTTACACGATATGCTTTGGTCGATGATTCGATCGATTCATGCGGTGTGAATTTCACCTTAATGCTTGTTCATACCAAACCAATATCAATTTTGAGTTATTTGTGATTATCTCGTATTACTGAAAATTTTCATCATAAATTACTAAACATATTTCCAATGGTATGGACAAAAAAATATACTGCTGCGTTAAATACAACAAGGGATATTCAAGCTTAAGTTCTGCTTATTATTGTACAGAGTTAATTTAGAAAAGGCGTCTCATAGTAAAGCAAGACGTATTCACGTTAAAACTCATTTTATTTTCTTAGAGATGAGCTACCGTATTCTCAAAAATTTAGACTCAAACGAAAGGTTTTGTAATCCCATAAGTTACCATTAAATTCTGTCTGGTTCCGAGTGCTAGTTCCGGAAGATATTTTGTCGTGAATACGACTTACTTTACTATGGGGTGCCATTTCAAAATTAGCCATATGGAAGAATGGGCAGAACTTAATCGTGAATATTTCGACTTGTATTAACGGAAGCAACATAATTCTTTCACTATTTCATTAAAAATATGATCAGGAACCACAAACAATTCCAAATTTAATTTTTCTTAAACTTTGAAAAAAAAAAACGCGGAAAACTCTTTACTTTTGCGTGGCTTTTTCGCGCAACGACGACGATTTTGAGGTAGTCAGGAACATATCCCCATCTGAATGCGTATAAAAGGGAAACCGTGGTCGAAAATCGATCATTTCTTCTTGTGTGTTGGATGGAAGCAGATGTCGTAAGAATGATTTATCATTTGCTTTCCGGTCGTCGAGGGAGCTAACCAGCAGCGACGGAGAGTGCACCTTCTGCGTGGCTAAAACCTCAAACGCTCAGGTAGCAACTCTCATTCGCATTCTGAAACTGGATTCTGGAACTATATTCCGGAACTGACTTCAGTTTCGAAATGGTAGTTCTAGAATTGCAACTGAACTCGGAGTCAGCTCTTAGTTCTAAATTTAGTGCTTGAAGTCAGGTCCAGTTCCTTATTCCAGAATTCTTCTATTCGGTTCTTTTTAGAATAATAATTATACTCCCAAATAATTATGCGACGTTTTACTGTACTCTATGCAACCCATCTTGGTAGTCGTGGCGAGAAATCGTTTTCAAGTTTCAAAGCTTAGTTCCGGAATATGGGTTTAGAATTCAGAGCCTGCGTGCTCTGAAGCTTCCGGAACTGATTTCAGTTTCGAAAATCCAACTGAATCCTGACTCTGTTTTAAGTTCTGAATCTAGTTCTTGAGCTCAGGTCCAATTCCTAATTCCAGAATTCTTCAAATCGGTTCTTTTGTCCTGAATACGACCTACATTACTATGGGGCACCTATTCGAAATTTACCCTATACAAGAATGGGCAGAATTTTACAACGGATATCTTTTGATGTACTTAACCCAACAACATATTTTTTTTACAAGCTGTCATATTTCCGACAGGAATTCGTGATTAAATTTTCAACAGCGTGAAAAAACCCTAAAAATAATTGAAAAACAAAGTTTTCTAAAACTTTTGGCAATAATGAGGAAAATTCATCACGCTTGCTTGCTTTTTTCGCATCCGGACGACGGTTTTGAGGTCGTCAGGCACATATCAGAATCTACTGAACAAATAGAAAAGGTAATCTTTGAATAAAAACTGTTCATTTCGCTTATTGCTACAGACGGAACTAGATGTCGAGGTGAGGTTCTCCCACCAACATCAGTAAAAACTACAAGGATCAGCCCCATGGGGTTGTTCGAGCCGTTGATGTGGAACAAGGGAACCAAAATTTCCAATGATTGACATTTTCAATTAATCGTCATACTTTTGAATCCGCAAATGCACAAGAGTCTGCTTAGATTGATCCTTATTAGGAATCAACACCGAACACGCGAACCCAGAATATAGACTCTATTTATCGTGATTTGTATTTGTTTCGTAGCCGACGAAATTACATCAATAGCCCAAATGTATACAATTAAATGTTTGTACATGCTTGCGATACGGATATCGCTATTTAAGCTTCTCTTCACCAAGCTTGTGTTAAAGTTTTGTATGCAAGCAGTTATTTTTATAGCGTTTCTGTACCATTACTACCATTTTGCGATTTCGGTTGAAGCGATAAAATATTTCTCATTTTCAATCGAGTTCATTTTATATAAATTAGAAATTAGTCTTATGCACTCAAAATTTACCCTGGGGTAGTTCAATTTCTCAGGCGAAACGACATAACATGGGATTTCATCCAATCTTGCATGACACAAGATCAGAGCATACCAATTGAAGCTTCAAATCGTTTTATGGCACTTTTTGTATTGCTGGCAACAACCTACCTCTAGCAAGCTACGCATAAGACTGAAACGTTAGCTATAATTTCGCTTCTATTTGTAGATTCGCGTGCTTCCAACAGCTTTGCTTTTGCTTCGATTGACCAATCAGAGCGCTGCTTTCCCTTTGATATATCGCTTACTCCTTCAAAATTGTCGACTATGGCAGGGAAATCCGGTATGCCGGAGATTTTTAGCAGCCAAAACATGACACTGCTAGATATTAATCAACATTTAAATGATATAAAATTAAAAATAATGGCTATGAACATTCAAATCAATACGTAGAAATATTTCCAATCAAATGGTGTCATATTAATAATTGATATAAAATTGACTGAGCTGTAATTGTTCAAAACCTGACCACATTTCTACGTGTATTTTTCTTGAGTTTCTAGTTTGCACCGCTATATAGAAAACAAAAATGTGTTCCACATTAAAACAAACCAAGTATAAAGCGTGAAACGCTCAGGTCGTCCTCTCATTTGGACTTCGGTCGTCAGGAGGAGCAGTTGGCAACGAAAGTAGACCTTTTGCACCGTTTTTTTTTGGTGTAAAGACTCAAACGCTCATGTCACAGAGCTAGTTTTCAGGATAATTTGATTAGCTCTGGGAAATTTTCGCAGTGCGAAATTTTTAATATCTTAGAGAATTACCCAATTTGGCCCTTCTGAATGGCAGAAATTGATCTCGTACGGCATTTTGATAAGTTTTTTCACTGAAAAATATTTTAATCCGAAACGAAATAATTGACATCAAAATTCTGTATGTTTCTATTTAGAACAATAAATGTATACCCAAAGAATTATGCAAAATTTCCTACACTATACTGTATACGGCTCATTTTTCAACTACTTGTAGTAGAATTTTCTGCTGATTTGCTATATAAAATGCATAGCTCCGACTTAGAAGCCATCAATGAGAGGTTCCCTTCAGAACCACCATTATTTTGTCATAAAGAAATATACTGGTTGTTTCGTAATATTTAATTGTGTGTCAGAATATTTAATGTAACTAATCTGTACTTTAGTTTAGGAGTATCGTTTCAAATTCTAGTAGTGAAAAAGAGGAAAGCTTGCACAATTTACACAATCGATCAACTTAATTGATATTAGAAAGTATAAAGAAAGAGTGTCAGTTTTATTCGTATTCACGACATCCAGTTATGTCTCTGACATTACACACCCGTACTTTTTTTCCATTTGATTTAAAACTGTTTGAATTGTATTGTATTGAATTTTATTTGGAATGAACTTCTGGTTCTGGGATTGCAGGATAAAGTATGTTCAAAGTGCTAAACCGTCTTTCAGAGTGATGATGCAAGAATTCATAAAAATACTTCTAAATTTGGATCCAAACTGTACAGTTTCGTAGTTTATATTAGTTGTTTACCATAAATACTCTCATTTTTTTATATCATTCATTTCACCCCGGCTTTAGCCATTTCGGTCGTTCACCGGGGGGAACACTTTCATGTTTTTTTTTCTTCAAAAGGTAATAAGTATTTTTTTTGAAAAATGTCGCAGTAATACGAGGAAGGCATCTCTACACAACCAAGGGTTTCAAAGTGAGTTTATGCTTAATTAGGTGGAATTACGTGATTATTGTTCCGTGCTCTATTTATCAATTTCTCAAAATTTTCGTAGAAAACTAAATTACATTCCGTAAACTCCCTAATCCCAAGACTGTACTTTTTTGTTTTGAATTAAGTTTTGATATATTTTTCCCTGATGTATTAAGTTACATCATTCAAGATAAGTACAGTCCAGTCTATGGGTTTCCAGCCGACATGAGTTATCTGTTTCAGCCGATGCTGTTGTTGGAAATTGTTTCGTAGTGCATCTTGAGCTACTCAGTAGGTAGCTTGCTTAAGAATTTGTTCTTCGAAATACTTTCAATTTATTTTGGGTTATAGCGGTAATTATTAGGTACAGATCAAAGAACTTTCAAGTCGTAATATCCCCATATGTGAATCAGTCTTTATTAACACAGAGTAAAGTTCTCGCTGTTGCAAACCCAATTCGAATATCCCGATCGGTTCGTGATTTTTGCACAGGCCTCCAATGCAATAAAATGCGCTATAACCAGCACGTTTTTTGCCGACATTTGCAAAAGTGCAGCAAAGAGAAATGTTTCCTTTTTACCCAACCGCCCACCAGCTGAACCTAGCGCGTCACTGTTGCAATCCCCCCACCAACCTCCCCTACCTACCTACTCTAGACCCTGATCACACCCTGCCTGATCTGTCTGAGGTATTCTCCACTTTGCCAGTAGCATTGTGGGCAACCAAGAGTGCGACGGTTTCTTGCTACAACCAGCCCAGCCAGGGCAGATAGTTACAGCAATGATGCCTTGTCTACCTGCTGCATTAGCGGAACAGGAGCGAGTGGGGATGGGTGGGTGGTGGCCGACCATTCACCAGCACAACCGGAAGCAGGGAAAGAATAAATAAACTTTTGCATGCGAATCTAGACGCTTTTATGTGTCGCAAGTCGCAAGTAAATATTTGTTGTCTCTTCGGTTCGGTTCTGCCATTAGCCTCCTTCTGCATGCCATCGAGTAAAGGGTTTATTCCCGCCGTCTTCCCCGTCTTGTTAGCACTCTCCATTGGCAAGCTGTATGAATTCTAGCATCCTGCAAGCCCAGAATACAATGTGAAGAAAACGGGAAATGGAAACGATATTTATGGTGCAGGCTGGTTTGGTTTGCATCTTCGTCTTTTTGGGGGTAGACCGCATTCAAGCTGCTCTTTGACTCTTAAACGATCTTGAAGATTTGTGTATAACGACAATGCTAATTGTGTAGATGCTTTTTCCATCAAAGTTATATTTAATTCGATAGCTCAAGGGCTCCACGCTTCCGAATGAGTAACTTTCGAGATTCCGCACAAAGTTGAGGTTTTTGGAAAACTTTTCACGACAACACTCCTGAGCACGGATCGTAAGCGTAAAATTTTACTTGCCATTTCCCGTCCCAAGCACCGGTGCACCCACAGTCTGGTTTATTATTCACTGATTGAGGTGCACACTGTCGGTTACGTTCGTACCGAGAGCAAGGTTTCCCTTTAGCAGGGAAATGTCTTTCTGTAGTAAACAGACATCCCGACAATGGGATATCCCATAAAAGGAAGAAACGTCCAGAAACTGAACAGAAATACGGGCCCAAGTTGCTGTTTTCCCTCATCTGCACCCAAGCAAGAGACGGGAAAAGTGTTGCTGATGTCCTTTTGTGCCAGTTTGAATCGGTTGCGTCCTGCTTACTCGGGAAGTGTATACAAACTATGTACGATTCGTTCGCATATTGTTTGGCATCAGCGGCAGTGGAATGTCTCTGTCGTTTATATTAGCCGAAATTGTTTTCTACTTTATGTCCCATAAAAGCTAAAATATTGCTGGTAATTGAAACAGTTTCTCGGCATTAAATATTTCACTTTTCTTGCCGCCTGCAGGAAGGCGACCGGGCTTTGTTCCATGGCCAAGACAAGTGAAGTCCGGAAAAGGCAGCCTTCGAGTCGAACCGAATGGGTTAAGCCTACGGCAGAATGTGTATCCGACCGGAAGAGCGGGCCGCGTGGTGGAGGAGATGAATGAGGGCAGCTGTGGTGACAACTGTTATTTCATAGTGTAGAAATAGATCACTCGAAATGGTGTGCAATGAATTAAAATCGGAAGTCTCGCCAAGCTTCCGCTGATGCAAGTGTTGTTGATAATGTGCTACTAATAAAATAAAAACGATGTTTAGAATATTGCTTCGTCAATTTTGGAAGGGTATTATGCATTGCTAAAGCACTGTTTTTGTTCGATACTTGTGGATTATTTTGGTTAGTGCCAACTGTTGTACAACCAGTCGTTTGTTTCATTTAATACAAATGGCATATCACATAACATCCGCTCTGTGACAAGTTGAAGTTTATCAGAATGAATCAATTCGATTCAATTCGTCATTTCATTTGTCGATCATTTTGGTTCAACTAATTGATTACTATATTTCTAAACTGATTTGTTTTTCAATTGCAAAGTACCCATTTGGTTTGTTTGATTTTTTTTTATTCAATAACTATTTATTTGATTTGATCCTCATGTGAGAATTCCGTTAATAATTCTGAATTCAGTTTCATTTTGCGCGTTTTTTTTTGCGAAATATGCCAACAATGTAAATTAAATTTCGTAAGGTTTTACCTATCCATAAACGGTAAAATATAAAACATTAGAGATTTTTTTTTTGGCATTTATTGTTTACTATTTACTGTTGATTTGGAGTAGGGAAAAGCACGGTGGAGTTAGTTTCTGTCAAACTTGCTCTCCAACAGGCATAAAACCTCCTCTTCTTTTGCATCAAGAGATTACAATCATCGAAATCATACATTTTACATTAATGTAGTAGTTCTAAAATAACGAAAATAAAAACTTGTCAGATGGTAACCCTAAGAAAAATTTCTTGACAAAATTTTGTGATACGTTACAATCGAATAAATTGAAACAGTGGTTGAATATGCGGCACATGCTGGCAAAAGGCTCGTTGTACCCATAATTAGTTATAACATAGGGGATCCGAAGAAAAGAATAGTTGCAAAGATTCTGACGATGGATATCTTTTTGTAGAAGCTTTAAGAGCTCGGAGCAGTCTATTATTGATTGTATGAAATCTGTCACAAAAGTAGTCTTGTTAACATCGCAACTGATAAAAAATAAATTGAGATCAATCAGTTTGCATCTGTCATGGTAACTTCCAATGGTTCCAATTGTATCTTCAAGGAAGCCGACAGAGAGCGAATCGAATAAATTTTCGTTGGATTGCTTGAATGCGTTGGATATCTTTTTGATAGTAAGGTGATCAAACAACCAACCGAAGCATCATTCGTTGCTGGTTTATCCCCATTAACCAATGACTTCACGTATCCCCACAAATAATAATCGAGTGGCGTTAAATCACACGAACGCGGAGATCAATTCGCTAGTCCATTTTTCGAAATAATGTTGTCGTTTGCTTGTTGACTTATCCGTTCAACTCATAACTGAAGATAATTTTGCACTGTAAATAGTTTTAATTGAACACTGATTTTGAAAATAAATTTCCACGATTTGGGAGTGTTGTTCTGGAGTTAACCTATTCATGACAATTTTTTACAAACAATACTGAGTAGCGGCGTCACTTTACACTGTCAGAACAACTTTCCGACAATAGAGTAATCCCTATTGAAAAAACAAACCTCCTAAAAAAAGCACTCGTTGTATATGAAGAAGACCGAAAGTTTGTATGAAAAAATTTGTCTAATTTAACGAGAAATGATTTTTGTAGACCATAGATAATGTTTGATAAAACTCAGATAAATAAGAGCGGGATCACGATAACTCGCAAGTAAAATGGAATGGAGTGATTTTTTTTAACACAGTAGTGTCCTTTTGGCAATGCGAAAATAAATCAGAGGACTAATGTTTATAATTCGATCTCAGCATTTTTCCAAAATGAGTTTTGTGGAAGAATAAAAATTGTGTCGTGACCTTGGATTGGCCCTCTCAGTCGCCCGATGCCAAGACGATTGAGAACGTTTGAGTTCAACTGAACATGAAGCTTTGGAAAAACCGACCACACAATTGAAAGCATTCGCCGAATTCAATTTGGAGGTCGTTTTGAGAAGAATACGCGTAAAATCTCGTTCAAAGTGTGCTTCGAAGGTATCAAGCCATTATTAACGCTGAAGGGGATTACACTTGCTGTTAATGTATTTGCACGCAAGTCTTTGATCTAGTAAAACAATATTCAAAGATATATTCGTGTTGAGTCTTTTCATTTTCTCACAACAGTGACCACGCTCTTGTGTAACAGACTGTAAATGTAGTATGTTAAGTGCCTCAAAGCCGGGAAGTTTAATGTGAAATTGATAGAATTTTTCAACAAACGATACTTCTTGCTAATTCATTTGAACTTCAAATTTGTTTAGTGAACCAATAATAATTTCCAAACGTGCCGGTTCAGCCATCACCGAGCGGTGAGCGGTAAGAAAAATATTACATAAGAGGTAAGACATTCTGTTTGGTCAATTTGAGGTTGTAACATTTTTTACGCGAAATATATTTTTCTTACTTTTGCTTTTTTTAACGACTAAGTATAGTAGTCAATATTTCTTTTTTCCTTTTATGCAATATTCACCTAACCGGAGACCATTTTTGTAGAAACAGAAAATGAAATTTATAGAAAGATAGTACTCAAGGGAGAGCAAGCTACCGAGCGCCGCTTACAACCTGGACTAAACAGTCAACACGCTGTGACTCTGGGCACATAAGCAATAGTTCGTACAAACTTTCCGTTCCGATGTTAAACTAGCCGTATAGAGATTAAGAAAAAAAAGTTAGAAGGTTGTATGCAAGACACGACCGATCACGATTACATTAAAAATGAAATAATTCTAGGGTACCCTTAATAAATACAAAATTAAAGATGATGGCGGATTCACTAAACAGTGATAAACTACAAACTTACTCTACTTTTAGTGTTAAGTGCGAATGATTGAATTTACAACTAGATTCTAGAACTAGAACAGATCAATTGATTCTACTCTATTTTGATGCCTTCAACAATTTTTTTCATTTGAACAGTTTTGGAAAATATCCTTTTAACGAAAGTCAATTATGATGATTTCAGAGTTACTTAAATGATCTATTTTGGATACGAACAAACTCAAGATATAAATCTGTACAAATGAAACGATTTTATATCATAATAATTTTCAGGACAGAGAACGTACAAACTTAATCATTTTATAAACAGCGACTAGAGAAGATTTTAAATATTTTGATCGAAAAGTGTGAATGTGAAAAATTTGAATAACCGTGAACCAATAAACTCAGTAACAGTGTAATTTTAATGATCCTTCGTTAAAAACGTCGATAATCTTCGGAAAGTGTCTGAAAATAGAATGGCAGCAGTACAAGGGAGAAAATATGTGACACAGTCCGCAGAACATATTTTTTTACTTTAATTGATTTTCACTTTTGCATATTAAGCAACCAATGCATACGCAACCAAATTCCTTAATTTTGTTCATATTGTAAATTGATTTTATTAATACATGAACGAACATTATCATTGTTACAACGCATGTAGTGATAAGACACTTGTTGTTTTGATGTAAATGATAATTTAACTGAAACTGGCGGTGAGCCGAGTTTAGTGAGTATTCAAATGATACACGGAAAGACCGAAATCAGCATTTTGGCGAAAAAAATCAGTTAATTTTCTGATTTTAGTTAGATATTTTTTGAGACAACTAAAAAAATCTTACTTTTGTTAATTTAGATTTTTGAATTCCAATTCTCTTAATAATAACCAAATATTTGTTGAAGTAGCTATTTTTTTAGTTGAATTCACCAATTAAACGTGCTGTCATTTCTTAGCTAAGGCACACTTCATTTCTATTCAACTAATTTTTTAGTTGAATTAGACAAATAAAACGTTGTTTTCAACCAAAATGAATGGTTGAATTGGCTTCTGCAATTTGTAGCTATATGGCGCTCTGGCACCGAGAAAATGTTAACACCGTAATGACTACTAGCCACTAGCTGGCACACTACTACCGAAAAAAAATTTCAGTCGCGGTTGCCTTTTCTATATTGGCAGGTGTAAATACGATGTTGTATTGAAGAAAAAGACATAAACGAAACATAAACTTCTTTTTGATCTTTCTTCTATATCGCTGTTTTCTTCATACGACTTCCCGGAAGTTTGGAAGATACAAAAACATCATTTGACATATACAATTAGAGTGCAACATTCGAAACTCACTTCACTGTTCCGCGTAAAAACATTATTACGCACAATCGCTTCAAATGCGCAAAAATTCTGGATAAATACACTTTCCACTAAGAGTTTACGTCATTTTTACATATCGGCTTAGAAATTTATATATGGATATATGCAAAATAATTTGCAAGCAGTATCAACAAGACTATCCTTTTTAGATTTTTAATGGATTGTTTCGTTTTGACACTTCTCATGAGTTTTTAGCTAAAAACTTCATTTTTGTTTTCTTTGTGCTGGCCTTTAGTAATGATGGTGATAGATAAATAGAAACAAATTTTCTGATTTTAATAACAAAATTAGTTTTCAATGAGAATTTCGTGTATGGATTGAAATATTTCTGGTTTGTGTCCAGGATATTAGCCAACTAAACACATTCTCTAGAAATAAGAGTTTTTTCAGCAAAGTAAATTCTCAATTTTACTTAATTTTATAGTTATTTTGGAAATTTTGTTGTTAAAATCAACTAATTCAAAAACAGTAATACGAATTAGGCGCAGAGCTAATTTCGGTCGTTCCGTGTACATGTAAAATCGCAGATCAGCTTATCTTGAGTTTATCTCTAATACTAATACATCTGATAATTATATATATGTGAGTCTGTGCAACTTATTTATACTAAGTTCTGAATCTTTTGAAACATTTCCTGGTGGTACAACAGCTCGTTCAAATTAATACTACATAACGATTGCATTGCATTGCATTATTTTTGCTACACTTAGTCTGGATCCCTTCTATAAGTTTCTTGGAAGCCATATTAGACCAAAATATTATGCTTTATAAGACTAAATCAATTTCTAACTATGCAATTAGGTTACACGATTATTTGGTTTAGTAATAGGGTCTGAGGGATTATGCTGAGAGATAGGTCTTTGTATTCAGCCACAATTAATTAAAAAGAATTATTTACGATTATCATCATAACACAACTTTATACTGAATCTATTTGCGCGCCACCGTGTTGTCCGTATGTAAATGGAAATTTTAGTATGCACACTACACGTTGACAAATCAAAACATTTTTAAACTTTTTCGAATAAAGTTAAATGAGGAAAATCTATCAACAAATCACAGAAATACAAGCGTTTCAAATTAGGTTCGAAAAATCTATCGCCGATAGTTCTTAAATGGCCTGCTCGTTACCGGAGAATCAAGATAAACAAATTAGCCAGTGAATACGGTTCCAACACACCGCATACATACTAAAGCAACTATCCAACTAGTGAATGAATGTAACGTTCAGCTTTGTTGTCCACTCACCTTTCCCCTCTGGCAGCAATGGGCAAACTAAAGCAGAAATGCATTAGAGAACCGGAATTTTCATTTTAAAATTCCCGCGCTTGTCCAATCGGTAAACTTTTATTCTCTCAACGTTGGCAACACTTTTATACACATTCTGTCAAATTTTGACGCATATCGTACCATTACTTTTTGTTTGGCGTCTATACAAAGAAGTTGCAAAATTTTCGTGTGACGATTTTTATAATGGATGAAAATTTAGAACAACTTGCGTGCGTCAAATTTTGTGTTGCAAATGGATTTATGTGTTCCAAAACGTTGAAAATGTTAGAAAAGGCCTTTGGTGAATCATGTCTAGGAGAAAACACAGGCATACGAGTGGTATAAACGCTTCAAAGGTAGTCGTACAAGTTTGGATCATGATGAGATCCCTGGCCGCCAAACCACATTTGTTACTGAAGAAAACATTGAAACGGTGAAGCAAATCGTGTTGCAAAATCGATCTGTATCGATAAGAGAGATTGCTGTGTTGTTGGGCATCTTTTATGGATCAGCCGAACACATTTTAACTGATGTTTTGGATTTGAAACGCGTCGCTTCTAGGCTGGTGCCAAAAAAGCTTGTGTCGCAGTTTTTGGCCAAAAACTCAACCAAGCACCATACTCTCCAGATATGGCCCCGTGTGACTTTTTCCTCTTCCCCAGACTCAAATTGCCATTGCGGGGAACGAGTTTTGAGACCATAGAGACCATAAAAGAGAATTCGCTATGTGAACTAAAGGCCATATCTTCGACGGCCTATAAAACTTGTATGGAAAATTGCATCAAGCGTTGGCATGCATGTATTGCCACAGGAGGAGAGTACTTTGAAGACGATAATAAAGAAATTTATTAAAAATTGAAATTTTGCTTTTTTTAATAAAATTCCGGTTCTCTTTTTATCATAAGGTATTTATAGATTCCCTTTTGTGCTCTAGTTCATACTGCGCAAATCGGACGAGACTATGACATCATTGACTGCGACTGACATTGGCTCGTGAAAACATAGGTCAATTCAAACCAATTTTTCAATGGTATGCAATTGAAATACTTAAATGACGTTACCGCGTAAGTTTAAGTTAAATGTTTTCGAATCGATTAGTTCATCAACATATTACTGAGTTATAAGCGTTCAAAATTATGACAGAATAAGGTTACGCGGTTAGTTCTGCATTTTAAAATTGACACCTAGGTTCGTATACTGAAGAGTAAGCAAAAGCAACAATCCAGCAAGCGAACGCATATACAATCCAGTCATCACCTCACTGGACGAGCTACTTGTTTCATTTGCAGTCAAGCATGAACTGAAATCAAGAAATATTTTGCAGCATATATTTATAGATTCGTCTTCATCTACGCAGAGCGATGCGATGTTTTTATGTATGACGCAAAGCCTCCTATTCCGATCTAGAAAATGACGTCAATTTGGACAACTAGGATTGGTGGTTACGTTACGTTACTTAGCAGACATCAAACATAGCAAACAAATTACCGGTTGCGCTTGTCGTGAACAGTAATCTCTATTTACTAACGGAAGTAAAAGTTTGTTAAAAAAATTTTGCTTTTTTTCATTTAGAATTGGGACAAATTTTTGCTTATTATGTGGCGTTCCTGGTGGACGGATTTGGAAGTTCTTGGCACCCACGTGTCGGGAATTTTGTCAGCCTCACGTATGATTTTTGACATTCCGCAAATCGACTGTACTTTGTATACAATCAACATGGAAGCCGAAATAAGGGAAAAAATTGTACACAGTTATTTGGAAAATCCATTGTGATCTGCATCTAGGCTAGCTAAACAGCTGAAATTGCCCAGAAATACCGCAAACAGCCAAATCGGACCATAAAACAGAATAGTGTGGTCATTTAGGGGTAAACCTAAGTTTGTGCTTAGGGCACATAACCGTTTTTACTTTTCTTTACGTTTCGTCTTAGACTCGCCAGTGCACGTCAGCAAAGACATGGAACTTCGGTGCCAATTAATAAGTGTTTTGCAAGTAGCATTAACTTGACGTCTGCTTAGTGGTTCAAGTTAAACTGTTTAAGTTTGCTTTAAGCAGTTCAATTTGAACTGCTCTGCACTGACGAGTCTAAGACGAAACTTAAAGAAAAGTAAAAATGGTTATGTGCCTTAAGCACAAACTTAGGTTTACCCCTAAATTACCATACCTGAATCGGCCAGTATTAGCCGAAAATAACGTTTTCGTTCGGCACGTCAGCAAAGACATGGCACTTCGGTGCCAATTAATAAGTGTTTTGCAAGTAGCATTAACTTTACGTCTGCTTAGCGGTTCAAATTGAACTGTTTAATTTTGCATTAAGCAGTTCAATTTGAATTGCTCTGCTCTGACGAGTCTAAGACGAAACGAAAAGAAAAGTAGAATAGTGTGATCAAAATTCGTGCTCGGAAACTATATGAACAGGTGCTGACCAAGTTCGACGGGTGTCTTTTGATGGACGATGAAACCCATATCAAGGCTGTCTTCGGTCAAATCCCAGGTCAACAATGTTACTTGGCATCGACTCAGGGGGATGTTTCAGCCAAATTTAAATTTATTTTTGCCGACAAATTTGCAAGAAAATTTATGATTTGGCAGGGCATTTGCAGCTGTTACAAATAAGACAATGACATCGGAACTATACCAAAAAGAGTGTTTCCAAAACCGAATTTTGCTGGTCATTCGATCCCACGACCATCCTGTAATGTTTTGGCTAGATTTGGCAAGCTGTCATTACAGCAAAGTCGTTCAAGAATGGTATGCAGAGAAAGGGGTCCAGTTTGTTCCGAAAAACCTTAACCCACCCAACTGCCCCCAGCTCCGCCCTATTGAGAAATATTGGGCAATCATGAAGAAGAGACTCAAGACAAAGGGAAAGGTTGTCAAAGACATCAATCAGATGACGACCTGGTGGAATAAGATAGCTATAATGATGGACGAAGAAGGTGTGCGCCGCCTAATGAGCCGTGTTACAGGTAATTCGAGAATTCCTTCGAAACCATGACGAATAATTTTATCAGTATTTTTTCTTAAAAGTATGAAGAAAACGCTACATTTATGTAAAAGAAGATCTTGAATTCAATAATAAATAAGTGAAATACAGGCAATTGTCTTTGTTCCAATTCTATCTGAAGCAAGCTTTAAATACTTCTTAAACGCATTTGATATATTAGTAACTGAAGGTTCTTACTTCCAATGAAATTTTTATTCTAGTGAAATTATTCTACTAAACGCTCAAACGCCGATAAATTATTTCATAAAATTAGCTTTAGAATCCTAGATAGTATTTCGCAATTATTCGCTATTTTTCAAATTAAAAACTGTTGATAGGAGAGTTTTAAAATTGCATTTTTATTGTCATCATGATCGGTCGAGTCTCGTACACAACACTGTAATTTTTTAACAACATGTTGGATGTGATGGCATTGGCGGCTTATTGTGTTTTCAAAGAACTCGACGAAGCAACAAAAATAATGCAGGACGCACTTTTCTCCATTCTTTGTCTAGAACTCTAGTTTTGCAGAACATTGAAAACCGAATGAATAATGTTCATATAATCTTCATATACATTTTGTCGTTCGTTCGTCTATTGAAACTTTTTTCGGTAAACCAATCAATTGTTGTGGCTGGCTAATCGTACAAGCATCGGTGCCGAAACATAAAAGGTGATTTTTTTGAGGTTAGGATTTTCATGCATTAGTATTTGCTCAGATTTTTTGAGGTTATGATTTTCATGCATTATTATTTGCTCAGTATGCTCTGACATTTCATCATGAATAGACTTACTAACGAGCAACGCTTGCAAATCATTGAATTTTATTAAAAAAATCAGTGTTCGGTTCGAAATGTGTTTCGCGCTTTACGCCCGATTTATGGTCTACATAATCGACCAAGTGAGCAAACAATTAATGCGATTGTGACCAAGTTTCGCACTCAGTTTACTTTATTGGACATTAAACCAACCACACGAATGCGTACAGTGCGTACAGAAGAGAATATTGCGTCTGTTTCTGAGAGTGTTGCTGAAGACCGTGAAATGTCTATTCGTCGCCGTTCGCAGCAATTGGGTTTGTGTTATTCGACCACATGGAAGATTTTACGCAAAGATCTTGGTGTAAAACCGTATAAAATACAGCTCCTGCAAGAACTGAAGCCGAACGATCTGCCACAACGTCGAATTTTCAGTGAATGGGCCCTAGAAAAGTTGGCAGAAAATCCGCTTTTTTATCGACAAATTTTGTTCAGCGATGAGGCTCATTTCTGGTTGAATGGCTACGTAAATAAGCAAAATTGCCGCATTTGGAGTGAAGAGCAACCAGAAGCCGTTCAAGAACTGCCCATGCATCCCGAAAAATGCACTGTTTGGTGTGGTTTGTACGCTGGTGGAATCATTGGACCGTATTTTTTCAAAGATGCTGTTGGACGCAACGTTACAGTGAATGGCGATCGCTATCGTTCGATGCTAACAAACTTTTTGTTGCCAAAAATGGAAGAACTGAACTTGGTTGACATGTGGTTTCAACAAGATGGCGCTACATGCCACACAGCTCGCGATTCTATGGCCATTTTGAGGGAAAACTTCGGAGAACAATTCATCTCAAGAAATGGACCGGTAAGTTGGCCACCAAGATCATGCGATTTTACGCCTTTAGACTATTTTTTGTGGGGCTACGTCAAGTCTAAAGTCTACAGAAATAAGCCAGTAACTATTCCAGCTTTGGAAGACAACATTTCCGAAGAAATTCGGGCTATTCCGGCCGAAATGCTCGAAAAAGTTGCCCAAAATTGGACTTTCCGAATGGACCACCTAAGACGCAGCCGCGGTCAACATTTAAATGAAATTATCTTCAAAAAGTAAATGTCATGTACCAATCTAACGTTTAAAATAAAGAACCGATGAGATTTTGCAAATTTTATGCGTTTTATTGTTTAAAAAAGTTCTCAAGCTCTTAAAAAATCACCCGTTATAAAAGCAAGAGAGACTGCAAGATATGTTTGCATGAAACAGTAAAAATTCATCGAAAAACTCGATTTTATTGCCTTGAATTGTTCATCTCCATTTTGCCAACAGCATTCAAAGGTTCAATACATATGATTTGTTTGCATTAATACTACAACCACAAACTCACAAAAATTTTCAGATCATATTTCATGAAAAATCTCTTTTTGTAAATTCAATTTACTTTTCTATAAATAAAATTTAAAAAACGCTCAAAAACATTATTGGTTTTATTATTCCCATTTTCCGTGTAATATCATTACCTTTATAAGATTTCAGAAAATCTTATGCCATGACAAGTAAGAAATCAAAAATTACGGGTGTGCAATGTCAGAGGCATAACTGGATGTCGAGAATACGAATAAAACTGACACGATTTCTTTACACTTTCGAATTCGAATTGATAGTTGATCGATTGTGTGAATTGTGAAACTTTCCCCCTTTTCACTATTAAAATTTTCAACGATTTTTGACGTCGATTATCTCATTTCGGATTTGCATATTTCATTGAAAGAAACTATCAAGATGCTGTACAGGATTCATTTCTGCCTTTTAGATGGACCGAATTGTGGAATTCTTTATACGATATTTAGCACAGTTCGGAACGTTTATCTCGAACGATTTTCGCACAGCGAAAAGTGCACGAAGCAAATCAAATTATTTTGGATGTTCACTAACTTGACGATTTCTACCTTCGATTTGCAAAGAAGTAATCTTAATAGTTCTTTAGATAACATTTAGAGCCATTAGAGCCCGAGTCGTTAGAAGATCATCCAATGATAACAAATACTCCTACAAATGGCTACTAATTCTTTGCGTGTTCATTGATACGACTAAATACTTTAGGTACTCTTTAGTCACACACCACATTTCAAAAAACACAGCATTTCTAACTCTATCAATTACTAATAATAGTTATCTTTTCAGAACAAAGAAAAAACGTTGGGCAGAGTGAATTAAAAGATAGAAAAATTACAAAATCCGCATGTTCGTAGATTTATGACGGGTGTTATGGGTGAGTTTGTTGCTATGCAGCGCTGTTAGAAAAAAATCGCAATGTTTTCATTTCATTCAGGGGTTCTTGCGTGAGTCACAACATGAAAATTACGCTCCTTTTAAATATATTGCTGGAACCATACACAGTAACCGTAAATAACGCCATCCTGAATTCAGTGGAACACATATGAAACAGGCTCATGTCTGTCGGGTTGTGTATGAGTTGGTACAAACCGACACATCCGCTCGCAGTACCAAATGATGCGAAACTGGTTTAATGCGTCTTCTCGCTTTGACGACTGGAAGGCAAATGAGAACTACGACCTGAGCGTTTGAGGTTTTTAACCACGCAGAAGGTGCGCTCTCCAACGCCGCAGTTTGAATGCGTCTTCTCGCCTCGACGTCTGCTTTCATCCAACGCACAAGCAGAAATGATCGATTTTCGCATGCATAAAATTTTTTTTGCATAAATATCTGTTTATTAATTTTATTTTTGTGTATTACATTAACATTTTACAGTACAAGTGTTTTGACCCTTTGGCCTTTCATCTTTGTTGTTCATACGATTCGTTATTAAAAATAGGTGTTTTAGTTACTCTTGTTTTACATACTAATATTTAATCATAATATTTATTTTAATTATTAATAAAATATCTACCTACTTATAACTATCCCTAACCTAATACGTACAAATTTTGAATTATTTGTATTTCAGAGATTGAGCACCTCTCTTCAAATTTCGTGCAGTATTGTTCGAATTTTTGTTCCAGTATATCCAGGGAGGCCATCTCATGTACTTCACTGGTCCTTGTCCAAGGGGGTTGATTTAGAATCATCTTTAAGATCTTACTTTGAATGAGCTGAAGCCTAAGCTTGTGTGTTCGTGCACAGCCCCGCCAAACAGGGACTGCGTATTCAATTGCGGGGTAGATGATTTGTTTATAGACAGCCATCTGATTCTTCAGGCACAGTTTATATGTTCTACAAATCAGCAGATACAGAGACCTAATGAGTATGCTGCATTTTTGAACTATTTTGTCAACATGTGACCTGAATATCAGACATCGGACCATTGAATGACCTCATCACCGAATCGTATTCTGCATTCGTCTGATGGAACAAGTTTTGGAGATCTTGAATGGGGAAACAAGATGACCTGAGTTTTTGCTGCATTGATCACAATTTTCCAGCTTGTAAAATATTCCGTTAAAGCGTCCAGACCTGTCTGTAGTTTATTCTTCAGAGCATTAATGACACGACCTTTGTAAAGAATGGCAGTATCATCAGCAAATTGTGACAGAACACCACCACCTGGAAGAGGTGGGATGTCTGATGTAGAAATGTTGTATAGGATGGGACCTAGGATACTTCCTTGGGGTACACCAGCAGGAATAGTAAATCTTTCTGAAAGTGCATTGTTCAGAGAAACCTGAAATGCTCTATCTGCAAGATAATTTTTGATAATTTTAATAAAATACATGGGAAAATTATACCGATGCAGTTTGAACACCAGTCCATCGTGCACACATTATCGAATGCCTTTTCAATATCCAATATTGTCATAGCAGTCGTTTTGGACACTGATTTATTTTGCTGGATGACGTTGTTAACCCTTGTGAGTTGGTGGATGGTGGATCTTCCTTTCCGGAACCCAAACTGTTCTTCCAGTAATATATCCTGTTCATCTGCGAAAGCAAGAATTCGCCTTTGTATTGACTTTTCAAACAGCTTGGGTAGGCAGAGAGTAAGCTGATGGGCCGATAGCTCTTGGAAAAGTAAGGATCTTTCCCCGATTTTAGAACTGGGACAACTTTAGCTAACTTCCACATTGAACGGAGGTAGCCAAGCTCACAGCACCTGTTAAAAATTTTAGCTAAGAAAACGAATGAGCGAATACTCAAATGTTTCAGCTCAATGTTGAATGTGTTGTCGAAACCGGGGGCCTTCATATTTTTGGATTTTTTCACAATAGCCATCAGCTCATTCGCATTGACTCTACTTTCCTCAGGAACTAAATTGTCTGATTGGTCGACCTCAACTACTCTATCTGCAACGGCTCTTTCATGTGGACTAACAATGTTGAGTTCTTAATTGTGAGCACACAAACTGCTGGCCTAGCGCATTTGCCTTCCCTACTGGTGTGATTAAAAGTATTCCTTCAGCTGCGTCCTGGGGTGACATCAGAGGAGGAATAGGCTTCGGTTTTTTCTTAAGCACCTTCGTTAAGGACCAGAAGGGCTTTGAATGTGGGAGAGTTTCTCGAAGCTTTTGCTGGAAGTTCCTGTTGCGAAGCTCAGATATCCTTTCCTGAATTATCCTAGTTAAGTTGTTATAAGTAGTCTTCCTATCTAGGATGCCAGTTCGTTGATACTGCCTCCGGAAGATATTCCGAAGTCGGATGAGTTTCTTGGTGACACTGTCGATTTGAAGAGAGGAACTCGGCATATGTTGTACTGGAACCGTCCTATCACGAGCGACTGTGATTGAATGCTGGAAGGAAGATAGGGCTGCATCGATTTCCATCGGGGAATCAAGTGGCAGATCGATATTAATATGTTGGTCGGCGATTTGTTGAAATTGGACCCAGTCGGTGCGGTGAACTCTCGATCTGGAAAGTCGCGTTGGTTGATCCGGAGCGAGGATGTTGTATTGTCCGGCTTTGTAATCTTCGGCAAGTACGAATCCGTTTCGATTCTGTCTTCTGTTTCCCCACAGCTCATGCCGTGCGTTCAGGTCCCCAGCAATGATGAATTTGTTCTGTCGTCGAGTGAGCATATCCAGATCTCGCTTCAATGATGCACTTGTACCATCTCGAAGATTGGTTTGTTTGGGGCAGTACGCTGCAATGACGATGATGGGTCCCATCGTCGTTGTAATCTCAATTCCAATGGCTTCTATGAGTTGCAATTTAAAGGCTGACATAAGCCTATGCTGAATGGACACTGTTCAAAATATTATCCTAAATTCCTGATCATATTTTTGATGAAATGGTGAAAGAATTATGTTGCTGTCATTAATACATGTCGAGATATTCACGATTAAGTTCTGCCTATTCTTCCATACGGCTAATTTTGTAAAGGCACCCCATAGTAAAGTAAGTCGTATTCACGACAAAAAACGAAATATACCTGGTTTGCATAGAAAATGAACCTGAATACACTTCCAATTTACACCGAAAAGCGTAAAAATACTCGTAAGTGAATAGGGATCTGGCCAGACCCGCCAGTCAGGCCGAAGTTATAAAAATATCTATCAGATGGAGGGAAAAAAATATCTGTCAGAAACTTATACTCATGGAAAAACATTCATTTTCCTATTTTAACAGAAAAAATTGTTGACCAGAAATCGCGTCTTAGCTAAGAAATGATAATATAATGAGTATTCAATTAAAAAATAGCCAATTCAATGAATCATTACAAAGGGAAAGTTAAATCGAACAAATTGAACGAAATTTGTTCTAGCAGCTGAAGGAAGATTATGTACACACACTTCTATGGCTTTAAGCATTCACAACATATAGCCGGGTATCTTGTGCTTGACACTTTTCTGCTCGATATAATGCATGTTGTTGTTATTTTCGATTTTAACTGCTTCTCGAGAAGAATCGCTTATATTTTATACTAACACTTTTGTTCAGTTGAATCTCATGGCTTCCTTTCAGATAGATGTACATTCGCTCCTCAAGCAACATTTCTATTTCGTAGACTGAAGGCCGATTTTTTTAAGTCTCTTACGGTTTGGGTTTATTTATCTTCAAATAGTTTTATTTTTCACTAATACTATATTGCTCAGTGGTTTTGTCATTCTGGTCGCACGTGGTTTTTCGAAGGAAATATGATAGCAAACTGAAATTTCTGAGCTAGTTTTTCATATCATTTCAACTTCACCGCCAAAATGTATGTTAGAAATTTTTCCAGCCAAAAAAGCATTTTGAGAGTCGGTGGCGGCTACTGAAGCACTGTTTTGCTTGAAATCTTTGTTTAATTTGAAATACCCTAAACCTGATTATACTGACGGATGGTGTACACAGTGGTTGAGTTTTTCGATTAAGCTGCCTGAAGGGTATGGCAGTATATCTTTCATTTATTGCTTTCCTCTATTTATTTTCTATGTGGAATTCCAAAACGAATTCCAATCGTTTTCCTCCCAAACATGCATAAACTGTTTCACCACGACGCCAAACAAACATTCACATATCGCATTCGGGTGATAGACATATTCCCAAACTGTCACTTCTTATGCATTGAAATCAGCTGTCGACTTCCGAACATGGCATACCGCCTGTAGAGCTCTTGCTTCAAAACCAGAGCGCTTCTTCGGAGTGAATCGATTTTAAACCTCCTCCAGCGTAAGCTGAAAAATTCCATATGCATAGAGCTATCAAGTGTAGTGCACATCGTCATTTCCTGCTTTGGCTTCTTAGGTGTTTTCTAATACCAAAGACGTAACGTAAGCACGTGAAGTTGGGTGTCCTTGCGTTCACAATATCGCCCCTCCATTGCTCCACGTGGGCTGAGAGCAAACGTCATCGCACAGTATGGTGTTTGCTTTCTCGGAAACAAGTGAGCATCGAGAGACCACTCGATTGCAAACACATTACCTATCAGCTCTTACTCGATATGGAGATCCATTTGCCCTTACTCTCGATGAAGACCCGATCAAGATTTGACATGACAAGTAAGGTCCAATTTCCCACTCCAACCAAATGGAATCGCAGTAGGAGCCACTACTACTTGCACGAGCTTCTTTTCAAAATAGTGGCAATAGTGAAAACAAAGTGCTGAAGCATTCTTCTCTGGCACACTCAAACACTCGGATGTTATAAAGTTCGTAAGATGGGAAAAGTTTTAATTTAAACGAAAGAGGGCACGGCCAATGAGTAGCCACTCCACCGCCCAGCAAAGCCAAAGCCAGAACCTTCCGGAATGGTGAAATAAAGAAAAATGTCTGAAAAAGCATAAATTCGTCAAGCTGAAAGGAATTTTATGTCGCATCCGATCCAGATATGGAAGCACGTGTGAAGGATGTTGCTGGTAGTCGGGTGTTTCCACAGGAAGTGCTGCTGCACGATGACTATACGGCAAACTTATTTATGCCGGAATGAAATTTTCAATCGTTCAAGTATTCGGAAATCATTTCGCTCTTCCATGGAAATCGGTTTATAGCTCGACAATGGCGTAGTAAGACGTTCTTCTCGACTGGTGTTTCACAAAGGAGTAGCAATTGACGAATGACATGTTATTAATTTTACCTCTACTGCAGCGTCGATCAAGGCGGAAGCAGGTTTATCTAGTGCGGTGATTTAGCTAACGAAATGTTGGATTGTGGAATGCTTTCGGGATTTGCTGCTCAGAAACGCCCATTACCGTTCGCTTGAAATCCAAGTAGATACTACTCTCAACTTTGACACTTTGCCAAGGACATTCATTCAAGTGTCTTAGTAAATATTTTGGGTACTAAAACCAAAGACTGGAATCAATATTTTTTTTGCAATCCAAGCACAGCGCTTCGAACGCATTATTCTCCATGCCAACTAGCTGATAGATCCACAGGACAGGGGAGTAACAATATTCATCCATCATCAATTAAACCACGAAAATTGAACCATATCTATGTCTCTCCCCTTCTTCCTTTCTTCCTTTCTTCCTATCCAAACAGTTCACGGCACGATATCAAAAATTATCTTCGTCATAATTCCGATAAGTGCTTTCCAAATTGTCGAAGCAATTAAAATTTAATTCCGTTCCTCGTATTCCGTGGACAGTACAATTGATAGCTCGGCACAATCGGAACACCAGGCAACAAATCCCTCCACCCCTCCGGCAGAAATCTTTCGCAACCGGGGCTCAGATTGCTCGCGAGAAGTATTTCAATTAAAGCAAAGATGATCGTTAATCATCACCCGAAGAGCCGGATGGAGTGTGAGAGGCCATCATTGCCGATGTCCGGATGCCCTTCAGCAGATCCTCACCAAGGGTCCGAGGGACTGATGGAATCGCAAAACTACTACTCAGTGCCGGTTCAACCCTGGACGCTAGAGTTTAGACGCTACAGACACTGTCTGACTACACCGTTTGTGATGTCGATTGAAATTGTGGAAAAAGATAATCCTTATCGCTTCACGAAGCGAATCGTTCTCCTATCTAACCGACATGGTCGGTAATTAGAGGTTACGGGCCAGCTCGGCATGATGGGACATGAAACACCACAATCGTTGAACGGTATCGCCATGGCGATAAACACCCAGTGCCAGTCTCCCTCGTGCTCTAGATTCGTTACGGTAGAAACTCCCCGGGATTCGCCGATGAAAACGAGCGATAATCAGCACAATACGTCTTCCGCAAGGCGGATTTCTGTCCCCGTGGGTGGTATCACAAACGAAAGGCATCATGATCCGATTCTTGAGCGAACATTTTCGCATAAATAAATGGTTTGCGAATGGTCTGTACATTGCAATTGTGTCCGAAGATTGAAAATCCGGGAGCTGTATTCGGTTGCCGTTGTCGCCACTGGGCATCAACACAGTTGCCTTACTTTACGTAAGCATCGGAGAGTATGATTAGCGAATTTATTTCCTAAGTTGATGACTGTAAACAATAAAATGACGGTAGGTGGGGCGGAGTTTGCGAAATAGAAATGATGTGTTTCTAAAATCAGAAATATCGGTTGTCGCCTTTTATGACTTTTTTTTCTTAATTTTTAGCTAGGTGTTTATTTTTTTCGGAGTTTTTGAACCATGTTTAATCACAAAACAATCGTGAATATATTTTATAAAGCAGTCAATTCGAGTTTACTTTCGAACATGACGACAAAAACTTCAATCGATACGGAACACCAACAGCCGCTGTTGTTTATTGTTCAATTATTCCTGCGTTTATTCTGTAATTGATGAGTTTTAGTGCTGAGCAATTCCAGAAATGCTAAGCAGATCATCAGACTCGACCTTCTCCGATTTGGATGAAACTTTGCCCATGGCTTCAGTATGGCAAACCATAAGTTTTAAACCAATGGAGAGGTCCGACTCACGACTGATTTTTAAAAAGGGCGTATATATTTTTTCATATCACAAAAATTGTCTTTTTCAAATCGTTGTAACTCGGAAACCGTTATTTGTACAAAAATCGATAGGGCAACTTAAAAAAATATACGCTGAAACAAATTTTTGATTTTTTTTCTTAATAATTACAAAATATTCCGAAAAGGTTAAATAAAAAAAACATGGTTTTAATTTTTTTGATAGTTTTTATTTTAAAACTGGTATTAACTTACAGATTGATGGCTATTCCATCCGTGCCTTTTGGAAAATTAAGAAGTTACAGATAAAACAATTTACACATCATTCCCACCGTATCTGTCGACGCGATCGGATGTGTATTCGCTTTAATCCAGTCCAGTACAGTCCGCATTAATCCGCTTTCAAGGTCGTTCTTTTGTTTTCGCAGTGTCGATTGTGATCGGACACTCGGGTGAGCGAGTGAGTTGAGTTTTTTTGCATCGAGTTAGATATCGTGATTTGTGTTTTTTCTTCGTGGAGGTTTTTTCACCGTCACACAGCCATAGATAGACAATTGTGATTGTGCTTTTTCCTCACGGAGTTTTAGGCATCTATTGAAGAGGCAATCGACCAAGATCAGGTCTTGGTGGCCGTTTGTTTTTGCAGCCGAACAAGCTAAGTATTGTTTGTATTTTGTTGCTATCCTCTGATTATTTCACTTACACCATACATAATCAAATCTGTGCGGAGATAGCTCCGTGTAATAATAATGGTTCCCCCCCCCCCTCCGGATGAAAAAATGGAGACAGATCCAAAACCACCCCCACTTGTCCCTACCCCTTCAGCGGACAATAAGATTCCGAGGGTAAAGAAGTATCCCGATGATCCTTTGCTTTCGACCGGTTCCTGTGTGGTCTATTTCCGGACCAAGAACAACAACAAATTTATCCTTATAAAAATATCGCTCGAATTGACTTCACGATACTCTACTATTACACGTATTGATAAAGTACGCCCAGGGAAGCTTAGGGTCTTGTTAACCAGCTCAAAGCAGGCTAACGAGATCGTTCAAAGTGATCTTTTTGCGCGGGAGTATTGTGTCTACGTGCCAGCCCGCGAAGTAGAAATAGACGGCGTAGTCACAGATGCGAGCCTGACATGCGAAGATCTTCTTAAGTACGGGGCCGGCGGTTTCAAAGACCCCGTACTTAAGAATGTAAAGATACTGGATTGCAAACGGCTGCATTCAGTGTCGATCGCCGGGGATGGTACAAAATCCTATCCCCAATCAGACTCTTATCGAGTGACCTTCGCCGGCTCGGCATTACCCAACTACGTTCTCCTGGACCGGGTTCGTCTGCCTGTTCGTCTCTATGTGCCGCGGGTCATGAATTGGTCCAATTGCAAACAATTGGGGCATACAGCCTCTCATTGTGGTAATAAGTATCGTTGTGCTAACTGTGGAGGGGCTCACGCGGATGGCTCTTGCGGGAAGAGCATCGAAAAGTGCCTCTACTGTAGAGAGGACCATCATGACCTCGCGGCATGCCCTGCGTACAAACTGCGAGGAGATAAATTGAAACAGTCTCTCCAGTCTCGTTCCAAACGGTCTTTTGCAGAAATGCTCAAGAGTGCTACGCCACCTAAACTCACCGGAAACCTTTACGCTTGCTTGTCAACTGACGAGTGTGATTCTGACGATCCCCAAAAAGGTACATCTTCGGCAGTCCCTCACAGCTATAGGAAGAGGATAAATATTTCCTCTCACAAGCTCCCTAGCAAGGGTTCGAAGGTATCTTCTGAGGGTCCCCCAAAAGTAACAGCAATGGGAAGTGCTGGTAAAATAAAAAAACCAAAGCAAACAGCTCCTGATCTTGAGAAACTCAGATCTAAAAAGGAATTCCCGGCACTTCCTGGGTCATCAAAATCCCCAAGTGTCCCAGAAAACCAACCAGAAAATCGACCGAGTGCTGGATTCATAAAATTCTCGGATATTGTGGACTGGATTTTCACAACTTTCAATATTTCCGACCCCCTGAAACAGCTTATGATGAGTTTTATACCCACAGTCAAAACATTTCTGAAGCCGTCAACTGCAAAATGGCCCCTCATTTCAGCGATTGTATCCTTCGATGGCTGATTTATTGAACGAGGTAATGGATCCGATCACTGTTTTACAGTGGAACTGTAGAAGTATCATACCGAAAATAGACCCCTTCAAAGTATTAATAAACATCTTGGAGTGTGACGCATTTGCCTTATGCGAAACATGGCTAACTTCTGAAATACCAATTACCTTCCATGATTTTAATATAATCCGCTTGGATCGAGAAAACCCCTACGGAGGAGTACTTTTAGGGATCAAAAAGTGCTATCCCTTCTACCGGATAAACCTCCCTTCGATACCAGGTGTTGAAGTTATTGCATGTCAAATCATAATGAAAGACAAGGACCTTTGCATTGCTTCCGTAAGAGCTTCGATTGGGCACCAACGGCTTTGTGACATCATGGAGCTCCTTCCTACACCTACGTTAGTTTTAGGAGACTTCAACTCTCATGGTACGGGATGGGGCTGTCTTCAGGATGACAACAGATCAACTCTGATCTATGACCTTTGCGATAACTTCAATATGACAATTTTAAATACGGGAGAAATGACACGGATTCCTGCACCACCAGCAAGACCAAGTGCGCTGGATCTTTCCATTTGCTCGACATCGCAACGGTTGGATTGCACGTGGAAGATAATCCCTGATCCCTACGGTAGCGATCACTTGCCTATCGTCATTTCAATCACCACCGGATTAAGACCATCTAAGACAATCAATGTTTCGTATGACCTCACACGAAATATTGATTGGAAAAGCTACGCAAACTCTATATCTGAGAAAATAGAATCAACACAAGAACTTCCTCCGGAGGAAGAGTACACGTTTTTGGCTGGCTTGATTCTCGGAACCGCGATTCAAGTTCAGACGAAACGTGTACCGGGCGCGAAAACTAACATCCGTCCTCCCAACCCGTGGTGGGACAAAGAGTGCTCAGAGTTAAACGCTAAAAAATCTGCAGCGTATATCATTTTTAGAAAAAACGGAACACCTGATAATTATCGGAATTACGCGGCGTTAGACATGCAAATGAAGAACCTAATTAAAGCGAAGAAACGCGGATACTGGCGCCGTTTCGTTGACGGATTAACAAAAGAAACATCGATGAGCACTCTTTGGAACACAGCCCGACGAATGCGCAATCGAAACACCACGAACGAAAGCGAGGAATATTCTAACCGCTGGATATTCGATTTCGCTAAAAAAGTGTGTCCCGACTCTGTTCCGGACCAGAAGATCTCCCGCGTCGCGACAGCGAATACAAACGAAACATCGTTTTCGATGGTAGAGTTTTCTCTTGCACTCTTGTCGTGTAACAATAAAGCCCCGGGGCTAGACAGAATCAAATTCAACTTGTTGAAAAATCTGCCTGACCCTGCCAAAAGGCGCTTATTGAATCTATTCAACAAGTTTCTTGAGGGTAATATTGTCCCTCATGACTGGAGACAAGTGAGGGTTATCGCCAATAAAAAACCAGAGAAACCAGCCTCCGACCACAATTCGTATCGGCCGATTGCTATGCTTTCCTGTATCCGGAAATTGTTTGAAAAAATGATTCTCTTCCGCCTAGACAATTGGGTCGAGACCAATGGCTTGCTTTCAGATACACAATTTGGTTTTCGCCGGGGCGAAGGAACGAACGATTGTCTTGCGTTGCTCTCAACCGAAATTCAAATGGCATTTGCCCGTAAAGAACAAATGGCATCAGTCTTCCTAGATATCAAGGGGGCTTTCGACTCAGTTTCAATACATATCCTATCTGAGAAGTTGCATAAGCATGGTCTTTCACCAGTTTTGAATAACTTTTTGTATAATCTATTGTCCGAGAAACATATGCATTTTGCGCAGAATGATTTGTCGACAATACGATTCAGTTACATGGGTCTTCCTCAGGGCTCATGCTTAAGCCCCCTTTTATACAATTTTTACGTAAACGACATCGACAAATGTATAAACACATCTTGCACGCTAAGACACTTTGCCGACGACAGCGTTGTGTCCATTATAGGACCCAAAGCTGCCGATCTCCAAGGACCATTACAAGATACCCTCGACAACTTGTCGACATGGGCTCTTCAAATGGGTATCGAGTTCTCTACGGAGAAAACTGAGCTGGTTGTATTTTCAAGGAAGCGAGAACCAGCACAACTACAGCTTCAACTAGGGGGTGGAACCATAGCTCAGGTCTTCACATTTAAATATCTCGGGGTCTGGTTCGACTCAAAAGGAACCTGGGGATGTCATATTGATATCTGAAACAGAAATGCCAGCAGAGAATCAACTTTCTTCGTACAATAACTGGATCATGGTGGGGTGCCCACCCAGGAGACTTGATCAGGCTGTACCAAACAACGATATTGTCCGTAATGGAATATGGATGCTTCTGCTTCCAATCCGCCGCGAACACCCATTTCATTAAAC
The DNA here is from genome assembly GCF_030247185.1 of Malaya genurostris. Lineage (NCBI taxonomy): Eukaryota > Metazoa > Arthropoda > Insecta > Diptera > Culicidae > Malaya > Malaya genurostris. The sequence continues at coordinate 301,095,959 of NC_080571.1, read as the reverse complement.
TGGAAAGAATTCAGTATCGTTGTTTGCGTATTGCTTTAGGTTGCATGCAGTCGACTCATACGATGAGTCTCGAAGTGCTGGCGGGCGTTATACCACTTAAAAACCGATTCTGTGATCTCTCATATCGATTGCTGATTCGATGCAATGTCTTGAATCCGACGGTGATTGAAAACTTCGAAAGGCTTTTCGAGCTCAATTCTCAGACCCGTTTTATGTCCTTGTATTTTGATTACATGGCTCAGAATATTAATCCTTCTTCGTTTGTTTCCAACCGTGCTCATTTCTTGGATACTTCTGATTCTACTGTGTTTTTCGACACATCCATGAGAGAAGAGATTCGTGGGATTCCGGATCACGTACGCCCTCAAGTGATCCCTAATATTTTTTATTATAAATTCAGAGCAGTTGACTGTGAAAGGATGTTTTACTCTGATGGGTCAAATCTCAACGGATCCACAGGCTTTGGTATCTTCAATAAAAACATCACCGCTTCGTACAAACTCAGTGATCCGGCTTCAGTCTACGTCGCAGAATTAGCTGCTATTCAGTATACTCTTGAGATCATTGAAAATTTACCCAAAGACCATTACTTCATTGTCACGGATAGTTTAAGTTCAATAGAAGCTCTCCGTTCAATGAAGCCAGGAAAGTATCCCCCATATTTTCTGGGGAAAATACGGGAACACTTGAGAATCTTATCTGGTCGGTCTTATTTAATATCCTTAGTCTGGGTCCCTTCGCATTGTTCCATTCCGGGAAATGAAAAGGCAGACTCATTGGCTAAGGTGGGTGCATTAGAAGGTGAAATTTATGAAAGACCAATCTGCTTCAATGAATTTTTTAGCATTTCTCGTCAGAGGACACTCGAAAGTTGGCAAACTTCATGGAGCAATGACGAACTGGGACGATGGCTATACTCCATTGTTCCCAAAATATCGACGAAACCTTGGTTCAGGGGGATGAACGTGAGTCGCGATTTCATTCGTGTGATGTCTCGACTCATGTCAAACCACTACACATTCAACGCACATCTCCGGCGTATTGGGCTCACGGAGAGCGGTCTCTGCACCTGTGGCGAGGGTTATCAGGACATCGAGCATGTCGTGTGGTCGTGCGTAGAGTATCGCGACGCCAGGTCGAAGCTACTGGAATCCCTTAGGGCCCGAGGTAGACCACCTGAGGTTCCGGTCCGAGATGTGATGGCGAGTCGGGATAGTTCATATATGTTTCTCATATATCAGTACCTTAAACACATTAATATCCAAGTGTAATCTGATATACCTCGCTCAGAAAGTATAATCTCCACCTACAGGTTCGACACTAACATCCGCCCGATTCTCTCGATCCCCGTCCCTGTCCACCATCTTCATTGGAACTAACAAGATCTTTTTTTTTTGTCACTAACTATTCGTTCCCCCTTTCTCCGTCTCTTCACCATCTCGATGGCAACTAATTAGATCTTTGTAGTTTTCAGACATTTTGTTTCCATACCCCCTATTTACCTCGGTTTCCACAATATTTACTTTTTTTTTTTTCATTTCCTTCCGTAACATCACCATCACCGCCTACGGTTCTACGCTCCAGTCGATGACCAGCATGCGGGCCACCCGCCGGGCCTTCGTAGCCTGGGGGTGTTTCCCGCGGACCCACACGAACCGAAAGGAAACGGCCATAGATAGCGCCATCTGGAAGACCCATGCAACATACAATGGATTCTAGAAAATCAAAGACGACATAATCTAATGATACTATTCTAGTTTTAAGTTAGTCGTTAATTAAGATTAGAAAATACCCTTGGCATCTTAGAGCTTAAGCAGTGTGCCTAAAAATATATTATATTGTTGAATAAAAAAAAAACAATTTACAGATATATTCGAAATTTCAAGTTCTTGTTGAAAGATAATCGTTTAAACAGTAGAATTTTATTCTACAGGTTAAATGCAAAATTTTTTTTCATGATATCCTTTCTTCTAAAAGTAGCTGTTCTTGAGATACTTGGATATTTAATTATAACACCATTTTTAACCTTTTTTTATATATATAAAAAATAGGTATAGAGTTCGCTCAAACTTCAGGGCCGAATGTCATATACCAATTGATTCAGCTCGACGAACTGAACAAATGTCCGTGTGTGTGTGTGTGTGTCTGTATGTGTGTTGTCAACTAAGAGGTCGAGATCTCAGAGATGGCTGGACCGATTTTGATCAAACTAGTCGCAAATGAAAGGTCTCCCCGTCACCCAGAACGCTATTGAATGGTTTTGAGATCGGATGTTTACTTTTTGAGTTATACGAAGTTTCATGTCAAAATTTTCAGTTTTTTGACAGTATCTGTCACAATTGACCTTGAAAACAGAATATGTTTTCAGACTTAGATTCCGCACGGTAATAGCTATCCAACAAGCCATAGATTGTTAAAATCCGTCCATTTTCAACGGAGATATCGAATTTTTTGTGTAAGCGACTTTTCCCCCATATTCCAGCAGTAGAAGTTCTGAGCGCTGTATGGCAAAGAAAGGCTTGGGAGCAACGTAAAACACGATTTTTTATACTGTTACATACAATAGTTTCTAGGTACCAAAAAGACTGTGAACAGCATTATTTTTCATGACATTTTGCTTCGGACCAATTTAAGCACGGTTCGTTTTTGGCAAAATAATCGTTCGAATATGACATATTGGAAAGATGGCAGTACTTCCGAATTCTGAACAATTTCATAATTATATTGATTTAAACTGCTTACAGCAATAAATGCTGGAAGAACAAAACACCCATATACCATATGAATCAGTTCTTCGAGATCAGCAAATGCGTATGTGACAAATAATTTCACTCAATTTTTTACCTTATTTTCGAAGATGACTCAACCGTTTTTTACAAACCCAGATTCATATGAAAATTCGTATGCTCCTAAACAAGGTTCCTGAATTATGTATGGATCCGACTTCTGGTTCCGGAACTACAGGATGATATGTGAAACGAAATTAAAATTGTGTAACTTATTTTCCTCGTAGATGGCTGAACCGATCTAAGATTCAAATGATATCTAAGAATCATCTAAGATTTGCTGATTTGAATAGTCGACAACCAAATAAACTTATTTCAGTTTTAGTGGTATTCAGTTTTCGATTCGGAAGGCACCCAACAATTTAACTCGTACTACGATTTCTCAAAGATGTCTATACTGATTTTTAAACATATTGAAACAAATGTAAACTAATCAGGTGAATTTGTCTGACTTCGGCTACACCGATTTTCGAATTCCGGCTCCAGTGTCGAATCGTTTCTCGAAGCTCAATCATTTTCTCAAATAAAGCCAAATCGAATTTCAGAAAAAAAATTCAAATTAAAATAAACTTATAGTCCCACACAAAATGAATTAATTTTATTCAATGCTGACTTCCGATTCTGGAATTATAGGAGGATGAATTTTTAAAATTCAAACCGATATAGAAGATGATAATCCCGAAAAGCTTGAAAGTTGGACTCAAAACTATTGCAATTTATTCGTCATATGGCCATACGAATCGGTTTGGTTTATGCTGATTCCTGAATACCGGCTCTGGAAGTACCTTAAATTACCGTAAATTCTAAAGTGGAACTCACTTCGACATATCATGAAAAGTTTAATCGATTGTAACCTTTTTAGATAGAGTAATGAGTGATTAAAATGTCAAATTGCAGCTTAAAACGACGGTCATTAAAATAATATCATGAAAACCGAAGAATATTCATGAAAAAAACACATGCGGATTGATAAAAAAAGGTATCATCTCACTGATAGGTGGATTAAGCACGTTTTTTTGACAGTATCTGTCATACTTGACCTTGAAACAGAATATGTTTCTATACTTAGATTCCAACAAGTCATAGATTGTTAAAATCCGTCCATTTTCAACGGAGATATCGAAATTTTTGCGACTTTTTCCCCTATTCCAGCAGTAGGAGTTTTGAGCGCTGTATGACAAAGCAATGCTTGGGAGCAATGTGAAACACGATTTTTTATACTGTTACATACAATTGTTTGTAAGTATCAAATAGACTGTGTACAGCATCATTTTTCATGACAATTTGCCTCGGACCGATTTCAGCACGGTTCGTTTTTGGCAACATAATCGTTCGAACATGGCATATGTAAACCAGATGATATCAGCATTTTCGAGTTGGAAGTAGTTCCATAATGATATTGATTTAAACTACTTACAGCAATAAATGCTGGAAGAACATAACTTCCATATACCATACGACTCAGTTCGTCGAGATCAGCAAATGCGTATGTGACAAATAATTTCACTCAATTTTCTCGGAGATGGCTAAACCGTTTTCTACAAACTCAGATTCATATGAAAAGTAGTATACTCCCAAATAAGGTTCCTGAATTACGTTTGGATCCGACTTCTGATTGCGGAACCACAGGATGATATGTGAAACGAAATTAAAATAATGCAACTCATTTTTTCTTGTAGATGGCTGAACCGATTTAAGATTCAAATGAAATCTTAGAATCATCTATGATTCAAATGAGAGGTCTTAAAATGCTAGAAAACATCTTACTTTTTAGTCAGATCCGACTTCTGGTTTAGGAGATACAGGGTGATTAGTATAAAAATGTCCACTTCACATAAAATAATAATGTTTTTCGGGTTTGCAGATTTGAATAGTCGATTACCAAATAAATTTATTTCAGTTCAAGCGGTATTCGTTTTTGGATTCGGAATGTACCCGGAATTACAAATTCGCCCTTCAATTAATCCGAATTCTGGAATCTGGAATTTTATCCGATTCTGGAATTACAGATGATGAGTTTTTAAAATTCATACCGATATAGAAGATGTAAATTGTTTGGCATATTAATTTATGGCCATTCGAATCATTTTGTGTTATGCTAGTTCCTGAATACCGGCTCTGGAAGTACCATAAACAATGACGAAAAACTCTAAAGTGGAACTTACTTCGACATCTCATGGAATGTTCAATCGATTGTCACACGTTAAGATTGAAATTCGATACGATTTGCAGTTTCGACATTACAGGGTAATGAGTGATTGAAATCTCAATTTGCCGTTTAAAACGACGATAATTAAAACAATGTCATGTGGACTAAAACACCAAAGAATATCCATGCAAAAAACACATGCGGATTGATAGAAAAAGGTATCATCTCACTGCTAGGTGGATTAATCACGTTTTTATATTTCCATGAATTGTTTATTTGCTTGCTATATCTACAGTTATTGCATGTACATGAATAATTCTTAATTATATTTAAGGTTTTAAGTTTTTGAAAATTGTATGAGTACGACGTGCATCGTCATTAGAACACAGTCTTGTGACGATTGTGGTTTCTGAAATCGGAACGAATGAATGGTATTTCTGTGTGCCTGGAATCATTTTGATATCCTTATAAACAGCACTCCACTCGGTCACACTCCGTTCATATTCTTCTTGTGACACGTAACAAAAAGACATGGTCGTGAATGCATCTCGTGGGTGTTCATGTAGTGGGTGTTCATGTAGTTTAGTCAAGCTTTCACGTCGTGCCATTCGCTTTAAATTAAAATAAAAATTATCCAAAAAAAATTATTTTTTTATATAACTTGTTCGGATTATTTTGTAATTATTGAGAAAAAAATCAAAAAAAATTTTTTGGTGTATTTTTTTTAGAGTGCCCTATTGATTCCCTACAACTTCTTCCTGGACGGCATTTTTGTGCGATGAACGGTTTCCGAGTTACAACGATTTGAAAACGCCCTTTTTAAAAATCAGTCGTGAGTCGGATTGACCTCTCAATCGGTTCAAAACTTATGGTTTGCCATACTGAAGTCATGTGCAAAGTTTCATTCAAATCGGAGAAGGTCGATTCTGATTTTGTAACTGTTTCGTTCACTCATTCCTAGAATTGCTCTGCTAGAAGTTTCAAGGATCGTTTTCGAAAAAATGTGCAACGGAATAAAATCCTTCGCGCTGTTTTTTGTCAGCTGCCAACAACGAATGCTTAAGGGGTTATACACTATCTTTCGATTAATGTGTTAATTCGCGAAACCTATTTTTGGTCGACGAATCAGAGAGTATGAAACAGTACATACTTTGTTTCGTTTGGGAAAAAAATCAGTGTGATGTGTTGTAAATAGTATGATTGTACCAAAATGTTTTTTAGTTGGAGTTCATTTCCGGTGCCATTGATATCACAAAATCCAATAAATCGATTTATTCCATATTTTAAGGTTGGATTCCTAAGTGCTATTGCTAGGTCGTGCACGAAGGATGTTGCTAAACATAATTTTTTTGTGATTGATAATGTTTTTGTCGTGAATACGACTTACTGTACTGTGGGGCGCCTTTTCAAAATTTACCCTGTGAAAGAATGGGTGGATCTCAATCGTGAATATCTCTTATTGTACTTAACCTAACAACATAATTTTTGCTGCAGCTATCGAAAATATGAAATACCGAATATCGAAATCTACAAATTTCGAAGATTTGGTACGTGTTTTGCATCGTCAATTTAAATGACTGTAATTCCAGATATTCAGATGCCAATATAATACAACAATTTTATATAGGATAATGATACATTGAATCAAACGTTATAAAAATTGACTCAACCATTTTGTAGAAATCGAAACTTACAAGTCTTACAAGCCAGCTGTCGTCTGTTCGAGCCCCGACCTGGAAGGATTCTTAGTGTCAGTAGGATCCATAGTACTAGCCATGCAATGATTCTGTACACTAAGAATCGGCTGCGAAGTCTGTTGAAACAGAAAGGCCAAATTCCACCACAGGAATGTAATGCCAAGACTTTGCTTAAAGAAATCGAAACTAGTTCTTATTTAGTGTTTTATCACAATTTCAGATACTTCGGAATCCGGAAACTGGAGCCCGGTACAGTCAAAGTGAGTTTTCTAGGACATCAACTATGGAATCTTGCACGTTAGGTGCAATTTTTATACAGTTTGAAAGATTTGTACTGTTGATGTCGTTACGTTCAAAACTATTCTCGATATACTGATTGTTTTCAGTTCTCTCTGCATAACTCCGAAACCGAAAGATTGATTCACTTGAATTTCAATAACCTTCCATTTGAATCTATGATTATAAACAACATTGTTTTGCGATTTTATAGAAATCTCTACCTGTTTTCTACCTCGTGTTTCAACTATGAAAAGGTTTGTCCATAAACTAGTATAACCTACAGAGTGAAACAGTACTCAGGTCGGTTAGGCCATATATGAGGAAACGAAAAGAGGTACTTCCGAAACCGAAATCTAGGAACCGGTATAATCGAAGTTGGTTCGATAAAAGTGATTGGAATCCATTTTTGAGTTTATGGCTACAATCTTCGGCCATTCAACAAAAACCCAAGAACAAAGAAAGCCAAATTAATGTTTGGCCGTCTACTGACAATGACTACCGATTGGAATAGTTTTGAGGCAAGTCTAGAAATCAATTTTTATTTTCGGTGCTTCTTGAATCAAAAACCGAAAACCAGCATAGCCGGAATCGGGTTGTTTGGTTGTCTATTGAAAATGGCTACCGATTGGAATAGTTCGAGGCAAGTTAAGAATTTTTTTTCTGTTTTTGTTTCGCCGCTTCAAGTGACGGTATCTAATTTTTATCACAATTCGGAAGTTTTGTATGAGACCATGAGACCTTTCATTTGAATCTAATTTGTTGAAATCGGTCACGCCATCTCTGAGAAAAGTGAGAAAGTAGTTTGAAATAAGAATTTTTCCAATAATCACACTGTAACTGCGGAACCGGAAGCCGGATAAAAATTAAATTCAGGAAGTTTGTATAGGACAATTGTACCTTTCATTTGAATCTAAGTTTGTAAGCATCGTCCAGCCGTTTCTGAGAAAAGTAAGTGCACTTTTTTCTATTTTTTGCGCATATCACCCTGTAATTCCGGAACCGGTTTCGAATAAAATTCAGGAAAAAATGTTACACACACACATACATACAGACATTTTGCGTGCTCGATGAACTGAGTTCGAATGGTATATGAAACTCGGCCCTCCGTTCAAAAGTTGGTTTTTACAGTGATTGCATAACATTTCTATATGAGAAAGGCAAAACATTGACTGGGCTTTACATATTGAAACCGTAGCTCGAGCATGAGAAAGACAACCAAGAGTCATGAGCTTTTCTCTTTAGTACTCGTTGGAACCAAACATTTTAGAAAACTTTGAGTTATTTGTGTTTATTTCATACTACTAAAAATCTTCACATAAATTTCTGATCAAATATTCTATAGCATGGAGCAAAAACTATGTTGTTAGGTTAAGTACACTAAGAGACATTTGCGATTAATTTCAATCCATTCTTGTACAGGGAAAAATCGACAAGTAGCCATTATTTAGAAAAAAAACCAATTTCTCGGAGCAAAACGAAAGTCAAAATCAGTGAAGCAGAGGCCAGGAATAAAGACATTCCGAGCAAAAAACTCATCCAACCGTGATGACAAGTAAAATTTCACTACGAAAAGACGTTCTAAGAAGCTTTGCACCATTTTTTGCATAAATTCTCCTTGACTATAATGAACGACGGAACTTACGTACTCGGAGACTTACATTTTCCGAATCTGGCTTTTTACACCGCAATTCGAAGGTGACGACCATCTCCAGACAAAGTAGGTGTCCAAATTTCTGAAAAAGTATTTGATTTAGCAGGCCATTTGTAGTTGTGGTCGAAAATCTAAAAGTTTAGTTTCCAGAGGATCTATCATTAAGGATGTGTACTAACCCGGTTTGATGGCTCATTGCATAGGGTACTGGCCTTACAAGCCAGTTATCGCATATTCGAGTTCTGATCTGGAAGGATTCTTATGCCGTTTTTCATTGAAAAACACTGGTGGCGTGGACTGCTCTGATTTTGCACTTTCGAGCAGAAATGCAGTATTCTGACGGTGTTTTATTACCATTTCTGCTCGAAAGTGCAAACCAGAGCAATCCACGCCACCAGTGTTTTTCAATGAGAAACGCCATTAGAGTCAGTTGGATCGTAGTACCAGCCATGCAATGGCTGCGAAATCTGCTGAAACAGAGAGGTCGGATTCCACACAGCAATGTAATGTCAAGACTGGTTTTCACTAGAAATAATATCTGTGAAAGCGGTTACTACTGGGACCTCAATTTACGCGCAGAGCCAGGGGTGCGTAAATAAAATTTCGTGTAAATTAAATAATACTTCGCGTTATTTCAAATTATTCGCGTAAAAAAAGGTTTTTCAAATTTCATTTGATTTTAGTGTTAATAACATGAACAATCCTACTACGTCCGATGCTTCAGCGCCTGAGGACCCTCTGAGTATGTTCTGGGACTATGGAAATGCTTAAAAGATGTTCCAATATCCAAGAACTACTCGGAGTATTGTCCTTAGGGACTACACTTTGTCACAGCAAGAACTACAACGGCGAATGCCTTTGTTGTTTGCGGTTCATACTTTTAGAGCTACACATTGCTTACGTGCATATTTAAAGCTGTTCCAGGTAGATTCCCAGTCACCCAAGAACTTCGGTGAAAACTGATCTTAACATCCACTCGAGCGCTCTGCAGTATATGCATAGTTTTTCAATGCTGCTCATAGCCGTAGAGCTACATACTGCTTACCTGTGTGTTTTGATTTTTTCTCGGAACATTCCCAGTCTTCCAAGAACTTAAGTGAAAACAGGTCATAAGATCAACACGAAGAGCTACAACTCCAGGTAGTTTTTGGATTGCCTAGAGCAATCACAATTGCCCTATTGATCGTATGAGGCATCACGAATATGGACCGAGAACGATAAGGTCGTTAATGCACTGGTAGATCTTAAAACCTGAAATTCAGGTAGTTCTTGGGTGGAGCATCGGCTACGTTGGTAGACCTTAAGGAGGTTTTGGATGTGCAAGTTTCTGTGAATAGTACTACAAGTACACGGGAAGACCGAAATCAGCATTTTGGGGAAAAAATTAGTTGATTTTCTGATTTTAGTTAGATTTTTTTCAGTTGTCTCAAAAAATGACAACTAAAAAAATCTTACTTTTGCTAATTTTAATTTTTTAATTCTCATTTCCTTAATAATAATAAAGTATTTGTTGAAATGGCTATTTGTTTTTGTTGAATTCTCCAATTAAATGTGCGGTCATTTCCTAGCTAAGGCACACTTCATTTCCATTCAATTATTTTTTTAGTTGAATTTGAGAAACAAAACGTTGTTTTCAACCAACATTAATGGTTGAGTTGGCTTCTGCAATTTGCAGCTATATGGCGCACTGTCACCGAAAAAACATTAACACCGTAATGACTACTAGCCACTATGGCACACTACTACCGAAAAAAAATTCAGTCGCGGTTGTCTTTTCTATATTGGCAGGTATAAATACGATGTTGTAATGGAGGGAAAGACATAAACGAAACATAAACTTTTTTTTGAACATTTTTCTTCTAAATAGTTGTTTTCTTCATCCGACTTCGTAAAATCGACTCTGTCACTGAAAACTTTGAGCACTCAGAAAACAAAAACCGAATACAAGTAGTACACCGGACAGCGTAGCCCGGAAGGTTGGAAAATACAAAAAAACATCATTTGACATATACAATTAGAGTGCAACATTCGAATCTCACTTCACTGTTCCGCGTAAAACCATTATTACGCATATAATTTTTACATATCGATTCAGAAATTTCTATATGGATATATCGTAACACTTGCGAAAAACATCAAAACAATTTGCAAGCAGTTTCGACAAGACTGTCCTTTTTTAGCTTAAAAATGGATTGTTTTGCTTTGACACTTCTCATGAGTTTTTGGCTAATAAATTTATTAATAAAACAAATTTCATTTTTGTTTTCTTTGTGCTTTCTTTCAGTAACAATGGTGATAATAAATTGAGTCAAATTTCCTGATTTTAATCACAAAGTTAGTTGTCAATGACAATTTCGTGTTGGATTGAAATATTGCTGGTTTGTGTCCAGGATATTCTCCGACGTCTCGGGTTGGCGGTTCAATGCATAGGACGCTGGTCTTACAAGCCAGTTGTCGTATGTTCGAGCCCCTACCTGGAAGGATTCTTAGTGTCAGTAGGATCCATAGTACTAGCCATGCAATGATTCTGTACACTAAGAATCGGCTGCGAAGTCTGTTGAAACAGAAAGGCCAAATTCCACAAAAGGAATGTAATGCCAAGACTTTTTTATATTCTCCGACTAAACACATTCTCTACCTACTGCTACCAACTGCTTCTGTGTTTTTTATGTATTTGTTAACGAAACTTTTAAGTATTGTATATTGTATTCGTCCCGGTATTAGCCTTGCTTTCCTATATAGTCTTTTATTTCTGAAGCTGCGACTATTACTTTAATTACCTAGAAATGATATCGAAATGAGGGGTTTACTAACGCTAATTTTCCTAATCTGCTCTGATTGTTTCTATCTTCCTTGATGTATTTTTTTGTATTTTTGCATCCGCATAGTTGGATATGAGTGATGATTGATGAGTGAGTGTAGCATTAGTAAGAAACTTAGTGAAGGTAACGAATGTTACCGAAAGTACAACGCAATCTTAGAGAGAGCTACATTTAACATGCAATCAAACTACTAGGTGTGCAGACTTTGGACAATGTTGTTCACGCTGTTTGTGGCTCCCAGAGGTGACTAAAAGAACATGATTCCAGTCCCCTTTCTGAGCCAAAGGACAGGGGAAACAGAATCATAGAGTTAATACACATTCCAATCTATGCATACATACCTACATACATACATACCACCAATCATGTGAGATTTGATAAGCATATTTCATTTCTTCCCCAGATCAATGTGCAGTATACGTTCAGTCATAATCATTGCAATGTACGGAGGAATATATGCAGTTTTTTGGTCGTTTGAAAAATATATTTACTACTTTATTAATTGTAGTTCCGTTCTCAGAGTGATGAAAGTATTCTACTAAGTATTCTACAACATTGCTGTCTGTAACAAGAATTACATGTTTTTCACATAGAAATACTAGGAGTTATTGAATGAAATGGTACACGTGAACTGCATTATTTCAGAAGCACACATTTCATATTTTCAGTAAGAAGGTGACATCTATGTCAAAGTTGGAGTAATTTACTTACATTCAAACTTTCCCCTATCTGAGACTGTAATGAACCTGTCGACATTGCAATGTGCATAACATCAGTACCGGTACCGAACCGGAACGGAAAGGTTTGAAAGCTCCTTAACGGTTCCTAAGATGTCAATTTACCCTTATTCTTGATAATAATAGGCTCTTTTCGGATTAAATTCACCAGCGCAGGACTAACTGTATCAAGATCATCCAAATTAGTGACCAATTCCAGGCATAAGAAAGCTGGAAAGCACCTAATGTCATGTTGTCTATTTCAAGCACTATTAGTCATATTCACTCCGTGATCAATACAGAGAGCATTACAATTTTCATTTTTTACATTTATAAGCGAAAGATCGATTTTTGTATGTGTTCAAATTCTTTACCCTGTAGGAAATGTGAATTGACTCCCACCCCCACCCGCCAAGTTGTGGTACGCGCCCTGTAGCTCATCATCCAAAGCCTAAGATTGCCGTCAAAGTGAAAGCGTCACGCGATGCCTCTAGGCGACCGAGCGAGCTAGTTGCATTTGATCAAAGCAAGCCTGTCAGAGTGAACGCGATGCGATAACAGTATATTGCATTGAACCGCTTCGCTTCGCATCGCGTTCCGCGCTCACTCTGACATCAACCTAAGGACATCCGGTTTTGTTGAATTATGTTCAAATTGTTTTCCTGTTATCGGCATTTGTCGTTAACAGGCTCTAGTAGCTTGCGCACATGTCCATGAACTAATAAATTAATGAAGCAGTCATTTGGTTGCTTCGATTGCTCTTGTTCTCGACGTATGAACTCCGGCTCCTTTGCTCATATTTGTTTCTTCAATTCTCCAACCATGCTGCTTACTGATCAAGTAACAAACTATTTCCGTTCGAATCGGTGAAACTTATATAATTAGTAAATTTCTATTCCCAAACGCAAAAACTGTAAACATTAACAATTAATTAACAAAGATGCATAGGTGCACTTAAATCACTTGAAACTCAACTTAATGTTATATAAAAAGCAAAATCCTGGCATTACATTCCTTTTGTGGAATTTGGTCTTTCCGTTTCAACAGACTTCGCAGCCGATTCTTAGTGTACAGAATCATTGCATGGCTAGTACTACGGATCCTACTGACACTAAGAATCCTTCCAGGTCGGGGCTCGAATATACGACAACTGGTTTGTAAGACCAGCGTCCTATGCATTGAACCGCCAACCCGGGACGAACTTAATGTTATATACAAACACTTAAAAAAGAAATAAAGATTGATTGGAATTAAACTTTAACTGTGACAAGAATCTGTCGTTTTTGCCGATTTTTACCTACACGGAGAACCCGCAGATCACATAATTACAATATTGCAATTATTGTTTCACGCCCTGGTTGTTTCAACTAAAATGTTGTTGATTTAACTAACATATCTGTTGATTTTGACATAACCATTCAGGTAACCGAAATTGTTGTATTCAAATGCTGTCACTTGGCGGAGAACGAAGACAGCAAAAGGCAGAACAAAAAACCTCTTCATTTCACCAGAAGCGTTTCATATTGAAAATTTTCAATGGTAAATGAACGTCATTTATGTTAGTTACGTAGTGGTCGTTTTATGTAAGTGAAAGTGTGCAGAAGAATATAACAGTTAATTGTGAAACAAGTTTTCCATGTGTTAAATAGATATTCTTACAGTATAAATGTTTTAATTTCATCTGAGAGTAATGTATTCTAGGACAGTTCATGTCAATGTTATTAAAACCGCTTAACGCTTAAAAATTTGCTGCTAAAGAGAAGTGGTACTATTTGTATTTTCTTGAAAGTGTATCTGTAGCATTAGGTTTACCAGCGAGCCATTCTGCAAGTGAAGGAAAAATTTCCTAATTCCCTGTGACCATTTTTCTGGTGAGTTCCCTTTTGAGAATTGTAATCTTTTGGTTCATTCCCGTATCCTTTGTGAGTTTAGTGATAAAGATATAAGCAGTTAATTAGGTAAAATTTCGTTGTTCAAGCAGTGAACGATTAGCTGCCCCCAAAGAGGCTAACATTAAAAAATATTTATTGCAGTTGGCGTTTTAAGTTCAAATAACTGAATAACTGGTTGAAACAACTGAGACATTCATTCATTCATTTCATGCATACAAGTAACTTTGCTGGGATTGTGTCTTTGCTCAATTGCACGAGTGACATCTCATTGAAACGTTTCATTGTTCGCTCAGGGTTTTTGGCATTACTCAACTGAAACGTTTCATTACTTGTTGAGTGTCGTTGCTAAGCTGCCAGCACGATAAATCAAAAATGACAGATTAGTTAAAACAACAGTCGATTAGTTGTACCAAATTTTAACCATTCAAAATCAGAAAAACAACTAATATTTTAGTTGTTTTGCGATCGCTGGCTTTTCCGTGTATAACTCCCAAACAATAGGAACCGTAGACTCTAATCCAAACAAACACTCAACCATCAGCAACACGGGAGTTTATTTACCTTTCCTCCTTGCACTGCTTTGCCGTAGACATCGGCGACAAATTGTGTTCAGTTTCTTCGGTCAATTTTTTGCTCCTGGCACTAATAACTGTCAGCATTCCGAACAGTCAGTCAATTTATTTCTTAACCACGCCACTCTCCGCTCGTCTGATTGGTCCACGGGAAAGTAATAATAACGGAAATCTCGACGAAACTTATTTCCCACGTCTCTCCCGGGAAGCAACAAGAGAAAAATTCTTTTCTCAGCTCCAGCACCAGAAGCCGAGCAGGGGATAAAAAACTTTTCTACAAATAACATAAATTTGTAAATGTCAATGCTTAACGTGCAGCACATTAAACAGCATCATAATGCGGAAACATATGTTCAATTATGAAACAAGGTACTTTCATTTTTCAACAATTCTATTTGGACCGCCCAATCTGACTTGTGCCGGCTAGGAGCACCCCCTTCTGACACATTCCTTCGGATAAGCAGTCCGGCGAGAACAGCCACTAGAAATATGACCCTATAGAAAGAGTACCGTTGTACATGATGTCGACACCAGTTCCTTCGCCGTTACACACCAAGTGACTGTTCGGTTCGAAACCAATGAAATATGATGAAAGTTTTGTTTCCGAGCAAAAGATTTTCCTCTTCGGTTCCTCAGATTTCATTCCTCATATCACACCGACGCCGAAGGGTGATAGTTTTTCCTTTCTGCGAAAGTTTTTCGCTCAGCTGGAGGTTTCACGTAATCTGTTTTTTTTTGTTCCCTGGCAGTGTCTCGAATAATGGAAGCAATCACTAATGTTCTACAACAAAACATTTATTACCGCTATGAAATGAACAAAAACTTTCCCCAACTAACGGCATGGGATGGCACTGTTTTCAGCAGTTTTGCGGTATCTGCTACTTTTTATTTTTCTCTGCGAGCAGAACAATTTGTTGCAGCGCATTGCCTCGGAGATTCATCGCTACGACAGCAATGATCATAATGTTATCAAGTGAAAGTTATCCATATTTTACCTTCAAGTTGTTTATTTCTTTTTTTTGCCAGACCGGAGTCAGGACATTTTTATTAAGTTTCGTATCAAATTTGGTACGAATGTTGTTTTCCGAGGGGTTTCCAACAGCTTGGATTACTTGCCAGTTTCGAAATGGATTACTTCGATTACATTATTAC
Source organism: Malaya genurostris (assembly GCF_030247185.1). Lineage (NCBI taxonomy): Eukaryota > Metazoa > Arthropoda > Insecta > Diptera > Culicidae > Malaya > Malaya genurostris. The sequence continues at coordinate 301,080,243 of NC_080571.1, read as the reverse complement.
CTTGATTGTTTCTGGATTACTCGATTACTTTTAAAATCTGATTACTCTGATTGACTCGAGATTACTTCTTATTTATGATAATATTTCTTCTGGATTATTACATTACTTTCAATATACAATATTTCAAAAGAGGATTACGTCAATATACAATTCTAAAATTTAACTTTTTCGCATTGTCCGATTGTTTCCATTTTGTTTGTTGTAGGACAAGTTACCACAACCCTGTGGAAACAACACTTTATTAACGCAGAACCATTTATTCAATATAGGGTTGAGCAGACCCTGTCAGGTTGAAGAGGAATCAATCTTCAGTTCAGCAACGCCATCTCACGGAATAACATTCAACATATCATGTCAACTGTATGGATGCGCAGTGCTGCTATTTTGGAGCGCACGTTTTTGACATTTCTCTCCCCTACTTCTATGTACGAGATTCGATGCAGACTCGTCTGAGGGCGCCTTGTTCGCGAAAAAGGATGTTGCCAATGATTTGTTCGGGAAATGTGAGAGCTGGATATCTTGTTAATATGATGTCTTAGGGTTGAGACAATGTCTCCATACAAAGCTCTTAAATTGCATCCAGATTCGACATCCAGTTGTGGAATTAGTGTGGAAGAGTGTTGAAAATTTCAAACAGTTGTATGGAGTAGCGATACAAAACACGGAAGAAATTTGAATCTTGACTCAAATCAATTCTAATCGATAAGCCTTGTCAGTTAAAGTCCAAACAAACCGACTTCGGCTATATTAGTCCCCAGCTTCCGACACCGGAAGCATCGGAAATTGTGGTTAAAACATTGATAACGAGCACACTTTTCTCAGCCATAGCTTGGACTACTTTCACATACTTATGTTTAAATGAATGTTCATACGAAATTCCTTTATTTCATCCGAATAAGAAATCTGGCAGCGAGATTACAACGTGATGTATCTACCTAAATAACCAATGTTTTTATATTATTCGAGATCAACGATAAAACTTTTGAAGAGTCCCTTAGTTATATTTTTTGCGGAAATATGGATCATAATAAAACCACTAGGTAAATTAAAATAGGTTTATTCTAAAACAATCCACAAAAAGAAAGTTTAGTAATGAGCTTTCTGCAAATAATATTGTAAAGTTTGCTTCATTTAGAATTGGAACAAACTTTTGCTCATATTGTGGCGCTCCTGGTGGACGGATTTGGAAGCTCTTGGCGCCCACGTGTCGGGAATTTTGTCAGCTTCACGTATGATTTTTGACATTCCGAAAATCGACTGTACTTCGTAAACAATCAACATGGAAGCCGAAAGAAGGAAAAAAAATTGTGCACAGTTATTTGGAAAATCCATTGTGGTCTGCATCTAGGCTAGCTAAACAGCTGAAATTGCCCAGAAATACCGTATGGCGCGTTATCAAACGGTATAAGAAAACATCGGAAGCCTCAAGCCGATCGTCGGAGGCGAACTGACGACCGGAAATTGCGTGGTAAGATTTTGAAGACGATTAAGAGGAATCCTAATCTGTCGGACCGTGATTTGGTCAGAAAATTCGGTGCTGCCCATAGTACCGTGAAGAGAACTCGACTCCGGGAAGGAATCAAGTCGTATCGAGCTAGCAAACAGCCAAATCGGACCATGAAACAGAATAGTGTGATCAAAATTCGTGCTCGGAAACTATATAACCAGGTGCTGACCAAGGTCAACGGGTGTCTTCTGAAGGACGATGTAACCTGTGTCAAGGCTGACTTCGGTCAAATCCCAGGTCAAAAATTTTACTTGGCAACGGCTCGTGGGGATGTTCCAGCCAAATTTAAATTTGTTTTTGCCGACAAATTTGCAAGAAAATTTATGATTTGGCCGGGCATTTTCAGCTGCGGCAAAAAAACGAAAGTTTTCGTTACAAATAAGACAAATGACATCGGAACTATACCAAAAAGAGTGTCTCCAAAAACGAATTTTGCCGTTCATTCGATCCCACGACCATTCTGTTATGTTTTGGCCAGATTTGGCAAGCTGTCATTACAGCAAAGCCGTTTAAGAATGGTATGCAGAGAAAGTGGTCCAGTTTGTTCCGAAAAACCTTAACCCACTCAACTGCCCCCAGTTCAGCCCTATTGATAAATACTGGACAATCATGAAGAGGAGACTCAAGGCAAAGGGAAACGTTGTCAAAGACATCAATCAGATGACGACCTGGTGGAATAAGATAGCTAAAACGATGGACGAAGAAGGTGTGCGCCGCCTACTGAGCCGTGTTACAGGAAAAATTCGAGAATTCCTTCAAAACCGTGACGAATAATTTTATCCGTATTTTTTCTTAAAAGTATGAAGAAAACGCTACATTTGTATAAAAAAAAGATCTTGAATACAATAATAAATAACTGAAATACAGGCAATTGTCTTTGTTCCAATTCTATTTGAAGCAAGCTTTAGGTAACTCGATGGCTCGGGGTAGGACATCTCTTTATCCTTGTCAACATCTGCCCAATTAATGAACATGGACTTCCGATTGGCGAGATAACAAACGAAGATGATATGAATTTCAAAATAGTTTAGAAGCGAATCCATCAAAAATTTTCTAAGGCATTAATAAAGAGAGAGTAATTTGTATATGGTATGACATATGGTTTCTCAGGTTTCGGTTTGAAAAGATGGTAGAAATGAACTCTACCGGTCACGATTTTTCGTTACTATCAATTAAAATTTCTGCATTGAGTTAAATGGATGTGAAACGATCAAAATTATTATTTATTGTAATCAAAATAACTGCCCCTAGATATTCTTACCTCACTTCAAAACAAGCAATGGAACCAGAACTTTCTTTCTAAAACCTTAGATTAAGCGGACACTGTATGCAAAATAGAATTATTTTGGGTTTGCTTTAATCGATAGACATTTTAAACAGAAACATGTTGGCAAAGTTTCAAAGTCAAACATCGAATCTATTTGTGCCATTCCATTTATATGAAGCTTTAAAATTTTAAAGCGTGCTTTTATTACAAATATTTCTGTCTGCACGGTTTTATTTTGTTGAATATAAAACAGAGAAATGCGTGAAGAATAACTCAAATTTCAAGTATGGGACCTGAAGATCAAGCTTGACACATTCGCAGTGCAATGTATCGTTTGAAAGACTCATCCAGTAAGCATTAACAAGAAAACAATATTCGTCAAAGGAAATTTCTCATTGCCATTAACATTCATTTGATGGGACTTACATGGGGACTCAAATTTCATGTAGGTATAACGTAGATTACGTTTGAATTATTTACAAGGCAATAGATCGTCTGAAAGAGCAATTCGATAAGAATTAACACAGAATAGATTTCCATCCCAGAAAAATTTTTGATTTCCACCATTGATGATATTTAGTAAAAATTTCATGTAGTCAGATTTATTTACTCTGGGCTTCCAGATGGGTCCAGATTATCTTGTTCCAAATAATTTCAGGGGAAAAACATACTCAGAATAACTATTTATTTCCTTTTAATGGTTCCGGATGATCATAAAAAATAGTACGTGCTGGATGGCGCAGTATAGGATAACTAATGGCCGATATAGTACTTGCTGGATGTCATGGTACTGGATACATCAAGTTTTTTCGAATTTTTTTTATTTGTTCCTGAAACGTCGGAACTACAGGTCGTTCCGACGTTTCAAGAACAAATGAAAACAAAATCGAAGACGAACAGTTGGAGTGAAAACCCGGCTAAATATATTTACAGAAGACATTGTCAAAAAGCTCTTACTAAAAGCGGTAGCAGAAAGCAAGCCTAAAGAAATATTATCTCAATTGAAAATCAAATGAAAGGCTTGGCTAAAATTAAGTCTCAATTCGTGCCCAACTGTAATTTCATGCCGATCGATTGATGTACCACCCCGCATTCCTGGTAATTTAATCATATCCAAATTCATTTCGAAATTGAACGCCGACGCACAAAAATTCTAAGCTCATCTTTGCAGTCAGTTTCCTAGAGCACCAAGTCTTGTTGCCCTCGTCATTTTGGAGCTGAAGCAGTGTGCCTTAATGAATATTTTATTGAATAAAAATCTAGTCTCGTTTGCAAAAAAAAAAAATGCTCTGACATTTTGTTGCTCGAGGCAGGAACAAACCAATCAGTTGTACCGATGTTTTTAATGAGTTTGGAAATAATTGTTGAGAAAGTCACTTAAAGAGCTGTGTCTCAGTTACGTGTATTTAATGATAGGCCACAAATGAGTTGAGCTCCACATATTTGTAATGCACCATATTCGTTCGCCGAAAGACCTATTAAAAAAGAATCTTTTCGTGACTTACCATGACAAGCGTTTACAAGCTTCAAATAAAACCTCAAACCAAATTGTACTGCAACACCCTGAACGATAATTGAATGCTTTCCGATTGTCGACCAGCAGTCAACGCTCATAAAATTTACGAAAACTTGAATTCCAAAAGTGAAGGAAAAAATTTCCTTCAATGGGTACCAGAACGCCACTTTGCTTCGACCGAAAGACTTTTCGACACTTACTTGGCCATTGATATCGGATCAGGAATACTAAATTATGGATTTCTATTTCTACTTTGATCTCGGAAAACGGGCCCCCACTAGCGGCTACCGGTGCCCGTAAACTATTTCGAAGTTCGCCCCAAGAGCCGTTGAACGAATCACGCAAGGCTGCAGCCTGTTCAATTGATATTTTCCCTCTTCTGAATAACAATGAACCGAGGCAGCTACGGCTTCAAAGGGCCATCGCTTTTGCTCGTGCCGCCCCACCAAACATGACCGGCAGATAAAATAGAGGGTATCGAAACTTTACTTGACTGGATGACATTAATTTTTCATCTTTTGCATATTATGAATGTTATATGCATGTAATCCGTAGGATGGATTTGGAATTTTAAATGAGCTCCTTTAAGATTATGTAACCTTAACCAGCAAACCCAGGCACATCGTCCTCGTCGTACTGATTGAGTGTGCGGCAGTATCCCGAAAGCGACCAATTTTCCTTTGATATTGAAGTGGAAGATTCGGAGAAGGACATTGTTGGCTTGGAGTCATCCCGATTGTGTGAGATATATTTAGGATGCTTTAAAAAGCTTATCCGAAGGATTAGCAGTGGCAATATTGGAATTGCATAGGTATTAAAGTTACTTCGTATATTGTGATTGTGCTTAGATCCATTTATTCTGGGAAAACAAGAATAATTTATCAGGCGACTCATGGAAAGCACTCATAAATGTGAGTACATCGAGCGTCAAAAGCTTGAGCCATTTAATACAGCAACATCGAAAATCCGATGCGGTCAGGTTCAAACGTAGCGAAGTCGTTGAAATTAACTAAATCGGTCGTGTGTTTGAGAATTGTCGTGAACAGCATACTATCAATTGGCAGGATGACAGCAAACTTCATAGTGAGACTAATTATCGGTAGCTGCATTTGAAGGTTTGGAGAAACTCAGGGCTGTCGGATTATGATATCGCCAAGAAACCTCATGCCAGCCAGATGTGTTCGTCTGTGTCTAAAGGATTTAGCTCATTTTGGTCAGTAAGCTACCAAACATGACACTGATACAGACAATAATAGATCCGCATGGATGACGAACAAAAGTTCTATAAAGTCATTGGTTAAGTCCTATAGTGTTTCAATTCGATTTTAGCCGATAAATTCGCAGTGATTTCATGATCTGGCATGTTACCGCAGAGACAGGACTCGAACCCGCAGCTTTGCAATGCTCTTTCAGTTTTTCGTATTTCTGCTTCGGTCGGTATAGGGAAGCTTAGAGTTATGCATAAAAAAATTCCGCACAGTAGAGCACATGTATGAACTTCTAACAAAACGAAATATAGAAATACACGCTCTATCACATTTTCCAGCTCAATCGGTACCTGTCTGCGAGCAAAGCAGGTAGTTTGTCTAAAGCGGCCCTTACACGTGACAATATTATTGTCAATCCAAAGTATTGTCAATACCGTCAATCCAATTGGCTTGGTAACTTGAGTCCGCGTTTTTCGATAAAATCAAGTGTCTGGAGCTTTAAATATTGCAACTGAATATTGAAACATTGAGAGAAAAGGTCATTGTACATATTCAACTGTTTCCTCTCTGGAGAGAAAGTATTGTAGGATTGATGAGCAGTTTTGATTTTTTGACAATATTTTCGTCAATCCAATGAAGTTTCCATTACACGATCAAAAGTATTGTCAATACTCCTTGTATTGACAATAATATTGTCTCGTGTAAGGGCAGCTTAACGAGAGTTTCGGAAATCTCAAAATTTTTCGTTGATTTTTTTTTCAAACAAATTTTTGTCAAGATAACATCAGATCTCGATGTTTTATGAACTTTTGAAGACATTCGGCAACCAAAAAAATTTTTCTTTTACGCGGATTTCCAAAGTTACGCGTATTTTTACTGGGATTCTCAAATTTACGTGGTTTGTTCTACGCGGATTTCCGAAGTCAAGTTTATACTCTCTCTCTATCTCGCGTAAAAAAAGACTTCAGGGCAGACCAGGAATTTGAGCCGTTCGAGTAGAAAGAACCAAAAATGCTATTTACAAAATTTCAAACTTTTTGGATGGCCACAAATTATTTTGTGAGTAACCATAAATAGTACTTGAATAAAAAAATGTTTATTTTTTAAACTAATCAACTTCAAAAGAAAGTGTTAACAGATTTCACTATAAATGTTAGAGCGGTTTTTTGACTTTGAATTGTTGAAATCTGTTATCAAATTTAAATTCGTTTTTTTATAACAATATAGAAGTTATTCGTGCCAATAGATTGGTTTCATCGCAATATTGACTTAGAAATTGAAAATTAAGTAATACATCGCTCAAAACTATTCTTCAGAATAATTAATTTATCTTCGAAGTAAAGCAATTTTTGTGTCAAAACATAGGCTGGTTTTCTGTCCTTATAGTTTTATTGCATTTTTGCTTGAAGCTAAAATATATATCAGGTGTACAACTTTGCTTCCGCCGCTTTTTTTTTCCAAAATTAAAAGCTTTATTGCGAAAAAAAGCTTAAAAGTGAATTATTCAAAGTAGATTGTCCGTCGCTAGCAACAACTTTCTCCCATCTTTCCAGCAATTTTCAGATCCCGGCGCGAAAAAAGGAGTCCTCTTTTGATGCTATCCATGAATCAATCCATTTTTCCAACTTTTCGAAGGATTGAAAATGTTGATCTGCCAGGACGTGTGCCATCGAACGGAATAGGTGGAAGTCAGAAGGGGCCACATCTGGGGAATACGGCGAATGAGGCAAGACTTCCCATTTCAGCGTTTCCAGGTACTTTTAAACCACTTTTGCGACGTGAGGCCGAGCATTGTCTTGCTGGAGGATGACTTTGTCACGTCGCTCTTGATATTGTGGCCGCTTTTCTTTTAGCGAGACGTTTTGAAATGGCTTGCTGACTCACTCCCAACGATTCGGCAAGCTCTTCTTGGATTTGGCACGAATCTTCATCAAGCAATGCTTCTAGTTGTTCATCTTTGAAGGTTTTTTCTCTTTCACCACCATGTTTGTCTTCGACATCAAAATCACCATTTTTAAAACCTTGAAACCACTCCCGATACGTTTTTTTACTCAAAGCAGCATCACCGTAAGTTTCTGAGAGCATTCAATGCGCTTCAGCTGCATTTTTTTTAATTGTAACAGAAAATTAAAACTTCCCGTAAATGGCGAGAATTGGGCACATAAACAGACATTTTCGAGCGTGAATAATACGAAAACAAGAACAACTGTCACTGAAACGGCGATGACAATTCGTTAGGCACTGTACACACTCACTTTAAAGGCATTATCATCTATGTATTTTAACCAGCCTCAGCCGGTACAGCCACCTATCGGAAAACGGTGGAAGCAAAGTTGTACACCTGATACAAATGTATAGCACAAATCTTCATCTAACCAGGGGAACGTGCCGCTAGAGCCAATTTGTTCTGATTCCACTTCTGGGTTGTATCTGGGTTAGTTTCTGTTATCTTTAAGCAAAACGATATTGATTCAGTTTTACCTGGCTTAATTTCGCTGTTTGGTAATTTTTTGATGAAGATTTTCGGTAAACATAGAAAAAATAACTATTATGTTTCACGAAAATTGCGAGAAACATAATAGTTAATAGCTTGAGGTGTATAATCTAATGACAATTATTGAACTTCTGTAAATTTGATATTCAACGACAATTAACTGTCAGACTTGGATCACTTTGTAATTGGTGTAGCCGGAATATGGGAAAAATAATCAGGAATATTCTAAGTATTCTCGGGGATGCTTACCATTTGTTAATATTTTTTTTTTGCAGAACATAATTTCAAACACTTCCGATTTTTCGACCATGAGCTTCCATTGAAGCTCTTTTCGGAGGAAACGCATGGTGCTTAGTTCTGTTAGATATGCACCGTGCGTTCTCTTCTAATAGAACTTTAATGGAGGCGAATTGTTGATTCGTTGTATTTTTAAGAAAACATAAATATTGAGCTTTACAACATTTTTAAAAATATTAGACCGAAACTCTTCATTCGCTGGTATCTGAAACTTATTCATTTACCAGGTATGGGTAATCCTTATTTTGAATGGGATAATAAAAAATATTTGAAATATCGACCATTGCTTTCTACACATTTTGGCCATCTTTATGGCAAATTGTGGTTACCACGCAAATAAAAAGATTCGTATTTGAAAAAAACAATCAGACATCCATTTCTCGAATTTTTCGTAGGAATCGAAGTGCTACTAAGTCAATGCGTGACTAAACAAACGGTAAACAGTTCGAAAAACTCTTATGGTTTTACATCTTTTTTGATGCACATAAATGGAGTGTCGTATTCAACACAAATTTATATTCAAGTAGTTGTAAAATTGCATGATTTGAATACTCGATGGCTTGAAATCGAATGAAATAAAAAACAAAAGATCAATAGCAACAGCACGACTTGAACCGAGAAACATTAGATCACAAAGCAAGTCAGTTAATCGACTGAATCACAGAAGCACACATCTGTTTGATGAATTTGCGTCACTTGACAAGCAGTTATGAATTGTATCGTTTGTAGACTTATGTCGCCTGTAAAATTCATAATATTTTTCTGTGTAGTCAAAAACGGCCAAGTCTGCTGAATACGGTGGGTGGGGCGGAAGATCCCAGTCAAGTACTGTATCATTAACAGGTTTTGCTTTGTGTGGGGCATTGTTGCGTGTTCAAATTGATCATTTGTGATCTGTAGCGATTAGTATTAACAGTTTAACCACACAGATGAAAATATTTTGTGAATTTGTATTTGTTTTCATGCACATAGTTGTAGTAGGCAATGAAACATAAAATTACTTTAGTATTATGTATGTTTCATTATATTTTGATAGAAAATCTAAGCATTTGGGATTTCTTAACTTTTGTAATTTTTAATATAACGGTATGAATTCCCTTTTGGGGCAGATTCCACCTGTTTACCTGGCTATAACCTTCGCAAAGTGTGAAGTTTTTGGAAACCAGTTGAATATTCTTTTATTGCCAGAAGTATATTTTGGGCATGTGTCTGGGTTTCATTTAAAATGTTCATCATCTCACATATGTTTTGATTGTATTTTTTTATCTGAATGGATAATAAACTTACCAAAGCATCCGTTTACAGAATTACTGGGTGGATTTTGACAGATCCACAACAATTATATTGTCACTCTCATTGACAAATACATTCATTTCATTCAAGCACAAAGTAAAACGTTCTTGCACCATATTTTTCGAAAGCCATTGCGCTTCATTGTAAAGTAGGAGCTCGGAAAATTAAGTCTTAATTTCTTTTAAGATTTTTAATTTTCAATCTTAAAGACGCGATAACCTCCATCGTTTCGACCGGAAATTACGACATTGACGACGCGGTTCGGTAAGAAGCGGATACACGTGGTGTGGTGTTTAATACTTGTGAATCGATTTGGATCAATTGTTAAGTACTTTTTTGTAAAACAAACAATATTTGTGTATAGAACTAAAGAGCTGCTGCTTCACATCCAAAGAGCCGCAGGTTTCCGACCCCTTAAGCCTTGGTATTACATTCCTGTAGCGAAATTTGACCTTCTATTTCATCAGACTTCGCAGCCGATTCAGAGTGTTCAGAAAGTACTTATTTTTCTCGCGAATAGTGGGTTTTTCATTGTTTGTATGTTTGTATGTTTGTATGTTTGTATGTTTGTATGTTTGTATGTTTGTATGTTTGTATGTTTGTATGTTTGTATGTTTGTATGTTTGTATGTTTGTATGTTTGTATGTTTGTATGTTTGTATGTTTGTATGTTTGTATGTTTGTATGTTTGTATGTTTGTATGTTTGTATGTTTGTATGTTTGTATGTTTGTATGTTTGTATGTTTGTATGTTTGTATGTTTGTATGTTTGTATGTTTGTATGTTTGTATGTTTGTATGTTTGTATGTTTGTATGTTTGTATGTTTGTATGTTTGTATGTTTGTATGTTTGTATGTTTGTATGTTTGTATGTTTGTATGTTTGTATGTTTGTATGTTTGTATGTTTGTATGTTTGTATGTTTGTATGTTTGTATGTTTGTATGTTTGTATGTTTGTATGTTTGTATGTCTGTATGTTTGTATGTTTGTATGTTTGTATGTTTGTATGTTTGTATGTTTGTATGTTTGTATGTTTGTATGTTTGTATGTTTGTATGTTTGTATGTTTGTATGTTTGTATGTTTGTATGTTTGTATGTTTGTATGTTTGTTTCTAGTTTTGAAGTAACAAGTTTTTTTTTATTTAAAAATCCAAAAGCTTCAAAATTGGCAGGGTGAATGATCTTTGTAGACATTGTTTAATGTACACACAGATGAGCAATTGCCTACTGATTAAAAACAACACCTGAAATAGCTGCACTCACTCGTCTCGGGTTGGTGGTTCAATGCATAGGACGCTGGTCTTACAAGCCAGTTTTCGTATGTTTGAGTACCGACATGGAAGGATTCTTAGTGTCAGTAGGATCCATAGTATTAGCCATGGTATGATTCTGTACACTAACAATCGGCTGCGAAGTCTGTTGAAACAGAAAGGCCAAATTCCACAAAAGGAATGTAAAGCCAAGACTTTGATAAATAACATTACATAACATAATAACATGAATAATTATACATAAAATCATACATACTAAGCGATTTCAAGGTATAAGTGAACGGCCCTCACTTTTCGAAAATGCCCCGTAGATCTGAATACAAAATTGTACGAATGAATTATTGGTATTATTCTTGACCAATTTGATTTCTTATTGGAATACAATTTCATCAATTAATAAATTCGACTTTAATTAACATAACGGTCTATTCTCATCATAATTTTTTTTAAATTTCAATAAAAAATAGCTCCCACAATTTATGTATAATTATATCTGATACTAAACCAAAAGCGTCGATTTTGTACCCACATGGTTAAAATAAAATACCTATTTATGAGTACTATAAACAGTCATTCTCGACTTTAATTCGAGCTGTCAAACGTTGGGTATTTGCAAAAGTCTACGAATGTCTACGAGGGGGGACGGGGGAGGTTAAAAAGTTAAAAATTTTGGTCGACGTGGCTTATGAACGGTCCCAAATGAGTGAACGGGTTTTATAAATCATCAGAATTAGTGCATATCTAAGCGCATAGTCAATTTTAGTAAGTTTTAACATTATTTTAATTTAAGTTTCGATTTGATGACTAATTTCTCAAAAAGGAGTTGGCCTCAACTGTTTTATAAATTTTGGTATCTTTATGTACATCTAATCTAATTAAGAGCATTATGTACGTAAGTAATCAAACACAATTTTCAAATTCAAATAACTTCCATTCATATTTTTATTTCTCAGCAATCCGAAAAATTATCACATTTGATTCCTGAATCATATTAAAAACGGGTTATATGTATTGCACCCATTCTTGATCCGTTCTATCATATAAAACTTGGTAAAAAACCATCCAATTTACGACACATATTTGCTTTACCTATTATTAACAAAAGAATATTTACCCATTAAACGAGATTCTCCTGTTTTGTCGGAAATGGGTCAAATAATCCACATAAATGGGTACTCTATTTTAACAGTGCCGTTGTACGTAAGCTCGAACGAAATACTCAAGAGCCCATAAGGGTTTGCTGGGTTCAGGCCCGTACCCAGGATTTCGTTTCGGGAGGGGCCCAAAGATAAAAAAAAATAATGTTACTGAATATTGCTTATGTACCTAATTTTCGGAGTGCCATTTACGGGCGTTTTTCACAGACACTTTCAACTTTTCCACTTGTATTACATTTCTTTACGTTAACTGTCTTGTTATTTCTGTAACAAATGTCTGAGATCTTCTAAATAATTATATATCTGTTTTTGATTTCGGGAGGGGCCAGGGCCCCTCGGGCCCCCCTCTGGGTACGTGACTGACTGGGTTGCTCAAAGCACTTGTACTCGGTGATTACTTTTCCAAAAATCCGTTAGGTTTCTTACACACATTGATATTTATATTTAGATGTCCGTTGCAAGCAGTATTGTATCATTTCATAGCTGGATAAATTAATAAAATTTTGAAGAAGAGTTCTTTCCTGGCATCCTGTTACTTGTGACCATCAATATATTTAAAACAAATGAGCAATAGTATTCCAATGAAACTATCATTGCTCTCTCTCTGCATGAGCTGCTTCAACACTCAGCTCAAGCACTAAGTAATCAGGATTCGCAATTATGTATTTGGTTGCCCCATTGGAAAAATTATGTACAAAGCATTATTGCAGGAAACCTTTTCTGCAATGCCACACCAAGAGGATCTGCCGACACCCACGAAAGCACCGCTGCGTAGTCCTTGCAAGGCTCATAATGGCAATATGATATCGGTGATTACTTTGAAATTACATGAAATCCCGCGTTGGCGGGAGTTCACCGGCAAGACAGACGACGACTCGGGCAGGTAGATGGCCCCAAGGAGTGGGCATTATAGCACAATAAGGATTGAACGATATGGTCGCATCGACTGGTTGCCCGCTTATTGTTGCACTGATGGAAGCGAACGGGTCGGCGAAGGTGGTAGGACGGGACGACTGATTACCTGTAGAAAGTGCAAAACGTCGCCTTTCCGTAATAGCAATCGATCGCATGTGCGCCAAGGGGCTGCTTCCTTCATCATCAGGAACTTGGCTGTTTGGGATTAACTGTTACGACTGCGCTGCCTTACGGTAGCACTGTGCGGAAAACGAAGAAAGTAGCTCGAAGACAGCTTGTCTAATGGAAGATTATTAACTTGTTAAATGAAGCTATTTGAAATACGCGGGGGATTATTTTTTCATTACGGATTCTTCGATAGGTTGGCTTGTACCGTTCGCTGTTGTGGTGAAATAAATGAAACAATGGCAGCAATGGTGACTAATTGTTGAACTGCTGCAGACGGATTGACTGAAATTGAGTAAGAAAATGATGGCAATCGAAGCAAGTGTCAAGTTAGCGAGACACTAAACAGTACACGGCTCATATTGGTTTCTCTATTATAAGGTGGTAATATGAGGAAATTGCAGCTGATATGTGTGGGGAACTATATGCTATAATTAGGTAGTGGAAAATATGCAACGCCCCTCGAACCTGACTTTTTTTACCGACGCAACCTCCATCTGATTGGTGCAATCATCGCTCTGAAAGAGGTTAAGCGTCTACACGCTGAAAATTTAATTCAAATGAGCGCGAAAGTACATTACGATCATTTTTTATGATTACGGACAATTTTACAACAGTTTGCTTTCGGGTTGTACCATTCCGACCTCGACGATGAAGGTTTCGCATTCCGACTGCGGGTGCGTCGTTTATGGAATATTGCGCTTTTATTATGCAGTATGGTAATTATCACGTATTATTAATTCTGCCTCTCGGATGGTGTTGTAACGTAGTTAAACGAGAACCAATGGGTCTGTATAAGCTCTCGGATCATGCTAATGGATTTCATCATGACTTGAGAATGAGAGCTCTTGGAATAATTTTACATTCATAGAAACAGCATCCACGGAACATTCCGACCGGTTGCTTGCGATTGGTTAGATGCCATGCTGGGAAGACTTTCTGGGTGATTCGGTGGAACGCAAACCGAATGTTACTCGAATGTTACTCGTAGCAGTACAGTGACTTTAGAAGCCAGCGATAATTCATTCGCTGTGGGATTAAGGTGAAAATTAGTTGTCATGGTGGATTCTATCGATTTGGAGAATTGTGTATTCTTGAATACGCTAGCTGAGCCTATTCTGTGTCTTGCAATTGAAATATTGAAGGTCTGGAATAGATTTTGATATGATATGTTGATCGGAGATAGAACCTTTAGATCAGAATAAAACCGAGCCAAAACGATCTTGCTTAAGCAGTTCATTTTTTAAAGTTTTTTTTTTCTCGGAGGGAGTTCTATGGTCATATTCAAATATATTATTGCTGATACTTTTGATTTCACGAATGTAACCGAATAAGTGACGTAAGGGTTGAAGTACGCATTTATGAACTACTCGAATCATTCTCGCCGAAAGAATCTACCTAAATTTGTGCCAAACAGTAATACAATGAAAAAAGCCCTTCCTAATCCATCTACCTTTCTCTTCTTAGCTTACAAATAAGATTAAGTTTATCGAAACTTCTTTGAGAAATTTCTACCGATGAAAAATGTACGGTTAGTTGGTTACGTCACTTGTACTTTAATCTCTGTGATATTTGAGCGGTCAGAAAACAACGCGCTTAGTTGCTTACGTCACTCATACCATTACATCTCGGAATCGAAAGTGACAGCCATTTGATCCTCGAACTTGATCCACAAGTCAACAGTAGCTTTCAAACGAGCCTATGCTTGTTAAAATTGGCTCAGCCATCTTATAGAAAATTGAGCGGTAAAAAAATAGCACGTTTTGTCGGAAACGTCACTTATGCCATTACATCTCTGAAATCAGATGTGACTGATATTTGATCTTTGAATCTGATCAA